>NW_028227262.1:3650000-4250000 GCF_978045245.1 Mus caroli
TTATACACATATACACAAAATATATACCTATATGTAACAATAACAATAAGAGGAAAAGAGGCCAGGAATTTGAGGGGGTCATGGAAAGAATTAGAGGAAGGAAGATAATGGGATAAATGATGCAATCATAGAAAAAAAAAAAAAAAAACCTCCTCCAAATGTCCCCCTAAGGGATGAAGGCACATACATGCATGCATGCTCGAGCACGTGCGCACACACACACACACACACACACACACACACACATGCTGGTAAGTCACAGAACAAAAGTGTAGCTCTCCTTAGGTGTAGTGATAGAATCAGAAGTTCAAGGCTAACCTGAGATATATGAGAGCCCATCTCAAAAACAAAGCCAGCAAGATGGGTCAAAGGTAAAGATACTTGCCAACAGTCCTGAGTTCGACCCCTAGGATCCACATAGTGAGAGGAAAGAACCAACTGCAGGTTGCCCTTTCACCTCTCCATGCTTGCTGTGGCACTCAAGCGTGTGCACACACACTTGTGCACATGGACACCCCACCCCATGGAAAGCAGGGCAGAGGATAATAAAATAGCCATGACATGCTGAGACCCCATTTAGCACTACTTTCCGACTGGCCATTGTAATTAGCACTTCAGTTTGACCTGATCTAGGCTCCCAAAATAATCTACACTTTTCAATGAAATGTTACCTAGCTCAAGTCCAATGACCAGTTTCCACTCTTGTCCTGAAGTTACATCGAGACTTGCAGGCTGGCTTTGGCATGGCCTGTAGGCATCCTTACGTTGATGTCACCAGCAAGAGGGGCTGATTAGACAACAATCTTAATAAAAATGGCAAGGATGGCACTGTGTGGAGGAGAGGGTAGCAGGTAAGAGAACCCAGACATTTCCTTGGAGCAAGGTAGAAGTGGACAGCCAGCATACTGGGAATCCATGAATGGCTACACTAAGAATTAGAGCAACCCTATTGCTCCTCTCATCCCCACAAGGAGCTTAGCACAAGTCAGTTCTCTACCCAGTAGTCATTTAGTTTAGTTAGGGGATGCAAATAAGGCTGGTTTTGTGGTTGCTACTGCTCCTTAGTATTTTATAAGATTTATTTTATTAAGTGTGCATGTGTGTGTGTGTTAGGACTTTGGTCAGTCCTAACCTTACTCTTCCACTCCTCGAATTCTCAAATATCTCATGCCACTTTCATTAAAATTAATTTTTTAATTTAATGTGAGAACCTCACATGTATCAAGTTATTTTCTTACCAGTTATCTATTGTATGTGCTCCATGGGGATTGAATCAGCCCTGTAATTACTATTCCTTAGTTCCAACAACCCTGTGACAGTCGTGTAATAAAACGTATTTCCCAGTGGTACTTGAGGTGCTGTGTTGGGTTTGGGAACACATATTAAAGTCCCAATATGAAAAACAATGAATTACTGCGTACTGTGTTCCTAAAAATATTATCCTGGATTTAATTTTTCAAAATGTCAAGACTCTTATGTGGAAACTGACATGATGAAAACTTCAGCCTTCTGTTCTTCCATCTTCCTCTAGTTATAAATCATAACTGATAACTATACCTTCATCCCGACTTGCTATGGGTCCTAGATCTACTTGTAAATTTCACAGTAAATTCTCACAAGGCTCCTGGTGCTTAATATTCTCTCTTGAAATAGGCAATCAACCTGTCTACACCATTGTGTCATCTCCAACCAGATCTGAAACTTCTGATTTCTGTATTTCTAATCCCTCAGAGAAATTTGAAATTGAAATACTGAAATTTGAAAGACATACTGAAATTCTTTGTGTATGTATGCATAAGTTTTGAGACAGAGTATCACCGTGTTGTCTAAACTAGCCTGGAACTTGGAATCCTCCTGCATCAGCCTCCTGACGGCTGTAATTGCTGGCATGTACCACCATGCCCAGCATTGATCTTGGAGCACTCAGTGGGACTTTTAATCATTACAGATTTATACTGTGCATTGTTGAATATGGGAAACATGGCTCCCTTTCTTTTAAGATCTTGCTTTAAATTCTCTGACATGGTCACTATGACACAAATCTAGGAGTTTGGGATCTGGTTGGGCTGTCCATGGGGACAAAGGACAGAGAGGTGAGGTAGAAAGCTAAAGAACTCAGCAGAAGTCAGAGCATGGCTGCACCCACCCTCAATCCCAGCCCTCAAGGAGGCAGAGGCAGGAAGATCATTTCTCCCCAGCCTGGTCTACCCGGTGAATGCAAACAGGCCAACTCCACCCTAGATACAAGAACATCACAGCATCCTCGGGGAGGTGAGGAGGGAGAGCAAGCTCTGAAATTGACTTCAGGACAGAGATGCCAGAAGAAGTAAATCACTGCCAGGCTCTCTGAGAGGTGAATGAGGCTCTGAAAACACCAGGGTTACTTTTCTAATTGGCAGTATTCATTACTGTCAGATGTGATAAGGGCCCAGTCCGTCGGCATGGAGATCTCCTCCAGCTGTGGAGACTAAATCATTTTAGACTCACGCAGACACCCCTAACAAGTGTTACTGAACGGATTAAAATAAGTCCAAGGCATCTAAATTAGAACTGCCACATCCTGGATTCCTTCACTGCATAAAAACTGAAACAGTTCAGGCATGTGAGACAAGAAGGAAGGAGGATTGGTAGTTCAAGGCCAGCCTTGGCTACATAAAGTTCTACATGAGACACTGCCTCAAAATCCAAACATAAAATTAAAATCGAGAATGATGATCTGGCTTAAACACTAAACAGGTTTAAAAAGCCCAAAAAAGAGTGTTTTCTTTCCTAGGTGTTCTGCCCGAAGCCCTGTTCTCCTCAGAGAGATTGCTTCTCTTCTTATTACCATTGATGATTTAAAACCTCTGCCATCTACCTACGAAGAACTCTGAGCCAATGTCATGGTCTCCACTGCAGCTTCAATCAACCTTTACCTTCCCTATACAGAAATCCTTGGTAACTGAAGTAAAAAGGTTGCGGCCATCTGCCAGACTCGGGATGAGTAGTCACATCTATGGCCAGTCACAGTAGAGGACAGGAGGTAACCTCGTTGGTTTCCCATAATTCCACTGGACTGAAATCTCTTGAGCATCAATCACCCAGGGCCTCTTTAGTTTCTAAGCACAGGGTCACTGGGCAAGTTACACAGGCTCCGGTCAAAGAGAAGCCTACCTGGGTGGATCTGCCCAGAAATCCAACTTGTGTTAGGGAAATATCAATACCCACACCTGAAGTTAGTAGGAGATGAGAGTCTGAGAACTGAAGCTAATTCTCAAGAGACATGAAGCCTGCCCCGGAGCCTCGGTGCCCCCACAACAACACCATTCCCCAATTCGGGAAGTGGGCATGGCTCTGCTCAGCAGTGGGTTTGGTAGTGTGCCTTCACCTTCAGCACTGGGCAACTTTTCAGGGTCCCCTAGTATATACCAGACTAGAATCACTCCTCCAAGATGGAAAATGACCCCTGGGAGATTCTCCCCTCCACGTTCATTATCATCAATCTCTGGAGAGATTCAGGATGCACTAGGCTAATGTCACAGTGCTGAAATTGCTAAATGGTGCCTTGGCTGGGAACAGAGAAAGGTGAGATGGCCAAAGCCATACCTCCTTTAGGACTCAAAGTGATCTGTGAAACACAGAGATTAAAAAGGGACAATTCTGCCCCCCCTGGAGATGATCCAAGGTTGCTCCAACCTTGAGGAAGACCACCACCGGCAACTGTTCCCCTAACAGCTAAAGCAGGGAGGTAGATCATCACCTGCTAACTGTGGGCTGGCACTGTGCCTAGGGCTTTGCACACGGTAACTTGCTGACTCCTCAGGCTGAACCTGAGGGCTGGAACTTACTGTATTATCAATAAAGGAATGGAGAGCAGGGCTGGGGAGGTGGCTCAGGTAAAGCACCCCATGCAGAGATATGTAGACTTGAGCTCCAATCCCCAGCAGCCAGAGAAAAAGATCAGTGTGACTGCAAGTGTCTATGACTTCAGCATTCCATGAGCAGAGACAGGGACATCCTGGGGGCTCCATGGCCAACTGGTCTAGTCCACTTGGTGAGACTAGACCATTTGAGTTCAGTGAGAGACTGTCTCATAAATAAGTCAATAAATAAGTAAATAAATAAATGGAGAAGTGACTAAGGAATGGGTCACAATGTTGCCCTCTGACCTTCACAGGTCAATAACTTCCTTCTCAGCACACGTATGCACTCATGAACACACACACACACACACACCGAGTGCCCCCCCCCCAATTGAAACCTAGAGACATTAAATAACTTGCCCACAGTTATTCAGCAAATAACATCTAAGCCAGGACTGAGCACCAGGTGTGGTGTTTACACACCTGCCTTCACCATCTGTCTCTCCCTCCCTGACAGCCTGGAAGGGTGTCCGGAGACCAACCACACTGTGGTCAGACAAGCACAGGGTCCCTGTGTCTGAGAGACAGTGACACCCTGCCCAGCAGCCCTCATCCTGCTGACAAGAGGCATGGCCCCACATGGCTTCTCGGAAACTCCCTGGGTGGGTTGGGGCAGCCTCTGCCGGGTCTCTCAAAAGCCAAGTGGGGCCACAGGCTAGGGGTGCACTTCAGCTTAACCCTAGCATAAAGAAGGAACAAGAGAAAGAGCTCTTCGTGCCACGCCCAGAAAGCCATCAGGAATTTCACTGGAGCTTTTGACTCTTGAAGCTTCAGGATTTTTGTGCCATGCCGTAAACATTAGAACACAGTTTGTCCCCTATCTAACTCATTTCTTTGGAACTGGCCTTTCTGAAGTTGAAATAAAAGCTGGTTTTCAAAACCAGCCCTCATTCCTTGTTCCTTCCTTTTGCCTGGCCTTCAAGGACAGATATTTTCCCCGGAGTATGTTGACAGCCATCGAGGCGACCAAAATATCCAGTATGTCTAAATGAGAGGTTATTTTTAAAATCATTTGGCTTAGAAAACTCCAATCACGATAATTTCAAGGGAATTCTCAGTACACAAATTAAACATTTTAAATTACTCTGCAAAGATTTGTGAGTTTGAATAATCTTAATTTAAAAATATCTGCACCTATGAATATGCATCAGGTGTCTTCAGGTTCTGTCCCATACAAAATTACGTTGGTGTGTGTGTGTGTGTGTGTGTGGTCAGCAACAGTAATGATAGAGGGGAGCTGGAAGGCCAAGGGGCCATGCTCATTTCTCCTGACTCTGCCACGTTTACCTTCTGGGCTTGAGGACTTCACGTATCTTATCTTAGTGGGCTTCCCGGGGTCCAGAGTGAAATAACAATCGCCACCGTTGCATGGGTCAAACGAGACAGCCTGAGAATTTAGCACTGGCTTTAGATAATAAGGTAAGTATCAGCATAGCCCGAATTCGGCTACAGAGAAGCCAGTCCTGCCTTTGCTTTCCCAGCTCATGACCTTGGGTGGGGCCAGCCTGGTTTCTCTAACTTGAGGACTGTCCCATAAGATGTGAAGTTACAAACACAGGAAAGATCTCTGGCAGAGCCGGCATACAGTAGGTATTCCGTACGCCGTATCTATTTTACTTTCAAGAACTCACACACCAACACAGAGTACTGTGCACCTGGCATTAGTACAACCCCAAATGAACTCCACCGGAGCCAGCAAAGCTTCAGCCCACCTTCCACTGTGTGGATTACGCCTGTGCTTGCAGTATTCTCCGGCCCTGCCTTAGAAAAGTGATTCATGACTCTTACAACGGAACTGTAGTTTAACAAAGCCAGTGTGTCAACTCCAACTTAAGGTTTTCCTACCCTGCTTTTCCCAGGATGAACTTCGTTCAGTGCTACTTATGCAGACACACGTGGGGCCTGGGGAATGAGACAAGGACCAAGCCACACAGGGTGGGCCTGCAGTTATCTTAGAGGCTGTGCGAGATGTCCATGGGGCCTGGGGCCTCCCCTGTAGATTGAGTCAGAGCCCTGGGAGGAGCAAGAAGCCTCAGGCAGGAGGAGAAAGCCAGAATCCTGCTCCCAGCCTTCCTCTGGGGAGCCCAAGTGTGCCCAAAGTCAATCTCCAAGCAGTTAGGGGTGCAGCCAGGGTTGGGGCGCATGCAGCTGGGTTAGTCTCCACTCCACCATGCGGCTGGCATGCCCGCTGGTGCTTAGGCCGAACAGACTTGATGCTTACAATGATCCCAGCCCAGAACGGAGTATCTCTGACTAGCAGGGAGGGGCTGATGCTCGCCATGAGGAAGCCCAGCACCGTCACCGCGATGCCCAGCGCCAGCTGCAGCAGTGCCAGCAGCAGCGGGAAGCGGCAGCCACAGCAGGTCCGTGCCTCCTCCTCAGGCAGCTCCTGAGCCCTGGGGCTCGGCTTGCGCCCCATGTTCCCTTGGTGGTGCCTGCGCCTGGGCCTTGCTGCGGGGCCTGCCTGGTCTGCTGAGACTGGGCTGAGCAAAAGTGGAAAACACTGGCAGGAGGGGGACCCGAGGGGGGTCGCCAACTGCCAACGCACAGGGACCTGGCGCCCAGGGCCTGTGTGATGGGAATGCCAGCCTGCTTTGCTTTTTTGTTTCCAGGAAGTACAAGACAAGGTGATGAATGCTGAAACCGCTTGTGTTTAATTAATAGATCACTGAATCCAAAATGGGCTCGGCTGCACTAAAAGCTGTGGGGTCATTGACAAAAGTTAAATTGAGCTTTTTTTTTTTTTAAATGTAATCCAACCGACAAGGAAGAAAGAAAGGGAGGGAGAAAGAGAGGGAGCAAGGGAGGAAAGGAGGGAGGGTGAGAGAAAGGAGCAAGGAAGGAGGAGGGAGGGAGGAAGGAAGAAGGAAGGAAGGAAGCAAGAAAGGAAGGAAAGAGAAAAGCAGAAAAAAATAAAACAGAAAAGAAAAATAAAAAACTTTTTTTCTTATTGAGGTACTCGCATTCAAAATAATTGTTTCTAGCCAGTGAGGTGACTGAGCAGGTAAAACCTGCTGACCTCAGTTGATTTCCAAGATCCACAGTGGAAGCTATCTATGACTCCTCAGAGATGAACCCTTGACCTCCACACGTGTGACTCTCAGACCATACACATGGCTGCACACAATAATAATTAATTAAAACTTAACAATAAAATAACTGTTTGTAGAGAGGCTGGGCTAATCATGACACCTCGCATGCTTGTTTGTCTTTAAAAGCCCTTTGTCCTCATTTGTATCTTGAGACTGTCCCATGCAGCCCAGGCTGAGTTCAGACTTGCCGTGTATCCACAGAAGACCTTGACTTTTTAATCCTCCTGTCTCCACCTCCCAAGTGCTGGGATCACAAGTGTGCACCACCCTGTGTTTAAATAATAGTGTCTATGAGGCTCCCAGGGAATCTTCACACTTTGGCTAAATGTCCAGGGGGTGTTGGCCATGCTGGATAGAGATGGACAGTTGCACCCAGGCAACCTTTTAAGGGCTACTTTTAGCACTTGGCAATATGCTAGGACAGGCAGCTATAGATCTGGTGCTCGCCAGGAGGCTCAGAAGAGATGGGTAAACCTGGTTATTGACAGTTTTGTATACCTTCATGAAGTACCACTTAGGACAAAGTACAGTGTGCAGCTACTAAGAAATAGTCCCAGCCGGGAGTGGTGGCTCATGCCTTTAATCCCAGCACTCGGGAGGCAGAGGCAGGCAGATTTCTGAGTTTGAGGACAGCCTGGTCTACAAAGTGAGTTCCAGGACAGCCAGGGCTAGACAAAGAAACCCTGTCTCAAAAATCTAAAAAAAAAAAAAAAAAAAAAAAAAAAAAGTCCTAGTTCCATGGGGAGTTTAGACTTTCTTCTATGGTTATTTTAACATTTGGAAACTTTATTCAAAAGGAAATTATGTAGCTAAGATGTTAAGGGAGATAATAAAGGATACCCAATCTTAGGTTGGGATCTCTAACTTCCTGCTGTTCCCTCAGAATCTAAGCTAATTATTGTCTGCTGTGTACCTGCAGAGGCACTTAAGGAAACTCAGCATTTGCCTTACATTTTTTTCTGTACACCAATGAGAAAATTGCAAAGCACAGATTAAAGTCAGTAAGTCAGAGGTAGAACAGAAAGCACACGTTCAGTTTCCACTCAGGATGCTGTGCTACACTCACGTGGGTTTCAGTCTGGCCCAGGAAGTCCACTATCCCTCGGTGGTACAGTCATAGGACTATGAGGAATTCCTGAAGGAACCGACAAAAGCTGGTATTCAAACAGAACATGATTCCCGCTGACATGGACAGCCCGGCAGACATGAATCTAACAGAAATCAGTAAGCAGAAGATTACCTGTAATTAGCTCTTTATCCATATTAACAGCACAGCTCCTAGTTGGGCGTGTGGGATGGCAGCAGGTAGGTTGTAAGTTCAAGGCTCAGATTTAAGGGAGTATGGGGAAATCTGCAGAGAAAAATCAAGTATTTGTTTGTGGACCGTGCTGTCTTAGGGTTTCTATGGCTTGGTGAATCAGCATGGCTAAAAGCAGCTTGGGGAGGAAAGGGTTTACTTCAGCTTGCTACAACGTATCAGTGCGGAAGCCAGGGCAGGAAGGAAATGGAAGCCTCAGAGGAATGCTGCTTATTGGCTTGCTCCTCAGGAGTTACTCAGCTTTCTCTGTTTGTTTAAATAGAACTCAGGACCACCTGCCCAGGGAAGGTACCACTCCCCAGTAAGCTGTCACATCTACATCAATCATTTACTCAAGAAAATGCCCCTTAGGTTTACCCCCAGTCCAGTCTATAGAGGCATTTTCTCAGTTGAGGTTTCCTCTTCCCAGATGACCCTAGCCTATGTAAAGTTGACAAAAAATTAAACAATATATTCCTAGGATCATTGAGATGGCTCAAAAGTTAAAGCACTGGCTGCTCTTAGAGCAGAGAACTTAAGTTCAATTGCAGTACCCATATTGGGCATCTCATACCTATTTTTAACTCCTGCTTGTGGGAAGGCATCCATGGGCACTTCACACACATGGTGCACATTCATATATGTAGGCAAAACACTCGTGCACATGAAATAAAAGCAAATAAATTTGTGGAGCCACCTCTTTCTAAAGAAATGAGGCAAAAAGGAAAATAGCCAATGACTAATGGAACCACATTCAAGTATAAAGCTTTTCTTGTTATGGCTTGAATTTTTTTTTAAAGATTTTGTACACTGTATCTGTCGTCAACACCCCAGAAGAGGATATCAGGTCTCATTATGGATGGTTGTGAGCCACCACATAGTTGTTGGGATTTGAACTCAGGACCTTCAGAAGAGCAGTCAGTGCTCTTAACCACTGAGCCATCTCTCCAGACCTTATGGATTGAATCTTAAATGTCCCTTAAAAGTCCATGTATCAAAGACATCGTCTTACCTTTGACACTGCTGGGAGATGGTGGAGCCTGTAGGAAGTGAGACTTATTGGGAGGAAGCTGTGTCCCTGGGGCGTGCCCCTGGCATAGATACTGGGACCCTGCCATTCCTCTCTTTTCATTGTGTGGGAAACTGCATCTGCCTACCTCAAGTTCTTGTCATGGTAGACTTTGCCAGGATAGACCCAAAGTGACAAGACCAGTGACCATGGTGATGCCTCTGACACCACGGTGAGCAAAAATAAATCTTTGTTCCTTTTAAGCTGGTACTGTTCCCCCACCCCCACCCTTCAGGGAGATCTTTCAGTATGTTTGTGTACTGAGGAGGAGGAGGCTGATAAAGGTGTTGGGCATTGCACCTTGGGTGGTAATTATCAGGCAAATTGCCTGAAGTAGGAGAATCTCTGCAGGGGAGATAGGAGGAAGATAGGGTGCAGCTAAGGCTTCAGGGGTGGAAGGAAGGCTGTGGAGAAAGTTCTTCCTTTGGGGATCTTCCAGAATATGTAAAGAATGAAAGCAGCATCAATATTTTCCTTAAATAACGCAGATTTTAGTTAAAGAACCACTGCATTTCCATGTTCCAGCCCACAACACATTTTATCGTTTATCTCATAATCATGAAAGTTCCAATGTATTATAAGGCATAATTTTCATCAAAATTTTTTCTGGAACTAAAATTACAGTAATAGCTTCAACAGCAATAATGCCCTGGAGGTGTATATAGGTGCTGAAGCCAGGAACTGTCTAGTCTAGTCTTTATATATATATATATACACTATAGCTAAAGCCTGCATCTTTTAATCTAATTTTTTTTTCTTTCCACTTATATTTGAGCTGAAAGACGGGGTTGTGATTGCATGGATTTAATTTATATGTACACAAACAGTTGTTCATGCTAAGAGAACACAGTGATCTGTACAGAGATTTCCCCACCATTGTGCCGGGGTGGTGAAATACACAGGGATGTGGAGTGTTGGCACGAGCCCCATGAGGAGATGCTATGTCCTCTTAGTAACACGTTACTCCATGTTACCCACGTCTGTGAGGGAAAGAGTATGTCCTTTTAAACTTTGTGCGTGTACATGCTCATCTGCATGTACAAATGCGTGTGTCAGTGAAGCTGCGGTGGCAGATGCACATGTGTGTGGAAGGCAGACACTAATCTCTTTCCATCTTGCTTTTTGAGACTCTCACTGATCCCAGCCAGAGCTCACAGGCTCAGCCAGGCCAGCTGAGAGATCCCCTGGCCTCTGCTTCCCACAATGAGATGTGAGGCCTGACAATACTTACCTCAGAAAGTTGGCAAAGTGCTGGTGACACATTTTGGTATCAATAATTGATCAATTGTAAGTGATTGATAACCACTAGCTGTCATGTTTATGCTATCTTCTCCACTCTCTTAATTTTTTAGCTATAATATTCTTCAGAGGGCTTTCTGAAGGCTGCATCAAAATAGGAAGGGTTCTCCATATACGATTTCCACAGTTTATTTCTGACACTTCCGTACGATTTTGTTGGTGGCACACCCCTATAATTCTGGAACTTGGGAGACAGAGGCATAGGAATAAGGAGTTCAAGGTCAGCCAAGGCTACATAGCAAGCTCCTGGCTAGCCTGAGCTATATGACCCCACTCAAAACCAAACAAATAACAAAAGAAATTTGTTTGTTTGTTTGTTTGTTTGTTTGTTTGTTTGAGACAGGGTTTCTCTGTGTAGCCCTGGCTGTCCTGGAACTCACTCTGGCCTTGAACTCAGAAATCCACCTGCCTCTGCCTCCCAAGTGCTGGGATTAAAGGCATGCACCACCACCGCTTGGCCAAAAGAAATGTTTTGACCTAACATTGATAGTTAATCTTCACTGCCACACTGATTAAATTTCGACTCCCCTAGGATGCACAGCTTTGGTTATGACTATACAGGGTTTAATTGTGTAGGGAGGATCCACCTCAAACATAGGTAGTACCATTCCTTGGACTGGGGGCTCCAACAAGTACAAAGAAATAAGGGAGTTGAGCACCCTCTGCCTCCTGTCTGGACATACTGTGACCAGATGCCCCACACAACTGCCTGCCTCCCCAGGTCCTGCACCATGATGGTCCGCATCTGTGGACTGCAACCCCCTCAAGCAAGACAAAAATGATTCTTTCCCTTAAGCTGCTTTTCTCAGGCATTTTGTTGAAACTCCGTAAAGAGAACTATATTGTTAACACTAAACTAGATATAGCCAAATTCAACAGGAGAAAATTCACATTTCTCAAACAGTGTATCCCCTAAGACATCATTCTGTGTTAGAGACATCACTATTTTTGAGACCTAAAATCTCTCACATCATCTCTCTTTATATTAAGAAATGACCAGCCCCATCTTGACATATCTTTAGGCAGACTCATGGCCGAAGAAGGGAGGCCTCAGCTTGACATACCACAAGTCAGGGTTAACCCGCCTACTACCCTGGGCTCAAGGGCTGGGTATATGAAGAACTGCTCCAGAGCAGGAGGTATAAAAACAGCCTCTTGAGATATGAGAAATAGATGCTACAATAGAGATTTCCTCCTATTGGAAGCTAGCTGCCCATGGTGAGTGTTCTTTCCCATAACTTAAAGTGAGTCGCTATGACAGGTAAGGATAAGGTCAGTAGGAAATAAGAGAAAAAGATGGGGGGAGTGGTGCTGCTGACATTAAGCATCAGAAATCAATTGTGCCTGAAGCATCCTTGGGAGACCGTCTTGTACCACTGCCTCCCCACACAGCATTTGCGATTTGGGATTTCAGGTCCTGTTTAATAATCAGCACCGCTGTTTAGCTAGGATGTCTTTGTGTCAACAAAGCAGCCCTAGCTGGCTTGCCAAGCCGGAACTTCCTCCACAGCAGAGCTCAAGTGTGTGTAGCAACACTCAGGTGTGTGCTTGAACATGGCAGTCTCCACATACCTGACAGAAACAACCTAAGGAACACAGCCCTATCTCGCTTGGCTCATGGCTCAAGAGGGTTCCTCTCCTTCAGCTCAGACCATGGCTGTGGAAGTGTGGTCAAAGCAGTCCTCCTGCATGCCAGTCTGGCAGCTTTCTTTTTTCTCTCCCTTTCTAGGCCCCCAGTTCACTTCACGGGTTTACATGAAACTGTGCTCATAATGGGTCTTCCTTGGTCAGCTGATTCTCTCTGGAGAAGCCCACAGCGTACCTAGCTAGGGGTGTGCCTCAATGGTCTCCTAGGTGATGCTAAATTAGTCAAGAGGATAGTGAGGGTTGATCATTGCACCAAAGCATTATGGTAGGATCTTACTCAGCTATGCCTAGAATGACTATTTGCATGCTGGGAGATGGTCTAGTGACCAAGTCCTGCTAAGTCCTGCACATAGCGCAGTCTTAACCTTCTAAAGGCCAAAGGACACGCTTCTTTTCTAAGCCCTGTGCCTTTTACTGTTCCTTCTTGTCAGCTAGCTGCCAGCCTTCGTGCTGTGTCCTCATACTGAAGAAGCATTAGCAAGTGTGCCTTAAGTGTTCTCATCACTGTGAGAGGTAGCTGGGCTCATGATCCTCCTGTGATGCGGGCTAGCATGGAAGTGTGTGTCAGGCTTGATAAGATGAAAAGAGCCAGACTGCTGTGAAAGACAGAAAAACCAGCTGGTGCTTTTCACATGGAAGCTGCTTGAGAAGAGATGGGTTCTCACTGACAGGAAGGTGGAATTCTCTGAAGGTACACAGAGAGCGGGCACTGACCTCAGACTCTGATCCCTGCATTGGAGCACCAGGCTCTTTAACGCCTGTGTCTGTGACAGATTTTTTCCCGGTGATACTGATCCAGGAAGGGGGCTGGAAAATGTCACCTACACTTTCCAAAGATCTGATATTTCCATTGATAATTCCAGCCTCGCTCACAACGGACATAGAAGAAGGGAGTGAGGAGGTGTGGGTCCATTTTTGGCTTCTTCCCTTGCTGTATCCAGGAGCCACTGCACACCAAGAAGGGAAGGATAGAGCAGAGTCGAGGTCTGGGCTCTGAGTCTTCCCTGGGGCGTATCCCAGTCTTCCCTTGGGGTATCCCAGTCTTCCCTTGGGGTACCCCAGTCTTCTCTTGGGGTGTCTGGATGCTGAAGCACACTTTGTGAGAAAGGATGAACACAAAGGTCAGCAGGATCCTGGATCCGCAGTGAATGCTAGAGGGAGGAGGTCTCCTTGGAAGATCTCAGCGTTAAGCTCTTCAGTGTTATAGCTCTTTCAGGGGACAATCAATGAAAGGACTCTCGCAGTATTCAATGAAACAGCTTGTGCGCATACACTTTGTTGGGGTGAACAAGGGCTATATAAACCTTGGAGAGTGGGAAGGGGTTCTTCTTGGGGTGTAATCTCATTGGATGCTGTTGAAGGTTATGGGATATCTCATTTGCATGGAGAGGCCTTTCCAGGAAGTTGAATATGTGGTTTCCATCAAAGATTGCTTGACTTTCCTCAGGTAGAGTATGGGGGGGGGGGCAGGCTCCCCAGATAAGGTAGAAAAGAGAAATCCCTGTAGATACGGAGTCGTCTATTTTTGCTGAGCCTAGGGGAGCTATCTGGACTTTCATGGCTTCGCTACTTTGGCTGTCACCAGATCTCTTTCTGGGATGAACATATATTCCTTCATATCTTCATAGAAATAGTGTCGAATAACAGAAGGAAGGGTGGTAGGGATAGAGAGAATGGGGGGAAGCAGAGAGAGACGAAGGCCAAGCCATGCCATGCACCTGAAATGGGTGACTCTTCATCTTTGTGCATGTTTTAAGTTGCATATTTATTTAATGAGATTACCATTATTAAAAAGTGTTCAGAATTTCTCTTCAGGGACTTTAAGCAGTGACCACTTATGAGCCACCCAAGATAATTACCATTATTATGTAATTCTATGGTATGCCTAGACGATGACCTTCATAGCTTTTAAATAGTAATCGCTATCCCGGAGCAGAGATTGGAAGAGAGATGCTGACTTCATCCCAGCACCTACATGCACTCACCCCAAGTCCTCTGGAAGCCTTCACCCTGTGGCTGACCAAATGATTGGCTGCTGGGATGGATGAATGAATGAATGATCCAATGCTTCAGATCATCAACTTGCCCACGACCTCACTACTGGCAATGTCAGTGCTGGCTGCAAATCTGCTTAGCCTGTGTCTAATACTCAAGGCCTCTCCTGGTCACTGCCGAACACCCATCCCTCATTTTAAATCCATCCTTCAAAAATACTAAACAAAATGGGGCCAGGGAATGGCTCAGTGGTTAACAGCACTTATACCTCACACAGAGGACCAGCATTTGTTTCCTAACAAACAAACCTGTTAACTTTAGTTCCAGGGGATCTGACATCCTCTTCTGGCCTCTGCAGGCACTCAGGCATGGACGGAGTAGGCAGATACACATGCAGTCAAGCACTTATTTACATTACATTTTTTCTTAAGCAAAAAAAAAAAAAATCCATTAAGAAAAACAGAATGAAAAATAATGAGGTGGTTAGTATTTAATGACAAATTCTTCAAAAGCAATTCCAAAATGTCTTTGAACAGCATCCACACACTGTACTAGGGGCATGCCTCTCCAAACAATTGCTTCGAAGGAGGCGGCTTTGCACGTGTATATCTGCATTCTGTTTCCTAGGACTAGGTCTCTGCCTCTCTGTTTCCAATCACCTGAGTCACCTTCTCATAACTGTCTCCCCCACACTCCCACCCCCCACGGCAAACGCCGATGCCCTGGTGTCTACGGGTTTCTGTCAGATGATTGGCTTTCTGGACAAAGGTGGTTACCCTACAGGACTCTCTGGGCTCAGCTGCCCTCCCAAGCACAAAAGCAGCTAAATGTTGGTCTCTGATTAATGTCTCCGCTTTCATCATCAAATGCTTTTAGATAACACTGCCCGTCAGACTGCCACTTATAAACTGACTGGCAGTTCTAATGTGTTCCCACAACATCCCCTATTTTGAGCTACCAGTGAGAAAACATGACTATAGTGTTACTCAGTTTGAAAACAAGACATCATAAAGGGACCATGACCGTCAACCAATCTCCTTCCGGCAATGAGAAAGCCCTCAACCTTGGCCTTCCCTCGGTAATGACCTGGCATGGTGTTGGTTGGTATCTCCAAAGTCTAGAAAGCGCAGGGTTCTGATAGACAGAGCAGATCAGAGGATAGGTTTCCTGAGTGGTGGCTGAACTGCTACTCAGAGCAGCACTGTAGACAAAAGAAAGGGCAAAGACAAGTAGACTTTACAGGGAGAGGACGTTCCAGACCTTAGCTGCTCCGTAGGACACAATCACCATAGAAGAATGAGCACGGAGCTTTGAAAACACAGAGCAAGCGTGAGCCACACCACAGATTCTCCACCATGTCTACTCCTTTGTTTTCCCCAGTCCTGGTTGTGGAGTGTTCTCAAGAATCCAGCTGACCACAGTGCTGGTGAAATGGGCAGACTAGTGAAGCAGGAGGGAGGCTGCTTCTTTGTCTTTGAGACAGGACTCTCTATCTAGACCAAAGTGGTCTCTACTCATGATCACCCTGCCTCTACCTCCAGGATATTTGGATTATAGGTGTCTACCTCCAGGATGCTTGGATTACAGGTGCCTGCCACTATACCCAATCCACTTATTAGACATGTTTCCGACTCCATAGCACAGGCTTGCTTAGAACTCACTATGTAATCTAGGCTGCTGTGGAACACATGGCAATCCTCCTGTTTCAACCTGGAAATGCTGGGATTTCAGAGAGTCATGTGTCAATACTCCTGGCTCCCTTGAAAACATCACTGTTTCCTTTCCAGAGGAACATGCACTTAAATAGCTTACCAGTGGTTTGTTTCCACTTGTCTTCAGTTGCTGTGTCCATGCAAGCACCTGCTAGACACATGTGCATAGAGTCCAGCTCAGGTTCTTCAGTGGCTGTTGAGCCCCTGGCTATGAGGGAGATGGTGTGGGAGTCAGGAGTTGAAACACAAATGTCTAGTCCCCTCCTCATTCTCCTCCAAAGGCCTCAAGCACCTTTCAAGTTTCTGTGACTCTGTGACTCTTAAAATAACATTGTCTGTATCCTAAAAAAAAAAAAAAAAAGTATCTTGACACAAATTATTAAAACTTAAGTCTAAGTTGTCAATTGGGGGAGAAAAACCTGGCATGTGTCTACTTTCAACCGGGAGAGAAAACGTGCCTCCTACTTGCCCTGCTGAGCTCAGACCTTGTAGCATGGGCTCCTGTGTGTCATTCCGTAGGATGGAATTTTCAGGGGTTGTGTGGGAGGTGACGTGAAAGTCCCATTCCTGGTTGTCACTCTTGATGAGGCTCTGTAAGCATCTAATATCTAGAGGTGTCAGGACACTCTGCTCCTTGTTTCCAGAAAAGAAATCTAGCTTGCTACGATGTGCCGGATGTGTGTGCGGATTGTGTGAAGGAATGCACGGCATCTTCAGCCTGGATTCACAGCGCATGGTCTGCATTCTGAGTATCTCAGGACCCACTGCGTGGTCTCCCCCTTCACACTGCTTCACACTGCTTCATGCTGCTTCACACTGCCTTTCTTTCTTTTTAGAAGTTTCATGATTGGTTCACACCTCCAAAAGGAAACTGGAGAAGGAAAAGAAGTTTACCAACTTCTCCCAACTCCTTTCTTATCCTTCCTGTTATGACCTTGAGCCAGGCAAGGCTGAGGTCATAGAAGAGACCAGAAAACTACACAGCACATAGCCTCTAGTGGGACCCACAGGGCCCTTCTCCTTGAAGGACCACAGCAGAAGTGGGCATTTCACTAACGGTACACACGCACATGTGCCTAACTAAAACAGTCACTGTTGTAAGGGTTTCAGCTAAACTGGGAGTGTCATTGGGGAAACACAAGACATTGTACTTGGCTGTGTGAGCATGGTAGGGCACGGCTGGGTGACTGAATTATCCCTCTTGCTTTCTTCACTAAGAATGACTTCTTAAAATTGTTAAGGACTATTGACCAATGTACTAGCACAGTTTTACAAGGCCCCTTTGGAGGCTTTCAAGCTCAAGGCCGCACAATGAAACCAGTATTTCTGATCCTGTAGCTATTAGCAGCACACTGGCAGGACTTCTGAGGACCGATGCTTTAAGGCCCCCTAAGCACATGTGTGACGCAGCACACATGTTTCCTTGAGGAAACAGACCCACCTTGCTCTGAAATCTTCTTCTGCCAGATGGCCACTGTGCCCTGTGCTGTGGGTCCCTACTACCTATTCAGGAAGAGCCAAGTTGTCACTGTGAAGGAGCTGCAGCCATAGGGAGACGCTGAATGCCTTCCATTCCATCTCCACTGTCTGGTCACTGGTGCTATCTACTATCTGGCTCTCTCCCTGAACTCCTGTGACGACACACTTGGGGCTGTACCTCTCGAGAGCTCAGCAGAGCTGTGTCCAGTAAGCCAGTTGGGTGATGCAATCCGGCCCAGATAGCCTCGCCACTATCAGATCTTTACAGGCTTGGCAATTTTAAGCTCCTCATAAGACATTTGGGTTTTTATCCCATACCAGACTCAGGGAGAATGCAGTAGGGGCCAGTTTTACTGGAAACCTGGGTGGAAAGGCCAGGCAGGTGGGTGGGGGCATCTCCAAGCTTCCTGGCTCTGTGCTGCAGAATCCCAGGACACTCAAGCTGGACTCAGTCTGCTGCATTTTGCTGTTTCCTGACCTCACCTGTCCTGTACCACTGTTCCCATCACTTGACAATGTCTTATATGTATGTAACTTGGTCATTTTCACCCCTGTTAACCTTTCCCAAGCACACTCCCACTGGGCTTCTCTTCTCCCCATGTCCTTCGCAGGGACCTTCTCTTTTCAGGGCTGCTGTTTGTGCTGTTTTTTGTTTTGTTTTATTTTGTTTTGCTTTTTTTGGTTTTTTTGTTTTGTTTTGTGTTACCCTGGGTTTGATAAGGTTTACCTGCACAGACCTATGTGGGAGGTGGCTTAATGAAACATGGACTACCTAATGGTGGTTTCACTACTGAAGAACACTCCCCCAAAAAAACTTTAATGAAGGAATTAATAATTTGTCCTTAGTGTCTCTTTTCTAGTTTGCCTTGTTCCCCATACCTCACCACCCATGCTGGATGTCACTCTATACCTACACCAAAGCATGAATCCACCTCCAGTCCTTAACTTGCCGTACTCTGCAGCTGGGCTCTCCTCCCTTATGTCACCATCTACAAATCTTATCCAAGCACACACACGCCGCCTCTTTCACTCTTAGTGATGATGTATCTCACGCATACAAAACATATGGTACACAAAGAGAAAAGGAGGATTGGGTGGGTGTTCATTGTCCACTTGACTGCATTTGCAATCACCGGGAGACGCGGCTCTGGATGCGTCCGTGAGCGTGTTCCAGAGAGGAGTAGCTGAAGAGGGAAGACAAGCAGGAATGTGGGTGACATAACTACGCACCAGCACCCTCCACTCTCCTAACTGACATGTGGAGAGTCCTGGGCGCGCACCGTGCTCACAGTCTGGGGAACACAGCTCCGGTAGCTAGCCTTTCTGACTTCTTGACCCTCACTGAGTGTAAATCAAATGGGACCTCTGGGGATTTCCATCTGCTCCCCAGTCCCTCCTCCAGGGTAACCTTGACTATAGCCATGGGGCAGAATGACTATTCAAAGCTGAACATCTTGGAGGGTTCTAAGTGTCTGGTGTCCCGATACATACCTGAGTGTTGGGAACCGTCCATCAACCAATCACACATCCAAGACTCCATGCATCTCAGCTGGAATAATAAGCCACCAAGAGTAGAATTCTAGTGTCCAGCAATTCTCAGGGGCTCCTCAGAGGCTAAGTGAATCCGAACAGGAAGATGGAGACATGAAAACCATGTGCCACCTCCTGATGTAATTTTCTTTACATCTTCTCTCTTTGACCTTTACCTCAACTCAGCATTCCTCAGCCACCATTAGCTTTTCAGATGTTTAATTACTTACATCTGCCATGCATCTATCTCATAAGGAAAACTGCATACAGATACATAATGTGCTTTGGGCAAACCCCCCTCCCTGCTCCTTCCTTGCCACATCCTGAAACTTTTGCTCTACCAACCTCTCTTCTGGTATTGGTACCACCTCAAGGTCACACTCAGCAAAGAGGCCCGTGAAATGTCACAGTAAGAAACTTGGACTTCATTCTTAAGGTAATAAAAACGATGCAAATACCTGAGAAGCAATCGAGGTGTCTGGATTCGTATTGTGAAAATGTCATGAGTTACGGCCACGGGTCAGGAGGAGAAGAATGGAGGCAGGGACAACCATTGGGAGGTGACCATGATGACCCAGCAGGAACTGGTGGAGCAAATTGAACAGGAGAATTGGGGACATGGAAAGGGGAAATCATTCTTAAGTGTTTACCAGTTTAGGGGTGCTGTCTCCACCCCACAGGACTAGGTAGCTCTAGACCATGAAAACCAACTATTTATGGAGGAAAGACTACCTGTCAATCTGGATAAGCAGCTACTACGACAGTAGCAGAAATTGAAGAATTTTGTTATTGTTTGTTTCACGTTTCCATGTGGTGTGCATGCTTGTGTGTATGCATGTTCACATGTGTTATTCCATGTGCGTGTGCATATGTATGTCCACCCGTGATATGTGGAAGCCAGAGTATTCCTACACGTCTTTCTCAGACACTTTCTGTACTGAGGCAGGGTCTCTCTCCTGAAGCCCAGCTCTGTAGAGTGTCTAGACAGTCCTCCAGGAGTCCCCTGTGCTGGGGTTACCAACTGACTGACAAGCCCCCACAGCATTCACATGGGCGCTGGGGATTCGAACTCTAGTCCTCACTGTGCCAGCTCCCCAGCCCAGGGGAGGGAGTTTTGGTACTGACCATAGTGGGCAGATTTTGCATCTGTGTGCTGAGAAAAGGCCATGATCAGGTCTCAATTCCAGTTAGCATAGACTGCCTGACCAGCCTTACTTCATCAGCCTTACTCTGACTGTGATGTCACTACAAGAAAACCTCTAAGACTGTCAGCCAGCGTCTCTCCCTCATGCACTTGTGAGTCACAAAATCAGATGTTTTAGGAGATGTTCTAGGAACCATCCAAGACTGTGGCTCTTCCATCATATGACAAGCCACAGACTTAGAGGTCTTACATAACAATCATCCAGACTGAGACATCTAAACAAAGCTGAGTGTATGGGGGCTCGTGGCTACCGTGGGAGACCACAGAGCTAAGCACACGCAGAGGGGGTTTTAAGTGGAGAGAGAGAAGGAAGGAGAAAGAGAGACAGAGAGAGAGAGAGAGACACAGACAGAGACAGATAGGGAGAGACATAGAGACAGTGTGACACAGAGACAGACAGAGACACAGAGAGAGAGACAGAGAAAAACAGAGACAGAGAGAGACAGAACAACAGAGAGAGAGAGACAGAGAGAGATCAAAGAATTTCTAGATCTGAATTTTTTTTCATCTGAGATGTTAAAACTAAGTTTTATACTTACAATATAATATACTTACTAAGATTATTAGGATTTTTTAAAAAATCTTTAATTTCAGAAAGTAGATATTGGATTATTCGGATCTGGACTTTCCATTGTGGACTAACAGTTTGAGTAACCTGTCTCTATAGAATGTACTTATTGAACTATTATTTTGGCACCAACTCAGCTTTTCTACACACCTGAGCACCTAGATAGACCAGCTGTAAATGTAATTTTTATGGTGTAGCGGTACATGCCTTTAGTCCCAGAATTTAGGTGGCAGAGGCCAGGAGATAGATCTCTGTGAATTTGAAGCCAGCCTGGTCCACACAGTGAGCTCTTGCTTCCCAAATTTAAAAACCAGTTTTCAAATATAAAGAATGTTAATAAAAAAAAGTCCCATGAAGCATACAGACAAATAAGACTAAGTAGATAGTGAGAATCAAAAGAGGAGTCCCAGGCTGGGGAAATATCTAAAATGATAAAAACCTATACCAAAAAATATAAGGGACTTTCAAGTTCAAGAATTAAAAAAACAAGATCCAGTAAAAGTAGGCAAACTATTTGGACAGACTTCTCAGATGGACAGTCCACAGCTGAAACATGTTTCCTATCCTATTGTAGAGAAATGTAAATTAACTCTATGCATCAGAACAGCTAACACTACAAAGATAGGGCAAGGGCTAGAGAGAAGGCTCAGTGGTCAGAGCTTGTACAAACATGAGGACCAGAGTTCAAATCCCCAGCTCCCATGTAAAAAGCTGGGTGTGACTAACCTCATCTACAACCTCTGTGCTGTTGGGAAAGAGAGTGGGGCTCGCTAGCTGCCACCACACTCCAGATCCAGTGGGGGGACCTGTTTCAAGGGAGTCAGGGAGTTAGTGACAGAGTACTTGACATCCTCACGCGTACACATGCACACTTACACACATGCACACACACGCACACATGCGCGCGCACACACATGCACACATGCACACACATGCACACACACATGCACACACATGCACACACACATGCACACACATGCACACACACATGCACACACACATGCACACACATGCACACACACACGCACACACATGCACACACACATGCACACACACACATGCACACTTGCACACATGCACACACACACACACACACACACTGCATCAAATGGCGCCTTTTATGTGTACGTCATTGACTGTCAGTCATCCTTCCAATAAATCCATCCACGGACATTCACAGGAAGATGTGGTCAGTGTTTTCAGCTTAAGCAGAACTGAAAGAACAATTAATATTTAACCAAGATGATATTTAGAGATCACTGTGTGTGCAGTGAGGTAATACTGATGCCCGGAAGTCTGTGTCGCGTCTCGGTCAATACCTGCTGTTGTCACCGCTACTTCTAGGAGCTTTGCTGGTTTGTCTTTGTTTTGTATTTACTAAGTTATAATCCTAATAAGTACAAATGTGACCAAGGCATATTTATCTCGTGGAAACAATGAAAGCACCGCAGAATCTCCTTCTTGTAGCCAAGATTTTCCAGTAGAAACTTGTAAACTGAACCCAGAAATGCCAAGCACCACTTACTCCATTTGTTTCTGAGACATACCATGTCTGCTGGTTCCGTGGCTTTATTTATATAAGTCGTCATGTCTTCATATGTCCTGGAGGACACCACTTAGATTAATCCTCTGCAGACAGGAGCCACGGACAACGTAATACCAGAAGAAATAAAAATCCAAGTCAATATAGTTTAGTGTCCTGGGATGCTTTTTCCAAATTCACTGAAACACAAGATTCTGAGATGGAGGACCTTGTCTGTCAGGGCTTGACATTACTCCCCAAGGGAAGGGAACAGGCTTCTGGAACAACAAGAAAGCCGGTGTTTGTGTGCATTCTCAGGCTCTACATACAAAAATGGCCGTAGAGTCGGGAAAAACTTAGAAAAACAACTTAGAGAAAACAGTGAGGCACCAGTGTACAGTGGGTACCATCAGAAAGGAGGCATCCTGGCAGGGAAGGTGGCCCTGGGGAGCCTCGAAGAGAAAGGCTCCAGCTCAGGCCGGGTGGGGTTCTAACGGGAGTGTGAGGGGGTGCTGGGTCTGCACCTGCAGTTTTGAGAGGGAACAGTTGGGAAATAGACCTGCAAAGCACAATTGTGTGTATGTCACTGAGTTTGTTCACACACACACACACACACACACACAGATATATACACATATATCTAACATATAGTATATATCTTACATGTAATGTATATATGTGTGTGTGTATGTGTGTGTGTGTGTGTGTGTGTGTGTGTGTGTATGCTATAATGCAACCTGTTACTCTGTTACTAACTCTAAAACATCAAAAATAAAGAAACTGAAAGTCTTCAAATGACAGTTCATGTACCAGTGTGGAGCTCCTTTTGTGGAAATAAAAGCCACCCCACCTGCAGCCCTTCCATCCCTTTGTCCAAGTGTAAACAGGCACCTAGATGTCACAGGTGTCTTCATCCAGTCAGTGGCACAAACCACAGGAATCAAAACAGCAGCTGCCAAAGGAAACGGGATGACTTTGGGACTGGCTGAAATTATCTAAGCTCAGAACGGGAAGGGCACCCAGACAAGGTGACAGCGATAACAATAGTGTGGTCCATCAGACTTGGATAGAGAAGGGTTAGCTGTGACTGTGGTGTTGTGAAGAACACCCAGAGGGCTAACCTTGGACACTTGAACACCATCTCCACTGGTATAGTGGTTTCTGCCTGAGTCTTAGTTTCCTCATCTGCACAATAAGGAGTTCCCATGTTGGTGACGATACACACTTTGTACAGCAAGCAGAGCTACATCATCTTTAACAAGTGACCGGCACCCCCACTCCTCGTTGGCTCCATTACTGAAAGGGCAAAGCTGTTGCTCCCCAAGTCTCCCCCATTTGGCTCATCGTTAGGACTAAAGATGGAACAAAGACACCCAAGTGGAGAGAGGAATTTTCTCAGTAAGTACATATTCAGTGAATTCTAAAGCACAACCCATTAGACTCTGCATTGGAGCAGATTTCCCCTCGTTTATTTAGAGTCAGCAAATCATAAGCCACGGGGGAAAATTAGAGCAATGAGGGGGGCTAATTAAAGAACAAGAGGTGGCATGGGGGGGGGGTGAGACGCCTGTGTAGATGTTTTACAGTGCCTGGCTGCTTTGAGAGCAAGTCAATCTGCTAATCAACCCACTTGTTTCCATCTCGGTGAATAGAAGGGGACTCGGAATAGCACCGTGTTCCAGTCTGCTTTGAAGTCAGGGAAGAAGACGCTCCATTAGTCGCTCAGGACAGTTCCTAATTAGGGCAACTGGAATTAATGCCCTGCATCCGGAGATGAGTTTCTGGGCTCAGCTCTGTACCAGATCAACACTGAGGAAGTGAGAATAAGTTTGTCAGTCCACCCTCATTACGATCCCATCTCAATCACAAAAGATAGGGGCAAATGTCCACACTCACTGTCCATGTTCCGATGTACAGATAAACGCAGTTTTTTGGGCTAGACCAGGGTATCGGTTGCTAAAGTAGGCGCCTCATTAGCATGAAAACCAGAGTTCAGATGTCCAGCACCCTGTTAAAAAGCCAGGCACAGAGGCAAACGCATATACCCAGGACTGGGGAGGCAGAGACAGGGTGATCCTGGGACTCACTGGCCAGCCAGGCTACATGAGGAGTCCATGAGTGAGTGCCAGGTTCAGTGAGAGAGCCTGTCTCAAAAGTGAAGAGATCAAGGGAGACATTGGACATTGACCTTGGACCGCCACACACATGATCACACATGCTCATGCCCAACACACACATACACACACACACACACACTACCACCACTACCACCACTACCACACCATGTATGCATATAACACAGGCACATACCACACCACACCTTGCACGCATAGAGCACACATAACACACACCGCCACCACCACCACACCACACACACGTATAACACACACAGATACCATACACATCACACCATGCACACATAGAGCATACACACACGTGCATCACCACACCATGTACACATACAATGCACACAAATACCACACCATACCACACACACCGATAGCACACACACATAACACACCACACCACACCACGCCACACCACACACACAGAACACACACATACAGTTTTCACACACTGTCACACACCATGGAGAGTTGAGACAGGAATTCAGCTTGCCTCTCGTTTCCACTGCCTCTTTGAGGTCACAGCTTTTATCTGAACACTCGGGCATATAAAAATTGTTTCTCTGTATACAGTCACTCTCTCCACCCCTGTGACCCCTCTATAGGCTATCTGAGAGCTTGTAGTCCAGTATGTAAGAGACAAAACCAAATGCTCTCTCCCCTCCCATCTTGCAACCATGTACCGTGCAATCTTAACACACCATCTTGGATAGGCAGAGAGCTTTGTTAGTGCTTGTTCTGGGAGAGCAAACAGTCTGGTGCCAGCCAGGAAATCCAGAAAGCAGAATCCAGAAAGCAGCAGCATGGACATCTTTCAGCATCCCAAACTCTACTTACTGGGCTCTACGCCTCGAGAACGGGCTGGGGGTTGTACTGGGGTTGCGCGGGCTGTGAGGGCCTGAATGTCACCAGACCCCTTGTCTCTCATCCCCAGGCTCACAGCTCTAACCTCACGTGCAAAGGAAGTGTGAGGACTGGATGTCCTCAGTCTCCTGTCCTCTGCCCAGGTCACAGGAGGCGTGCTGCAGCCTCCTCTCTCAGGTCGCTCTCAGCTCAGCTGCCCTGGAGGAAGCCCTGCCCTCTCTGTGCTGCAGATGAAAATAAAAAATCTATGACTTCTTCAACTTAGTCCTTGACAGGTCCGTGGTGAAGAAAAACGTAGAAAATTCTTTCTTTCTGGGCAAAACTTGACTCACGTGTTTAATGTCTTCAAACGCCCCACGTTGATCTCAGAGGCTAAATACCAAGCTTTCTTTTAGTCCTTTGAGTTCCTTCCTCAGGCAAACTGTAAAATCAGGGAAGCGGTAAGTAATTGTGTCAACGTCGGAATGGCGGCTGATTATCACTAGTCTAACTTCAGATGAGTTTCATGGCCAGCATCGATTTACACAGTACCTGAGAAGTCTTCTGTTTGTGAAAGTCAACAAAAACAAAGACAAAAACAAAAGGAAAAAATTACTAGAAAGAACTGATTCTTTGAGAGATTCTAAACTAGAGGAATTCCTGCCACATACCTGAATGCTTTCAGACATCTCAGACATTTCCTCTGGATTCCAGAGAGATGATTGGTAGGTATTTGTTCTTGGATGATCCGCATTGCCTTAAATTATTTTTAAAAGGCCCACAATCTCTTGATTAGCTTACAGCCATTGTCCATGGTGCTATTTCATAAAGATGCTCTTATCAGCTTACATCACGGACTTTGGCCACATTCACTGTCTGTGTCCTTCCCCTTCCCCTCCTCTCCCTCCCCCTTCCCCACCCTTCCCCAAGTCCCTTTCCCTTCTCCAGAAAGTCTCATTTCTACTTTCATGCCACATACCCATGCATGTGTGAGCACACACATGCTCGCACACACATTCACACACACAGATACACACACAGATAGATACACAGACATACATGTACATAAAGAGAGATCAACACATGAACAAAACCGTGATGTTTGTGTTTCTGAGTCTGATTTGTCTCGCTTAAGATAGTGGTCTCCAATTCCATCTGTTTTCTCCCAAAATGCATAATTTCATTCCTCTCTATAGATAAATCATATTATAATAAATCATAATAGTTTTATATATTGGCTCTGTTTTCTTTCCCCACGCATCTGTTGACAAGCACCTAAGCTGAGTTCATGATAGCTATTGTTCTATTGCTGCAGTGACATGGGCATTTCTTTTTAATATCTTTTCTTTCTTTAAAAATCAAAAAATAAAATTACCATAGTATGTTCATAACAACTTCTCAGTGTCCTTCCCATTCATGTCCTGTGCCAACTGCTTACCTCGCAAAGCTTTGTGTTGTTGCCCTTCTTTCTGAGCCACTCCCTGCTGGAGGGTGGCTCCTAAGACTAAGGAAACCTACAGGGTCTCAGGAAGTACCTGAAACTCAACAAGGCTCCTCTACAAAAGTCACAAGGTGCCTTTACAAGGCTACAGAACAGTAAACAAGTGCTGAGTGTGGGTGCCCTGATGGAGCTTCCGCAGGCTCTATAAATGTGTTAGGAACTCCCAAACATTCTCATCTCCCACACAAGCCAGCCCACTCTGCTAGGAGCAGCTGCCACTGAATCACATCTGCCCCTGTACATAGCCATGCCTCTAGCCATACTTCTGTAATGCCAATAAACTCACTGCTTCACCAAGTTAGACTTGTATGGATTCATTTCTTTGGTCTATCGTGGTACATCTGGAATGAACAGAGATTTGCTCACATGTCCCCTTGTGATTAATTTCATTTTTATGTGTATTTCTGGGCATTTTTGTTTTTGATTTGAGGTAGAGTGCCACACCACAACTCTGACAGACCTGGTTCTCAGTATGTAGCTCAAACTGGCCTCAAATTCATGGTAATCCCTGTGCCTCAGCCTTCCTACAGCTCGGATTCCAGCTATCCTGATATGTTTTAAAACACTCAGACAGCAGTGGCAATGAACTTAAAGGTTCCAGCTGACAGAACAGCAGCAGTTTCCTGGGTGTGAGGATGAGAGGGACAGGGCTGAGGAGCAGGGTCATATCTAAGCTCTGAAGGCAAGGAGAGAGAGAGAGAGAGAGAGAGAGAGAGAGAGAGAGAGAGAGAGAGAGAGAGCTGTTATTGCTCAGATGGTATAAGCCCTGGTAAATAAACTTGTTTATATTTGTTGAATGAAGATACAAGAGACAGTCTTTCATGCCTACTGGTACCCAGGGTTAGTAGGAGTAAAGCTGGGGGGGCTGTGGGAAGTGTGTTTTCCCTCTTTAAAAACACAGGCAGTAAAGGATGGGATAAAGGTGACCTTTCTCAGGGGTTCATGGTGACACCCCTGCCCCCCCCCATACTTTCATTCTTTTCAGACACTTGATTTTTTTTTAATCTTTTATAATATGGCTTTTGGAGAAAAAAAAAATCAGCTCAAGACCAAGTTCTCAGCACCAAGGAGAGGTATTTGCTCCAGAGGGACAGAGGGCAAGGAATAAGAGACAAAGACAGGAGATAGAGGATGAGGGAGAAGGGGAAGGGGACATAGGAGAGGGGGAGGGTACTTGTCTTGGGGGACAAAGGACTGCCTTTGAATAGAGAGGAGACAGAGGTATCCCATAGGACAATGACAGCTTATAAAGCTACAAGGGTAACCCACGTTAGGATGGGGTGTTTAACTTTAAATCAGGCACATTAATTAGGTGAGCCAAAGGGGGCTTTTGATTGCTGAACTTCAATACTTTGATAGCTGGACCTTGGTAGTCATCCTCAGGAGGGGGAGGAAGTGGCCAAATAAGGGAACAGACCTTGGTGGCTAGCCTTAGGAATGTAACCTAACAGTTTAGCAAGACATAGGGAATGGGGGAGAAGGTCAAGGCCTGCCAGAGCCATGCTCAAGCTGGCCAGAGTCCCTTCAGCTTTCAATATGTAACTAGCATAAATATACAGGAAAAAAATCTTTATCAAAGATGAGTGGGAATTTAGAGACAATTCACAGCAAACCTTGAGCTTATAGGGTAAAAAGTCCAAGCTCACTTTCAGGTTTTGAAAACCCACCAATCCCTGGGCTCACCCCAAGCTTAGGACTTAAAAACCCACCAATCAGCTCTCTGGAAACCTTCACCTTAGAAAGCTCCTCCCCCAAGAAACCTTATATAAGCCTGCCTCCCACTCAGGTCTCTGCAGCTAGTCTTGCGTGAGGTTTGTTGTCTGGTGTGACTGTGGTATTCCTTGGCTCCCAGTTGCCAGGATACCTTTCCCTTCAGCACAGTAACACTTGCATTTGGGAAACCTTTCCTTTCAGAGCTGTAACGCAGTTACCCTGTCTCCACACTGGAGGTTCTCAAGGCCATGAGGAATCCCAGGTTATTGAATGTTTGGAGAGAGTTCACACAGATACACTGTTTCAGCCACAGCTGACCCTGCCTTAAGCCCCCACAAAGCACAAAGCACATTGTTTGGCCTTGTCTTTTGACACAGCTCAGAGGCACAAGCTCCCCTGCAGAGGTCCAGGTAGGAAACACTACTGGCTGGCTACATAGTCTCCCCACACTGACATGGCACTGATCATATACCTCAGTGGGGCCCTTAGCAGTGTGTCAATGAATGATGTCATATATTAAAATAAAATTTGATACATAATGAGATTTGAATTTTCTTCTGATATGTCATGAAATGTAACTCATTTTTAATCTTCTTTTTCTAGCTCCTAAATATATAAAAATCTTTCTTGCTCACACACTGGACTTTCAAAAGTAGGCAACAGGCCCCGAGGCCAGTAGCTTGCTGCACCACACACACACACACACACACACACACACACACACACACACACACACACACTCTAGGGTTAACTGACTTAAAGGCTGAGAGGCTCTGGGGTGTCCCAGTTGGTCTTCTGCTGGTGGCATTGATGTTTACCTCCAATCAGGCTTCCTAGTTCCTTATTTCTGGGTTTGGGCAGTTATACAGAGTAGATGAACAGCTTTGACCATGGAAACACAGTTTTTTAAGGAACTGTGCAAAGGAATCGCCCTTGAAGCTCAACATATGTGGCTAGTAACCATATTCTGTGTCCCCCATGTGTGTGCCTGTGTGTACCTGCCTGATATTTGCAATCCTGTGTATATGCCTCTGTGTATCTCTCTGAGGATGTGTGTCTCTGTGTGTGCCTGTGTGTGTGAGCCTGTGTGTGTATCCCTGTGCGTGTGCCTGTGTGTGTGTCTATGTATGTGTATATGAGTATATGTGCCTGGTATGTGCATAAACCTAGGTATGTGCCTCTCTCTCTCTCTCTCTCTCTCTCTCTCTCTCTCTCTCTCTGTGTGTGTGTGTGTGTGTGTGTGTGTGTGCACGCTTGCCTGTGTATGTGCCTGGGCATGTGTGCCTGTGTATGTGCCTGCTATGTGCAAACCTATGTCTGTCTCTGTCTCTCTCTGTCTCTCTGTCTCTCTCTGTCTCTCTCTCTCTGTCTCTGTCTCTCTCTGTCTCTCTCTGTCTCTCTCTCTCTCTCTCTCTCTCTCCCTCTCTGTGCATGCATGCGCATGCCTGTGTATGTGCCTGGACATGTGTGCCTGTGTATGTGCCTGCACATGTGTGTCTGTGTATATGCGTGATGTGGAGATCAGAGGACACCTCAGGTGTGTTCCTAGGATACTTTCCACCTTTTGTACACCATGGCATCTCTCAGTGGCCTGGGGTTTCCCATCTCATCATCACAGAGACGACAAACACACTCTTCCACATCCACCTTTTAATTGTGGGCTCTGAGAATCTGACTCTGATCCTTACGCCTGCCTAACAAGTATTTTACCCTCATCATGCTATCTGCCCAGCTCTGCAGATATTCTTAATATCCTGGAGGAGAGGTCACCCATCTGCCTGAAGCTGGATGAGCATCCAGAGGGACTCTCCAGGATGACTTCACAGAATCCGAATATTTCCCAGGCAAATACATTCCGTCCTGCCTCTCACGGTGCCTGAGAACATCTGGCCAGCTGCCACCTTGAAACACAAAGGCGACCGATCTTTAATTTAACCTCTCTTCATTGCTCTCTGCAACCCAGGTAGATAATAAGGCAAAGATCGATTTCCTTTTGTGGACTGTGAAACAGCGCAGGAGAATAGCTTTCCTCTGGTCTGAGGGTGACTCAGAGCAGAGACACCACCTCCAAGTTCCATGTGTCCTGCCTCTGGGCTGTCATGATCACAGATGGACATCTACCAGTCTCTCCTGTTCATATGCACTGTGTGAAGCATGCTCACATAAGGTCCCACGCTTCTTCCCCTTAATTATTAAATTGGACCCTGGATGATTAAAAGCTTCAAGCCCCGGGGACAAAACAACAAAAAATAATAACAATCAATTTGGCCACACAGGACCAAGCAGTGGCAGCAAAAACTCATGTGCATCTGCTTCTCCACTGGCAGCCTTAAAACTCTGGATGAGGCAGGAGAATGGGCCATGCCCAGGGCTGGAGGACACTTGCCCAGACCACCAAAGGCTGTGACTCTGACCTTGCTATGGGCTTTCCTGCCTTCTGGAACTTGAGACTCAAGGCTTATAGCATCTTCCAGAATATTTTTAAAATAATTTCTTAACTTTATGGCACAAAAATGAACTGTTCCTGCCTCTGTCTCCAACTGGAAGTCCAGCAGTTTTTCAAATTAAAAAAGAATGTGCCCAAGTATTCTTTTTGATCCAGGCATGATGGTACAAACCTTTAATCCTAGCACCGAGGAGACAGGCAACAGACAGATCTCTGTGAGTTCAAGGCCATAGTCAGAGCTGGTCTCAAAAAAATAATCTGTCTGTCTGTCAGTCGGTCAGTCAGTCTGTCAGCCAGTCTATCTATCTATCTATCTATCTATCTATCTATCTATCTATCTATCTATCTGTTTTCTGAAAAAAAAAATATATATATATATATTCAGTATTCTCGCAAAGTGAGCACTTTATCTGCCAAGCCTTCTCCTAGTCCTTTAAACAGACATTGATATAAGCAATAAGACACACAGAGAGTAATTATATTTTCCCTGAGAATTTCTCAGTGTCTAAGGTACAGTTGCTTCTGCTGAGAGTCATCATGGGTAGAGTGGTCTACAGAACCTAGTCTGTAAAGGAAGGTCTGGCAGGGGCGGGGTGGAGGCGTTGCTTGCCTGTATCTTCACAAGTAAAAGAGAACAGTAAATGTGGGCTCAGTAAATGCGTGGCTGACTTTTATCATCAAATGGAGATATAATATCATAAAGAAAATGGGTATACTTTAAAATAGCCTGGGGGTAGTGGGGGATACAGGTCTAAGTAGCCTTGGCTGTCCTGGAACTCACTATGTAGACCAGGCTAGCCTCAAACTCACAAAGATCCACCTGCTTCTGCCTTCTAAGTGCTAGGATTAAAGGTGTGTATAACAACACCCTGCTAGCTTTGACTTTCTAAAAGATTTATTTTTAACATTTTATATTTGTTTTGTGTGTGTGTGTGTGTGTGTGTGTGTGTGTGTGTAGGTATGTATGCATATATCTCTGTATAAATATGTGTATAGGTATGTGTGTAGGTCTGTATGTATGTAGTGTGTGTGTATGTGTGTGTGTGTGTATGTGTGTAGGCTTATGTGTATGTAGTGTGTATGTGTGTATGTGTTTGTAAGAATGTGTGTATAAGTGTGTCTAAATGTGTGTGTAGGTTTATGTGTGTACATGTGTGTAGGAGGATGTGTGTGTAGGTGTGTGTGTGTCTATGAATGTGTATGGTGTATATAAGTGTATAGGCATGTATGTATGTAGGTGTGTATAGGTCTATGTTAGTGTGTTATGTGTATAAGCAGTATGTATATTAGTATGTGCATGTGTATAGGTGTGTGTGTATAGGTGAGGTGAAGGTAGGTATGTGTGTTGTGTATGTGTATAGGCATGCGTGTGACAGGCATGTGTTAGTGTGTTTATATGTGTAGGGGTGTCTGTGTATAAGTGAGGAGGGGTAGGTGTGTGTGTTAGTGTGTGTATGTGTGTAGGGGTGTATGTATATGTGTATGTGTGTAAGGAGGGATAGGTGTGTGTGTTAGTGTGTGTGTGTGTATGTGTAGGTTTTGCATACAAGTGCAGGTACCTGCAGATGCCAGAAGAGGATGTCAGACCCTCCTGAATAAGCTTCTGACACTGCTGAAGCAGCTGTATGTGCAGACTGGGTTGTTTAGGACGTACAAACAAATTATGATTCCATGGGTGGATGAAAATGACTTTGATATTATTTATAAACAACGTGACCAAATGAAATGGTCACAGGTCCCTGAAGGACAGCTACTAGGGGCAACAGAGAGGAGCAGCCAGCAGTGCACTGCACAGACCCACATAGGTACCTAGATGAGGGAACAGATACTCAAAGTGTTCACACGTTCCCTCCTTGATCAGAGAGCGTGGGCCAGAGGCCCACCGTATGCTAGGCTGATACTGTTGTAAGCACTTGAGTCAAACCATTGGCTTTGGGGGCATAGGTTTAGGGGGGCTAACAGTAAGCAATAGATATAATACAGGAATTAATTGTAATTATGTCAAGGGGGGATAACTATCCAGAGAGGAAAGAAAACACTGCCTGGAACAGAGAGTCAGGAGGCTCAGAATGGCAGGCCAGGCCACAGACTGTAAAGACTTAAGCAAAGATCCAAGAAGCCATGGAGTAAGCCAGAGGCTGTCACCTCTGGAGACAGCTCCAGGCAGAGGCGCTAAAGCCAGTCCCTGGGGACCAGGGACAGATGTGGTCAGGAATAGCAGAGCGGTGACTCACGTGGCTGAGAGGCAGCAGGGCGGGAAGCGGATGAGGCTGGAGGTCAGTGAGGTAGAAAGTCCCAGGAGTCCTGGTCAGATCTTCCTGACACTGAGTTGTTCTGTTAGGAAATCATCAGGGGCTACTGGACAAGAGGGAGATAGAATCTCACTTCCTACCCAGGTTGTTGGGTGAGGATCAGGCTGAAGGCAGCAAAGGTCTTTGTGAGGTTACTGCCAAAGCTCTAGGTTGAAGTGACTCCAGTAATGGGGGACAGTGAGAGTGCTTTCTTTTTCTTTCTTTCTTTCTTTCTTTCTTTCTTTCTTTCTTTCTTTCTTTCTTTCTTTCTTTCTTTATTTCTTTTTTTTATGGGTTTAGAGCTTTATTGTAGAAAGCAGGGGGGAAGAGAGAGAGAGAGACTGGCCATGGCCACCTAGAGACAGGGGGTAAGGGAGAGAGAGAATGAGGGTTAGAGATGAGAGTAAGAAAGGTGAAAACTTAAAGAACATGAGAGTGCTTTCTTAGGGGACAGGGGACTATGTGTTATAACAGGAATAAAGTGATCCTGGAGCTACCAGACAAGCTCTCCCAATAAAGGAAACATGTACAAATGTGTGTATGTATGTATGTATGTGCATATGTGTGTATACGTGTGTATGCACGTGTATGTATATATGTGTATGTGTATATATGTACATGTTTATGTGTTTATGTGTGTGCATATGTATGCATGTGTCTGTATATGTATATGTGTGTATATATGTATGTGTGTATGTGTATATGTGTGTATATGTCTGTATATATGTGTGTATATATGTGTGTATATGTGTGTATGTGTGTTATGTATATGTATGTGTATATGTGTGTATATATATGTGTGTATATATATGTGTGTATGTGTATATGTGTGTATATATGTGTGTGTATATGTGTGTATATGTATGTGTATGTGTGTGTGTGTGTGTGTGTGTGTGTGTGTGTGTGTGTGTGTGTTACAGATGGTAAATGGTGCTGCTTGCACTGTTTTTCACATTAACTGACAGCCTTTCTTGATGAGTGGTGTGCTTTGACGGTTTCTCCAGGCTGGAGGTGAAGCTCTTCTGTGACCTACCACAGTGGTTTTGTGTGTTTGCTCTAGTTACTCCTCAGCCTGTGGGAGGTGTAGGCTGACTTCACTAAGCTTATTTGAAAGTAAAAGACCATTGTGGGTGGGGACAAGGGCAGAGGAAGAATATAAAGTAGGTGCCCATTTTTTTATTTAAAAAACCAAAGGACATTATTTCCCCAGTTTTCCTCTTTTTAAAAAAAGATTTATTTTTATTTTTCATTGGTGTATATGTGTTCCCGTAGGGGGGAGGGGGTATGGAACAGATGAACAGATGAACAGACAGACAGACAGACAGACATGAGCAAATGCCTAAGGAAGCCAGAATAAGAAATCAAATACCCCGGAGAGTTACTGCTTGACAGGGGGGCTAAGAAAGGAACTCCCATTCTCTGCAAGAGCAGGGAGGGCTCCTAACCAGAGTCCTCTCTCCAGGATCCTACGTCTTCTCATGATCCAATATTAAGGATCACGAACTGTCCAGGGTGCACCCTAAGGTGTTGGCTCTTTTTCTTTCAAAAGGGACTATCCCTTCCCTATCCTCTGCAGCCTGAATCACACCCTGTAATAAGGACTCCCCCCCACCCCCAGGCTAGGGTGGGTCTGCTTCAGCTTCCAGCTGCTGGCCCTCAAGGCTCTGGAAGAGATCTGGTTCTACCCTTAGGGGCAGACAGTGCCACAGGGACCATGATTCCCCAATCTCTTCTTCAGTATTCTCCAGACCCTTTCAGAGGTGGCTTTTGGCTTTTTTCTTTTTTTCTTTTTTCTTTTTCTGCTTGGCTTTTTCTTTTTTGAGATAGTGTCTCACTATAGCTAGCCCAGGCTAGCCTTGAACTCACTATAATGACTGGCCTCAGCTCATAATAACTCTCCTGGTTCTGATGAGCCGCAAGCACGGGTCCTTCATCTTGAAACAAATCACCTATGCACGGTTTCTCAGACCATCTAGGACAGAAGCGAAAGGAACATGGCTGGGCGCCACCCATGCTCAGCACTAGCTGCTCTGTGGGATCCTGACCTGAGCCTCACATCCATCTGTCCAGAGGCCAGAAACTGATGCTCCCTTCCTGGGCCTGCTTCTGGCCCGATTGCTTGGTGGTTCTGTCCTGTTTAATCCAGTTCACTGATTTTACCACCATTGTTTCTAGGTCTAGGTATACTCCTGTCTGAGCGAGTGAGTTAGTACAGAGTGAGGCTTGGGGAGGCTTGTTCCCTGCTGCTTTCTAAAGTCCCTCCGTCTGCTCTTCCCCAAACCCAGGGCTCAGTCCCAGAGCTCCCAGCCCTGCCTCCTGAAGTCCATCTGCCATGCCCACCCCACGGCCTGCCTGTGCTCTCTAGCCAGGGCCTTCTTCCTCCTTATCCAGCATGGCTGGGATTGGTGGAGTCAGGCTCCAGCCCTCTGCTAATCCACACTCTCCATATGATTCCGGTTGTACAGTTACAGTCGACACATTTCCTGCCTTCTAACACAGAACCTATCCATCTTTTGTCGCCTTGGATCTAAGATTTACTATTTACTTGTTTATTGATTTGGATCTGAAACCACAGCAGAGAAAAAAATACAAAGTCGTCACACACACACACACACACACACACACACACACACATCCTTTTTTAGGTCTGTTTTGGGCTTTTTTGAGGTATATCAGAAGACTTGAGTTGTTACAATAGAGACTGTTGGGCCTGCAAATGGATGTTGGCTGTTCTTCCCACTTCTGTTTCCTTCCTTACTCTTTGGATTTTTCATTTGCCTTTTCTCCAGATTTCTGAATAATTTCTTCTGGTTTACATACCTGTTTTCAGCTATTTCTCATCTCTTAAGCTTACTCATTAAAAAGATTTCCAGGTGGTGTTGGGAATCTCACCTGGAGTGTGAGTGCCATTTTAAGAGGACTTTACTCCAGGTCATAATAGCACAGCGTTTTCTTCCACACGGAACACTTTAAATCCCGATAAACTATCTTCAAAGAGAAAGGAACACAGTGTCCATCTGCGCAGGAGACAGAAGCTCACCTCAGGAAGAAGCCGGCGAGTGGTTAAGACACTAATTTTTTTATATATATAAAATATATGATACTTATGCAGGATTGAAATTGAACCATCACCTCTTGTGTGCTAAAGAAGAAATCTGGTTTGGTTCTTTTGTTGTTGTTTTGGATTTGGGGGTGGGGCGGAGCTAGGGTGTCACTAAGGTGCTGTAGTTGGCCTGGAATCCCTCTGTAGCTGAGACAGGGTTTTAAACTGTAATTTTCCTTCCTCAGTCTCCTACACAGCTAGAACTACAGTGTGTAGCCTCCAGGGTCCCTTAAAGCATTGATTTTTTTTTGTCCCAAGTATTCAGGTGGCTATATTGTAACTGAGCCACTTAATACTCCACCCATGTGTGTGTGTGTGTGTGTGTGTGTGTGTGTGTGTGTGTGTGTACATGTGTTATTCATGGTATATTCTGGTGTGTATGTTTGGGGACATGTCCCTGCAGCGACCAGAGGTCAATATTGAAGTGTGTCTCTACCACTCTGCACCCTATTTTTTGAAGCAAGTTTTCTCACTGACATTACAGCTGTATGTTGTCTAGGCTGGCTATCGTGCTCCAGGGATCCCCCATCTCCAATGCCCGGTATGGGGAGAGCATACTCCATTTTACTGCACCTGGCTTTTTACACAAATGCTGGAGAGCTGAACTCGGGCCCTGTGCTTACACAGTAAGCACAGTACTGAGTGAATCATTGTCTAGTGTCTGAGCAACTTAAAACTTATCAATCAAGGAGAGACATTTGCTTTAGCCCTGTGGAATGAAGCAGAGGTACAGACCATAGCCATGAAGTATGTAGAGACATTCATACGAAGTACGTGGTGATATCAAGTCATCTTCACTGTGATTTCTAGCAGCTGGCAGCAGTTCTAGAACAGAAATCTGGATTCTCCCAGATATCGTTAGGAGAATCCGAGTGTGTAATCAGAGCAGTGTAGGGCACCAGCATAGTCCTGGCAGCAGTAAACACTATCCACTGTGAATTTTTGTGGGTTGGGGGATGATTCTGGGTGGGCCAAACTTAATCCACTCCATTTTACCCACACAGGCTGGAGTGTAGGACTCGGACTCTATAGAGTAGTCGTGAATCACTCTCCAGCAGCCCGTTAACTTTATGAATGAGACTAAGTCAGTCATTTAGGAAGCGCCTTTTGTGTCAGTGCCTCAGACCTGGTTCTTCCAACTTAGGAGAGGGAAGGCTGGCTTGTGGTTATGGAGACAGAGTTTATCTCGGTAAGGAAGGCATGGTGGCAGGATCCTGTAGGTGGCTCAGGAAACAGGGACAACACAGGAAGTAGGGAAGGCTAAAGCTTGAAGAACGTGTGCCCCACTCCCATAACCCACTTCCTCAAGGTCTCACAACCTCCCCAGATAGTGCCACCACCAGCTAGAGACCAAGTGATCTCACACGTGAACTCTGAGGGACACTTCACATTCAGAGCATAGCGTTTCCCACAGACTGTTGTGTCTTGGGTGGGGGTGGGAGGGTGGCAAGAAGCCAGGTGAGCAGCACTTAGGAGTCGGCTAATCCACAGCTAAGGTTTTATGTGAATCCGTGCCTGGCCATGCTTCCATGACCCAAGGCACAAGCCTGCACTGTCAGCCACTGTCACCTGCCAAGCACAGATGTCTTTGTTAAAAACAAGTGAACATACAAATTGTAAAATGAAATAAACAGAGCTACTCAGACAGGATGGAAAGGCCTTGCTCACGAGTATTTCCTATTTTCAGACACCATGTTTTACCACCAGATATGCATTTTGTTTAAAATAGAACATAAAGGAGAATGTGGACATGAGATACACACTCAGGTGGCAGAGGCAGGGGGATTATCTCAATGAAAAGGCCAGCCAGAGCTATATACTGAGTTTCAGTTCAGCCAGGGAAAGAGAAAGGAGGGAAGCTGGGGGAGGGGGTGAAGGAAGAAATGGAGAGAATGCAAGATAAAAAAAGAGAGAAAGGGGGAAGAGAAGACAGGGAGAGAGGAAGAGGGGAGAGGAAGAGGGGAAGGGGAGGGAAGGACGGAATAGGAAGGGGGGGGGGAAGAGAAAAGATGAAAACAGCAAAAAGTGTGGTAGCTGCAGTTCTGACACCTGGATGCCTGGCCTCACCACAGGTGAGTCCCTCTGGTCTGTGAGCCACCCTTCCCTCCTATGCAAAGGAGAGATGATCAATTCACCCTCCCAGCTATGCAGGGTTGTTTTTGTAACCTCCGTGTCTCTGGGCTCCCTGCACAGCCACCATACTTCCTGTCCGCCATCTCTACACAATCCATCCTTAACTCCTGCCCCCAGCTTCCCATGTGCCCAGCCAGCCACCAACCACTGTCTGGAGTCTGTGTGACAGGTCAGGGATGACCCCGCCACATGCTCCATCTGCCCTGGGATGTTTCCACACTCACAGAAGAGTCTCTGTCGGGCTGGTCGACCCACTCCCTAGGCCTGAGGAAAGCAGGTGGTTTGACCCTGGACCACTCCGTGGACCTCCCTCCCTTTCTCATTTCTCTTTTTTGTCTTTCTAGTCATGGCTGATTTGCATGTTTGCCCCACCATTCGAGGGAGATGCCATTTATGTTCTCTCACACCCCGGGCTGAGTGCTCCCCTCCCAAGGCAGCTGTTCTGCGAATGGAAATGATGTGGGCTTTCTAATGCTGCAGGCGGTGGTTCTAATCCTGGCTATGGTATTTACTAGCTGTGCGGTTAACAGCAACTTCTCTGAACTCGCATTTCCTCATCTGTATTAAGAAGGAACTCACATCTAGGCCTCGGGTTTCTTCTGACTAAACGAGAGGTTCGCCTCTGAATCAACCACAGCGGCCGATGCACACCAACCGCTTCACTGTTTTTTGGATGCTACCTTCTCTTTATTCTCGGCTACATCACGAGCTCTGAGTTCTTCATTCTCCATGCTGTGTCCCTTGTACCTTGCCCTGTCTCTATATCTGCCTTCATAATTTGTCCAGCTTCATCTCTGTTGCTGTGATAAAACACCCTGAGGATAAGCAACTGAACAGAGGGTTTATCTGACAGCTATGGCCAGACTGTAGCCCCGCCATTTCGAGGAAGCCAAGGCAGGACCCAGGTGGCTAATCACAGCACATCCCCATACCCACCCTGCCTGCTTTCTCCTTCCCTCATGCAGCTTTCTCCTGTCCTAGGTAGCTCAGGAACCCCTGCCCAGGACTTAACGCCAGCCACAGTGGGAAAAGCCAGCCAGCACCATCATCTCCTCTATGCCTTGGCACCCTCACATAAAGAAATTAGCATCAGAGCACTTATCTCAGAGAGCCTCCTTAAACTGTACTCCTTCTCCCAGCTGGCCCCACAGACAAGCCTTGACTTGCCTGCTACATGGGGCCCTGCTGGACATGCACCGTGGCTTCTATGTCTGCCCTGGCCTGGCCACTTCTGGTCTCAGTGTCTCTGATTCCTTATTGAATCTCACTCGTTCTTTACCTTCATTCCGAGTGATTCACCTTCACACTTTCCCAACTTCAGATGATTTCCCTTTTCATATTGACTCTGCCCCTTTGCTGAAACACACACACACACACACACACACACACACACACAACCATTCACAGGTCATCAGTCTACTCAGAGATGTCAGAAGGCATTTTCTTAAATGTTAGAAATTTTAATTCTTTTGATTTCTTAAGGTTTCATTCCACGGCCACCTCAGGATAAATCTAGCACCAATTTTACATCCTGGAAGGTTTGGTTTTCTTCTGCTCACAAGATAATACCATGCCTGTTTGTGTTTAGACATGTGCACCCGTCTCTCAATCTGCAGCCTTCCCTTCCATGTCCACGACAGTTTCTTCTTAAAACGCCTCTTCCCTCCGTCTGTGAACTCGTCGGCCTCTGAGCTGACAACATCCAGGAGTGAGCTCCACCCACTCCTCGATCTACACGATGAGAAGCGACAGATGTCACCCAGTGGCCATGTTACATACATATCCTGAACACACCAGTCATGGCTTGAACAGCAGCCAAGTACAAGCTTGTCTGTTCTGACACGTTAGTAGATCAGGGGGTTCATTTTTGTCCTTCCCTGAGACGTAGATGCCAATCAATAACTGATGTCATCCAGTGATTTGGAGAGACTCAGTCCCAGCCCAGCAGCTCATCCACAGACGCCCATCCATTCGCTGGTCTCAGGCATTGTTACACTTTCATATCACTACACTGCCACTCCCAACTCCCTCGCTATAGTCAATCCTCACAGGACCCCAACCTCTGCACCCCATTTCCTTCTTCTACAGCTTGGGCCTGTATCTGCTGTGCACTGTGCTGATGGGCCCAGATCTACCCTGCTGTAGAGAAACACTGTATGAGGAACAGCGGCAGCAGCCACAGCTGCCTAAACACCGCTGGAGGCCATGCAGCCACAAAGGCATCTCCTGCAGGAGGACCTATTTGAAGACTGCCTGAAGACCAATGCAGATGGGAACAGACAATCGGGAACACTGTTTAGAAGAGGTACTTTCTAGGGACCAGTGGTCAGGAAGCAGGGCATTCAGCCCACTTTCTCCTTTCTGTCCCAGGACCCCAGCCTGTGGGACAGTTCCTTTCACACTGAGGCTGGGCCTTTGCATCGAAATGAACCCCATCAGAAAGCTCCATACATTCTTACCCAGAGGCATTTCTCCTAGGCAATTCTAGATCCTGTCAGGCCCCTAGGTTCTGAACACTTAGTAAATGTTAGGTTTGGGGCTATCTCAGTTAATCCTCATAAATTCAATTTTTATTAATGCTTTTCACATTAGAAAACTTTGGCGATGGTGGTGGCAGCCTGTAACCCCAGCTCTCAGGAAGTAGAAGCAGAAAGAGGCTCACCTTAGCTACACAGTGAGTTCAAGGCCAGCATGGACAACACGAGACCCTGTCTCATTTTTTTTTCCCTTCTCTTTAAAATAAAGTAAAGGGGTTTTAAAAAGTAAGGCTGTGGAGTGGGATCGTTTCATAGAGATTACAGAAGCAGCTTCCGGAAAGTCTTTCTAGGCCAGCCTTAAGAGCAGTCACTTAGTTCTGTACACAAAAGCCATGATTGTATAATCTCAAAGCCAGCCTTCCTTCTGCTCTGTGCTCCCTTAAGAGGAGGAGGGACATGGAGGAGTCCTTGGTGCTCCTCAGAACTTCATCAATGCCTGCTCTATGTGATCTCAGCCACTAGTCTTCTCAGACTCTGTTCTGAACGTGGCTATCCTGACTTCTATCTGTGGCTTTTCTATATGTGGGGTACTTAGTGCTCCAGGCCCCGCTAGGTCCTCACCACACAGAAGACACTAAAGTCCTCCCTCGCAAAGCTACGCTTGGCTTCCTACATTCACACAGTGGGAGTTTCAGAAAATCCTAACAAACATCATTATCTTTCAACATGTTAAGCACTGGAAGAAAAATGATCAAATGTGGAAATGGGCCCTGTCAATCACCTTGACTGACAACTCAGGTCCAAGATAATTGGTCTCAAAATAAGGTTTGTAGAATGTGCACAAAAGAAAATCATCCTAAAAGCGAGTGCTGGGAGCATCTTGGGGCTACCTCTAGTGCCTCATCCAAAAGGACTAGATGCCAAGGCTCCTCACCCACAGCCCCTGCTCTCAGAAGCCCCAGCGATCTAAGTTCTAGTTCCTCTGTATCTGGGCCTGTCCATCTCGAGTGACAAGACATAAGTCATCATAGTTTAGATGTCAAGACTGGAGCTACGTTTAGCCTCATCATTTCTGATTGACACTAAGATCCTCCACTGTCCATGGGAAAGCCCAGGGGTTAGCTTTTTTTTTTTTTTTTTTTTTCAAGACACGGTTTCTCTGTATAGCCCTGGCTGTCCTGGAACTCACTTTGTAGACCAGGTTGGCTTCAAACTCAGAAATCTGCCTGCCTCTGCCTCCCGAGTGCTGGGATTAAAGGCATGCGCCACCACTGCCCAGCTAAGGGATTAGCTTTCTAATAGACATCATGCCCTCACAGTCATGCTGATCACAGGACATTTTGACAATACTTCCCAATAATAACACAAGGCTAGGATGGTGTCACCACTAATTTCTGTGTTTGCTCATTATAAACACATTCATTCACAAATATTTAAGTACTGTAATGGTTTGATCCTGAAACATCCCCATGGGGCCATATTTCAGGCACTTGCTTTTGGACCGTGGGTGCCATTTGGGGAGGCTATGGGGTGTTTTGGGAGGCAGGGACTAGTTAAGAATTAGGAGTTACAAATTTGAAGACTACAACTGACATTAGAGCTTGGTCCTGGGCTCTGACTTCCCACTGACTCTTGAACTGGCATGAAGTAAGGGCTCTCTCTGTGCCATGTGCTTCACCACTGTCAATGCAGGCATGCCTTCCTGTTACTGTGGACTGAAACCCTCTGAAGCTAGGACTCTACGTAAATCTTTTTTCCCTTAAGCTGTCTCTTTCAGGTGGCTTTGTTACAGCGGCACAGAAGTAACGACTACAACAGTGTATGGCAGACCCTGATGGGTGCCAAAACACAGCAGCATGTGAGCTGTTCAAGCCTACCGTTCCTGTGGAGCCCAAACACCAAAGGAAGAGACAGAATGCAAACAAACAAATAGACCAATACCTTTAGACAAGGCCAAAGTGTTCAAATGCTTTAGTAACCACAGAGAGATGGAGCATTGATACTATTCAATAATAGTGATAATAAGTCTCGCAATTAAGCGTGTGCTGTGCTTAGGACAGTCCAGGCAGCAAACGAAGTTTCCATATATTAACTCAATGGATCCTCACAACCCTGTGAGGGAGAAGCTACAGCTACTTCCACACGTCACGAAGCTGCGTAATATACCTGAGTTCAGGAGACTAGAGACGGGGCAGAGGGGTGGAGCTATGTGGGGTACGAATTACCTTAGGATGGTCAGGGGAGATTCTCTGAGGAGGAGATACCTCAGTGGACCCTGAATGATCAAAAGGAGCCAGCCTTAAAATGTTGTGGGGGCTTCTGGCAGAGGGAGCAAATGTTGGGGCCCTGAAGTTCCTGTGGGACAGATCTGTTAAGAATGAGTAATCAGTGTGGCTGGCACAGGATGCTCCAGAGAGACAGTGTGAGCAAGAGAAAGGTCAGCAGGCCTCAGCTGGATGGTTTGGAGGTGGACAGAGGTTCCTAGGGATGTAAGACACAGTGTGGTGAGCCAGGGGACACACTTTCAGACGCACACTGGCTCCTGGGCACAGGATAGGCTGTAGACACCTGCTTCCCAAGGGGACAGAGCACATGGGTGGCTTCAGCAGGGACATGGGTGGGATTCCCTCTGTGATGGTAGCAGGGGGCAGGGGTTGGTTCCAGATAGGTTTGGGAGGAAAGGCCAGCATGTGAGCTCTCTCGGAGCAGTAAGGAAAACAGGGGAATCACTGATGGCTACTCTGTCTTTACCCTGGCAGCTCTGAGCCAAATGATGAATTGCCAGGTACTTTGCAAGCCAGCTGTCAAGCACAGCCATTGCTAAAATTTAAACTGCATAATTTGCAATTAACTAAATTGTATTAAAGCAGAGGTGATAAATAGTCCCCACTTACCGTGTCCTAGCTGCTCTACTTTCTTTGGGTTTTTACTGTTCTCACAAGTGATGTACGGCCATAGACCCATTTAGGGGAAACAGTGGATAATTCTGAGCTCCTGTGCTTTCGCTGAAGTCAGACCTGGAGCCTTCGGTCAGCCATGGTGGAAGTGTTTACACCATGGGAATGAGCAAACACTACAAACTGGAACTCAGGGTATTTTTTTTTAAAGATTTATTTCTACCTTTAAAGTTATGTCTATAAGTGTGTGGGGGTGGGTGGGTATATGAACATAAGTGTGGGTGCCCTCAGAGAACAAAAGAGAGCGTCAAAACCCCTGGAGATGGAATCCACAGCAGCTGGTTGTGAGCCACCTGAGGTGAATGCTGGGACCCAAGCATTCATCCTTTGAAAGAACAGCAAATGCTCTTACCCACTGAGCCATCTCTCCAGCCCCACCAAATTATTACTCCTTTGGTTGTCTAGAGTTAAGAAACGCACAAGGGGAATCTGAAGGATGCCAGTCACACATGAAAGCATTCTCAAGTCTGCGGTCACCGACCTACGAATAGCATAGAAAACTTTCCAGTTTTCAAAGGTCTAACGGGGCAGAGTCCCTCTTCTTACCCCCTGTCTCCTGTAGCCTAAAGTACCAGCACTCCCCAAAGGCAACAGTTAAACGCTTATCTCAGGTGAGAAAAAAAAAATCGGCTTTGTTTTCATTTACAAGAAGATTTTTGTCACTGTTGTGTTCTTACCCAAGGCTAGCCCATCTTTGTACATACTGGGTAAATGCTCCTCCGCAGAGCTCCAACCCCAACCGCTGGTTTGCTTGCAATTTGCTGTTGCACGCGTGGGTCACGTAAGGAATATTAGACCAGACAGAGACAAAAGATGTGTTCTTCGTATCTGCGCAAGCGGGCCAGTGAATCTCATGGCCCTGATGTGAGAAATGTATGACAAATGTCCCCTTGGAACATGGGACCCACAAGGCATGTTCAAGGCTGGATGTTGTCATGAGCTAAGTTGAACGCCCCTATGGTAATAAAAAGACAGCCCTGTGGGACACTCTTGCCTTGTGTGCTGTATCTTAAGGACTCTGAGCAGTTTCTGACAGCCACATAGTATTTGATAGATGTGTGTTAGGTGGTGTGGGGTATATGTGTGTGTGTGTGTGTGTGTGTGTGTGTGTGTTTTACTCTTACAGTGGGTATCTTCTATGAAGGTGTCTCTGAACAGAAGCAGAGAACTGAACTCCAAGACTTCAGGGAGCAGGGAAACCATTATAGAAAGGCAGACATGACAGAGGGAATAGGATTCTTTGGGAAGAGCAGGGAAGCACGGGGCACCGACAGATGCTCGGTATCTTGAGATGGTCCCTCCTTGCTTCTTTCCTACAGATTTAGCTCTGGGTCATAGAGAGGTGGCACCGTTTGGGGAGGTTAGGAGATTTAGCCTTTTTGGAGGAAGAACATCACTGGGGGACAGGCTTTGGGGTTTTATAGCCAGGACCCTCTCCTCTCTCTGCCTCCAATGGCTTCCTATATGCAGATGGAAATGTGACCAGACAGCTTCCAGCTCCTGCCACCTGCTGCCATACCCCTCAGGCCACTGTGGACACTCATCTGGGACTGTATGCCCTTTCTCCTATAAGTCACTTGACCTTGGGGCTTTATGCCAGCATCAAAAAGTAAGCTGATATGGTGGTTTCGCTTCCGTATTTTCATGGAAGCCCATTTCAAGCTGCCATCCAACATGACTTCAAGGGGGTGGGGGAGGGACTTGCTCAAAGGAGAGGGTGCTTAGAATGGCCACGGAGATTTTAAATAATATGTGTGTATACATATATATGTAAATATATAAATATATATGCTTCTTTCCAAGTCTTGCCTGAGACTCGACAGTTGTCAGTCTGATACCCAGAATGCAGTGCTGAAGAACTGTGTACCTTGAAGGCATCCTGGAAATGATTGTGACACCTAGCCGTCTCTCCAGACCTGTTCACACTGGCCGGTGAATAGTTTTCAAGGGAGCCGAGCCAAACAAGTGACATCAGACTTGAGAGTCCCAGGAGTGATTCCAGCCCGGCCTGCCTCTGACTTTCCCAGACTAGAATGCACTGATAATTATGTTGATGGCCCTCTCTTCCTCGGTTCGCAGGAAGAGTCTAGAAAAATCAAGAGCTGTATTATGCCTCCTTCTGAAAGTCACTCAAAATCTTCATTCTTGGCTCTGCAAAGTCTTTTGTGTGTGTGTGTGTGTGTGTGTGCCTAAGACTCTAATGAGTCCCCATTTTATTTTTGTTTTTTTTTCTCTTTAAGATTTTTTTGTATTACGATGAAAAAAGATACATAATTTCAATTTACCTGAATTTGTTAACATTTAAAAACATATTTTGAGTAAATAGACTTACATCACATGCTTCTTTCCGTTTTGTACCCCAACTCCTTCCGGAGAGGCCCCCCTTCAAAACCTGCAATACCTTTCATTTTTTATCATATTCTTTAAATTTTATAAAATATTGTAACAATTAAAAATGAGTATTATAAAAGTTGTTTGATATAAAACAACAATCAGTTGAGCAGTCTTGTGTAGATATTTGTCGACAGCAATACTGAAAATACATATGTTTTTCTCAATATAAATTTTAAATAACTCCAAATATATTAACTGTATGATATTTAAAATAATATATCACTATTAGTTTTTTTAATGAACATAAATAGATAAAGTCTCTTTGTTGGTTTGTTTTGTTTTTAGTAGAGTTTAAAATCTTGGCTCTTACTGCCTCACAGCCCTCTTTCACATCTTTTAGCAAGGAGATAGTTTATAATGGTATAGATGGCTTCCCAAACTAAAAACAATGCAAAGATTTGTACAAAAATTAAAAAGTGTATCTTTTAATTGGGCTTCTTTTCTTTTTTTTTTTTTTGATTTTTTGAGACAGGGTTTCTCTGTGTAGCCCTAGCAGTCCTGGAACTCACTCTGTAGACCAGGCTGGCCTCGAACTCAGAAATCCGCCTGCCTCTGCCTCCCAAGTGCTGGGATTAAAGGCGTGCGCCACCACTGCCCTGCTTAATTGGACTTCTTAATAGGCACTTGTGAACAGCTCTTTGGGAAGGATGTTTAAACTATATTACATGATAATTAAACAACATTGTCACTCCTAGGGAAATAAAATAATGAGCTTAGGTGGAAAAAATAAACCAGTTTTGTAGCATCTGCATATAATGCTATAACTGGTTAAGTATAAAATTGTGAGGTGCTGGATTGGGTGGGGTAAAGCCTTTACTGTAATGTGCCACTCAGAACTGAAACCCAGTGAAGGAGCGCTGTCCCAGGCAGGCTATGTGCACGGAATACGGGCATGTTGGGCAAGCAAAGAGAAGCAGCCCTGGGCTGTTCTGAAGTCACCCCACTCTCTCCAAGTGCTTCCTTCATCTGGCTGATAGGAACTTGACCTTGAACCCTCTGACACAATCAAGAGAGAGCTACAAATCACAGTAGATGGCCAAGGTTAGGACAGCATTCAGGTGGCAGAACTCAACTTGGTTTGAGACAGGACACTCTAACATATTGCAAGCCTCATGTGTTCTTTCACTACTTCTGAAGGAGTGAGGGGTGACAGACCTTGAGAACATACACAACACAATACACAGAAGGGTTTGGGTTCTGGAACTTTCCCTTGAATCTCCAGGCCTGATATGGATGAATTGAGTGTGTGTGTGTGCCTACGTGTATGTGTGTATGTACATATGTGCATGTGTGCATGTGTGACCACATGTATATGCATCTATACAAGCCATGGTGACGGTCTGCAGTCTCAGCCTCCAGGTGAAAACATTACCCTCATTCAACATTTGTCCAAATCAGAGAATTGTGCTGTAAAGTCCATTCAATATCATACCCTGCATTTCACGAGCCAGCACTCCAGGTGTTTCTAACTCTTGTAGCTGATGATAATCAGGTAAATTCCACACACTAGTGTCTGTGTGTACCCACTTGGACCCAATATTATTCTATTACACCGAGGCACAGTGACCACATAACTGGATATCCCACAATCTGGCTAGCAAAGCTTAGACATATGCTCCACATCGAATACTATTTCCAAAATGTTAAGTTTTGGGACTTGTTGCTTTAACACTAACTTTAACAAACAACATATATTGAGTGCAAATTATATGACAGACACCAGCATGCAGTGGCTTTTTCTAGTGTCATGAGACACTTAAAAGTTCAGTGTCGAATGGGGAGAGAGAGAAGTAAGGGCTTGTCCGGCTGTGTCAGGTCATATGGAAACACCGTAGCACATATGTCGTGTTTGAAGGAGCATCTCCATTCCTCTTCTGGATTATCATCCTGCCTTTGTCTAGTCACAGCCGCTATGCTACATATTGTTTTATTTTTTGTTACAAGATTTCTTGACTGAACCAGTGCTCAAGCATTGCTGCTTCCAGAAACCTTCAGAATTAAGACACCCTCCCCGCCCCCAACAACCACTTGTTACTTTGTTTTGTTTGTTTTTGTTGACATGGGTATCCTGTAGCTAAGGCTGGCCCTGAACACCTGATCCCTTTGCCTGTATCTCCCAAGTACTGGGATAACAGGAGTGTACCACCACAACATGTACTGTAAATTTACTTCAAGTTTTAAGAGCATCCTAAGAAAGACAGTTAAACCCTTCCAACCTGAGATCCTTGCTCTGTGCTCTTGGTTGCATGGTAAAGCCTGAAAGTTGTAGCCTTACACTTGGAAGTTTTATTCTTACAAACCAGTTAGATTTATAAGGTTGTAACTAAAACTATGCCTTTGAATACAGATTTTTAGTCAGATCCTAAAAGGTTTACACTTACTGAGAAGTCGATTAACATTCATCACACCTTTCTGTGGCTGGTAACTTCCCTGACCATGTGGTGGAAAGGGAACCTTCATACACTTCTGGCAAGAATGCAGTGGGGGCTGAAGCCCTTTCGCAAAGCTGTCTGTCCCTCGGTTACTATGTAACTAGCATCTGCCCCAGCCCACATCCTAGAGAACTGAAAGCAAGTGCACACAGCCTCATGCCTGGTGCTCAGAATGTCATTCATGAGCGCTCAAAAGAACATGCCCTGGATTCTATCAACTGCTAAGTGGGCAAATAAACGTGCCATAGCCATGCAATGCAATGTGGTTTAGCAGTAAAAAATAAAAATAAAAAAAACTAATAAAATATTGTATGCTGTTACAAGGATTAACCCTGAAAACAGGAAATGAAATCAACTGTAGAGAGCAATGACTCACATGGTTCTGTGCACATGAAATATCTAAATGGGTAACTCCCTAGAAAAAGAGAGTAGGTGGGTCACTTAAAGTTACACCAGTATACATTAACTGAAACGATAGATGAAAGTGTCTTGGTGTGGTGCTACAGAAGTGATTATCTGTGACAATGAACTTAAATGACCCTCTTCCTCAGCCTCCCAAGTATGGGATCCCAGGTTCACAGCAGCACATCTGGCTCTAAGACATAGTTTTAGTGAGTATTTAGAATATTAGTAGCATACCCATTCAAATTTGATAATATATTAATATATATGATCACATATCATGTAGAAATTAAAAGCTACTCCAACCACAAACAGTAGCCCCATTCTGTGAGGTCATCTAGTCTTTCTACAAATATTTACTGGGCTCCGGTCTGTCTTCAAGAGTCAGGAGTAAATAAGGCATGCTTCCTCCTGCTGCTGCTTTGTGTTGCTACAGAACAGGGGAAACACCTCTGTGCTTGAGACACTCAGCACAGGAGGAGAGCTACAGTTCAGAGGTCCCGGGTCTCAGTGTCACAGGGCCAGTGAGAGAGAATAAAGCCCATTTCTCACCTCACAAGAAGGATCACTGTGACCTCCGTGGTGTAGCTCCCCTAGTTTAGCTGCTGGAAGCTCTTGGGTTTCTTTTGTTCTGTTGGTTTCAGTTGTTCCTGCCTCAGAGCCTGGAGGCCAAGGTTGATCTTCAAGCACGCATTGTTTTTCTAAGCCATGGTGACAGTCTGCAGTCTCAGCCTCCAGGTGACAATATTACCCTCATTCAACATTTGTCCAAATCAGAGAATTGTGCTGTAAAGTCCATTCAATATCATACCCTGCATTTCACGAGCCAGCACTCCAGGTGTTTCTAACTCTTGTAGCTGTGATAATCAGGTAAATTCCACACACAAGCCAAGGAAGTGTCTCTTCTGCTTCCTCCCTGCCTGTAATCCCCCACCTCCACTTTCACTGATACATTGTTGGTAGAGAGTCTCCTGCAAGTATTTACACTATGGAAATTGATAGAAACTTCAGGGGTTGGTTTTCTTGGTTATTAGGCCAGAGAAATCATGTGTCATGCTGATTGTACTTAGCACTGTGTCACATCGGAACTTTGCGTTGTAACATACAAGAAAGCAGAAAAAACATTTCCCGTTGTGTGACAGTTGCTACTTAAGTAACAAATTGCTCCTGTATTTAACAAATGACTAAGGTTACTTTAAAAAGTCTTTTCTCCGTAGTATTTTCACCTTAATCACTAAAATAAACAAAAGTCTCAACCAACTTTCATGTTGGAATTACATTTATGAATTAATTGCAACCGTAGGCTGGCAAAGGATACAGGGTCAGCAGAAATCAATAAAACCATTCACTGAGAATTAATCAGCTTCATGGAATTTATGCGAGCAATGCATATTTTATTATTGCACATCACTGTATGTGTTTTCTACACATCTTTTAGACAACACATACAGACATGCTTTTCCCTGAGGTCCAGTTAAACATTCACTACCACACCACTACTTCCAACTGACCCTGACTACTACATGCATGGCATTACAATGTACCATTAAAGCTACGGTGCTACCATTTACTCACGGGAAGTAGATAGAACATTCACAGCAAATTCAAGACCACTATTCTTAAACTTTGATATGTTACACTATTTGGTTTCCAGTAAAATTCAAATAAGTCTGACAGATAAGAGTTGAAAGGAGACTAGGCGGTGCAGGAGTCCAATGGGGGTAGGTGAGAGAGGGCAATGCAGAGACAAAGGGATTTTCCCTGATATGTGGGACTTGGGGGGTGACACAAAGCAACCCCTTTGTATGGAGGGGAGACCACTGACGAGAGGAGAGAGGGAGTGGGCAGGCAGGGGAAGAGCAAGGTACCATAACATAGGTAGATGAAAATGTTATAATGAAGCCCATTGCTTTGTGCATTAAATGGATCATAGATAGATATAGTTAGATAGATGATGATGATGATAGACAGATAAGATATATAAAAAAATAGATGATAGATGATAGAGAAATGATAGATAGACAGATAGATAGATAGATAGATAGATAGGTAATAGATGACAGATAAATAGACAGACAGATGGATAAATTATGACAGATAGACATTTGTCAGATCACAAAGCTTAGGGAGGGTGATGGCTGCCATTTCTCTTTCCTTGCCTGAACTTATGCTTCATAATTAATATTTTTTCTTCCCACACAAATACATCCCACACAAGCTAGGAAAAGAACACGCTGAGAAGCTGTCTGGCTTCTGGTATTTAGAAATGACTGAAGCAGCTGGACTTTCACTGTGCAACAGGACAGCCACTAACCACCTGTGGCTATGTAAATTTAAGCTGGCTAAAATTATATACGATGAAAAACCCAGTACCTTAGTTTAGCTAACCAGATTTCGAGTGCTCAGTAACCACACGTGGCCAGCAGCTGTCAGACTGGTCAAGACTTTGCCTTTTTCAGACAAATAGATGGGTCAACAGTTAAATCCTGGGCTCAGAGTTTCCAACCCCAAAGGCCATCCACCTTTTGGCATGGTGAACCTCAAACAAAAATCATAGATGGAAGATGGATAGGAATGTTGTGGGCGCTCTGGTATGGCATCATATGGAGGAGTTGTGTACCTGAGCATGGTACCTGCAGTCTTCTGCCTGCTTCAGACCCTGCTCTCAGCATTACTGAGTCTCTATGCCTCAAAAACCAATCACTTAGCTTATGTCTCAGTTTCCCCATTTTCTGATGGCCTGATCCCAGTATCCATCCATTCAAAGGGTTGATTATCGAGTTAGCATTTGTAAGGCTCTAAGACGGTAGTATAGAATAACCTCTATGAAAGTCCTCTAGAAGTTGTACCCGGTAGCAGAGTCTAAAATCTGTACTACTCAGGAGGCCAAAGAAGGCTTTCACAAGTTCAAGCCCTGACTGGACTCCAGAGTTAAGTTCATATTCAGACAGGCAACTTAGTGAGATACTGTCTCAAATTAAAAATTACAAAAGGGCTGGAAAGTAACCCATGGGAGAGCACTTGCCTAGCACATGCAACTGTTGTCTAGATGTTTCATCTAAACTGAAACAATCTCTGCAAGAGGGAAGGAAGAGACTCATAGGACTCAGGAAGTAGATAAAACTTACAAGCCTTAGGAAGTTCCTGAAACATACAAGATTCCTAAAAAGGCCCTTCCCCAAGAATAAACAAGAAGCAACTTTGTGTATCAGTTTCTTCATTTTCTGAAGGCCTGATCCCAGTATTTATCCAAAGGTTTGTTGAGGTATCTAATGAGTTAGTTTTTGTAAGGCTTTAAGAGTGATACAGAATAACCACTAAAAAAAAAAAAAAAAAAAACCCAAAACCTCCTCTTGAAATTTTATGCAGTGGTAGTCTGTAATCTCTACAGTTCAGGAGGCCAAAGAAAGGCTTTCACAAGTTCATCCCTGACTGAGTTCCAGAGTTAAGCTCAAATTCAGACCAGGCTACCTAGTGAGACATTGTCTCAAAATAAAAATTACAAAAGGGCTGTAAATGTACCTCCATGGGAGCACACTTGCTTAGCGCATGCAACTGTTGTCTAGATAGCTCATCTAAACTGAAACAATCCATCCAAGAGGAAAGGAAGAGACTCATAGGACTCATGAAGTAAATAAAACTTACAAGTCTCAGGAAGCTCCTGAAACCTACAAGGCTCTTAAAGCCCTTCCCCCGAGTTAAACAAACAGTAACAAATACTTGGAAAGGAGCCAAACTGCCTGAGAATTTGACAGGTGACTCCATGATTCAGCTTCTATGAGGTTGATATCCATGATGAGGTGGGACTTGGTGATGGTTCAGCTCTTTGAGGGCCACTCACCCTCCTATAAGTAACTCCTCGCCTGTGCTTTGTCGCCATGCCCAGTAAACTCACTAGTTTACTTTGGTGCCTTCTCTGAGGCAACAGATGTTTACACATACCTCCTAGGACAAATTAATGCAAGAACAAAGCTCTGAGTTCAAGCCCCAGGAAAACACACACAGACACACACTTGTGGAATACACACATAAACAGACATATGGACACATACATATCACACACATAGACATATATATACATCACACATATACATATCACATACATATACATACATGAACAGATATTGTCATACATAGGCACATCATATATATAATATATATATATATACACATCACATACACACACACACACACACACATATATATATATATATATATATATATATATATATATACACACACACACACACACACACACACATCACACACATACACACACCAAAAAAGTTGCTTTTCATTATTAGAAGAGCTGACATAAAAAAGGAGATGTCAGAATGCCTGTCATGGCCAGCTAGCAAAGCCTAGCTAGCACTTCATTCCAATATACCTTTCACCTAAGACTTAAAAGATGAGTCCACGTAAGACGAGTGGTGGGCTGCCAGGACACTTCCCATCCACATCAGGTGCACAAAAGCTCTGTGATCTCTCAGAGAGGTCTGAATAGCAGGCATAAAAACACACGAGGTGATGGCCAGTACTGTGCTCTTCCTGCCAGCACATGAGACACAGTGGGCTCCTAACCACATGGCATTAATGGAAATCCACAATGGTGGGTGTGGCCTTCTGGTTCCTCTATTAAGCTGTTTCAGATTCTAACGTCATCATCACCACTTTCACTATCATCATCACCATTATCATCCTCATTATTACCATTATCATCTTTGTCATTGTCATCGTCGTTGTTGTCATTGTATAGCTGGAAGCAACAGGTTTCTGTCTGAAGCTGTACAGTACATTACCTAACTCATCACTTTCATAGACATCTATGTTGCCTAGGCCACTGCTGCTTTCATCCAGGGAGCTCACAAATCATGGCACCCATCCTTCGCTCAGCCACTAGGCTGCATTATCACAGACGGTGCCACCAGCGGTACTCCCTCTGTGTCCCCTTCTGGAAAACAAAACCCCTTGATCGTTTACCCAAGGTCAGGGGAACATAGCATCTAAACCAAGGTCCTCATGGTTTCAATTTTATTTCTGTTCATTTGCTTTGGGGTGGAGACTTGTATGACTGAGTGCACATACATGTGTGTCCACATGTACATGCATGTTTGTTTGGAGGCCAAAGGCCAACCTCAGTTGTCATCCTCAGAAATTCCAAACCCACCTTCTTTGAGATTAAGTCTCTCGTTGGACCATAGCTTGTCAATTAAGCGAGGCTGGCCAGCAGCAAGCCCTGGCTATCCTCCTATCTCTGCTTCTCTAGCTCTGGGACCCTTTACATGAGTTCTGGAGCTCAGACTCAAGTCTCATGCTGTATGACATGCTCTTTATTGACTGAGCTGTCTCCCTAGTTTCTAACACAGGGTCTTGTATAGCCCAGGCTAGCCTTGAACTCACCATGTAGCCAAGAATGACCTTGAACTTTTGATCCTCCTGTCTCCATCTTCTGAGTTGTGAACCCAGGTCCTCTTGCTTTTCAAGCCCACAGGGCCCTACCACTTGGGCAGCAACAAAACTCTTAAGATACAAACCTGTGCTGAGTCTGCTCCACTACCTGTGTGATATGTCTGAAGCAAAGTTTCTAACGTGGCAAAATCATTAACATTGAGGACCAGTGCCAAGACAGAGCTGCACTCCCCAGATCGCCACACAGTCTGCCGACCTGTTGCTCATGGTGCCCACCCGTGTACCTCAAGTTCAGGAAGTATAGTCTGATTTCACAATCTCTGGACCAGGAAGCTCAACACTGCCTACGTGACTTTGAGAGTGGGAATCCTGTGTTTGCTAAGCGCCAGGACAAGTGTAAGGTTGGTTTGGGGCTGACAGTTGAAGCAGTTCTCACCCTGTTGCAGCCTGTCAGGGAGACTGACTACCCCAAGAGCTGTCTCATCATGCCCACGGTCACCCACACCCCACTCCCACACACGTTTTCTACTTTCCAGCCCTGCATTCTGATGGACTGCCTTCTTCATTCTGTGGTCCTCCACTGTGCCACTCTACTCCTCCAGCCTGGCATACTGCTTGTTTCTTTCTGCACTCCTGGTAACCAGGCTCTCTGGCTGTGCCCCAAGATCTCCTCCTGTGAGCCACAAAGCCTGCTAGACTTGGGAAAACAGCACATCCTGGCAGACTCCATGCCCACTCCTCACTCATGGGCCCCTGAGAGCCCTGGCCTGTATGTCACCTCTCAGTCCCTGACCACTGGCACACCTTGGAATTTAGCTGGCCCAGCTCTAGTCTCAGAAGTCTCTCTGGTACCCTAACATAATGTGAACAGAAGTAAAAGATCTGTGCATGACACATGCCAACTCACTAGGCCACTGAGGCTTGCTTTCTGGGACCCTCTGCCTTCTGGGCGCAGAACACGTCCATCCCTGGCATGGTGGCCAGCCACAATTCCAGGGACACAGCCCTACCCACACTGGGACTTCTCACCACTTCTGCAAGGTCCCTGTCTGGCCACTGGACTTCCTGCTATATCCTAAACACCTCCTAATCAGCACAGGCCTGGCAAAACCATGAAACAAGGATGCAGTCAGTAGCCCCCACCCAGTGAGGGTAGCCCTGTCCACAAGAGCCACAACAATGCGTGAATCCTGCAAGGTCACAGGAGAATGGAGAGCAGTTTTATATTCCTAACCCCCAACAGGCACCAGGACCCTTCAGGTGTCACAGCCTAGAAATGAACAGCCTTGTTATTCAAGGATTCTCTGCAACATAGATGGCTTCATGCACTGACTTTGGGAGTCTGTTCTGAGGGCCACACTGCCTCATACTTGGGAATGCAGAAATGATCTGGTGAGGTGCTTGCCTTCACTGATCTCAGAGACTAATGGGGACAACAGAGTCTCATGGGCCTTTCAAGCTATAGGTGAGGCTGGGGAGCTGGTTCAGTGGGTAAAGTGCTTGGTGAGAGAGCATGAGGACCAGAGTTAAGATCCCCACTCCCCGTGTGAGAAACAGGCACAATGGATGTCCATAATCCCAGTTCTGAGCACTGCTGGTAGAGACAGACAGATCCTAGGAGCTCACTAACCTGACAGTCTAGTTAAATTGGTGGATTACAGGTTTAGTGGAAAGATTCCATCTCAAAACATTAAGGAGAGCAATAGAGAAAGACATCCAATGTTGACCTCTGCTCTAGAAACACACTCTCGGGCACACACACCGCACACATGCACACACATGTGCATGTGCTCACACACACATCTGTGCACACAGATTCGCATGCACATGACACACACACACATGTATACACACACACACACCAAAAACCAAAAAAACAACACAATGGTAGAATTATTCTTCAAAACAATAGCAGGTACAAGGGATCATTCTAGAAGCTGAGTGTGGTATGCAAAACCAGGAAGAGCTTCTTAGAGAAAGCCACGTTTAGATGCCACCTGGATTAGTGGAAGGTTGTTAGGCTAAGGAATTCAGAAACTGGAAAAGCTTGTGAAGGCCCAAGATAGAAGAGTGGGATACCTTAAGAAAAGGAGCAAAAAGAGTGCAATGTTGGGGTGTAGGGGGGAGATGAGAGAGGTGAGGCTGAAGAGGCAGAGGCTGCTACAGTGTCCTTCAGGCCACTGGAGAGCAAGTATCTGTTTTTATTTTGACTTGGTGGAAATGGGAATCTGTTAGAATTTTGATTAAGAGAACCGAGTGTACTGAAAATGGTTTTTCTGGCTAAAATCCAGTGAGTAGGATTGGTGTAGGGGCAAGACAAGGTCGGTGTGTGTGTGTGTGTGGGGGGGTGGAATGCAAGGATTTCATCGTCCACTCCACCAGCTCCACTGCCCCCATCTCAGGAAAGAAGCCTGGAACCACAGCGACAGGGCACAGCTCAGACTCTGTCAACGAGGCCATCTTTCCCTGGTGGCAGATGTGTCCACGCGTAAGATTCATAGTGGCTTCGTGCACACACATCCAGCAGTGGGCTCAGAAGCACTCAGCTCTCCGCCTCCAACCCTGGTTCCTTAGAGTCTGCACTTGCTCATCCCTTCATGAGCCCCGCCTTTCCATAGTTAGCAACACTGCCTTCAAAGCTTTCTACTAAATCCCTCCTGTTTGAGATACCTGTTGTTTTCATGAAGCCCCAAGAGTTAGAATCAGTGGCAAAGATCGCATCGCTGAGGTAATGCGTTCCTGCTTGGTCTGGAAAATGGATCATGCACACACAGAGAAGATAAGGTCAATGAGTATCTGTGACATTGTTGCCGACATGGGACAGGAAGCGGGAACCTGTCCCGCATGGGACCACCAGCAGCTTGGTGGAAAAGCTATATCATCTTGGGACTAGAAAGGTTACTCAGGAGTTAAGAGTATTGGCTTGTAGAGGTCCCAGGTCTGGTTCCTAGCACTCTCGTGGCCACTTACAACAGTCTGTAACTCTAGTTCTTGGGGATCCAGCACCCTCAGCTGCATTCCTTGGGAATTCACACAGAGCACATACGCATGTGTATAAAAAACACTCATATACATAGAGCAAATAAACCTAAAGAAATTAAAATCTAGACAGTGTTGTTAATGTGGCCTTGCACCCAGCCTCGCTGCACTGGAAGGAATGTACACCTCGGGCTGCCAGGTCACCATCTCCACACTGAACTGCTGAAGAAGAAGAAGGACTCACGGAACTGAACCCATCCAAGTCAAGAAACCTGTGACCTCTACAAGAGACAACATCTGTACTGGGAGATCTGGGAACATGAGAATGAGTTCTTCACTCTTTCAAACCCAGCCTATTTTGAAAGAGAGGAAATAAGATAAAACCGACCCTGCCAGTGCCCCTGAAAAGAATCCCCTTGGCCACCTTCTAGTGACTGAGTGATCAAGGGCAGAGAGCTAAGGGGCTGGGGCTGAGTAGAAGGGGATTCGTGGAAACTGTCCAGGGGTGGAACACAAGAAGTCCAGTTGTGATCCACAGGGCAAAGCCCAGCCCAAACAGCAGAGAGAAAATTCATCTACAATGGCAAGATAAAGAATCTCACCACTGTCATGGGAAGTAGCAGAATCAGAAATGGAGCATGATGGGAGCATAGAAGGTAAAGTTGTAGAAGCTGAAAGAAGCTGAATATTAAACAAGATTCCCTGATCCTCTGGAAGACCAGCCAGTGCTCTTAACAGTTGAGCAACCCCTCTAGCCCTGAAAGACCTTAAGATGAGATTCAATACTGAATCCTCGATGCTGCCCCCAGCACAAGCAAAGGTAAACATGGGACATTTTCACGTAACGGCTAAAGCTTGGGAAGGAGATCCTGAAACATACAAGGGGGGCTCACGTCGCAATCTCAACCCTGTGTGCACTGGCTGGGAAACCCAGAGAGCATTGCTCACATGTCCAAGAACACCAGGCTGTGGCTGGATTTGTGCAGCATCTATAATGTGGCTAGTGCAGAGCTAAGAGAACCCTGTGATGTCACCAGCCTCCGTATCTGTCTGCATTAATTACTCTCAGTGTCACTGGGGCAAAAATACCTGAGCAAAACACTCGGGCAAGCAAGAGTCTGTTGGGGCTCATGCTTTGGGAGCAGAGTCCATGCTGGTCACAGGCATCCACAGTGGGGAGGCAGAGGGAGATGTCCGCCGGTGCTCAGCTCAATGTCCTCTTTTACTCAGTCCAGGATGCCAACCACTGTGACTGTGCCACCCACATTCAGGGAGGGTCTTCCGATCCAATCTCGAACACCCCCCTATATACACAAATACACAAATACATGCCTGGACATTTATTTCCATGGGGGCCACAAGTCCCAGCAAGCTGACAATTAAGGTCAACCATCACACTGCCTGCTGCAAAGAACTCCCAGTATGCATTGCTCCCAGCATCTCAGGCCCGCATCCATCCCACCCTCCTGAGCACACCTAAGCTTTTCTTCCTCCTAAAACACAACTGATATGACTACATAGCTTCCTCTTTATCCTTTGGCCATAAAGCCACGGGGAAATAGATACCAGAGGGAGAAAATTTGTTAATTTTCTCATGGCTGTGAAAAAAAAAAATACCTGACCAGAAGTAGCTGAAGGAGAGGGTTTGTGGGGGAGGCAGGGTTTAAAGATACAGCCCACCATGGTGGAGAAGGCCCGGGAGTGGGGTGCGAGGCAGCTGATTGCATCACATCCTGTCAGGAACACAAACAGAACGCTGGTGCTCCAATTCATTTCTCCTCTTTGTTCTGCCCAGGACCACAGCCTGTGGGGTGGCACCTCCCACAGTCAGGGATGCTCTTCCCTCTTTAGTTAAACCTTTCTGGAAACAAGTCACTGGTACCATAGGAGCTAGGTTCCCATGGAGACTCTAAATTCAGTCAAATAGACGAAGAAGATGAAGGACCACAGAGGAGACCTCTACTGGGAGTTTCTCTCCTCTTCCCACATTCCAGGGGGAATGGACACAGTGATGAGACTCCCACAGAAAGTGGACAGTGCTAGACAAATAGAGACCACCGTTTCCCAGACAAACACAGTTGTCATGTGCCCTCCACAGGAAGATCAAGCCCTGGTCAGCTTTCCTCCCTAGCAAGATTTCTGCAATTATGACTTCAGAACAGGGATGTTAAAGGTGGTATGCTTACAGGCTTAGTTAAGTCTGTCCAACTATAGATGGAAAGGACCAGATGTTACCTGAAACTGGAATTCAACACTTTATAGGCAAAGCAGACAGAGGCAGCACAGACAGCATGGTGGAAATGTGGTGCTGAGCACAGCACTCTGTCCATCACTCCACTGTGTAGATGACAACCGTTGACTCCATACTCATGGTCTACTCTTATTTAGTCAAAGACAGCCCCCATGTTGACTGAGAGACACAACTGAAAATCTGTCTCTAGCCCCCTCACATTAGGGTTGAAATGTTAGACACAGCAGAAGATGTTGGGTGGGACTCACATGCTCCTCAGAGGGTATCCCCAGCTGACACCCCCCCCCCTTTGTCATATCTGCTGCAGCCTACAGCCATCTTTGACCATGTATCATATGATCTTGAAAGAGGGTGTGGCCATGATGCGGGTGCCTGTGATGCAGAGGGCACAATAGCTGCTGTGAGTTGTATCAGGACCACTTCCCTACTTCTGTGTGACCAATGTAGAAGTCATTTCTTTTGAAAAGGCAGGCAATGATATTCTAGTTCAAATTCCGTTCTTAACAAATGTAACACATACAGCAAATATATACAAATCTTTGTATCCATTTGCTTATAAATGAGCAGACATTATATTAGTATCAGAACTAAATAATTTTTGGTAGCCTACATTAACTGTTGAGGCCAGATCTGGTGATTCACCCGTGTAATCCCAGAACTTAGAGGCCCTGAGGCAGGAGGATTGCCACCCGCCTGGACTACAGCACTGAACTCCAGGCCAAACTGGACTACAGTGTGAGACACTGAATCTAAACATCGGCTGTTGAGTCAAATGTAAAGCACTGGTTCTAAATGTAAGAGAGGTTGATTCTCTCTGGAGTTCCTCTACTGCTTCTGCAGTCACGTGCTCTGAGACAGACACCTCTATGCTGCCTGGATCTGCCTGGCGACTGACTCAGAGACTTGAGAAAGCCCAGAGTGGGGGAGAGTGTGGCTGCTCAGAGCGCCTCTCTGAGGAGGCTTCATGTGACTAACAGGCTTCTCTCTTAGATGCTGGTTCTCATGCGTCCTAACGCTGCGGCCCTTTAATACAGTTCTTCATGCTGACCCTCAGCCATAAAATCAGTTTCCTTGCTGCATCTTAACCGTGCTTTTGTTGCTACCATGGATTATATCTGATGTGAATATCTGATATGTAGCACAGCTGGTGTGCAACCCCAGTGAGAGGGGCATTTGGTCCACAAGGGGGTCACAACCCACAGGCTAAGAACCCCTGCTCTAAGATGTTTCCCCCGTGAACTCCTGCAGCAAAGCAGCAATGAAGGAAACACCTTCAGTGTTCTTCTGTCCAGGCAGGCCTGCTGAACCCAGAGAAGGGTTGCAGTCACTCTGTGTGGCGCCCTGCAGGCGGTTGGCCTGCCTCTCTCTATTTTTAGGTCTCACTACAGGTCAGTCTCAACCAGTTTGAAAGGCACAAACATGAAGAGAGGCCTGCAGACTAGGAACTAAAGTGCCAGAGGCCTCCCTGCCCCATTGCCTTAGGTCTACCTTACCTCTCTAGTACTGTACTTCTGCAAGGAAAGAAGGCCAGAATTTTAAGAAAGTACAAAAATTGGGATAGCCCGAGTACCTGGGAAAATTATATGAACAGAAATGGTCACAGCAGAAGAACTGTTCACCTCTTACGCTTCGCACCGTCCTCCTCCCAGACAGAAGTGGTCCGGCACATCTGTAATCCTGGTGCTGTGGAGGTTGAAGCAGGAGCCTTGCAGGAATCTGAGGCCAGCCAGGGCTCCAGAAATATGTCTGGAGACAAATCTATAGATGTAGTTATGATATATGTAATACCATATACAAAGTGTACTATTCTATTTGTACAGCTATGATATATGTAATATCATATAGAGAGTATAACATGACCACATTGTATCACAGTCACTGCTTTACAATTATCTCCCCGGTGCTGCACAAACCAGTGAATGTATCAACTCTCTGTAAAGAGTTACCTAAATATAAAAGGTGATTTGTTAAATCACCTTACAGCCACAAAGACACATTCATTGGCAGTCTATGGAGAGACTTGGGTCCCCTTACAAATTAAAAGGGGGCGGGTGAGCGCTGTTGGGCTAATGCACTGAATATGCAACTGGGAAAACCAGCCTTCTGTCCTAGAACCTAAAATCTAGTCCCCCCCAGCAGATAACATCATCGGTATTTTAAAGTCATATTTAGACTCTGAGAGGTGAGGTGACACTTTCCCTCTGTTCTCAGAGTCTTCTTGGAGGTACCTTTCTTTCTTCAGAGGACTTGTGAGATTAACCCTTCCCTACTAGGGAAAAAGGAACTCCTGTACAGAGGCACGGGTGTGTGTATGCACACAGACACACACACACACACACACACACACACACACACGGGAGCACATGCCCACATTGCCAAGGCTTTGATGAGAACACCAATGCAAAGCATTCTTAACTGTTTTGTGGATTCTGCTTTATAAGCTACTGGCTTCTAGCATGGAGTCCTGTAGAATAGGGATAAACTACACTTGGTAAGTCGCCCAAACAGGTGCATCCAGGGCTGGAACGTGGTGGGTAGAGGGTGGATGCCTGCCTGTCAGGCCCTCACTTCCCTCCCCAGCATCTCAAAGGAAAAGCATCGGCCCACCTAGTGGGTTTCTTTCTTAGCCTCTCAAATCGGGGCACACACCCTGAGGGGCTCTCAGTCCCTCAGGTCAGGGTACACACCCTGGGCAGAGCTCAGTCCTTCAGGCCATCAGAAAGGCTCCCTTGATTTGAATCATATCTGGGATCCAGAAATAGCCACAATCACCTGTCCTGAAGAACAGTCAGACAAGGCAGGAACCTTCTGATCCCAACGGAAGCGCAATCCTCTGGGGAGGATTTCTGTGGAAAACAAGGCATAAAATCTTCTAAAGCCACACAGTGGGTGCTTGTAGTTTAGGGCTTAAAATAGTGAGGACATGTGGCTAAGAGCTTTGTTCTACCTCACGCCCTACAGGGAGTGACTTAAAAATTAAAAGGCACAGGGCCGAGGAGATGGCTCAGTGGTTAAAACACGCCTGGGCACAAGGACCTGAATTCAGATCCCGATTGCCTAGGAGGCATGTGCACACAAAACCTGTAACTCCAGAGGGAGGAGTGCAGAGCCCAGCGACCATCCTGTCTTGCTCAAAACGGTGAGCTCCAGATTCAATGAGAGCTCTCGATGAAAAGCAGGGTGCAACGGAGGGAGTCTTAATGTGGACCCTGCACCTGGGTAGGGCACACACAGCAGAGAGAGACAAACAGAGACATACCACAGGTACCATATACACATGGGGAGGGGAGGAGGAAGAGACAGAGACAGCCAAGGAGGCAGCAAAGATAACAATGACTCCAGCCATCACCTACTGATGAAACTGTCTCTGAAAGACTGAAGCTGGGCACCTTTAATTGAAAGCAGGCACTCTTCAATGATTGAGTTAAAACAAGAGGGGGCTTTGAGCTCATTTTGTGTGTTATTGGCTTCAGGTGGTATTAGGTAAGACTCAATGTCGAGACATCCAAAGAAGGCAGTCTGGGTTCTGTTCCTCGTCTGACAGGTGTACCTTTGCCAGTTCTAGATTCCCCACAGGTGACCCTCTCCCATGTCTAACCTGTTGCATGTCAGCCTTGGCTTGGTTTGCTCAGTAAAGATAATGAAGGCGATCACCCTTACCTTTGCACTGTTGAACTAGCACTGGCACGCCTATATGGCGTCACAAAAGCTAAATGGGTAGGTAACTGAGACTCAGATCAACTCAGGGCTAACTGCCTACCTTACATCTCACTGGCTTGTCCAAAAACCACTCTCTTTTGTCATGCTTTCCCGTGTCTGCCATCAGCTCCCATGCTTAAATATATATATTAAATTAAAACCTATTTGCATTTGTTTTGTGTGTGTAAATGTTTTGCCTGCCTGTGTGCCTATGCACTATGTATGCACTATGTGTATGCATGCCTGGTGCCCGAGGAGGCCAGAAGAGAGTGTTGGACTCCCCTGGAAATGGAATTTAGAAGCGGTTATAAGGTTCTATATCAGGGTGCTAGGAATCAAACCCCAGTCCTCTGAGAAGTTTGTCAGTGCTGTTAAACCACTGAACCATCTCTCCAACCCGAGGTCCCACTTTCTCTCTCTTCTTCCCCCATCTCTTGTGTGCCCCTACACACACTCTCAGACTGGTAAACGGAGAAACGTCTGTGACTCGGCTCGTGTGCACTTAGACCTCACATGAACGAGCAGAGCTCACAGACTCCAGAGCGCACTGTCTGGCTGATCGTGGGACCTCTGACACATTCCATATCTCCTCTGAGGACACATCCTCTTCATTTGCAGAGGCACCAATAATAGCATTAGAACATTATAAGGTCGTGGGAAGCATTAGTGAAGTCATACTTGAGAAGCCCTCAGGATGGAGCCTGGTACTCTAATCCTAAACACTGTGTGGCTGTTAGCTATTGCTACAACTTTAATGCTGTCAAGGGGCATTTGGTGGCATCAAAGGATGACTGGTCCCCACAGGCAAGAGTATGGAACAGACATGGCAAGAGACTCAAGTTTAAGGCAGAGGATAGGCAGGAAGTGTCATAGGAAGAATGATTATGTGCAGCAGTTAGCAGGAAGAAACGGGGCGGGGGGGGGGAGGAAGAGGTAAAGAAAAGCCCAAAGGTGAGCCCAAGAGAAAGGAAGGCAGGAGAAAGAAGCAAGACTTGTGGTGGCAGTAGCTGGCCATTAAAGTCAGCTATGTGAGCAATAGCCAAGTATGATAACATACACCTTTAATTACAGCATTCTGGAAGCAGAGGCAGGCCAGTATCTTGAGTTCAAGGCCAGCTTTGTCTACACAGGGAGTCGCAAGCCCTGTCAAGGCTACACAGTGAGACCCCCATCTTTAAAATAATAATTTAAAAAACCCACCCGCAGTGTATATAAAAAATATAGATAAAATGGGCAAAAGACCAGTTTACACCTTGAGCTGGAATCAGAAGTATAAGAGATTACAGAAATGCTGGCTATAGAGTTAATAGTTTCGGTAAGACAGGTGGAGGGAGGTGAGGGGGCAGGGGAGCCAGGGAGGAGAAAATGTTATGAGGGAAGGCTGAAGGGCTACATACAGAGCCTTTTCAGAGTGCTGAGTTTATAAGTTCACCTCTGGCCCTCCCCTTGAGCCTCATGGTTCCTGTTCTACCCCTTCAATTCCCCACCATCCCCATTTGGCTTCAGCTAAAAGCTGGCCCCAGTTAGCCCAGGAGTTCCTCTAAGATGTTGGCCTGAGACTGGACAAGGCCAAGATGCAATGACCCAGGCTTATATATTCCTATCCCATAATTTTAAAAGGGGGATTGACCCTAAAGTATGTTTGGAGAGCACGAACTTTCAGAAATCCAGTAGACAGAGGGCTGTTATTGCTGCTATGTATTTTTATTTATTTTATTCACCTTAGCCTGCTGCTACCTAACCTGGCCAGTTAAGAACTAGAGGAAGCCAGGATGCTTTACTGTATTAATAAGCTGTTGAGAGCTCTAACTTGCCTCGGAATCAGAAAGATCAACCACTTATAGACAAGAGAGGGAGTAAGGGCTTAGGATAAAAATCCAAATCTGCATTTTAAAAAATCACTTTCACTATAATCATTAATTAATCGCCTGCTGCAAAACAAGCCCTGTCGTCCTACTCGAGGAACCAGGGAGGAACTCATCCCGGCAGCTCCGCCCAGGACTTGGGCTCCAGTGCGGCGCAGCAAGGCCGGGAGGAGGCTCCGCGGCACGTGACCCGCTCCAGCCGCCCTGGCCTGCGACCCAGATCCGTCCCCGGAACCCAAGCGCCTCTGCCCTGGCCCTGCTGCGCTCCAGTGCGCGTGCATTTGGGGCCCAGGTCCCTTCTCGGTTCTCGTGCCACTGGCGATAGCGAATGTCCGAGAGTGAACGTGATTGTCAATTCTGAGAAATCAGTGTAGGAGCAACCTGGGGTCTCCCTGCCCACGGGGATGGAATTCAGATTCTTATTTAGCCTGAGTTGTGGGGACACTGGGCACCTGGGGACGGCTGTCCCCAGCTGTGTGGACCGAGCTCCCGAGGACACGGGGTGCGCGCACGGCATCCCTGCGCGCTGATGTGGCAGCCGCCGCAGGTCGCATCACGTTGCCGGCCCTGTGCTGGTACCCGCTGGAGACAGGATTAAGGAGGGAGGCCGCGGAGGTGCCAGTAGTAAACGTGGGCTCGCCACACTCTCGGCGTGGCTTATCGCACGAGGGAGGCGGGAGGCAGCACAGTGTCTCGCAGGCTGGGGCGGGCAGGACCCGGACTGCGTGGCTTTCCCGCAACAGTCCTTGCGTGCCTCCTGCCCTGTGCCACCCTTCCCCCTCCCTGCGCTCCCCCGGGAGCACCCGAGGCCCCAAACGTCATCTGCCTCTGTGTGATTAGTGGCACCGCAATTCCGGCTGCTGCGGGAAGTTTAGGTGGCCCGGGGACACTGTTGCCAGAACCACTTGGTATGCGACATTCATAATCAGTGTCTACATTTTCACTGATCTTAAATCCGAGAAGCAAATTGCAAGTCACCCCCTTTTCAGGGTAGGTCTTCAGCCTGACCTAGAGGGTGTCTTTCTACCCGACCCTTCTTTCACCCCTGGCCAGTAAACAATGAACAAAATCTCCGAATTTTCCTTCCCCGCTCAAGTTTAGCCACCACGAATTCGCGTTCTTTCTCTGGCCCAAACCAACAGCAATTGGTGGGAAAGCCAAAGGCCACGTCCTCGGTTCTGCACCGAGATGCTGGACGAGCCGGGGGAGCCCCTCGTCCCGCCCCGCCCCCGCGCCCTGCAGCGCCTCGGGGAAGACGAACAGCTCGCCGGGTGGCCGCTCCTTCCAGGTGGCCCCAATCAGGTGTCCCCGCCCCCTCCCGGCCCCTCCTCCCCGCCCCCCTCCGGGCTGGACCGCGGATGGTACGTTCCGCACGTGAGCTGGGTGCTGGTCTGGCCGGCGACGCGCGTGCCCTGTGGCCAAACACTGCCCGGAGTGAGAGCAAACTACCAGCGCAGTGCGTGTGTGCGCGCGGGTGTGCGCGCGCGGGTGTGCGAGAGGGCGAGCGAGCCTGCGAGCGAGCGAGCACGGGGCGGAGGGGCGGCCAACTGCTTCACACTTTCAATACTGCACTGAAGAGGGAGAGCGAGACAGCCTGGAGACGCACACATCCCCCAAAATCTCTCCAGGCGACCGTCCCACAGATTACAGGACAGAAACCTCCAAATCGAAACGGACAGCCATTGAACATGGACGAAGGAATCCCTCATTTGCAAGAGAGACAGTTACTGGAACATAGGGATTTTATAGGGTAAGGTGTACGCACCATTGCGAATATCTGTCTAGGCATCGGTTTGGCTTTTTTTTTTTAGTCCCCTGCACAAAGTGATATGGAGCGGGTGAGGGCAGAGCCCCTCCCGGAATGGGGGCCTGATGCTGATTTCTGTTTTTGCAGACTGGACTATTCCTCTTTGTATATGTGTAAACCCAAAAGGAGCTTGAAGCGAGACGATACCAAGGTAAGTCTTAAGTTTCCCATAACCTGCCTGGATAGTTAATTAGGGCCATTGATTTCGCAAGGAAACTCTGCCCGCAAATATATTCCAGCCCTGAGCTTCCCTAACTGTGAATTTTAAGTGGCTTGCTGGATACTCCGGGGGATATTCAACACCGCACCTGAATTTAAATTGCATTTTAGAAGTCTAGAGAAGAGAGTTCTGGGCATTAGTTCATTACATAGTGTGTTTGGGGGTTGGGGTGGGAGGGTTCTATCCAGTAAGTGAATGAATGTTTAGCTCACTGCTGTATCTTTTCTCTGGCTCGTGTATGAAGGATACCTACAAGTTACCGCACAGATTAATAGAAAAGAAGAGACGAGACCGAATTAATGAATGCATTGCTCAGCTGAAAGATTTACTGCCCGAACATCTGAAATTGACAGTAAGATGCACATTTTCATTCTCCTGATGGACTCCGGGGTGTATTTACCTGATAAAATTCCCAGAGATAGGATAATAAATGTAAATATTAAGAGGCCTGCCTTCTAACTTGTGCTGTAACTAAGAGTTTCCCAGAGACTCAGAACAGGGGCTCCGGGCTAATGGCAGAGATCATTGAGGACCTGACTGTGGGGAGCTGAGCAGCGCTTCCTTCCCAGTGGGGTGTGTGTGTGTGTGCGCCTGTCTTAAGTTGCTGGGCTGCGTGGAAGGCCAATCAAATAAAAATGCGTGTTTTAAAGTAACCCCTGTCCCCCTCTTTGTCGCACCACTGCAGACACTGGGGCATTTGGAGAAAGCAGTAGTCTTGGAATTAACTTTAAAGCACTTGAAAGCGCTAACAGCCTTAACTGAGCAGCAGCACCAGAAGATAATTGCTTTACAGAATGGTAAGTGGGTCTGAGGAAGCCAGCCTGCCCTGATACAAAAGGGGGTAACGCTGGGGGCGCAACGCTAGGACTCCCCCCGCTGCGTCCTGCTCCTGGTGAACGTCGCCTCTTTCCTTTTGGTGGCAAGTACCCAGAGCATCCCAAAGGCTTTCCGCAGAGCTGGAGGAGCCCCGTTTTTATTTAAAGTGGCGGCTGCACCTCTTCAGTTGGGTTTTTCAGCCAGGAAGAGAGCGCCTCACCGCGCCACCCCCTCCTCTCTCGGCAGTCTGCGGATTATATCGCTGGAATGCCCAGGAAAAGCCGAGCTCTCTGTAGGCAGCGCAGGGCCCACGTGATGAGCAGATGTCTTAACGCCGCGGTTTTTCTTCTCGCCTCCCTCCCCCGTGCACCCTAGGGGAGCGCTCTCTGAAATCGCCGGTCCAGGCCGACTTGGATGCGTTCCACTCGGGGTTTCAAACCTGCGCCAAAGAAGTCTTGCAATACCTCGCGCGCTTTGAGAGCTGGACACCCAGGGAGCCGCGCTGCGCACAGCTCGTCAGCCACCTGCACGCCGTGGCCACCCAGCTCCTGACGCCACAGGTGCCCTCGGGCAGGGGCTCTGGGCGCGCGCCCTGCAGCGCGGGGGCTGCGGCCGCCTCGGGTCCCGAGCGCGTCGCCCGCTGCGTGCCCGTCATCCAGCGGACTCAGCCCGGCACGGAGCCGGAACACGACACGGACACCGACAGCGGCTACGGAGGCGAGGCGGAGCAGGGCCGCGCGGCCGTCAAGCAGGAGCCACCCGGGGACCCGTCGCCTGCGCCCAAGAGGCCGAAGCTGGAGGCGCGCGGCGCGCTCCTGGGCCCGGAGCCCGCGCTGCTCGGCTCGCTCGTGGCGCTGGGCGGGGGCGCGCCCTTCGCGCAGCCCGCTGCCGCGCCCTTCTGCCTGCCCTTCTATCTGCTGTCGCCGTCCGCCGCCGCCTACGTACAGCCCTGGCTAGACAAGAGCGGCCTGGACAAGTATCTGTACCCCGCGGCGGCCGCGCCCTTTCCGCTGCTGTATCCCGGCATCCCAGCAGCGGCCGCCGCTGCTGCTGCCGCCGCTTTCCCTTGCTTGTCGTCCGTGCTGTCGCCACCCCCGGAGAAGGCAGGCGCGACCGCCGGTGCCCCGTTCCTGGCGCACGAGGTGGCGCCCCCGGGGCCGCTGCGCCCCCAGCACGCGCATAGCCGCACCCACCTGCCGCGCGCTGTGAACCCGGAGAGCTCTCAGGAAGATGCCACGCAGCCGGCCAAGGACGCCCCCTGAACCCAGCATTCCTTCCAGAACAGGGCAGGGGGCTCCCGAGGAGTCGCCGGGTTTCCAAGTTCAAACGTCCCCTAAAGCGTACCAGGGAGGAAGAGTAAGCGATGCTCGACAGGCTTAGGACAAAAGCAGGTGTTTTGTGTATGTTTGGAGTTCCTGTTTTGTCCTTCTCACCCTTTTGCCACCCCACCCTGTACCCTTTCACACCCCCTCCCCCGTCCCTGCTGTCAAGGAGTCTCCCTGAGAAATGATTATCTTCTATTACCCTCCTTACCTTTAGTTCTCATTCCCACTTTCCAAATACAGACCCTGGTTCAGGAGTCTGTTGGGTGGGAGAGCCATGTGGAATGACTTAGAGTGCCTGGTACGAGACTGGACCCAAGCCTGGAACAGTAGCTGTGTCTCCCAACTGTCCCCTTAGGAGGTGGTCCATTACCTGAGAGTCTCTGAGAGTTAAATTTACATGGCAGTATTTTGTATTGTTCATCTTTTTTGGAAGGTACCTATTTTCAAAGAAGTGAGGATGCTTGTTGCCCGGTTGTGAAGTGGCTGGAGTGGTGTCTTTATACCTTGCACCTGTTGGGAGAAATTGAGAGTTGGGCCATCTTGAGGCACTGTGGTGGGAGCTGGAAGAGGGAGGTTGGAGCCCGTGGCGCCTTTGCTCGCACTTTATTGACAAATTGACCTCAAACCCTTTGTTCCATGTCTCAGCTCACACGTATATGTCATAGGTTATATATTTGTGTTTCTGATCCCTCATTATTTTATCCATCATGGTCCCAAATTTTTGTAACATTACTTTTTTTTTTTGAGGGGGGGGCATGGATGTTAAAGTGCTCTGGGCTGGGAAAAGACAAGTCCAAACAGATTGATTGTTGAATTCTTAGATGACAGAAGTGGAGAGAGGGGCTTGCAGTCCCTTGTGATGGGAAGTGCTGTGAACATAGAGAAGGCCTTGCCAGGCCTCTCAAGGCTGTATGTATTTTTTGGGAGACCAAAACCAGATACCAGATAATCAGGAAGAAAGCTTTTTAAAATCAGGCATAAACCAAGACCTTGTCTAGATATTTTTAGTTTGTTGCCAAGGTAGCACTGAGAAATCTCACTTGAATGTTACATAAGGGGTGAGACGCAATAGTGAAGAAAGTTATCTGGGTCTGTGAGTGTTCGGTCCGTTTGCTGCTGCTGTTGCTACTGTTTGCCTCAAACGCTGTGTTTAAACAACGTTAAAACTTCTTAGCCTACCAAGGCGGCTGTATGTACATAGCTGTTAATACTCCCAATTAATGATGTCTGACATGCTATTTTTGTAGGGAGAAGATACCTGCTAATGATATTTTGAGTTAAAATATCTTTTGGGGCGGACTTGGTGAAATGTTTGCACTTTGGTTACAATGCTTTTACTGCTTGGTGCAAGCTTACGCTGTCTTAAATTATTAAACAAATAAAAATATTATCTGCAAGAAAAACCAGCTGGTTTAGACAAATTTAGTATGTAAAGATAAGCTAGAAACTATCTTTATATTCTAGTATTTTCAGCACTCCATATTACCTAAATATTGCCACACTATTTTGTGATTTAAAAGTTCTTACTAAGGAATAAAATGTTTATATATGATATGCGATGGTCTAATAATTAAACGATACTGGGTACCCAATGAGTTTTCAGAGACTGCTGTGTACAAGGCCCTGAGCTCATCTGCGTACTCGGACGCTTTCCATTTGGTTTTGGTTTTAATATATTTAATCACTGGTTTCTCCAGGGAGACTCCTGGTTTGGGCCTTGGGTCCCCACTTCTCCCAGTCTATCTTAATGAAAACCACAGAAGGAGTAGTCTAGCACTCGCTGGGAGGTCGTTCACTGTAGACCCAGTTTGCTAATGTTTTTTTATGATTTACCTGGTTTGGGTCTGTGACCCCAGCTACCCTCTCTTGTGTGGTCTGGTGTTTCTCTTCCGCCCAGGTCTGAAACACACTAGGGGGAGGGATGTTTCATTCATGCAAATAGTTTGCCTTCTTAACTTTTACAAAGTAGCCCTGGTATTGGGAGTTTGCCTTGGAGTTTAGGAAACAATTTTAGGTTTTTGTCAAGCGTAAGATCATACCTGTGCTTGGAGACAAAGGGCTGTCCACTTTCTTTGGGTAGTGGTGTTGAACCCCTGACTTAAGGTGTGTGAGTGACAGTTTCTAAGATGTAGGGGAAGTACTCCCTCTGCTGACTGTGACAAGGCATGGTAAACCGGAAGCCACAGCTCATATCTGCTAGGTCAGTCCCCTCACAGAGGCACTGGCCAGAGCATGACCAGGCCCAGCATCTCCCTCTACTTGAGGACTTCAGCTTTCTGGGCCAAGGATGCTGGTTTTGATTGGATAAAGCTCCTGAAACTGAACAAACCAACCACGGGGGCAAAGGAAACAAAATTCAGCTAATGCTGTCAGCTAGAGGCTCTGTAGAGAGCCTTGATAATGTCAGTCACGAGAAAGATGGCTTGCCGTAAATTTAAAATTACATAAAAAACAGCATTATAAGTATTTTGAGCTACATTTTGTTGCCACTATTGTCACGACTGAAAGGAAGATGCAACAGTTGACATTTGCATGGTTTTGTAACATGTAATAGAAGCTTTCTTTTTTACTTTGGCCAGGTTTATAGGTTGCTTATTCAGTCTGAAGTTATAAATAGTAACATGATAAAATTACGAAGTTAGAGCAGAAAATAAAAATAGTATTTTCCGTATTACATCTCATGTGATCTCGTGTGTTTCTAGGGATGGTACGCAGGACTTTGGACAATCTGGGCCAGAGTGCTACCACTGGCCTGGGCCCTCAGCCTCTGGAAGCTATTATTTGAGTCATTGGTTGATTTTAATGAATTAGCAGCTGAGTCAGAACCCACTAAGGAGGTAGAAGATTTGAAACATCAGCTGAACTTAGTACACCATGTGATCTTCCAACTTAACAACTTTATAAACAAATCTTTATTCAATAATGCAGTTAGTATTCATTAATTTTGCATCGATAGACTTAGGAAACTTTATGTTGAATTTATACATATTCTCACTAACCAGCTAAGATTTACATTTTCAAGGTGTTGGAAACCACAGGTGTGAACCCTGGCATTGTAGTCCCGTGGTTGTGGAAGTCCTTTGACTTAATGCTAGTACTGGCTTAAGAGACCAGGAGATTTGTGATTCCTAGCCTGTGGTAAGTAGGACCTTAGCCTGGTCCTTTTCTGTCACTGGTCAGTCAAGTGTTTGTCCTCTCCATAGGAGGTGACTGCTTGAGACCTTGGGAAGACAGGGCTGGACAAACAGACCTTAAAGGCTTTTTATTTCAGGTAGGGATGGACAGAGTGATTTGAAGCCTCCTCATGTGAAAGAGGCAGTTTTTTTTTTTTTTTTTTTTTTTTTTTTTTTTTGGTCTCAGCAAGCACATCTCTTACTGAAAACTCTTTCCTTAATCCGTTGACCCTTTACACCAATGTATTAAGTCCCTCTACCAACTATTCTCTTGTTAATTTAAGCAAGTTCTAAATAGATTTACAATATGCTCACTCCTACCTCAAGTGCCAGCTTTTCATGAGTGAATTTGGTGGAGAACTGAGAGAAAAATCTCATTTTCTAGGGACGGGGAATTGCACTGCAAATGTGCTAGTCTCAGAGTTCTGTGCCTGCCTTAGAAGCGTATTTCTTGTACGATTGGAACAAACTCTAAAACAAATACAAAACTGTACTTTAAAAAGAGTTGGTATTTTAAAACTCTGAATCTTGAGACACTCCCATAAACGGCAGAAGCTTCTAGGTCAATGCTATTATTATTTTTTCTTTTCTTTGGGAAAAAAAAATAGTGGAAAGCACACTAAAGTTTATTGTATCTATCCTCTGGGGTGTTCTAGGAGCTGCGCTATGCATATGCAATGTTTCTAATGATCTAGGGATGGAAGCATCAGTGTAACGTGATGTGGTTTTGTGTGTGCAGGGTTTGCACTTGGGCCGGCCCGTTCGGAGCAGTTGTTAGATTATTTATACTGAGGTGGTTTCACAATGAAGCGCTGGCTGGCCTGGAACTCCTGTATAGACCACATGCCTCTCTCTGTCTTCTGAGTGTTGGGAGGAAGGGCACCGCCACACCTGGCTACATCTGTTTTTTCAGGGTTTCAGCCTCTTTCCCTAGCCAGTCTGCTAACTGTCACTTCTCAGTGGTCAGAGAGAGGCCTCCAACACATACCTGGTTTGGTGCCTGTTTACTGTGGGCACGGACAGAACCACACCCATTTTCACATGTGTCTAAAATGGGAGAAAATAGGTTCAGACAGAGGCCCCAAAGGCCCTGCTGTAAGCAAATCATGTACGCTTACATTCTCAGGGATGGTTTCTTCCGCAAACTATCTCTATTTTCTAAAACTTCTAGATTCTCAGCAGAGTTCCCCATCAGATTATTTGACATCTACAAGTGCTTTCCATTATTGTGTAAAAATAAAAGCCAGGTGCTAATGGTTTCCGAGGATAGCAGACAGTAAGAATAACATTCATATTCTCTCTCTCTCTCTCTCTCTCTCTCTCTCTCTCTCTCTCTCTCTAGAACTAAGACATTGGCTGGGTGCTTCTTTCTTTCAGGTCAGTGGGAACAGGGCGTTAGTGTTAAAGACTGGTGGAGCATTTCCATTCATGGGTGATCCTGGACCCTTTTTCTGGGTTGTAACACCTACATGATGGGTACAGGTCCAGCAAGAACATTCTGGAAGCTGTCTGGGTGGGTGCACCTGTGTATTCAGACACACTCATGGCAGAGGCTCTATGAAGGGGCTTCAGATCCACTTCACATAACCTTTTTCCTCTTGAGCCTACAGGTTCAAGCCAGTATGTGTGGGTGACCATGCATATATTTTGCTCTTACAGAAGAGGCTGTGGAAAGTGCGGGATTATGAAATATTAAACCTTGGGACCTCAGTGTCATAGGGGTTATAGAAGGATACTAAAATAAATGACACAGTGACGTAAGAGGTGACTGCAGTGGCGTGTGAGATGCTCAGACTCTCTGGACAGCAGCGTTTGCTGACCTCTGTGTGAGTCGGGCAGGCTTCGAGGAGTAACTGGGGTTTTGCAGAGTGGATAAGAGTTCATGAAAAGACTTCTGAGCCAGCCTGTCTCAAGCTACGCTTTCAGTTTCATGAGTAATATTAAACTTGAGGTCAGAGCGAGGATTTCCTAATTTCTCTGTCTCTTGAGACCTTTGACTGCCCTGCTGGCTCTTAGCCTCGCCATCTTCTGTGGGAATGGACCCTAGACTGGCGAGGTTCTGACCCTTCCCACTGCAATGGGAGATACAGTTGTATTGTTGTGTAATGATATTGTGGTACAGAAGGGAGACTGCCCCTCACCGTCGGGTCTGCCCTGCCCCCTGTGGGCATGTGTTCCAAGCAGACACAGCACAAACAAGCATACCCCGTTGTGACTTCTGTCTCTTCTGTGAAGGTGACCAGTTCTCACTCAGTGACAGAAGAGAAGACAGGCACTCTAAGGACTACTTTTTCAAACAAACAAAAACAAAAAACAAAAAACAAAAAAAACCAACCCATGAGCTGGAACTCTAAGAAATCAGTTCTGAAGTCCGTAACAGTCCTCCATTCTCTTGCCCCCTCACTTTGGGGCACCCAGAAATGTGCGCCTGAGGGTTTTCGAGTCTACACATGATCTGGCTCCTGTTTGTCCCCCTCTGCCCTTGCGGCCCTCACTCTGCTAAGAGCTTTCTGACTAAAGGGATCGGGAACTAAACAATTTAGAGCTGGGGAAAGGATTTGAGCCCGAGGGAAAGATAGGAAAGACATGACTTTTTGTTTTCTCGCTCTGTGTGTGTACGCGCGCATGTGCGCAGTGCCGCCAGAGGGCCAGAAAAGGGCACTGGATCCCCTGGAGCTGGAGTTATGGGTGGTTGTGAGCCACCCAGCCTGAGGGTTGGGAACTGAACCCCGTGTTAAGAGCACATATACCATTTGTATACCGTTGTGTAGCTGCTTGTTTTTTTGATGTTTGTTATCTTGTTATTCTAATGTAGGCTGGATTCAAACTCCCATGAGACTAAAGCTGCTGAACTACTTGGCTAAAATGTTAAACATGCCTACTCCTGTTACATACATCCTTTCAGCATAATATGTCTGTCTGTCGTCTGTCTGTCTTTGAGGTGACGAGGATTGAGCTCTGAGCCCGAGGTATCCTAGGCAAGCACTGGTCACTTACCAGCCCCCTGCAGTTTTTATATAGGGTATTTTGGGTGAACTTTAGCTGGGGTTTGATTTCCAGGCCCTTTCCATTCCAGGCCGATTTCCTTAGGAACAGACGTGGTCCTCATGCAGTCCCGTGATAAAAATCTACCTCCCGGTGTGGCTTCCCAGCGCCTCACAGGTCCCAACAGTAGTAGCTCTGCCTGAACCCCCCTCTCAGAGGCCTGGGTTGGTCTGTGCATCAGAAACCCTCCGAAACCAAGGCGTTACCCAGACTCCAGATACCTTAGGATAACTAGGGGTTGGGGGTGGAGGTGAGGGGCAGGGCTCCGTTTTCATGCCTGAACCATCTGGAGCAATACTATAAAGCAGCTGTGTAAACTTCACGTGACCTGACAGAGACACCTAATTGTACGAGCTCACACCCGTAGGTTCTCTGCAGACACACTGAGTATAATACCTCACTGCTGAGCGCTGGGTTTGCTCATTCATTGGAAAGCTGGTCAGAAAGAGCACAATGGTCTCAGCCTTTGGAGCAGCAAGGAGCTTGTCTGGGCAGGGAGACGCCTTCTCAGGTTGCCTAGCGACAAGGCTGGAGATGATGTCATCCCCCCGCCCCCCAGTCCCTCACCCGGGATTCTCAGTACAGCCGGCTCTGTGGGCCTTGAAAGGTCGCGTGCTTTCACACGTGTCACTGCGCACGCTGAGCCGCACGTGAGATGGGGGCGGGGTGGGGCCCAGTGCGCTTGCGCGGGCCTTAGGGACTCAGGCTTCTGCAGCTGATGACGCTGCAGTTTCTCAGCCTTCCTGGCTGGCGGAGCCTGGAGTAAATCCTGCAGCCTGGGCATCCCTTGAACCGGGCCTCACGTGCAGATTAGTAAAGCAGATTCCTCCTAATGATGGAGGTGGGGGTAAAATTAGTGCATTTTGACTGATGGGTAAAAACACTCGAGCTAAAGGAGGGGTTATTTTGTTTAAATTATAGAGTTATTTAACAGTCCCTCCAAGAAAAATTGTCTGCTCTCAGACTTTGGCCTTTTGAAGTGACCATATTCTTTGGTTGTATAACATTTTCTGCAACACATTTATAAATGCTCCAAAATGAATGAATTGGAGGTGTTAGGGGGAGGGTTAATGCGTTTTATATAACCCTCCCCAGGATGCTGCAAAGCTATTTTAACATCATCACCTCCTTGCAAATTAGGATTCAGTCATGTGATGGGAAATGATCTCAGGTAATAGTGCTATCTGAACAAGTCAGGTAGTGCTGTGGTCTGAAGGACACAAGATGGCCACCCTAGAGACAGACATTAGCAAAGCAGGGGGCTTGGAATTTGATTCTAATGACCTATATGCATGATTTTCTGTAGTTGAATTTGAACCCCCCACCCCTCTTAAGCTGCTGGCCTAAAATGGTTACTATGAAGTAGTAAAACCACAGAGGCTTTCTAACCTTGAGTCAGCAAACATGTTTAATTCCGGTGTCAGGCACAGTCCTGACCCATACAAACTTGATCCCTCCTGGTGTTGACAGCTGAGTCCCTCAGATTCCCCTGGCTTTGCCAATCAATTGCTATTTTTGCCAGTTAGTAGCCATGCCCTCTGTCTGTCTGCGATTTTTTTTAACCTGACTCTTAAGAAGACGACTAGCCGATGGTGCAGTCTGTCTAGCTACTCCATCCGTTCTCTGGCCCTGGCTGCCTTGTCTCCCCTCTGTCCTGCCTGCGCCTGAGGACATCTTCCCATAGAGTCTCCACTTGCCAGTTCTTTGGCCTGCCGCACACCTCTCTCACCAAAGCACATGCATTTAACATCTTCCCTGCCTTCTGTTTTTATTCAAATGCCACTCTGCCAGAACCTTTCTTAAGCTGCAGCAGACAACAACGGTAAACCAGCCCAAGAGGGACTTAAGCTTGCTTTTCTTCCTAGCTTGGATCACCCTGAACACGGCCTGTGTCTTTTATAAGTATGTATTGATCCCTATTCATAGTGTGTGGATGAATGAATGGACAGGCAACCATTTCAGTCGGATTGCTTCCAGAAACAACAGCACTAAACTCAAAACTCATTCAGTGTGAGGGATTAATTTCCCCTGCACTACCCTTTGCTTCCTTTCCTATGTGAAGCCATCAGCCTGCTGTGTTGCTCAATAATAAAGACACGGGGAAGTCAAGAAGTTAGGGAAGGAGTCAGAAGCCACCAGCATTCATACCTGCAAATGAAAGAGCCAGTGTGATAAAGAAAGTGAGAGGTTTCCTATAACTTTGGGTGTACATTAAAGCATTAAGAAACTTCATGTAGGTCCTTTGGATTCAGCTCAGTGGTAAAGCACTGGCCTTGTGTCCTGAAATGCAACGTATCCGTATCCTAGGTTTAATCCCAGCGCCTCAACTAAACCAGGACAAGAAGTAAAGTCACTTAGGCAAACAGCTCTTGGATACCAGAGGCAAGAGGGTTGTTGCAAGTTTGAGGTCCGCCTAAGCTACACAGAGCTCCCTGCTGGAGAGGGTTACAGAGTTAGGCCTTGTCTCAAAAAGAAGGGCAGGGTAGAGTTGGGGGGATAAAGGATGTGGTCGGAAGGAAGAGAGAGAAGAAAGCCTTCACACACAGCAACAGGATGCTTTGTGCTTAGTGCGTGTTCCTGCACCTGGGGAGGTCAGAGGAAAGTCACGGACTCAGTTCCTCTCCCATGCGGGTCCAGGAACAGACTCGGGTGCGCAGACTTGGTGGCAACCTCCCCAAGCCCCAACAGGCACAACCAACATCTGTTCCACCCTTTTCCAAACGATGTTTATGTGAAAACTCACCAAAAACTTAATGAAATTCTATGAAGTTGAAATTGAAAAGTTTGTCATCCCTGTTTACCTCTGAGGATACCTGTCACATTTAAGTAGAGGACAGGGTTCCTAAAAAGCTGTACCTCATTGCTCATGTGGACCCGATCCCTCATGGATTAGAGGGACCTGGATGTGACCTCTGGTAACATGCACAGCTGTAACCACTCTGATTGGCTGGCCAGGGGTTGCAACTTTTGCCCTCATTTATTGGTGGATCCCAGGACCTGCCACAAGGCCTGGCATTTGGCAGGTACTTAATGGAGGACTGTTGACAGCCAAACACTCCCTGTTCCCACAACCACTGTCCTTCAAACCCTTGTCATCCCTCACCTAGACTGTCTCGACTCTCCTGTGCCTTTCACCCAATCCTGCCAACCCAGTACAGCCAGCGTCATTAAATTCTAAAGAGAAGGATACATGAGGGACAGCTGGGGACTCCCTAGGGTATGAGGCCTTCCAGGTGTGTCTAACCTTTGACCTTGCAACACTGATGTCTACAGAGTTAGTGGTCACACACTGCACAATCAAGCCGTTTCTGAAAAATTGCCCAAAGCCCCTATAGTTCTGTGTTGAGCTGCACTCTGAGATTGCCTAGGATTTGTGGGCCACTGGCCCTTAGTTCGACAAGCAGACTGGGTCCTACTCCATTTCGTTCTCTCCCCTCTTTCTCCAACTGAAAGATGGGTGTACTTGATGCCCGAGTCACACATCGATAGCACTTGTCCCTCAACCTTTGAATTTTGTCATTGATAGAATAATTTCCACTCATAGGCCTCCCACTCATGCTACAAGACTCGGCAGAAATCGCACCTCATCTGTGCACGCTTGCATAACTGTCTCAGTCAAAACCCCAACACACTGTCTGCTTTGTGCTTAGCCCTTATTTTTAAATCCCCATCTTAGTGATTAACATCTTGTTGCAGGTCCCGGTGTGCGGAAGGAGTGCACCGTATTATCGTCTGCCATTCGGCCTTAACTTATTATAACTTAAAGCTGTATCCCAAGGGCTGGTAGGAGGTTTCTCTGTGGCTTTTCTTCCCCACTCTGCTCCTATGGGATTCTCACACAGACCTGGGGTCTAAGAGTGAAAGAACCCAGACCGCTTCAGGAGCTGGTGAAATAGTGCCTACTCTCTCAGTAGACCCCAGTTCTGTTCCCAGCACCTGTGTGGGACAGCACACAGGAGCCTGTAACTTCAGCTCCACATGCCCTCTTTTGGCCTCCATGAGTAAGCATGGACACACAGACACACACACCTCTCCCTACATGCATGCATACACATTATTTTTTGGAAAGTCTTCCTTCTCAGATGACCCAGGCAATGTCTTGTAGGTGGCCACTCCAGCTGCTGCACATGCCAGCAGCCCCGGCTCCTCACTGCCAACGCTGGCTACCTGCTTTTCAGCTGGGGCTTTGCAACTATAGATGTCTGCTCACCTGTGACTCAAAGCCGTGTTGCTTCTGCCTTTTCCTTCCCTGGAATGACCTTTGACTTTAGAGAGTCTCAGCTCGTGTAAGTGAGTAATGTTGACCTAGAAAATGTCAAGAGCAGCAGCCTAGCATCTCAACCCATGGCAGTTCAGGTGCTGTTTCAGCTGGTGCCGGGAGACCGTGTACTTTTCCCTGGGCCAAACTGAAATTTAGATCATGTGTGTGTCTACTTCTGCGGTTGTCACCAACCATTTCAACAAACTTGAGAACCTGCCTCACAGACGAAATGTGACTGTAAACCTGTAGTTCTGCCAGGAGAAGGAAGGAGATCTCTGTATTCAAGGAGAAAAATATGGTGCCTGCCCAGAGATTTTGAGTATTTAACCTCAGGCGTTCCTGAAGGAAGCCGTTCTTAAAAGTGCAGTGAGACTCCTGTCCCATTGAGACTCTGAGCGATGCATGATTAATTGTGTATATGTCCATTCTGGCGGTGTGCTGGCTGGGACTTCTTACACCTCTGTTTGTCTCCTCCACCCTGTCTGTCACCTGTCAAGAGTCTGACTGCTTGACCTCAGCTCCAGCTCTAGTTCTCTGATAACCTGCCCGCCCAGGTCTTTCCCCTCACTCTTCTCAGGACCTCTGCTTAGCTCTAGCTCTCACTGTTAGAAGCCCACTCAGGCTGTAGAGAGAGTCTGGTCATTGGGCACAGTCTCCCATCCCTCACCGTCATCCCTCATCCAATATGAGTCCTCCTCACTACTCTCCCTCCAGCAGCACAGGGAAAGGTCACCCACTGTGTCCAGCCAACCTGTCCGCTTTGCACTGACCTTCAAAGCCTGTCTTCTGGGGAAGGACAAAGACCAAGGTCTCTCTCTTTGTATATATCTAGATTATTTGGGGGTGGGTACTTTTTTCCTTTAAATGTGTATTTTGATGATATGTTTACATCCATGCAAATTACCATGCACCAAGCCTTGGTGTTCAAGCTTGGCCGGTGGGACTTTCAGGTGTCACGAGGGACCTCCTAGGTTCACTCCTGGAGTCCACTCCACAGCTGAGGCAGGGGACACATGCAATAAACATTTTGAGTAAATACATTTTTTACAACCTAAAGGTTATACCTAGTTTTTACCTTGCCCCTGGACGAGTGCTGGCGAAGAGTGATCTGCAGAGTCCCTTCCTCCAACTGGAGCGTGGGCTAAATCTGGAGGCGATAAGCTAAAGGGAGTGCAGCTGGCTGGCGGCCAGGGAGTTTCTCCTGGTCAGGTGGGAGCCTCCAGCTGTGAGCTGGCAGCCCAGGGAGCTCAGAGTGTCCTAGCTGATTACCTAGGCTGGGGCTGGCCCTCTGGGACAGGCTGAGGGGAGCAAGGAGAAACCTCCATGACTAAGGTATCCAGCTGTGCTGTGACACTTCCGACTCACAAGGCACTGTTCCTTAGAAAACTGCCTTTTAGGGAAGGACAAAAACCAAGGTTTCTTATTCTTTGTATAATTCTAGACTTGCTTTTCTGTTTTTTCTTCCTCTACAGCTTTCTGAAAGTGCATTTTGATAATATTTGTTAATGTTAAAAGACACACAGTTTTATCATATAGATTATGTATGTTTAACCCCATCCCCAGGCTTTGAATCAGCATCTCCTGTCATATTCATATCTAACCTTATTACCCTATTGGCTTTTATTCTTTACTTAATTGGAATTTTATGTTCTAAACTATTTCACAAATGACTTCATTTTTTTAATTTAATTTTTAAAAGTAATTATTTTTTGTTTACATCTGAAATGTAAACAATGCCCTCCCTCCTGGACCCCTTCCTAGAGTTCTTCACTCCATCCTCCTTCCCCTTCGCCTCTGAGAGGGTGTCCCACCCCCCTGGAGCATCAAGTTTCTACAGGATTAGGCATCCTCTCCCACTGAGGCCAGACAAAGCAGTCCTCTGGGACATATGTGTCTGGGGCCTTGTACCAGGCCGTGTATGTTCTTTGGTTGATGGCTTAGTCTCTGGGAGCTCGGAGGGTCTGGGTTAGTTGACACTGTTGTTCTCCCGTGGGGTTGCCTCCCATTCAGCTCCTTCCGTTCTTCCCCTATCTCTTCCATAGGGGTCCCCAAGCTCAGTCCAACGGTTGGCTTTAAGTATCTGCATCTGTCTTAGTCAGCTGCTGGTAGAACCTCTCAGAGGACAGCCATGCCAGGCTCCTGTCTGCATGCACAGTATGGCCTCAGGAATAGTGTCAGGGTTTGATGTCCACATATGAGGTGGATCCCAAGTTGGGGCTGTCACTGGTCAGCCATTACTTTAGTCTCTACTCCATTTTTGTTCCTCCTTTTCTTTTAGACAGGAACAATTCTGGGTCAAAAATTTTGTAGGTGGGTTGGTGTTCCCATCCCTCCATGTCTAACTACTGTAGGTGGTCTCTTCAGGTTCCATCTCCCTACTGTTAGGCATTCCAGCTAAGGTGATGACTTCATATTTTACTTTAATGTTAACATTAAATGTTAATAATAATCGTGTCTTCCAGTTTTCTTTTAAAATGTATCTTCTTGCTCTGATCTTTATTCAGCTTTATCTTATAGTATGTCAATTTATAAGCTTTTCCTAGAACTCCTGGTTTTATATTTTACTTTACTATTCCTTAAAGATTTTTAAATTCTTATTTAAAAAAAAACATTATTTTTTAATTTTGTGTGTGTGTGTGCCTCTGTGTGTGTGTGTCTGTCTGTCTGCTGTACATGTGATGGCAGGTGCTAGCCAGAAGGGGGCGTCAGATCCCGTGGAGCTGGAGTTACAGGCGGTTGGGACCTTGCCAGTGTGGGTGCTGAGAATCAAACTTGGGTCCCCTGCAGGAGCAGTATTTTCTCTTTACCTCTGAGCTGTCTCGCCCGCCTAAACTTCTTATTTCTTCACTTACAACTTCTGTTTGGTTTTAAGTTACCCGCCTCCTCTTGCGACACAGTTAAATCTTTCATCCTGATTTCCCTCCCTCTGACAACCAACACCTTCTTTCTCCACGCTTTCTCTCATCTGTGTGCCTGTCAATCAGTCTGGATTGAATAATGCCGAATAAGGACTCGTAAGGCGCACACTGAAGCTAGGCGGCTCCTCTGCCTTCCCTACCTTTCCTGAGACTCACCTGTAACTGTAGCTTTTGTGTAGAGGTGCATTTGGACTGAGCCTTGCACGCTGTGTTTATTTGCTTGCTGCATGGATTAAAATAATGCTCTCTAGATATTTTAATTAGTTTCTTTTGGAATAACTCATTCCAGTGACTTCAAGCATTTGGGCATTTTCGTTGTAATGAATGTAATGAATATAAAGAAACCAGAGGCTCAGGCACAGTGTTGGCCAGGCGCTTGCACCAGGCCTATAGCAAACCTTCAGGAGTAACTGGTATTGTCTTATAAGGAGTTGAGGCTCACAGGCACTAGAACCTCTAACCAAACTACACCCATGCAAAACGAAGTATCTCCAAGACATTCCTGATGGTTGAGAGGTGAAATCTAACAGACATCCGATTCTAGTCTCGTTTCTGTTGCTTCCCTGACGAAAGCAACCCAGGGGAGAAAAAGTTCTGTTTGCTTACTCTTCTTTCAAAGAAGTCACGGTGGCACTTGAAACAGCTAGTTCCAGGGCATCCTCAGTCAAGAGGAGCAGGAACCAATGCACATGCCTAGTGCTCAGCTACCCTGCTCTTTCTCCGCAGTCCAAGGCACAGAGTCAAGCATGGCTGCCACATCTTCCCTGAGCAGGTAAGGCAATCAATGAAGGAGAACCAGAGGTAAACCAGGAAAGCAAAAGTAGATTTCCCCCCAAACAGCAGCTTCTTGTTCAGAAAACATTTCAAAGAGAAATGGTTGAAAGGCATGGAGACAGGCATCGAGGGAGGAGGAGAGAGGGGCCCTATGAAACACCAACACCAGCTTCTATTTAGCAGACCTATTTTCCCTTTGCCTGTGGCTGCTGCTTGCTCTTCTGTCTTTCCCAGTTGTTCAATTCTTTGTTCACACTAGGGAACAAACTCACAAACAACAGGCAGTCTCCACCACACCCCACACCCCCTACAATCAAGACAGTACCTTACAGACACGCCCTCAAGCCAACCTGACCCAGACAGTCTCTCACTGAGACTCTAGGTTCTAGGTCATGATGCCCTAGAGGTAACAACCATCGCCCTTCCTAATGAACTTGTAACTTAACAAGATCTAAATTTTGAAGAAGAGAACGTTGTGGGTGTCTAGGAATAAGGAGGAAGCTACCCCAGAAGAGAGGCATCTGTGCCCTTCAGGCTGCTCCGATTCTGTATCAGCTGTATCTGGTGGGGGAGACAGGTGAGGTGAGAGCCGGGAGTGTGGTCTGAGAACCAGCTGCTCTGGTGTCATATGAGCAGCAAAGAAGTGCAGCATTTCATTAATTGTGAAACCTGTTGAGTCACCGCCTGCACCTGGACAGATGATTTCGGTGCCTAGAAAAGCTTAAGAAGCACCAGTCTACAGCATTCTCAGGGACAGAAAATTCAGATGCAGTTCAGAAAAATTCCCAACAGTTAGAAATTTGGTTCAGTGAGCATTCTCAAACTGGGAAGTCACTGAAGCAAGCCAGCCCAGAGGCACAGCCTGGTAGTCCCAGCTATTCTAGAGGCTGGGGCAGTAGCAGTCATGGGAAGACTTTGCCTGGACTATCCAAGAGTTTAAGGCCAGCCTGGGTACCAAGAGGTCTGGAAATGTGGGCCAGTGGGCCAGAGCCTGCGTGGTTTGTAGGATGTGCTAGGCCCAATGTAAATTTGCAGTACGATACACAGAAAAAAGGAGGGGAGGGACGGAGGGAGGGAGGAAGAAAGGGACAGGGAAAAAGAGGAAGGAAGAAAGGGAGGATAGAGGGAGGGAAAAGAAGAGAATACTAGAGTCCTTTATAATTCCAGCTGCTTCTTGGGGCTCTGTTGTGACTTTTTACTGCACCCCCAGCTCCTAGCTTCAGTGCTCCCCAGCCTCAGTACCCAGTACTTCCTGATACCTATCTCTGAGTGCTCCCCAGCACCCATCTCCCAGTGCTCCCCAGCCTCATTTCTCAGTACTCCCCAGATTCCATCTCCCAATGCCCCCCAGGTCCATCTCATAGTGCTCCCCAGCATCCAGTGCCCAGTGTTCTCCATCCCCCACCAGCCATCTCCCAGCCCCCAATGCCTAATGCTCCCCAGCACTCAGCAGCCATCTCCCAGGGCCCAGGGCCCAATGCTCAGCCCAGCTCTCAGTTCCCAGCTCAGCCCACAGGCCCTGAGCCAAGATCCCTTAGACGTCCCGGAGACCATGGTCATTTGTAATCAGAGTTTTGTAGGGCTTTTTTCTTTGATGATGTCACATGGCTTCCACCCTCGGAGAATCCATCTGAGCCTTGGTGGGCGCTCAAGGTCTCTAGATCTTGTCTAGTGTTTCCTGAATGCAGTCAACGGAGAATCGCTGTATGGGGGTGGGGGTGGGGAACCACAAAAAAAAAAATGGATTCAGGAAGGAAGAAGCTGTTTTAAAGGTTAATTATTGATTCTATTTATAAAGATAATCTCGTGTAGCCTTGGCTAGCTTCCAGACTCCCGACGTAGCTAAGGATGACTTGAGTCTCCAGTCTTCCTGCCCTTCTCTAGGGCTGGGGTTAGAGGCATGCACAACCACACCTGGTTTCAGTGGTGCTGGGGGATGAATCCAGAGCCTTGTGCATGCAAGGTGCTAGCCACTGAACTGAATCTCCAGCTTCATGAGTCCACCTAAAAATACATAACTGCAGATGTTGTTGAAACTGTACAATAACCAGGGTACATGGGGCTACTGTCTGCACTGTGTGTTTCTGTTTGTGGTTGGGGCACTTGCTCACCCACTCTGTTATTAGCAGAGTTCCTCATGTGCATCTCTTCTAGATACAAAGTGTTGGTTCTCCTCTCTCTGTCCCCTGTCTCACAGCCCACAGTTGATAAACTTCCCACCAGTCAGGTGTCTCAGCCCTGAAAATGGATGGGCTAGCCTGCTCTCAACCCTGAAAATGGATGGGCTAGCCTGCTCTCAAGCTAAAAAAAAAATGGATGGGCTAGCCTGATCTCAAACTGAATTTCTAAAAGGAGGTTTCAACAAGGGGTGGGTGAGGGGAAACCTGGAGGCAGTGGGACAGCACTAGAGGGATCAGTATGGACTGACATAGCTCTGTCTTGGAAGGACCCTTTCTTGCTGCACCCTGGGTCTCGTCCTCCTGCGTGGCCACAAAGCAGTCATGAAAGTCTACTCGGCAGAGAGCCAGGTCTGTCAGGATCACCGCTTTGGGGTCCAAGACCTTGAGAACATGTTACAGCCTTGCTTTTTTTCTCCAGTGTGTCATGACACGTGCCTTAAATAGTTTGTGTAGCTTTCAGTCAAGGAAAGGAGGCTACCACCGGGTACTCTGACACAGAACTGATGTTAATGTTAAATTTCCTGAAACTGATCAACTTGTTATGGGTGTGAGAGGACTTTCAGGGATATTAATGTATTTGGGGTCAATGGTTATCAACTCACTTCCAAAGACTCAGTCAAAACGTTAACACAAATAGTAATACTACCTCTCTCTCTCTCTCTCTCTTTCTCTCTCTCTCTCTCTCTCTCTCTCTCTCTCTCTATCTATCTCTCTCTCCCCACAGTGCATTGGGCCCTCCCAAACTAATAATAAATTTAAGAAATGCCTTACAGGCATGCCTATAGGCAATCTGATGGAAGTATTTTCTCATTTAAGGTTCCCTCTTCCTTGATCTGGCTAGGTTTATGCAAATTTCCAAAAACAAAAAGCAAAACAAACTTAAGCAACCTTTTGAGGGATTCCCTCCTGAAAGTAAGAGTATAGAAAAAGAGAAAGAACAATCTTGCTGTGGAGAAGCCCAGCAGGCTCCAACCATAGTTATGAGTTTATGGTCCCCGTCACCCACGATAAACTGCATGGATTTCAGGCACACAGCGGATTGTGTAAGGTGAAGGCCATTTCACCACCTTAATTTGCCCACTCAAATTCTTAACCCAAATTAAGAACTGATTGATGTGTGTACAAGGGTTGGGAATGTGGCTTAGTATAGTGCTTGCCTAATGTCCTAGTTAGCTTTCTGTTGCCGTGATAAAAGACTTAGCCAAAACCAACTTGGGAAGGTAAGGGGGTTTTTTTTGTTGTTTTTTGTTTTTTTTTCCCAGCTTACAAGTTATAGGCCACCAGCATGGGAAGCAGAAGTAGGAACCCAGAGGCAGGAATTGAGGCAGAGGCCATGGAGAAATGCCACTTACTGGCTTGCTTCCACTGGGTTGTCCAGCTGCCTTTCTTATACAACCCTGGCTCACCTGCTCAAGGATGCACAGCCCACAGTGTGCTGGTCCCTCCTACTTCAATTTGGTAATCAAGAAAATGGGCTAGGGCCTAGCAAAATAGCTCTGTGGCTAAGAGCATTGGCTGCTCTTCCAGAGGATACAGATGAGCACCCATGTGGCAGGCTCACAACCATTTGTAACTCCAGTTCCAGGGGATCAGATGCCATCTTCTGGTTTTCATGGGTAAGAGCCTTGCATGTGGTGCACAGACATAATGCAGGCAGATGCTTATACACATAAAATAATAAAGTTAATCGTATCCCACAGACGCCCATGGACCAACATGATGGAGTCCATTCTTTACTAGAATTTTCCATTTCAAAGTGTGTCAAGTTGACAACCAAGATCAGCCTTCACATCTACCATGCTGAAGTCGGAGTTAAATTTCAGCACTGCACAAAACTGATTATACAGAATGTGCCTGGAAGCCTAGCACTTGGGAGGCAGGAGGGTAAAACTTCAGAGCTATCCTTAGACACATACTGAGTTCTGGGCCAGCCTAGAAAACATGAGACCCTGCCTCAATATATGCAGACACACACACACACACACACACACACACACACACACACACACACAGCAAAAGAGTCTTCCATAAGTGATATGTGTCCTTCATGTGTCTTTCTTTAAATACCCTTCAAGTTGGGTGGATATGACCATTTCCTTTTGTTTCTATGTCGAAAGAATCGTCTATCTCCAGGGAAGTACAATTGTTATATTTGGAGTTTTTACTTTCATGCCTCAGAATAGCTGTAGGAGGGTTTTAATGTACAATATTAAGCATAATTGCTGGTGTGACTGGATACCACTCGGTCTTCAAGGGACATTTAATATGTATTGCATTTAGACACATTTCATGCACACACGTGTAATCCCTGTCTCTAAAAATTAAAATGGTTCTGGGATGTCAGGCACACACAGGAAACCACCTACAGATTAGAGGGCTCACGGGAAGCGCTTGAAGCCTGACACCCCACTGATTCTGGACAGCAGTAGCTCATTGCACTGCCTGTTGTTACTCCTGGTGTGTTTAATCTCTCCAGAGACTCGCTAGGCTGTTGGTGCTAGCCTTTCGCTCCTAGTGCTGTGACAGACACCCTGATGGAAGGTAGATTCAGAGGAAAAGGAGTTTCTTTTAGCTTACAGTTTCAGAATGCCAACTGTCTTTGTTTTTGTTTGTTTGAAGGGTAGTTGAGGCAAAAACTGAAGCAGCTAACTACAGCACATCCACAGACAAGGAGAGAGAATCAAGCTCACCCATGTTGCCTGATTGTCGTTATCTAGCTTTCTCTGTTTGGTTCAGCTTAAGGAATGGTGTTGCCCACAGTGGGCTGGGTCCTCCTACATCTATGAACAGTCAAAACAACCCCTCCCCTCCCATACATACCTAGGCAATCCCTTGTTGAGGCTCTCTTCCCAGGTGATTTGCTGATATCTAAAACTAACCATCACAGATGTCCTTTGGATAAAGAACTCTTTCAATCAGCCCAACCAAGAGAAAGGTCGTGAATTCATAACCTCACAACAAAAGGATAGCTCTGAAGTTTTACCCTCCTGCCTCCCAAGTGCTAGGCTTCCAGGCACATTCTGTATACTCAGTTTTGTGCAGTGCTGAAATTTAACTCTAAGCCTGCTAACAATGAAGATGAACATGTGGCCATTTTGCAGACTGTGGCCCTGTTTTGCTCTCACAGTAGAGAACTTGAGCTCTCCCAGCACACAGAATCCGCATGTGGGTAAAAGGAATCTCCAACTGGGAGTTCTGAGTTCTGCCCCAACAGTGCCCTCCTGAAACATTATTGTATTAATAATCAATAGCTAGGTTATTGGGTTTGGGTTAAAAATATTAATCTGAATATCCATAGTGCTTCTTAGGATCTTGCCTAGAATTCAGTAAGCATTTAAGAGGTGTGTGTGTGTGTGTGTGTGTGTGTGTGTGTGTGAGCTTATGTGTGTATGTGTGTGTGTGTGTGTGAGCTTGTGTGTTTATGTGTATATATAAGCTTGTATGTGTGTGTATGAACTTGTGTGTGTATGTGTGTATATATGTATGTGAGCTTGTATATGTGTGTTTATGTGTGAGCTTGTGTATGTGTGAGCTTGTGTGTATGGAGCAACTTTGGGGTGGAGGGAGTGTGGTAGAGCAGGTGTGAAGTGACAGGTCCCAGAAACCCTCTTCATGCAGCAGCTATGACCTCTGAGTGTCTGCAGACACAGTTCTCCCTACCACCTCCAGACATACTGTGACAATACCACAGGGCTCTGAAGGTCAAGTCAGAGGAGTGAACTTTACCAGAGGTCACTACAGGTTATTTCTGCTCCCTCTCCTGTGTACGTGTACACGTGTGTGTTATATTCAGTATGTGGTATGTGCACAGGTACACGTGTGTGCATGTGTGTGTACACATGCATGTGTGTGTGTGCCCATGTGGAGCCCAGAGGTTATCACTGAGTGTCTTTCTTTGGTATCTTGCCATCTTTATTTGGGGTGGGGACAGGGACTTACTGAACTTCAAGCCACTGACTTGCTTAGCCTGACAGAACTCTGAGCTTCAGGGATCTGTGCGGCTCCGGTCTCTATCCCTTGGCACTGGCTGCCATGTCAGGTTTTCCACATGGGGTCTGGACAGCCACACTCAGAGCTTCTTGCCTGCATGGCAGACACTTTTCGAGCTATCTTTCCAATTCATTATTTCCTTTCTTACCCAACCTGGTCACCTAAGATTTTGAAATCCCACCATCCTCAGGCCACCTCAGGGACAACAGGCAGAAGCTCCTGTCACAGTGTCATTCCCCGTTCAGGCTGTGTGTCTTCCTGGAGTCTGCCCAGTCTATGGCCAGAACTGGAAGCACCAGACACCCCTCCCCAACAGCTCTATAAGGTGGAGACCAGAAGAGGTGCCTGCAGGGCTGGGGTTTGATGAGGCCTCCTCTGAGGGCCATATTTTGGGCTGGAGGAGGATGAGCTAGCCTTCTAGAATCTTCTCATAGAATCATAGGCACTGTCCCATTAGTGAGGGCTCAATCTTCATGGATGAATTGTTTCCCAAAGGCACCATCAACAAACACTGCTGTTGGGTCAGATTTCCACATATGAATTTGGAGGCAGGGCAAGCATTCAGTGTATAGAAGGGAGAACAGGTCTTACCTTTTGGCCTCTTCCTGGGATACTTAGTGCATTAGACAGATAGTGCTAGTCTGTTAAATCTCAGCGGCTCCCCACATGTAGTTGACATGGTACCCTAGAGACACTGTTTAAATTCAAACATGCTATTTCCAAAATGCCCCCATCTTCAGGGAATTCTGATTATCTAGCCTTCCATACCATCTAGACAGAGGTGCTAATGCAGGAAGCTCCAGGCGACTTGCTGGCTAGGTGATTATGTCATCTCTGCATGGATGGAAGCTGCTTTCCACATAGTCTGTGCATGTCCGGGCAGATGAGACCATCGAGGCTAAGGGCTGGACCACAGAACTCTGCCTCCTTAAGCCTTGTGTTCAGCACAGGGCATCCTGTGCTCTGTTTGGATATTCCAGTAAATTCTCATGCAAATTCTGTGTCCGCCAGCTACCTGGATCAGCTGTGCAAGCCTTGTGCTCACCAGTCTGTCTCTTCCTGGTGCGTTAGAATGATGGTGGGGTCAAAGACGCACAGTGGAGCATTGTGGGTTCTCAGCTTTGAGAGCCGTCGGCCCCTATCTGTAATTGGTTCCAGGCAGACAGGAGACAGATACTGCTGGTTTGAGTCTCACTCTAGCTGGGTGACCATAAGCAAATTGCTTCTCAGTATTTATGTGTCTCTGTAAAGAGATGCATAACTCCTTTGAGAATAGTTGCCGGGATTACATGACACGTCAGAACTACTGGTACTGGAGTGTCTTCCTGCCCCAGTTTATTGGTCATGAAAGTGGTAGGAAGAGACAAGGTAAACGGGGAGTGGGGAGGTTTCATTAGCATAATGGAGTGCTTCCCCTGTCTGTGACGGTGCTCCCTGCTCACCCCCTCAAGTACCACAGCCCCAGCTTCCTGTTCTCCCTGGTGTGATTGGCCCTTAGCCACCACTTGCACCCCTCACCTGACTGTTGCAAACCATGGTTCCTCGCTATCTCTCCATCTAGTCAGTTCTCACCTGCACATTTTTTTTTTTCTGGGTCAGAGGCTCATGCAGCAGTGGGTCACTATCTGTCTATCAGGAGGTGGCTTTGCTCTGCATGAGGTCATTCAGCAAGGCTTCAGGAACCTTGGTAGGCTCCCTAGTAACAGACACCAAGGTCTGAAGGCCACACTGTCTTCTTCGCTTTTTATATGGAGAGCTCCCAAGTGACAGCTCTGCTGGGGACATCTTAGTTCTTCAGGGCTGTCACCCAGTCTTAACTATGCTGCCACTGGCTGGTGTCCCCTGTACCCTTGGAGATCAAGGGCATGAGGCAGGTCCTCTGAGGGAGCAGGGAGGTCAAGGCTGCCCTGTAACCTTGGGCACCAGTTGCTACAAATGCTGTTCATGTTTCTAGTATGGAAAGAAATGTGCTAACTGCCATTATCTGCCCCTGTTGCTTGCTCTGTGCTGAGGGAAGGTCTGAGCTAGTAACAAGTGCACATTCATTGAATTGATGGAGTAAAATTTTAAACCAACACATTCCTGCCTCACAGAGAAACAGTATCTTCTGCTATTGCTGTTTCGAGACAGGGTTTCACTATGTAGTCCTGACTGGCCTGGAACTCTCTAAGTAGACCAGACCAACCTCAGACTTACTGTGATCCTCCTGTCTCTGCCTTCTGAGTGCTGGGATTTAAGGTTTGGGCCCAATGTCCAGCTTAGTAATTATTTATTATTGCTGACCGACCATTTCCAGGCTGGGTGCAGTAATGAGGAATTTACACAGGGAGGGGTATTCCTACAACTGCCTCTCTCAAACCTGGGAGAATCAGTATACTCTTTATATAAGAAATATTTTGGTATGATACTTTACTAGCTAGAAATTTAGAAATCCATAGAAAATGTGTGTGTATAAATAATATATCTCTCTTAATCTGATCATATATATATAATGATATATATGTATTATATGTATATATGTATTATATATATAACTGAATATATCATATATAATATATATGTATAATATATACAACTGAATATATATCATATATAATGATATATGTATGTATAATATATATGCATATATGTGTATAATATATATATATACATATATATATATATATTATATATGTGTGTGTGTGTATCTCTAGAACTTCATAAAAAGCAGCAAGCTAGGCCAGGCCTGTGATGTAGGACAGTCATTTAATCTACCTAAGATGCTGAGGCAGGACTTCAGGGCCTGCCTGGGCTAGGGTGAGTTCAAAGCCAACCATGGCAGCTTAGTGAAATCCTGTCTGAAAAATAAGAAGTAAGGAGAGACATGCAGATGCATCTCTGTGCTGCTCCAAGAGCCCCTGCAGAATATCTGCCATCTGAGTAGATCTCCCAGCACCGGAGAGCCAGACAAACAGAACAACACAAAGAATGTGCAAACAGAGAAGAAATGAGAGGGAAGAGCGAGATCTAAGTATAGCAATGAGCAGAGAATGTGGAGCTCAGACACAGTGACATTCTCAGAGGTGACAATGAGAGCACGCTGGAGCTTAAGACACAGAGAGAGACGTCTCCTTGGTTCCTGTTCACAGTTGCTGCTCCTGGGGAAACTGCTCCAGAGAGATGTGCGACATGTGTGCTCAGAATCTCCGGGAGCCAGAGCCGACTCAGTCCCACCAGCTGAGCTGTGGATGGCAAGAGAAACAGCAACGGTGCTCAACAGCTAACCTGGCAGAGCGGAGCACCCGGAAAACTGAGTGACAGTGTCCCCAGAATCCAAGGACCAGGGATACAGCTTCTGGTGGGTACGTGTGAGCATGTGATGTCTGACACCCTGACATCACACTCTCTCCCCAGCTCACCTGTAGTTGTGTTCCAGAACTTCTCAAATCTATTCAAACCACGCTGAAAATACTTCATGCTTACATGTAGAGTAGTGAGGGATTGTTAAAGGTCAGGAGAGGCTGAAGACAATAATTTTACTTCCTTTCTTGTTTGAGGCAGGACCCCATGTAGCCAAGGCTAGCCTTCAATTCTCAATTCCGAATGCTGAGATTATAGGCAAGTGTCACATTCAATAATTCTTCGTTTTAAGGTCTGATCCATGTACCATAGAAGCTTAACAAACCTGCTCCCTCCGTGTCTTTAAATTAATCACATCTGACCAACAAATGAGTCTGATGAGCAGATCATCACACGGTTGTGTTTGTAGAGTGCTGATATTTGTTGTATGTGAGGTGATGACATTAACTAATAACCTGTCTGTTGACCTATCACATCAGAGTGTACAGTGAGACATTTGAAGCACGCTCCTCAGCTGTTTACCTCTGACTGCCCTGCTGTCCCCTGAATTGTCAGGAGTATTCCTGATGCCAAGCTCATGCTATGCACTTGGCCCAAATCTTAACCCTTACCCCAATCCTCTCTGCCTCCTCCCAGCCGCTATGCAAGTCTGCACCCCTGAATCTGAAGACACACACACACAGAAACAAGCACTTACATACACATACTCACACACATATACACATGCACACACACATATAAACACACACATATACACACATGCACACATACATACATACACACATACACACACACATGCACACACATATATACACTCAGACATATACACACTCACACATTCACACATATACACACTCATATACACATAAACACACATACATACACACCACTCCTAAATAAGAATATGGATATTTGTCTTTTTGTCTGAATTATTATTATTATTAAGTATAATGTCTTCCAGGTTCATTTGTGTTGTCACAAATAACGAATTTCTTCCTTTGTAGAACAGAGTAATAGGTCATCATGTGTATGTGCATGCATGTGCACATTGCAAGTGTGTGTGTGTGTGTGTGTGATCCCACATGGCTGTTGTGAAGTGTGTTGCAGTAGGCATGGGTGTGGTTATCCCTTTGACACAGTGACATTCACCTTTGGTGTAGACCCAGAAGAGGCAGGCTGGCTCCATGTGGGATTCCCATGCTGTTATCCAGGATGTCTGTATGACTTTCATGCTCACCAGTGTGTGCCAGGAGCCCCTTTCTCCACACTCACTAATGTCACTTCTGTCTTGTTCGCAGTGGCCACTGCACTATGTGAGGCAATGTCTCACTGTGCCTTTAATTTGTCGGGGTTGGTTTTTTTTTGTTTTTTTTGTTTTTGCTTTTGTTTTTGTTTTTGTTGTTTTTGTTTTTCATGAACCTGGAGACTGCTCACATGATTTGCAAATTGTCTGAGTCCTTGGCCCACTTTAAAAATGGCAATGCTGTCTTCTTGCCACTGAGTTATCTCACCACCATATTAAAGGGAAATAATGCCTCCAGTTTCTGGGACTATCAAAGACAGCTCTGGGAATTTCTGCATATCCCCTGTATTATGGAACTGCTCTATTTGAGAGCCACTAACTCGGGTAGAAAGATGCTCTCTCTTAAGTGTTGTCTCAGAGTCTGGATTCAGAAGTGGTTTCTTATTGTGCTGTTTTATGGAACTTTAAATCTACTTTTAATAAAATTCTTACTTGGGTATTTTGTTGGATCACATGAGTACAGTATTCCAAGCTGTCTTTGGGAACACTCGAGCCCTGGGTAATGCTGCCCTCTGCCCTAGCTTTGTAAGTAACCCCCTGTGGTGGTTAATATTGCCATCTTTACAGGATCTGGGAGATAAACTTCTGGGTGTGTCTATAAGGGAGTTTCTGGGTAGCGTTAAGGGATAGACTCACCTCAACCATGGTTAGCACCATGCTGTGCTTTGGGTCCTAGACCAGATAAAAAGGAGGACGTGAGCTGAGTACCAGCGTTCATCTGGCTCAGATTCCTGACTGCAGATACAGTGTGAACAGGAGCTCATATGCTCCGTGCCCACCCCACCCCACCGTGACAGACTCGACCCGCCTTGCCTTCCATAAGTTGCTCTTGCCAGACATTTTCTCATAGCAACCAGGGAAGTAACAGACAGCCCTGCCTTTGTAAACATTCTCGCGTGACACTCTGATGCGCCAGTGCTCCTAGCCAGTCGGTGTCTGTCACCCTAATCCTGGCAGTTTCCCTCAAAGCCTCTACTACCAAAGTGTTCACACTTGATTATAGTGACCTCGGCAGCATGGGTCAAATTCATAGTAGGTTAAAAAAAAAAGAAAAAGAAAAAGAAAAAAGAAACCACCAATTACTACAAGACCTTACAGAAACACTAATTTTACATTTGAAGATTCTACAAAATGTGACTTCCCGTTGCCACAGAGACACTCTGTGACATGTTAGCCTATAAAACACTCTCACTGCTGTTTCTTCGCTGGTAAAGGACCCACTTAGGTCCTTGGCATAAGAAGAACATCCTCTTTCAGAATCAAAGATTCTTGCAAGCAGCAGTTCCCTTTGTGGGTACAAGGCCCGCCTTTGCTCTGATCCGGTCACCTAGCTTCACAGCACCGGCCAGTAGACTGGCGGTGGCTGCTGCCCCCTAGTGTATAGTTATTAGCTACTGCAGGCACTGAGTTCTTGAATCACCCAGGGAACCTTATGAATGGAAAATAAATGAAGTAATAAAAATAATGGAGACATTTACAATGTCTTAGTGTTTCAGAATGAGTGCTTAGAACATTTTCCCAGCAATTTCTGAGAAGAATGGCTGTTAAATCTGTCTGTCGCTCTGCCTGCCTGCCTACCTGCCTGCCTGTCTCTCCTCTCTGTTTCTGTCTGTCCTCTCCCCTCCTAGCTTTTTTTCCAGTTCTAGTCAGCCATGTAATTGTCAGGACTCAGTGCTGATGGAAGAGGAAATTGTAACAGTGACAGTGTGAATTGCCCTGGCTTCTCTCTGCTCACCACGTTTAAATATTGGCAGTTTCAAATGCGAATCTAGGGAAAAAATTAAATATTAAATCAATTTACCCATCTTATATAGTGCCAATCAATGTGAAAAGCACAGAAAATGAACTCTCATGACAAACAGAGAGAAGGGGGCCAGAGGGGGCTCCACCCCCTTCACCTTTGGCCTCGCTCAATAGCTTCAGCATACATGGCTGGCAAAGAGATGGGAGTAATGGAGGGCATGTCAGGACCTCTCAGCCTCCTGTTTCCCGGGCCAGGGTGTTGTGTCACTGTGAGTCCAGGTTCTATGGGAGCCGATGGCTTTCCCACAGTGACCTCATGCCTGAAGCCTGCTGTTCTGTGATGCTGGGACATCGAGAATTCAGCATGTGGACAAGCAGTAAGGAATAGCAGACGTGTGCTGGTCATGAAGGTCACCTCTGCTCTTGCTCATGTCCCTGGGTCCCAAGAGACTTCCCTTACAAAGTACAGATGGGATGATGAAGAGTCCTGTGATGGTGGTGGGTGATTAGTGACGCCAGAGCAGGGCCTTCTGAGGGCCTTGCCTAGGGGTAGAGGTTGTGTGTCTGTGACCCGGATCCCAGGGAGCCGAGTCAGTTCCGTGAAATACAATCAATAGCTGATGCCCTTCGCTTGGTGTCCATCCATTCCAAACAGGAATACTGACTATAGCTGGCTGGGACAGGGCGGTGGGGGTTTTGTCCCTGTCCAGCTAATGGTCAGAAGTTACTCACGTGCCAGGCAAAGGCAGGCATAGAGGAACTCACTCTGTGGCTGGAGCCATAAGACTGTGTCCTGGACTCCACAACACCCTGAGTGTGTTCTGGCTCAAGTAGTGTCGCCACGTTCAGGCGGAGGAAAAGTGACTAAATGCTTGCCATAGTTTTAGTTATTATTTATTTATTTATTTATTTATTTATTTATTTATTTAGTGGGGGTGGACACAATGTAGATCAGGCTTGCCTACTCTGAGATCTGCCTGTCTGTGCTTGCTAAGTGCCTGGATTTAACATTGTACACCACCATGCCCGCATTTTACTGCAGAGTCCCCTACTGCACAGAAGCCCAAAAGACTCTTTAGCTCAGACACACTATGAGGCAAATGGGAGGTCACCGTCAAAGTTCACTGGTTAGCGAGAAGAGAAAAGCTCCAGGGTTTGTTCAGCTTAACTTCCTAGCAAGCGTAACTCCACACACCCTATATGAGCAAGGAGGATATTCATGGAAAAACTGTGGCTAATATTATCAAAGATTCACTGGGCACGCGTGTGCGCAGTGGCTAGAACCCTGAGGATTGCTGTGAACGCAGGGAGGGGGAGCTGAGGGTGTGGGATGGAGCTGTCTCCTTCCCACTGAGTTTGGAGAAGCAAATAACATACAGAAAACAAGAACCGTGTCATCTGCTGTCCCAAGGAAAGCAGCTGTGGAAGGGTTTGTCTTGTCTCACAGTTCCAGGGAGCAGTCCATCCGGGGCTTGAGGTGGCTGGTCACAGTGCAGCAATCAGGAAGCAGAATGGTGGGTGTCTGGGCTCAGCTGCCTTTCTTCTTTGTATTCAGTCTGAGACTCGAATGGAGGGAATGGCGCCATCGGTGGGCAGATCTTTTAGTACTTTGTAGTAGAATCAAGATAACCTCCTCAAACCCACCCAGAGGTTCATCTCACGGAGGAGTCTAGAGCTCATCAAACTGACAACCGAGATTAACCACACAACAGGCACAGTTTAATTGTTTTGTTTGTTTGTAAAAGTCCCATCTTGGCTTCCCGTGTCGTCTCCAAAGGCTGAGGCTCATTTAGTTGGTTCTTGATAAATAACACTGATTGCCATCAGCTCATTCACTCTGAAATCACTCTCTCTCTCTGCTCTGTTTCCCTTCCCTGTGCAGTTTAGTCATCTTGACTGGCTCATGGGTGCCCGGCTTCTCCAAGTGTGTCTGGGAGAGCGCTCCCGGTTGTAGCATTTGGGTTGGTGGTTCTCTCCATCGCAGATGGCCGCCATTTAATATTTTGAATGTCTGAACAGAAACAGGAAGAGTTAGGGAGAATTCTACTTTGCCTAACTGCTTGGCCCTGAACATTGGTTTTCTATCGTGACAACAAACTTCCTGAGAGAAACAACTTGCAAGGAAAGGTTTCATGTCTGACTCACAGCTCCTGAGGTTTCAGTTGGTGCTTGCTTATAGGCCAGAGTCAAGACTGAACGTCATGACGTCAGGCTGCTCTCACGGTAACAAGGGGAAGAGATGGTGGCAAAATACACCTCATCCATCTATGCCTCCAGCCACCTACTTTCTCCCACCTTCTAAAGTTTCCGAAGCCTCCCAGTAGCCCATTCATATATGGATTTGTCAGCAGGCTGCAGCCCCACAGTCAGTCAACCCCAAAGGCCCCACCTGTGACTGCCTGCACCTGTCTACACGTGAGCCTGGGGGACACTCTTAGGATCCAGAGACGCCGTCTCCTGTCTCTCACACAGGCCTCACAGTGACTACTCTTGGCTCTTAGATACTGGATTTACACTGGGCCACACAACAGCTTCCTGGGGCCTCAGCTTCTCTTTGTAGGTTGTGAAGTTTCTCAGCATCCATAATCACGCGGAGCAGTTCCTTTTTCTAGGTCTTTGTTCCAGAGAAATCTGTCTGTCCACTTGTCCATCATTTATCTACTGATTGCCCATCTAGTGACTACCTATCATTTGTTAATACACATATATATTAATCTATAATATTTATAAATGTCAATCATCAATGCTCTATCAGTAATCTATTGACCAATCATTTGTAATCTATGTCTTCGATTATTTATTTATTTTTTTATTCTTTTAGGTGGGTCTGTATTTCCAGGTGGTGTCTCTTCCTATCTGAAGAATTTCTTGTACTGCAGGTCTCAGGTGACGAATTCTTTTGGTTTTGCTTATTCCACTGTTGTTGAAAATTAACAACAAACCTCACAGTCATCCAGGAGTCAGATTCAGCTTCAGCTGGGTCTGTGGACCCTGGACCAAGGTCTCATCATGCAGCCCAGTGTGGCTTCAAACTCTTGACCCTTCTCTTAGACCCCTTCATGCTGTGGTTTTAGGTAGGTACTACCATGCCCAGACAATCTCTCTACTTTTTCTTTTGTTAACACTGGGGATTGACTCCAAGGCCTCATGTATTCCAGCAAAAGTTCTACCACTGAGCTAAAATCCCAGTCTCCCTTTTTTCTTTCTGAAGAAGGTTTCACCACGTTTCTCAGGGTGTCTCTGAACTCCTTCTTAGCTTAGACAGGCCTTCAATGTATAATCCTCCTGCCTCAATTCCCCAAGCTCCACCGATGAATAGCCCTTAACCATCACCAGTAGGTCTTATGCTGTGACCCTGTTTAATGAAGGGAGTTTTTACTTTACCCCTATATATTCTTGACTACTGGCCATTAGATATGGCTGCCTATGTGTGACTTTCTTACAGAGGGAGCTGTCATACTGTGGAAGTCTCTTTACCATGGAAGCTTTGGTGGGGTTTGCTACAGACATATTGGTCTTTAGGAAGAAATAACAACACGGTTTCTCCACAATAAAAAAATTACGGTAAAAGTGTAATCCCATACCAGACCTACAGGAGTTAGAAACGATGGAACTTTGCAGTGACGTCATTGCTCTCTGCACGGGCATGTATCATATTTCACAGGAGAGGACATCCTGTCAGCAATCTGAGAAGTAAGCTTATTAGCCAGGTGGATACTACAGAAGCCACAGCTTACAGACGGCATCAGTTTATCCAGCAACTAAAGCCTATTTTAGTTTACAGTTGTCAGGGATACAGCTCATCAAAGTGGGAGAGCCACATGTAGGGAAGGGGTATGAGGTACTGGTCACATTGCACCCCAAGCAAGAAGCAAAGAATGGACAGGAAATAGAACCAGGTATAAAACCTAGCGGCTCTCTTCTAGCGATCCACTTCCTACTGTGGAGCTCCACCTCCTAACTCTCTGCAGCCTCCCAAAGCAGTTCCACCAGCCAGGGAGCCCCTTATTGAACTGCATGAGCCTAGAGGGGCCATTTTTTTAAAATTTTTAATATTTTTTATTACGTATTTTCCTCAATTACATTTCCAATGCTATCCCAAAAGTCCCCCATACCCTCCCCCCTACTTCCCTACCCACCCACTCCCCCTTTTTGGCCCTGGCGTTCCCCTGTACTGGGGCATATAAAGTTTGTGTGTCCAATGGGCCTCTCTTTCCAGTGATGGCCGACTAGGCCATCTTTTGATACATATGCAGCTAGAGACACGAGCTCCGGGGTACTGGTTAGTTCATATTGTTGTTCCACCTATAGGGTTGCAGATCCCTTTAGCTCCTTGGGTACTTTCTCTAGCTCCTCCATTGGGAGCCCTGTGATCCATCCAATAGCTGACTGTGAGCATCCACTTCTGTGTTTTCTAGGCCCTGGCATAGTCTCACAAGAGACAGCTATATCTGGGTCCTTTCAGCAAAATCTTGCTAGTGTGTGCAATGGTGTCAGCATTTGGAAGCTGATTATGGGATGGATCCCCGGATATGGCAGTCTCTAGATGGTCCATCTTTTTGTCACAGCTCCAAACTTTGTCTCTGTAACTCCTTCCATGAGTGTTTTGTTCCTAATTCTAAGAAGGGGCACAGTGTCCACACTTTGGTCTTCATTCTTCTTGAGTTTCATGCGTTTAGCAAATTGTATCTTCTATCTTGGGTATCCTAAGTTTTGGGCTAATATCCACTTATCAGTGAGTACATATTGTGTGAGTTCCTTTGTGATTGTGTTACCTCACTCAGGATATTTTACAGTCACAAGATAACACGTGCAGAGACCACCTTCCTGTGTAGGGCATGTTGATTGGGCAAGTTTTAAGAGAAATCAAGAATGAGGAGGAGAGAACAGGGGGTTTGTGTGTTTTAAAATGTGATCAAAATACCGTCTTTCATGGAAGGTCTGTGTATACAGTAACTGATCTCTGTAAAGATGTAGCAAGTGCCATGGAGTCACAGATGGGACCAGAGAGCATGATACTGAAGCAGGAAGCTAAGCTAACTACACACTTTTAAAACAACAATACATATCAGTAGGGATGGGTGCCTTGGAAATACTCAGAATGGGACTCATTTTCAGACCTGGGAGAATCGGAACTAAATGCCGATGCAAAGCCCTGGGGAGCAGCTGACCATTCAAGGCTCTACCAACAGCAGAAGTCATCCTAGAGCCTGGTGGTGTTTGCACCCCAGCTCTATTCATGTGTATGTGTGTGTATGTGTCTGTGTGTGTGTGTGTGTGTGCGCGCGAGTATGAGAGCCCTTGTGTATATACATGTGTTTGTGAACGAGCCCTTGTGTATGTACATGTGTTTGTGAACGAGCCCTTGTGTATGTACATGTGTTTGTGAACATGTGTGTGTGTGTGTATGTGTCTGTGTGTATGTGTGTGTGTGTGTATGCGAGTATGAGAGCCCTTGTGTATGTACATGTGTTTGTGAACATGCGTGCATATATAGGTCCTGTGGAGCTCCGGGTCCAATGTTTCTCTCAAGGGAACTAAGTAAAAACAAAGACTGGCAAGACAGGTAAAGAAAAAGCAAGAAGGCTACACATTGGATACAGAAAGAGTTTTTGAAGATATGTAAATTAAAACTAGAATACTTACACCCATAGCGGAACTTCTCCCAATATGATCCTTATATATAAATTAAAGAGAAAAGACTTTTAAGTGAAATTTAGAGCATGAAGACATGTTAGACTTTAGGATGATAGGATCTGTGGATGATCATGCTTTGGACTCAGGGAGATGGCCTCTGTCAGGTCAGGACAAACCAGGTTCAGCTATTAGTCTTGAGTGAGCACTCAAGACAGGCAGACTAATTGTGAGAAACAGAAAAAAGGAGTGCACTTGATATGCTACACTGGGAAGAGGGTTTTAGCAGCCCCAGGGTCTTGATTTCAGGTTAAGTTTGAAATAAAGTAGCAGGCTGTGCACACAGAGGCAGCTCTGGTCCAGGGGTGGTGCAGCTGCCTCTGACCCTTTGTTCTCCTTTCTGTAAGGTGGTCAACACAATTGTGAATCTTAGAAGAAAAGTTTCCTTGCTGGCTGGCCCGGGCTCAAGTTTCCTTGCTGGCTGGCCCGGGCTCTAAGGGGTTCTTTTCTCCCAGCTTGAGATTTCTGGGGGTGGGAGGGGTTCTGATTTCTTGCACTTCTTCAATAGTCCACTAGCCAGAGCAAGGAGCACAGACATCAATAGTCCAGTAGCCAAGCAAGGAGCATAGACATCAATAGTCCAGTAGCCAAGCAAGGGGCACAGACATGTCCTTAGACTATCTTCAGCCCTTCCAGGATGGTTACAAGAACAGCTAATCTTCACAGAGCCGCAGGATCAAGCATTGGGCCCATAAAGACAATCCTGGGGACATTTAGGTTGAAACATAGCCAACAAAGTGTCTTCCTGTAGAGGGCACCAGATGACTAGGCAGTGAAACCTTGCTGCTCTGTAGCAGGAAGTCCTGGGAAAGAGCTCTGTGAACATACTGGAGACTTGTGGAAGTTGAAGATCCAGACTGGGGGTGGGGGAAACGACACACGGACTCAGTCTTTCCCTGCAAGCTCCATGCTGACAAGTCCCAGCTCTTCGTATATGCAATCTCTGTGTGACAGCAATCAGGCATGCACATAGTCCAAGTTGTGGCAAACAGCAACCATGGAGAGTCATCACAGACTAAACTACCATCTGGCAATCTGCATTGGTGCTCTTAGGAGGCAGAGAAGATGACCTTAGACTAATATTTGGACAAGAGTATTTAATCTTACTTTACATTAGAGTGTATTTCCCATGTATCTGGGCCAAAGATGGAAATCCAACTTAGGAATGGGAGCTAATTCTGAAGTGAGTCTATTGAGAAATAAAAACTCACCCACGTCCAACTTGAGTGTCTGTGTCTAACATTTATGTCAGATATGCAAGCAGGAAAAGGCAGAGGTCAGATCTTTGAGTATGCTGATTCCTGATCCTGGCTCTGAGGCAAGGCCACAGGGTCATAGGCCAAGCAGGACCTTCTGTGGATAGGCCGATTGCTTGCACCAGTGAGATGACAAAGCGTCAGAAAACAAGTGGGAGGAGTGTGGATGAGAAGGGACCAGGTCTCAGTCTGCTGCTGGCTGGCCTCTCCTTACATCCCCCCCCCCCACACACACACACTGTGCTGTTGCCAGGAGACTGAAGAGGGGGCCAGGCCACACGGAATGCAGTGCGGAAGTGAGAATGTGCAACCTGTGGTCTCATACCATGTGATCTGACGTGGGCGAGGACTCACTTTCTCTTTTTCAGAGGACAGGATGCACCCACAGATCTGTCTTTTAATACAACTTACCTCTCTCCAAGGTACATATATGTACCCATGCCCAAAACAGGGACGAGAAAAGCAACACGAAGCCCTCCCTGTTCACCTGGCAACTTAAAACCATCTGTAACTCCAGTTCCAGGGGATCTAACACGTGTTCCTCTCTAGCCTCTGTTGGCATCAGGCACACACATGGTGTATATACATACATGCAGGCACAAAATTCATACACATAAAATTAAATATATATCAAATATATTATATAAAATACACAAATATATATTATATAAACATTTATATAAATAAAAATATATAATATATAAAATATATAAATATATTTTAAAAGGCTATCTTATTTCACTTAGTAACAAGTGCCCTTACGTGCAACCTTGCCACCCTAAAATATTCTCAAGAAGATGCAACAGTATTCCAAAGCCCACTCACATCAGAGAGGTTCCCATGAGTGCTTGCTCAGGAAGCTGCCCCATTGAGCTCTCTTATCCTGTTGAGTCCTTATTTCCTGGTAGCCAGTAGGCGTTCTGTGTGGACTTTTTAATGCCTAAGCCCCCACAGCTGCCTGCCCCCTCAGCCCCTCACCTTTGACTGTCTCTTCTGTGCTTCTAACATGGTACCTTACCACATGACTCCTCAGTGACTCAATCAGGAAATCGCTTATGCAGCTTTTCACGGTGGGGAGATCAGTGGTTCTGTGGCCGTGTGCAGCAGCTGACTGCATGAATCCCAGAGGACCAGGAAGCAAGAAGCCAGTGGGAAGTGGGCTGCAATATATACCCTCCTGGCCCATCTCCCTCTGGCCCACTTCTCCCAGTTAGGCCCATGTCCCTAAGGTTCTATCGTTTTCTAAAACAGGACCAAATGTCCAAACAGGAGAACCTGTGGGTCCATTCCCCAGCTCCTTACAGGGCAACCAAGGCCTTTATAACCATGATGTCTGCCCACCCTCTGTTCCCTCCTGCTTATTACTATCTAACCACAGCTATTCAGTCCTTCATAGTTCTAGCTCCTAGACAGTGCCAGATGCCCTTCTGATTCCTATCTCCTGCTCTAGGGTCCTGATGCTTGGGCTGATGGGGAAGCCCTTCTGGCCATGGTCCCATGACACTGGAACCCTTGCCCATTTAACTGAGCTTAACATGTGGTAGTGAGGTTCACCTTCTTCATGAGAGGATAAAATCCTTGAAGTGGGGGACCCATGTCAAGTTCAGCCCAGTATGGCCATAAGTAGGGCTTACTACATACATACCCCACTGGCATTTCCTATGTCACCCCACATGAAGAATGTAAGCGGCCAGGGAGGAACTGTATAAACAGAGGGCACTGTTTTGTTCAGCCATTAACACATGCTTTAGAGAGGGCAGGGTGGATCATTAAAAGTCTAAAGCTTCCAACTAGGAGTCAGAACTGAGTAAGTCTCCTCATTTTCTCTTTATTTTTATAGCTTGATGTTACTCATGTATATTTTCTTAACCTAGGCTTAGCTCTACTTAAAAACACTCCTGCAAACATGGATCCACTTGCACATCAGAGGTGGCAGGATGCAGATGCTGTCTTCTGCAAGCCCCAGCACATTTGCACATCGTGTTTGGAGGCCAGAGGTCAACTGTAGGTACCGGTCTCAACGGCCCTCCATCCCCACTGAACTTGTTTCGGCTCGGCTGGCTGGCCAATGAGCCCAAGCCGTCCGTCCACGTGTCTTTGATTCGCTAGTATTGATGCTAGTGGTGTGACATGTTACACAGGGATGCTGAGGACATGAACATGGGACCTGTGCTTGTGTGTCACGTTCTTATTTACCTGCTGAGCGCCCCAGGCCTAGCTGTACCTCTGAGTAAGACACCATTCTGAGGGTTAGCAGTACGTTCAGAGAAAGGTCTTTTTCTTTTTTTAAATCACTGATACATAGACCTACTTTCTTTGGCATCTTTCAAAGGAAACAATATTATATCTTTAAATATTAAGTATATAAGAAAGCAAGCAACAATTGTATTGCCCCAATGAATCTTGAAAATTTATTATTTGGGAGAATATCAGATATTGATCTTTTTGCTTTATAGCTCATGATAATAATCAGAAAATATACATTTTGAAATAAAGTCAAAAGAAAATAATTACATATAGTACATATTACAGATTTCTTATTTATACATCAGCAAAGCAGTACTAAAAGCATATTTATGGCCCACAATCAGCAAATGTGGACATTTTCTGTCTAAAGCTGCAGCAGCTCAAATCCTTCTAGGTCAGTGAAGGGAAAGAGAAATACACTGAAGGGCTACCACCCACCATGTCTGGCTGTAAACCTGTATTTCCACTTTTCCCCTCCCCCACACAGATGCATATATTTATTGCCATTGGAGTTCCACTGGTTTAACACTACACTATATAGCCATCTGCGGTCATTTGGTTTCTATAAATATATATAAAATGAGCGGGAAGGCGCTCCCACAGCTTGCACGCACGCAGCCACTGCCCTGGCATGGAAGGTGCACTGGGAAACGTGGAGCAGCAATACTGAGTAACTACTGATGGCCGTGAGCTGACACAGCCAGCAGGCTTCTCCCAGAACTTAAAAATACCACAGCAGACATACGAACACACAACTTAAAAACACTGGCGTGATGCAAAAGGAATACTCACGAGCTGGCCTCGCCACAGTATCTACCGATCAAACAGGCTTGTGTCTGAGAAGCACACAGAGCATCTTTTAATATACATTAAGGCCTAACCTGTCAGAGGCAATGTCCAATGCTAACTGCCTGTCTTCCTGTGCCCGCCTGCCATCAGGCCTTTGTCTTTTTCACATGATTTCCTCAATCTATCAAGGTCCTAACTTGCAAAGATGTTCCCAGATGTTGCTCTAAGTGAAGACTTCTTGTCTCTGCAGACCTTTTTGCACTTACAAGCAGCTGTGTTGCCTGCCACAGGACTGCGCTGTCTTAGCTGTGGAGCAGTGCTGATCTGTCGGTCTGTGCTGCCACACTCCACAGCGAGTACCATGAGCTGCATCTTCACTGTGCAGGCTCTGCTGGGTGGAGCTCTGCTCAACTGCCCCCTAATAGTTATGCCAATCTGCACAGCCAGAGGGCAACTTCTATCAACACCAACTGAAGCCTCACATATAAAATTCCCTCTTCACGGAGACAAAAAAGGAACACTAACAGCCAAAATATAAAGGAAATGAAAAAAATAAACACAAAAGTGAGGTAACCCACTGTGGGTGATTCTCTGAGAAAGAGGATACTCTATAGGTCAAATAGACCAATGATACTCGAATTATTCATTGGTAAGAAAAAAACTTGTAATATATTTAATACCTGTAGAAAAACCACATAATGTAACCTGTAGTACTAATTAAAAAGACACAAAAATTTGTGATCTAATTTATTATTTAGAACCTGTATACTTCTCCATATGCAAAATTTTGCATTTGGTAGTTTTTGAATACCATTGGCTGTACCCCTCTGACATGTAGCCAAAGGTAGGGTTCATAAGCCACTTCAATTATAGTCACAATAGGTAAAAACTGTGACAGCAGATTAAAATATTTTCAGATGTTCCTACACAAATTAGTTGTTCCCCCCTCCCCACCCCAAGCTAAAAAAGCTTTAGAAAACACTGGACAGTGATGAGCCTGTGAAGGCCCTGTGACTCGTGACACAGCACAGCTTCTCAACGTGCTTGTTAACTCTCATGGCTGCACCCCACCAGTCGGGGAGGCTGGGAGGCCGGGAGAGTAGCTGGCAGCTTCCAAGTTCAGAGGTGATGGTGGTGGAGAGCCAGGACTGCTGCGAGCTGGTGGGAGGCCGCCCTTCTCTAGGTGCCTCAGGAAGCAGACAGTTCACAACTGAGTGTGCCAGAGGATCTGTGCAATTCTCTTTCTTTCCACAGGGCCTCACACCAGACCTCAGGCTATCCTAGAACTTCCCCTGTAACTTAGGATAGCCTGGGATTCATGGCAACTGTCCTGCCTCAGCCTTCAGAGTGCTGGAGTCTCGGTCATGAGCCGCCACACCCAGCTTTATCTTTCATTTTTCATAGAGTTTAACCTACCTACCACCAACATTTTGGTTTAAATGGAAGATAATCCATTTGTACAGTGTCTGCCTTTATGAGCAAGGTTTCAATTTATCTGAACAACGCAATGACTCAACAGAGGAAGAGTCTGAGAGTAAGGCAGGCCCTGGGCTGCAAGTTACTTTGACTTTGAATTATTCTTTCTAAATGTATATAGATATGAAACAGTTGCTACAAATCTGGAGCAAATGCGTTCAGGCAATGGTTATTTCAGAAAGAATAATTTATTTCTCAAGTCACCTGTGAGGCAGTGACAGCAAGACCCACTGGGTAAGTCGGCGTTCAGCTGAGGTCTGCAATTCACTTGGGTAGAAGGCAACACTGCACAAATTTCAGTTCTCTACGAGTGTCTACTACTTCACAGCCATTCTTAAATCTTGTCATTGGAAACTAAAATAAAGCAGCATTCTCGGCTTCATTGGACATTCATCAAACCAGAAGTAAGTTGGGTGTGGTCACCCACCTCAGCTCACCTTGACTGTGGTTTCAGCATCACTATGCTAACCCACTTTCATATTATTGCATGTAAATAATACAGAGGATGCATTCTCTTCAGGATTAAAAGCTACTTTAAATTTCAGATTAGAGTCTTAGTTACACTGTACCAAATGTACTGGAGAATGGGAAGGGCTGAGGCACCTGGCAGCACCTATCTAAATATTACTGTTGACTGCAGTGAAGTCACTGCTTGCGAGCAAAGTACTGACTCATTTTTGGCGTTATACACAAATGATACAAATATAAATGGAGACTAATATCCTATAAAGTCAAACTTAAAAATAAAAAACATACTCTGAATTTAATTTTATTTCCTTGGTAAAAAAATACCTGACCTCGGTGCTCTCTCCTCTGTCTCCATGTCTAGAGCAAGCACCCTGTCCACGTCGACGTCTTGGCAAGCAACACTCACCCTGCTGTGCATGGCATAAAGTCCACAGAGGAAGTGGGTTGTTCTCAAGTACATCACCTGCGTGTGATTCCCAAAGCACAGCAATCAGACCCCCAGGGACTTCTCCTTCTCGTGGGACCTTCTCATGGGGACCCACAGGAGGAGGCAGGAAGGCAGGAGAGCCTCACAGAGTGCACCAGGACCTTCTGAGATCACAAACATTTTACACAAACAATTTACTTCATTTACGATATTTCTGTGATGTCATGTTTGGAATACTGTAAAGGAACAATTAACTTCCAGACTAGAAAGCAAGCTGAATTATCTCACTTAAGCAAGGGCTAAGAGAGGCTCCAGATAAGTGCGGTGAGTTCCGTGGAGTCAGTCTGGATGGTGGAGCGCCCCAGGAGGCTCCGCAGCTGTACATGAGCAAAGCTCGGATGGAGTCTGCCAACATGCACACAGTCAGAGTCCCACAACACTTAACAGAATTAAGTCACAGGATAAGTATTAATAAAACATTAAAGAGCAACATTCATACATTAATCAATTACGTGGAATAAATTAAACCAAGCAGTCACATAACTTCTTTACTCTTAATTCAGGGTGTATTCGTGTATAAACGTAGATCAACGCTTTCCTGATGCTCTCAAAATGCTACAAATACAAACACAGGCTTTGCATTCCAGCTGCTGGACAACATGTCAATACTGCGAAGAGTGAAAGGCTCCATGTTCAGCATCAGTGCACAGGGCATGGCTCCGAGTGGTGTGTGGTTGGGAGAGGATTCGGCGTGGGAACAGACCCTCTGTTCAGTTGGCACAAACTGGAGGATTTTCCTGTCCGTGGTACCTTTGCTGGATCCTACCCCCAAAGGCAGTGTTATACATAGATGCCTTCAGGATTAAAACCAGAGGAGACAGGGTTCTGTAGAATACGAAGATTACTGGGGAGCTGCCGAGATGAACCAGGTCGCTTCAGGGACCCAGACTGGAATGGTGCCTCTAAACAGGAAACAGAAACCATCTGGTGAACTGGACAACCAGAAAATGGTCAACTTCCCCAAAGAACCAGAGAGAGCAGACTGCATTGGTAAGTGCAGTGGAGACCCAGGAAGGAGAAGGCAGGTCTTTGGTGGTAACTCAGTTACTAAGGCGAGAGCACCTTGCCTGGCTCTGTCTGCCAGCCGCTGAGGCCACAGCCCACAGGTGGGAAGTCTCAACAACAGAAGAGATGAGAAACATGACTCAGAGAGGAGGGGAAATCAGGAGATTCTAGGATGCAAATTTTCACAGCCAATATTCATATTTATATTTGTACTTTGGTAAACAGGCTCATAAAGAAGCAGATTAAAATGAACAATAAGGCCATGCCAGTGAGCAGATTACCCTAATGTAAACAAGGGTGCCATTTTAGGTGATTGGCCTTACCTGTCTCTATGTCTGCCTGCGAGGCCTCGATCTCCGTGGGCTCGGCTGGCAGCACGGTGACTTTGGTCCCTGTCTGCTGGATGAACTGCTGGAGGTTGACCTGCCGCAGCTCTTTGGTCAACTGCTCTAGCTCCTGCTCCTTGTCCTGGTTGGAAAACACCAGTTATTCTATACCTGAGGCTGGGTGGGCAGGGCTGTTCTGGGGACAAACCTCCTGCTACAGGGGTGGGAGATGGGGCCCACATTCAGAAGGATTCATTTGACACACATGGTTTATGTGGATACAGTGGCCAAAGACAATACTATCCCATCCTCTTAGATATGAGGCTTCCCTTCTGGACAGTGCCACAGATTCTTATAAAATAAATGCATATTCTTACTCTGTCATAGAAAATATATGACAAGTATATAGTTTCTATATACCCAGGTGTGACAATCTGCTGATCTGGTCACAAACTTCCTTCTTGTATACTTTATAACTGACTGCAAATTAATAGCAATTTGGTTCACAAGAGTTAAGAGTTCTTAGTTTTGACCAGATGTTGGAGTTTTATCTACTGATATTCATTTTATAACCCAAGGAAAGCAAGATCATCACAAAATTCTCAGACTGAGGCTCTTAGTGCTGTGACGAACAGGCCCAAGCTACAGAGCCATCCCTGGGTCCTGTTAATTAAACATCCCCTTCTATGGGTGTGGCACCCTGCTCACTAAGATGCCCTTACCTGTAGCCGCTTGGTGGCCTGCCCCAGAGACCTCTCCACAGCTCTAATGCCATTCTCCAGCCTCAGGCTCTGCTGCCCTTGAAGGTCCATCTCCCCCTTGACCTTTTCGATCTTTCCTTTCACCTCCTCCTCATTGACCTGTGCCTCCTGAACTTCCCGGTGCAGTTTTTCTGCCTGGAGACCACTCTCCATGGTGTGGATCTGAGCCAGGTAGTCCTTCAGCCTGCCTTCACAGTCTGTCACCTTCTGCCGTATCTCCTCCAGCCGATCCTGCAGCTGCTTCTCGTTCTCTTGTTCGATCTGTAATTCGTTTTCCCAGAACTCTTCCTCCTCGATCTCCACGTCGTTTCTCTTGATCCTCTGCTCCAGGCGGACAATCTCCTCCTCCAGACTACAGCTGTACTTCTGCTCCCAGAACCGGATCTCTGCCTCACTGGACTCCAGCTGCTTCTCGATGGCCTGCAGCTTCCCAGTCTGCAGCCGGATCAGCCTCTTCAGCTCCTCTGCTGTTGCCCTGCAGTTACTCAGCACCTTCTGCCTGAACTCAGTCTCTTTGCCTTTTCCAAAAATGTCTGTCAGCCCTTTGGCGCCCCCTGTGAAGGTGAGAGACTTTCGTTTAGGCTCCCTCCTTCTGATGGACTTGTCTGCCTGAGGCCTGAGCTTGGCTAAGGGGGGAAGGCTCTGTCGATACAAAGTTCTTTCAGGAATGCGGGCCACACTGTCCGAGGTGGGTCGCTCACTGAGAGATGGCCCAGTCCGACGCAAGATGAGCTGCACGTCACTAGCATACTGCCCCCACTTGTTTAAAGACACGATGGGGTTTTCATGCGGTGCCAAGTGCCGCTCAGTGTCTCTCCATTTCTCTATAAGGGTGTACCTTCCAGTTCGACCTAGACAGAAAAGATCAGAGAGCACTGTCACTCAGGACATGTAACCATCAGTAATGCAGCGGAGGAGATGGCTGAAAATTGTTCTTGGTTAGCATCAGAATGTCGCCCAGTCCAGGCCGCCTGTGGCAGCCTCAGAAGATAGCAAACCTCTCAAAGCTGTGGCAGCATACTGTTCAGATCTGAATTATAAGCACCCTTCTGGCTTGCTTAGAAATCCTACTTTCCATTTCCCCCAACTGAGACAATTTACACTCTGGTCAAATGTATAAGTGTTCAGAACTTCTGGGGATAGATGAAGCAAAGAAAAAACACTGAAAATGTGTTCCCCACAGCAAAGAGTGGTGGCCCCAGGTGCTGACCTGAACTTCTAAACCTGCATAGATTTGAACAGTCTGAGCTTCCTCAGGAGAGACGCAGGGTCAGTCCAGAACCTGACGCAGCTCACTGCAGTGCCCAGGCCTCAGAGCTCCCTATAGCTCACACAGCTGGGCATTGCCCCATGAGGCTGACTCTTTAAAGTAACCTTCTGTGAAAAGTGTCTGAGGAATGTTGATATTAATAGTTTCAAAGTTTCTTCTAAAAAAAAAAAAAGAGGACGAAATTTAGACTTTATTATTAAAGACAAAACGCCATAAAATAAATAAAAAGTACAGTACCTACTAATTACAGAATTGAAATAAACTTTCCAAAGACAATATAGGGCCAGTAAAATGGCTAGTGGGTAAAAATGCTTGCCACCAAGCCTGGTGATCCTGGGACCCTGGGAAACAAAAGACTGACTCTAGCTTTGGTATGTCTATGGCTTCCAAAACAAACAAACAGATGTAGTACAAAAAGGAAAAAAGAGACTATGTCATAAGTGTGAACACACTCCGTGGACACTGTCATTTAAGGTAGGTGCTATTTGGAGTTTGTTAAACACATATGTTAGTTAGGGAGTGAGAAGAGACGTCAGTCAGCCTTCCTCACAGGCATGAACAGCCCTGAGCTCAGAGCCCAGAACTCAGCGTCACGGACAACAGGACATGCCTGCGATCCCTGCGGGGCAGTAAGAGAAGAGACTGACTCAAACAGAAGGTAGAGAGTGTGTGAGAAATGGCAACCGAGGCTGTCCTCTGACCTTCGTGCACACGGGTAACACACAAACACACACACACAGCACAGAAAATTAGAATGCCTGACCCCACCATGTCACAACTGGAGTGGCACAGGAAGTGCACATGAGCTTCTGAACAGACAGCAGCATCTTCTCCGTTACTGGGGCATCCGGACGTGCAGACGTGAACACTCACCCAGCAATTCGGAAGCAGAGCATGAAGAATGCCTGAATGTCCATCGGTCTGTATCTACTCAGCCAGCTTTCTCTGACACTGACCATTTAAGCTGTCTGCTAAATAAGTGTGGCATAAGTAAATAATCACAGATAAAGTACTGGTTACATGTATAAATAGTTGAGCAGTTAGAACGTAGCTGAGAGGCCTAATGGCAGACGGGAAGGATCATCAGCCACAGGAGTCACCAGCTGGCGCTCCTCAAGTACTGATGATACAGGGAAAGGCTTTTAGGTCCAATCTGAAACGGCATCATAAAGCATCTATATTCAAGCTTTCAACTTTTCAAAGCAGGCCTTGAACTGAGTTATTAAGAAAGGAAAAGAAGGGTATGGTTCAGTTAACACAGGTGGTCACGGGTTAACTACAATAGTTATCATAAACCAAGACATATGCATCTGGTGAAGAACAGGACACGCTTTCTCCATGGAATTCTATGCAGACAGTGTGGCTATGGTAGGGCGAGGTGCAGCTGTGGCCCCTGCCCAGCCTCTACACACTCGACCTCTACACACTTACTCTTCTACCAGGTGTGCTGATGCACGCCTATTTCTCAGCACCCGGACAAGCAAGACAGGAGGGTTGCCACAGCCAAGGCTGCTGATCTGTATAGTCAGACTTGTCTTTAAAAGCAATCAAGTAAATCTATGAAAACAACAACAACAAAAGCCCAAAACCAAACAAACCAAAAAGCAACAGAAGAAAAGGGCCGGAGAGATGGTTCGGTGGTTAAGAGCATTGGCTGCTCTTTTAGAGGTCCTGAGTTCAAATCCCAGCAACCGCTGGCCCATAACTGTCTGTAATGCAATCTGACGCCCTCTTCTGGTGTGCATGTGTACATGCAGACACAAAACTCATTTACATAAATAAGTCCTTTCAAAAAATAAGAAAAGTAATTACTTTAAAAAAACACCATTCAAGGGAAATTTTGAGGTTTTTTTCTGTTGTTGTTTGTTTGTTTGTTTGTTTGTTTTTGTTTTTCAAGACAGGGTTTCTCTGTCCAGGCTGTCCTGGAACTCACTCTGTACACCAGGCTGGCCTCGAACTCAGAAATCCACCTGCCTCTGCCTCCCAAGTGCTGGGATTAAAGGTGTGCGCCACCACTGCCCAGATGACATTTTGAGTTTTAATCATCACTGAATCTTGGCTTGTTTTGATCCAACAGATCATGTAGGATGAATACTTAATATGTTGACAGAAAAGAAAATGCCTTAATTTCCTCTTCCACTATTAAGCTCAAATGGGACGAAGGTGCTCCCTGGATGGGTGTGTGTGTGTGTGTGTGTGTGTGTGTGTGTCCAGCATGGCTTTCATATCCTGCAGTGCCTCAGTGAAACCAAAGGTGTCAGGATGAGAAGAAAGCATCGACCTATTTCAATCCTGAGCTGACTTCATATGCTTCCAATATGAACTGGCAAGATGTAAGGTAAACTTTTTGACTAGGAGCTCAAGACAAAGGGCACCTGAGCACCTGGTACAGTGCCGGGGCAGCTTCTTCTTCATGTGTATTTACTGAGTAACAGGTTTATGATGCAAATACATCATGTGTGTGTGTGTGTGTGTGTGTGTGTGTAACCTCAGATGTGGCAAGTTCAACTTCATTTTATTTTATTTTATTTTATATATATATTTTTTTTATTAGGTATTTTCCTCATTTACATTTCTAATGCTATCCCAAAAGTCCCCCATACCCTATCCCCCCACCCCTCTACCCACCCACTCCCACTTTTTGGCCCTGGCATTCCCCTGTACTGGGGCATATAAAGTTTGTGTGTCCAATGGGCCTCTCTTTCCAGTGATGGCTGACTAGGCCATCTTCTGATACATATGCAGCTAGAGACAAGAGCTCTGGGGTACTGGTTAGTTCATATTGTTGTTCCACATATAGGGTTGCAGATCCCTTTAGCTCCTTGGGTACTTTCTCTAGCTCCTCCATTGGGGGCCCTGTGATCTATCCAATAGCTGACTATGAGCATCCACTTATGTTCAACTTCATTTTATTACAACAATTTTTTTAAGTATACATTTCTGTTTAATAAAGAACCATACTATTTAATTTACTTTATTCTTTAATTTTAAATGTATTCAGAATTTGACAGTAAGAGGGGGGTTCTGGGAACTAGGAGTCTGTTCTGGTTTAAGCAAACATCCAAAATTAGAAGAAAAAAATAACTATTCAAGATAAGCATGAGGAGCAGACAGTGCAGACTCTAGGTTCAAGATCAATGACATGGGGTAGGTTCAGAGAGCAAGCTCATCATAACATGACACACCACAGGCAAAGTGCACCTGAGAGCTGGGTTGCCCAGCCCACTATGAAAGAATGCAGTGTGTACTCACAAACACTGGTTAAAGTCCATTTGACGGATTAGGAAATGCCCACAGCAGCAGAGTACAGATTGGCGGTGTCTGTGACAGTATTTCTAGAGGTGATACTCAGGGCCCTGACCAAATGGATGGATTCATCCTTTGACAGATTTATGACTGTATTATTGGGAAGTGGTGAGAGACAGGAAATACATCCTAACTGGAGGAAGTTGGTCTATGGTACCATGTCCTTTGGGATGACTAACTGCCCTAGCCTCTTCCTGTAGTCTTTCTAAAACTTGGTCACTATGATGGTTTGAATAAGAACGGCCCCATAGGCCCATATATTAAATTCTTAGTGACCAGGGAGTGGCACTATTTGAAGATTAGGAGGTGTATCCTTCTTGAAGGAAGTGTGGCCTTATTGGAGGAATTGCATCACGGGGAATGGGCTTTGAGGTTTCCAAAACCAATGCCAGGCCCAGTTTCTCTACCTGTGCATCATGATGTGTCTCTCAACTATTTCTCCAGAACCATGCCAGCCTGTGTGCCACCATGCTCCCTGCCAGGATGACAATGGACTAAGCTTCTGAAACTGTAAGCCAAGAGTGAGCTGTGCCATATGACCACCACCGCCACCATACAGGGATTCTCCTGAACCTATGAAGCAGCCCGGTAACACTCACGTGAAGTTGTTCTGTCAGGCATTTGGTGGTAACGAGGTAAAACCCGTGATGTAGAGAACTGGAGGGTAGAGGCTGCTGTGGTGTCTGACCACATGGTTTGTACGCCCTTTGGAACCAGGTTGTGGGATGAACTCGGGAGACTTTGGAGAAACAGGCTAGGAAACCCTTACAATGCTGTGAGTTAATGGGTGATTTTGCTTGGAGCTCAGGGGAGCAGAGTTCCAGTGAGAATGTGGGCAATGAAAGCTTGGCTCACGAAGTTTCAGATAGGAACAACTCAATTGGGAACTGGGAGAGAAGTCATTTGTGTTCTGTTGTGGCAAATAATGTCTATATTTTGTTCCTAATTTGAGAAGTCGTGGGAGGCTGATTTAAACAGGTAGAATAATTAATCTGGTGGAGAGCGGTTTAGGATGGCACAGTATCCAGCTATTCATAGGTAGTGCCAGTGGCCCTGAGCCAGGCTTACAGTAAGACCTGGAAGGACAAAGCTGAGCAAGCTTTGAAAACAGTGTAGTGGTTAGAAAAGGACTGTGCTGCAGACAGAGGCGTGGCTGCCAGAGCGTGCAGAAGTAGTCTACCGTGATGACAGGGGGTACCTGATGGAAAGTGGCCACACTGCACCCTCACAGACTGAAGAGTGTGACCCAGTAGCATCCCTTCAAAGGGGTCTCCCTTGGAAGGACATAGCCTTTGGGTGCCTCATGGACAAAGAGCTGCCTAGGAAGTACTCTCCTCAGGTTTTCTTTCCACTGTGCACAGCTGCCCAAGGACTCATAGGGCAGAGCAGCTGCAGGCAGCAGGTTTGGCATCATCCGTGTGGTGCTGGCTTCACAGGCATGCAGAGGGTAGAGTTGTGGAGTGATGGAAACGCCCACTCAGGTTTCAAAGGAGAAGCCTGGGAAGCCAGGCAGCATGTGTCAGGGTCAGAGTCCTGAAGAGCACTCGCAGGTCAACGTGTGAAGCTGTGCGGGTGAAGAGGAGCCTGCACTGAAGGCTCCTGGGGAGGCTAGAAATGTGAGCTGCCACTGGGAAGGCAGTGAGGTCACATGACTACCCAAGCCCGCTGTAGCTCAACTACAGGATCCCATGTTGTCCTACTGGGTTCAGTCATGCCTTGATCCAATCGTTTCTGATCATATTATTTTATATATGTGTGTGTGTGTGTGTGTGTGTGTGTGTGTATGTGTGCGCCACACGCATGCGTGTACCTTTGGGACTAGAAGAGGGTGTCTGGCACCCTAGCACTGCAGTCACATGTGGTTGAGCTTTATGACAGGAGTGCTTGGAACTGAATTGGGTCCTCTCTAGCCACTGAGCCATCTCTCTAGCCTTAGTCCAATACTTTCTTGGTATTTTCCTATTCCTCTTTTCCTTTTAACAGGAATGTTTAGTCTGCGGCACTGTATGCTGTGATTTTATAACGTGTCTTTCACTTCTACAATGCCTCATAGCCAGGAGTCCACTGAGTGTCTGAGAGACTTTAACTGGGGCTTTTGAACAATGTTGACCTGTAAAGACCACTGAGGCAGACTCTGCACTGTGAACTACAAGGTACACATTCAGACTTTTGAGGAATGCTACAGTCAGAACGCTACAGCTTAGTCATAAAGTGTCCTTCCAAAGGCTCCTGTGTTTATTGCTTGGTCCCAAGATGGTGATACTATTTTGGGAGGTTCTAGAAACTTTAGGAGATGGGACCCAGCTACAAGAAGCAAGTTACTGGGGTGGGATTTTTAAAGATATCTTGCCCCTGGCATGTTCTCACTGTCTGCCTCTGTGTGCCCGCCCTTCCTCTCCTTCTCTCCCCCCTCCCTCCCCCTTCTCGCCCATCCCTCCCCACCCCTTGATGTACTCTGCCCAGGTGTCTTAGGCCAAGAAACGATGGGCTGAGCCCTTTGAAATTCTGAGTCCAAACGTTATCTTTCGGACACCTTCATCAGGATGCTGAGGTAGTTAACACACACACACACACACACACTCACACACACACAGTCCCGCCACACTCCAGACAAGTGTGAAGTGCCATTTTTCTTGACTTGCCGATTTTTACTTACCTATAGCTTGGGCTAAGGCTATTACAACCTCCTGGCAAGTTGTGACTTCCGTGACGCCACAGACGATCCTCTGAACGCCATCCACCCACACTTTAAGTTCCATGGTGCATGTGCCAGTCCCACAAAGGCCCTGGCAGTAGGCATCAGGGTGTCAGGTCATGGCTCTGGCTTCAGAAACACTAAAAAAGGTAAAATGTTTGTTTAAAATAAAGTAAACTTCTCCCTGTGTTATGTAAACTATAACACAACAAGAAGCACCCCACTGTGATAGCGTCCACGCCGACTTTACAGAGGGGACTCAGCAGGATAAGTGGCTGGCCACACACGCCGACCCTGGATAGCATTCTACACTTCCACAGTGACTTTAATCTGTGTCCCAGGTCTGAAGACTCTTGTCTACGTGTTCAGCGCATGTGCTCTGTCTCTCTCTGTGGCCTTTCCATTAGGATAGTGTCAGAGTCTTTCCCATTCCTATCATTTCAGAAACCACCACTGACTAAACTTACTTGCTGTGCTATCCTGCTGACCAGTGTCCATTCTTGTGATACACCCTCAGCCTCCCCAGGTCCCCGCTGGCCAGTGTCCACCCTTGTGATACACCCTCAGCCTCCCCAGGCCCCCACTAACCAGTGTCCATCCTTGTGAAACACCCTCAGCCTCCCTAGGTCCCTGCTGGCCAGTGTCCACACTTGTGATACACCCTCAGCCTCCCCAGGTCCCCGCTGGCCAGTGTCCACCCTTGTGATACACCCTCAGCCTCCCCAGGCCCCCACTAACCAGTGTCCATCCTGGATCACACCCTCTGGCCTGCCTCACCCCCTCCCCTGAGCTGCCCATACCAATGCTATAAGAATGAGCTGAAGGACATCGATCCCTTACGTCTGTCTGTCTGTCTGGTCTCACTGCTGGTTTGTTGATTTAATTGTCAGAAGAGTCATTCCAATAATATAAAACACACTCTCTTAAAAAAATAACCTGTCCATATTAAGTGCCAACCAGAAAACTTTACTCAGTTAACCGAGCCCACACCAGCCCTGACAGGAGGATGCCTCTGTTCCACTGGTCCCTCCAGCCTGGACAGGAGTCCTCTGCTCTGCATGTGGCTACACCTCGAGTTTGCATTCTAAGAAGTGCCTCTGCTGTGCATGTTCATTTGTATTCTCTTAATGATTAAAAGTTCAAAGTGACACAATTCTTACTTAGACAGGAAAATATGTGGAGGTGTACCAAGAAAGTCTGAGCAGAGATGGAACCTGGAACCATGCCCGCATCCGCTCCTTTTCAACTCAGACACAGGCAGTAAGCACCCTTCCTCGGGCAACTTGCTGCTGTGCTGTTTTGGCTTCTGTGTTGGTTCTCCAGTTGAACTGCCCTGGGGCACAGCAGTGACGTGCTATGTAGAGTTGGATGTGACTGAGAAACACCCTGAACAGATGACAGTCAGACACAGGCTCAGTATTAATGGTGATCATGGACTGATTAACAAACTATTGTGACAGACTAAGAGAGCACCGAGCCTAGAAAAATGTCACTTTCTAGATGAGTGTGCATATGGACTTCACAGAGGGCAGGCATTATTGACAACTAGCTGTGTGTTTGCAGAGGCAGCATCTTTGTGCACTGTTGAGCAAATGTAACCTCTGGTACACAAGAAGCAAGCATACAAAGAGCTTATAGCTAAGTTTGGGGCAAAATAAAAGATAATGGTTCTGATATCCCACAATGGAGGATGGGGTAACTTGTATTAAATGTAAATCAGCAATGTGGCATGGGAAGAGTGTCTGGTACCAGTGTTTTCCACCACCATGAATGACAGAAGACCCACAGTAGGCAACTCAAGAGAGTAAGGATTTGCTTTGGCGCAGTTTAAGTCCACTATGGAGGGAGGCATGGCGGCTCCATGGGAGCTCACATCTCAGTGGGTCAGGAACTCCATCTAGGGAGGACTGGAGCTAGCTCTGCCCCAGGGAGACTCCATGGGTACTAGCCAGGCCTCATGTAAAACGGTCCTGTCATCTCTCCAGTGCTGCCAGTTAGGGACAATGTTCAGACACATGGAACTGTGGATGTCACTTCACAAATGACAGAAATCCCTAGAAACCCTCCTGCAGAAATACAGGGCAGGAGCTACCTCCTGTGGAGGCTGTGCCTGCCTAAGATGGAAGTGTGTGCAGCACTGAGGCATGAGGCTCCCTCGAATGGTGCTGGTCTTTCGAGGTTTGCTTGGAAGAAGCTGGCTTTCCTTCCTCTGTTCAGGGCTGCACTGCTGATGCCCATCTCTCTAACGACAGGGGCTTTACAGGTCAGAATGATGTACTATCGTCAGGTACTGCATGCTCGAGTCACTTCTGAATTATGAATTTAAATTATTTCTGTAGCTGGAAATGAAAATTCTGTCTTTTAAGAATAGAAACTCCTGCCATAAAGTCAGAAAGTAGATAGCAATAAAAAATGGAAAAAAAATAGTAAGACCATTGAAAATAAGGGACATTTTAGGTTATTGTATCATGTGTGGAAGAACAGACATCAATCTTAATTCTTTTAAAGGATTCATATTTAAAATTTCTATCACACTTAGTATAAATCACTCTGGGTTCAGATAAAGCTATTGGAATGAAAATATCAATCCTTTTATTAAGAAGGCCATTTTATCTTAAAATTTTAAAAAGTTCCTATTATATTGAGTGTGTGTGTGAGTGTGTGTGTGTGTCTGTGGAAGCACATATGTGTGGAGGTCAAAGGACAACTTGTAGGAGTTAGTTCTCTTTATCTACCACAGGCCCCAGACTCAGGTTGGAAGTCGGCCGCCAGCTCCTTTACCTACTGAGCTGTCTTGATGGCTCCCTTCTTCTCCTTTTCTGATGAATTTAACCAGAAATTTGTTTTTAATTTTATCTCTTCCTTTAGCACCATGAGGATCATTTCTTTTTCTCTTTTGACAAGCTCCTCCTGGATAGTGTACTGACACGTCCATTCTCCTAAGCCACGCACTTATGATGCTCACTCATACCCACTGAGAGTAACTCTATAACTGGTGGTACTAACCAGAGCCTCTCAATCAGCACCTAAGGTCTCTGGGAGCCCAGGGCTTACGTGGCTGAAGAGTGACGCTTGCCTGTACATCTTCTGCCCGAGTTGTAAGTGTTGTGCTTCAGCCCATGTTGGGCTGCAGAGAGGTGGCTCAGGATTACAATGGATTTCGACTCCACCATTAAAGCTGGAATTTAGATCCCTGCACCATGTTATACAGCTTGCAAACACCTATAATCCAATCCCCTGTTCTGGCCTCCATGGGCACCCCCAGAGATATGTGTGCATATACTTACTCAGATAGACACACACACACACAGACACTCACAAACATTTTTTTAATGAGTAAATTTTTTTTTCAAAAATAGGGTCTAAGTACAAATGTAGGATATTCATGTAATAACTATAATTCAAGAATGAGCAAAATCTTTATACTTCTCCATTTTAGAAAACAGATGTTTGTAATAACTGAGGCTTGTCTACAAAATTAGCTCTGCTTTAAAGCAGCTCTTCTTCTCAGTATCATCTACATATCCTGACTGTCACACCCAGTATCGTTATCCCCAACTGCCCCTGGGCACTTCTGGAAATCATACTAGTGCCCTAAGGAAGCACAAGAGCCACTGTCAGACGAGACTCCAGACTTCTGGATGTCAGGGATCACTGCCACAGCAAGTACTCTGCTTGGGACCCTGAGCCTGACATCAAACCCCACAGAAGGCAGTGGGAGAAGAGAACAGCACAGCACCGCCATGGGACTGGGACCACTTCCCTCCAAGCAATGGGAACACAGTGGGCCTTGCCCACAGCCTACAGAGCAAGGTTCATGCCAGCCCTGTCTCTGTAGGGGTCAGCTCTAACAGGAGTGCCATCTGTCTTGGTCTTAGGACTCTATCGCATGAATGGGCAGACTCTCACACTTTCAGAAATGAAATGAGGGACCACAACCTGTGAAGAGCCCTAAACTCAAGCATCAGGTTTCTCCTGCACACACGTCTGAACACACAACTGCACACACTACTGTACACACTATTGCACACAGGACTACACACAGGAGTACACACACTTCTGCACACACAACTGCACACACTACACCACATACTACTGCATACAAAACTGCACACACTATTGCACACAGAACTGCACACACTTCTACACATGCTACTGTACATACTACTGCACACAGGACCACACACACTATTGCACACACTATTTACACACATGACTGCACAGACTTCTAACACACTACTGTACATGCTACTGCACACAGGACTGCACCCAGGATTGCACACAGGACTGAACACAGGACTGCACATACTACGGCACACACTACTGCAGGGCTCTCATTTACCAGTCACAGTGACGGCAGTGAGCAAATATTACAACAAACTTCTACTGAAAAGTCTGCTGAGATGGTGGGATCTGAAAGGCGGATTTAGGGACAAGCACACTGTGGCAGTTCTCCTTGAGTGAGACCATCAAGATCTTTTATCATCTGGAGATAAAAAGCCAACCAAATGACAATGTGTTCTTGGTGTTTACTGAATCAATCAACAGTAAGAGTTAGAACTAAAGTCTTACTGTGTGACAGAAACTCTGTGTCTGTCTGTCTGTCTGTCTGTCTCTAACCATTTGTCACCCACTCTGAGTATTACATGGCATGGATTATTAGACAAATGAGGAAACTGAGGCAGACAATATTCACCCAGACTCACCTGCTAGCAAGCACGTGCCCTTGTGAGCATCTCAGCCCCATTCATAAATACAAGGACCTCCAGTGCTTACAGGCACTGCTGTCAGACCTGCTACTTACAGTCAGACCTGCTGCTTGCTAAGGGCTTTCTGTTCATGGCATCACAAACATGGGGCCTAAGAACTCTGACAAACAAGCCCATTCTAATCATTACAACGTGACCACGAGACCAAAGGGAGCACTCTTATCTTTAGACTGCTGACCTCAGACACCCAAATGTCATGTGCTGACACGTGCTTCCTTGAAGGCATAAATCTTGAACTTATGAGAAGACAAATATTCAAAGCTGAAATAAAGCAAACTCATAGGGATCTACTAAGAAAACATATCCCTAATTTAAGGAGATTTGGGCCCCTGACTCTGGGGTCAAAGCTGCTGCTGGACTACAAAATCCTATCAGGTTTCACCCTGATCAGCAGCCCAGAAAGCAGAACTGTTTAAAGCTGTGTGGATGTTTTAGTACTGTAGTTACGTAGTTATTAAAATGCTACACAAGGAAGGGCTGGATGTAAGCAAAGGACCCGGGCTATAGAGAAGCTGACAAATGTAAGCAAAGGACACATGGGTCATGGAGAAGGTGACAAAGCTTTTTTTTTTTTCCTGGTAACAACTCTGCCATCAGTTTTATTTTTCATAGTGTGTAAGTGACTTCGACTTTCTGTGTTAACATACCTAGACCTGTAAATAAACAAACAAATGAAGGAACTTTTAGAATTGGGCTTGGGACTCCCTCTCCCTTCAGTGAAGTGCAATGTTGACAGACCTGACTTGTCTGTCAACAGCCAGACTGAAGGAGGAAGGCCACACCCCTAACCTACAGCACAGGAAAAAGCAAAAAACAAACCACAGCTCAGTGTAGACAACAGCTACTGAATCAAGGAACTGTTTAAGATCCCAGTGCACTTTACAAAATGGACTGCTTGCACACAGGGAGGAGTTTTTGTTGAAATGAACATGCTTCCTTTCATTGGTCTGTCTTGGAAGGGTTCATCAACCCTAGGGTTTCAGAGGGAAGAATACAGCTCATGCCAGAGCAAGTTTACTGACAGACTGAAAGGCCCAGGTGCCGGCAGTGCCCATTAGACTCTCTGCCCTGCCTCAGTGAGTGACAAACTGGAAGGGGCAGATGGCAGGCAGCATGTGACAGTGACTACTCAGATGGCAGAAGGCTGGACAAAGTGTCTAACAATGTACACATGCTTAGCAGTTCAAAGGACTGAAATTAAAACATTATCGAAGTATAACAGAAAAATTCAGGAATCTTAAGCATGAATTTTGGCAGGGTGAGTATATCTGCCTACTCACCTCCAAGACCAAGAAGCGTCCTCCTAGCCCTGACCCCTGCATAGGCAACTACCATGACACCTGTGAGCAAACAGTTGTCATGCAGTCTGCTTCCAAACCCAGCTCATGTTACTGTGAGCAGCTCACTGCAGCTGCAGTGGAGATGTCCATGTAAATAGACGTGTGCTGTCTTAACTGATGGGAACTTGGGCTTCTAGATCAACACTACTACAAACATGCTGCTGCGGACATTGCCAGGGGTGGCTGCCGGCCCGCCTCTGCCCACTCTACTCTCCACCCAGACATCTACAGTGGACACAACAAGCACAGGAAACCCATTTTTCAGACAGCAATTGTACTCAAGCAGTTGTTCAGCACAGGCCTCTCTGCAGCATCCCCAGGCCGCACTTGCTGTTTTCTAACCCTGGGAATGTTTCTGATTCTTTGCCTCCTAATCCTTCTGAGTCCCTCACCACAGTGACTGACACAAGTAGAACCAAGACACGAACTCTACAGGTAGACACCAGCGACAAAGCTCAGGTGCACTGAGAACCCTGAGTTCTGCATAAAGGTGGCGGGCAGGTGTTTTGCACCACGGAATCCTTCCTTAGACTCAAATTCCTGGGACCAATGTTTTAAGCCATATCATTAACTGATGCAAATCGCATTTATGTAAGAGGAAACAGAGAAACAACTATAAACACTATGCTAACTTCATTTAGAAGTGAAAAAAATTAACTATTATTGTATGTCTTAGCAGGTGTTTCACATGACATAAACAAATGTCTTCCCTAAAAATAAGTTAATCAAAATAGAGCAAATGTCACTAGTGAGGTAGCAAACAGAGCTCTGCCTCAAAACCTCAGGCTCAATAAAGATAATCCAAGGAATGCGACAAAATCTAAACAAAGGAAGAGACAGTGACCCACACAAACCTTACCCACTTGCTCAACTATGTACATAGCATCTTCATTCACAATAGCCAGAAAAACTGGAAACAACCCAGATGTCCCTTAACAGAAGAATGAATAAAGAAAATGTGGTTAATCCACACAATGGAATACTACTCAGCTATAAAAACAAGACCATCAGCTTATCTGCAGGCAAATGGATGGAAATAGAAAAATATGATCCTAAGTGAGGTAACCCAGACCCAAAATGGCATGCATGGTATCTACTCACTTATAAGTGAATATTAGTCATAAAGAACAGTACCTATGCTATAACCCACAAACCCAAAGAAGCTAAATAATAAAGAGGACCCAAGGGAGGATGCTTGAATCTCACTCAGAAGGGGAAACAATCATTGAGGTGGAGGCAGGGATGGAACTTGTTGGAGAAGGAAAATGGGTAGGGGGAGTGGGGGAGGGGAAGGAAGGGCAAATCGGGTGTAGGGTGAACAGGGGAGAGTGAACAGAAATGGGGGTGCATTTCTAGGATGTGTGAGAGACCTGGGATTAGGGAGGCTCCAGCGAGTCTAAGAGGGTGACTCTAGCTGAGACTCCTAACAGTGGGGAATATGGATCCTGAAGTGACCATGTCCTGTAACCAGGCAGGACTTCCAGTGGAGGGATAAGGCCACCAACCCACCCACAAAACCTTCGACCCAAAACTTGCCTTACCTACAAGAACTGCAGGGACAAAGATGGAGCAGAGACTAAGGGAATGACCAACCAATGACTAGTCCAACCTGAGATCCATCTCATGGGCAAGAACCAATCCCTTGACACTATTAATGATACTCTGTTATGCTTGCCTACAAGAGTCTAGCATAACTATCCTCTGAGAGGCTCCACCCAGTAGTTGATTGAAACAGATGCAGAGACGCATAGTCAAACATTAGATGGAGCTTGGGGAGTCTTGTGGAAGAGCTAGAGGAAGGATTGAGGGACCCAGAGAGGACAGGGACTCCACAGGAAGATCAACTAACCTGGACCCCTGGGGGCTCTCAGAGACAGAACCACAAGAACATACATGGGCTGGACCTAGGTACATAGATAGCAGATGTGCAGCTTGGTATTCATGTGGGTCCCCCAACAACTGGAGCAGGGTCAGGGGAGGCTTACCTGGACTCTGTTGCCTGCCTGTGGATCCTATACCCCTAACTGGGTGGCCTTGTCTGGCCTTAGTGATGTGCCTAGACCTGCAGTGACTGATGTGCCAGGGTGGGGTGATAGCCAGGGGGGCCTCCCCCTTTTCAGAGGAGAAGGGGAGAGGGTAGGGGGGAGGGCTATGTGAAGGGGGTACTAGCAGGGGCTGCAATTAATGTAAGTGAATAAATAAATAAATTAACCAATGGAAATTAAAAAAAAAAAACATTTCAAAACATTTGCAGCAGCCAAAAGCTTACTGTCTCAGTAAGAGTCTGCACTAAAGACAAACAGTACATTAAATTTGCATATTTTCAATTTCACAAGTATTCCTGTAGAGCTATGCAGAAAACTTAGAAATATGTACTTATAAGAAAATACTAGACACAAGGTGTTATGGATGATGCTGTCAGACTGTCCATCCCCATGGAGATCCAGCTGGACTCAGTTTAGCTCCTCACTGCACTCTACTGTGTGTATACATGCATGTATGTGTTGTGTGCATATGTGGAGACATGCGTGTGCACACATGCTCTCTGCTTTCTTAGTTATCACTTAAACTGGAGACTGGGCTTCCATTACCTTCCACAAGGAAGAGGAGCTTGTATCCTCAGCACATGCTTAAAAATGTGTCGCCCAATGGAAACACTGCAAGTTCATAAAGTCATCCAATTTAAATAGACACTGCCTTCTGATCACCTAAATTTTCACATATTCACAATAACAGTCCACCCAAGATCCCAAGGAAAAGTACAGCCTCTAGAAAACAAACCAAATGTAAAACTGCAGAAGCTGCACATTTGGCAACTGTGAACAATTCTCAAAAGAACATGGCATGTATTTCAGTTTGATTAATATTCAGGATAAAGACACAGATTGAATAATAAATTTTAGACTATAGGGAAAAAGTCACACAGAGCACAACTTTGGAAACCACAATCTAACAAAGTGAACTCACCCATGCATGTCAGCTATATGTAAATACATTTGCCATTCTAAACCATAAGAAGCAGGTCTGTGAGGGGTCAGCAGCGAGAAGGTTGGGGAAGGTTCCACAGTGGCCTCGGCCTTGGCCTTGAACCCACCGCAGAGCCCTCCTGCAGTCCTTCCCAGTCAGGAAGTCAGCTCTTGCTGCTGCTGGCCCCTGAAGTGCTGTAGAAGCTTCCTACTACCCCCTGCCCCACCCCCACCACCGCCCCGCACAAGTCCAACAGTAAAAAGCCATTTCCTCCTTTTCTTGCCTTTTGCTCTTCAGGGAACTTCAGGCCAACAGGCATCTCCTCCTATAGATAAGAGGTCACCACACACCCTGTCATCTCCCTCGGGGATGCTAACCTATTTTCCAAATATACTCAGCACTGGCAGAGCATCTGGGAAAATTAAATTGGTCACATTTTGGGCTCAAATGCAAAGAAACAGTTATTTATGTTTAGCTACTAGTCAGAAATGTTATAGTAGGACACAACAATTTTCCAATTTCTTTTTTAAACACCAAGACTACTGGAGCTGGGGGCTGGGTGTGTAAGAGCACTCACTGTGCCAACATGGGAATCCCTAGCCCCTTACAGAGGCCTGTCGTGGCCATTCGTGCCTATAACTCCAGTGGGGTGCACAGGGTAGTGTGGCTGCGGAGCTTGCTTGTCACCAGCTAGCTCCAAGCTCAGTGACAGACTGTGTCTCAAAGGAATAAGACAGTGACAGACAGGACACCCAGTGAGTGTGCAGCTATACACACATGCAAGTCACAACACACACACACACAGAGCAAAAAATGAAACCAAGAGTAACAACATATTTACATTATGAAAACAACCGTTAGCCTCCCACTCCACTCCAGAATACCAAGATAATTAACCATACAGAGAGCAGGCTATGGCTTTAATGATTCCATCATGTGACTTGGCAAACCCAGTGCTTCTGCCCATCTGTGGCAGATGCTGATGATGCAAGGGGACAGAGCGGGAGCACCTGTACCTCACGGCCTACAGCCCCCTCCAGAGATCTGGCCTTTATAAATGGACTCTGGGGGCTGGGGACAGCTAACATCTACTACCTTATAGTAAGAATTAAAGAAGCCCAAACAGAATACCAACGAAATAAAATACAGTCTGTTTTGAGTAAGCACATGAATGTTCAAGCAGATCAGAGACGCTTAGAAGCTAACTTTCCTTCCTTCCTCCCTCCCTCCCTCCCTCCCTTCCTTTCCTCCTTCCCTCCATCCCTTTTCCTTCCCACTCATCCTCTTACTCTCTCTTTTTTCTTTTTGGGGTTTTCAAAATGGCTTCTTTGTGTAGCCCTAGGTGTCCTGGAACTTGCTCTGTAGTCTAGGCTGGCCTCGAACTCAGAGATATATCTGCTCTGCCTTCAGAATGCTGGGATTCATCCATCTCCACCTGGCAGGATCTGACTTTCAATCAATGACCTGACTCATGAACTCTGCTAATTACACCACCACAAGGTCAGACACTCAGACATTCTGTGATGTTGCTATGTCATGAAGATACAAGTGACAAACACATTCTTTCTATAATCATTTAATAAAATAGGTAGATCACCTGATTTCTCTAAATTGAACTATTAGTTATAAGTGTATTTAAATAAACCCTCTTCTGAATTAAATATGAAGATAACACAAAGCCAAACCTTTGTCTCCAGGTCAGGGTTGTTTCCTTCAGAGTAACAGGGTAGAATGTTGAATGAAAACTTGTATCACAGGCGCTGTTGTGCCAACCGTGGTAGCACACTCACTTAATGGAAGCACTCAAGAGGCAGAAGCAGACACATCTCTACAAGTTCAAGGCCATTTGTCTACAGACAGTTCTGGGACTGCCATGGTCCTAGAACAGGGTCTCACAGATACACAGTGAGACCTTGTCTTAAAAAAATGTTTAAGCCGGGCGTGGTGGTGCACGCCTTTAATCCCAGCACTTGGAAGGCAGAGGCAGGCATATTTCTGAGTTCCAGGCCAGCCTGGTCTACAGAGTGAGTTCCAGGACTCCAGGACAGCCAGGGCTACCGAGAAACCCTGTCTTGAAAAACCAAAAACCAAAACAAAACAAAACAAAAAAAAAGTTTAAGTCGGTAGAAGAGTCCTTGAAAACCACCAGCCAACAGCGCTGATTTAACACAGTGGACAGACAATAGGTTGTTTAACATAAGAATAATTAAAACTCCTGGATGAAGTCCTTCCAAATTATCTAAGCCAAAGGAGCAGCACCACACACTGTTTCTGTAATGGCCTGAGGCTGGGCCACAGCATTTAGATATGAAATTTGTCTCCAATTAATAAAACCCAATTTATTACAAAGCCTCCAGTGTAATAAGGATAAGTCTTGGCTGGATCTAGAAATGTCTGAGTGTATTTTTAAGGATATGATTAGAGATGATTGGAATACTGGACAGCATGAAGGGTTAAGACAGACCCTGAATGTGGATGGCATCAGTCAGTGGCCTGGGAGCCTGGACAGAAGGACAGCCCGAAGTGGAAGGAGCGAGCGCTGCCAGCCAGCATGCTTTCTCTGCTTCCTGGCTGCTTCAAGCTCCTACCACGTCTGTGCTCTGCCTCCACAGGCCACAGCAAGCAGCGCATCAGGAATGCAACCTGCAAAGTTATCCCTAAGTACAGATTGCTTCTTTGTAAATGTTTATCTGGGCATTTTGTCACAGTAACAAAAGCATGCAATGTCTAAACTCTTCAGCAACATTTAAAGCATATTTAATTTTTATCTTGGGAAAGTTACAATTGAAGGACAGCTGACATAGTTCACATATTTAGCTTCTTTAAAGGAAAACCATACACAACCGGGTCTCTGTGGTGCAGCTCTGCAGCTTTTTCTTTTAACTCGGTATGTGATATCTCAGCCTTGGTAGTACAGGAATCTAGATGTTTGCTCTAACAGCTTCTGCAGACACATAGGATTAATGTTAGACGCGTAATCATTGGTTTTGGAGCATGGCCAAAGAGTGTTCGTATGCTGTCAGATTATGCTGGTACTCCAGGCATCTCAAACATTAACAGAATTCCTCAGCTGACGTTCCCATGTGGAGCCTGCTTGGAATAAGCAGAGAAGGGCAAAGGGATTGGGTGCTGATGGGTTGGTTCATCTAGCTCTATCAATTGTAGTAAGTCTCTATGTTTTATGGATTAAAAGTTTCTGAGGCTATGACTAGCAGGAAAAAGTACACTAAAAACTGCTGGGAAGCAGGGTCAGGTGGCTCCTGCTTTTAGTTCCAGCACTTGAGTGTCAGAAGCAGGGGGATCTCTGAATTCACTCTGTAGTGGACAACCAGGGCTACACAGAGAGACTCTAGTGTCTCAAAAACAAACAAATGGAAATAAAAATAAGACCTGCTAGGGAAGGAAATGTTTGAGTCTTTGCTGCACATAAATGTAGAAATTTCCATTTTTTAAATTATTTTCCTTTCTAAAAATTATGTATCTGAGAACATTTAGACAGTCACAGAAAAGTACCAAGAGTCCCAGACCCTGGCCTTGGGACACACTCAATGCAAGCAGCTTGTTTTGTATGAACACTTCCTTCCTGCACGATTTTCAACAATCTTCTATAAATGTACCTGATGCAGACTTAATAGTCCTCAGGTACAGCAATAACCCAAATTTCTCCTACTTTCTTTTATGAAAGATAACATACACAATATCAAACTTCCTGAAAGACTTTAGAAGTCAGCACATGACAATGAGCACACCATCACAAGGGATGCTCAGACTGATAGAGCCAGAGGCTATGTCAGACACCTTCACAAGAAAGGATGCTCAGACTGATACAGCCAGATATTGTGCCAGAAGAAGGGCATTACAAAGAAGCAATGGACTGGAAAACTTCATCTAGATGGTTTCCACATATAAAATGTCCAAATATCCTAAAACTGTGTGTTGGTCACTCTTTTCCCATGACATGAGAAGGCTCCATCACAAACTTCCTATGGCTGCTCACACAGGACCAAGGTATTTAAATTAAACAGAGAAACATGTCTCACTAAAAACAACTTGCATGTGATTACACGCATGAGGCCCATAAGGAATGTTTAGGGGAAGGTGCGTAAGGCAGGTGAAGGTCCCAAAGCGCATCCCCAGGGTTTCTCAATATTGCTGAGTAAGAACGTTTCAAGAACTCCAAACCCTTTTGAACTCAGGCTTGTGGCTGCTGCTGAAGTGAAGTACTCTGTACTTGTTGAAGTTTTCCCACCCCATATCTGACCTCTCATTCTCACTGGGTAGGTACCTGCAGACTGTCTTTTAGTTTACAACACCTCTGACCATCCTTCCTGGCAACATCAAGGTTCTAAATTGCATTACCTGTACACAATTATAGCTGCTGTTGCCTCTGTGATGTATCTGACACTATTGCTCTCTCATCCTGGCACCTTACAGATCACTTCTGTCGCACTGAACCTTTATACAGACACTCGGAGGAGGGAGGAGCTGGAGCCATGGCTCGGTGGTTAAGGATACTTGCTGCTCTTCAGAGAATCCTTTGGTTCCCAGCACCCATGCTCTGTGTCTCACACTGCCTCTAACTCCAGTAGCAGGAGACTGGCGCCCTCTTCTGGCCGCACCGGAAACTGCAGTCTTTCTCTATTAGGTGACAAAAGGGCACTGAAATACTGTATTTCTACAAAACACTATTAAAATACTGAAAACACACTTACGAAGTTAATATGTCTTAGGTATCAGAGGAGTGGTTAATGGTCCAATAACATAGTAAGTATGTCCTGGCGTCTTGGATGGCCACCTTTTTGTGGTAATCTTTGGTTGTATTTTATGATACACAGCTGATCCTGATAACCACCCATGCTTCATGAGGATGAAATGAACTCTTGAGGTTTTGTTCCAGGCTCAACTCCAGAGCTACTTACCTACTGGAACTGAATTTTAGAGGAAATTCAAATTCAGAATCACCACTAGCTTTTAAAAGAAATATTTCTCACTCAAATGATGCTATTCTATTGGAAGCAGGTACCATGGGAGTTTCTGTTTCTCAGTGACAGCCTGGGGTCAGCACTGTCCCATGAGAGTCGCAGTCTGCACAGACAACCTGTGTGTGAGAAACACCCAATGCTGTATCTTACCTAGACTGGTAAATTTTAAAAGCCAGTTCCTGAACCCTGCTAGAGCTTTCTTAAAACAGAAATAAAGTGTAAGCATGCGGGCCCTGAGTCCCCCTCTAGGACTGTGAAATGGAAACAATGTGGATTTATATTTCCACAGAAATGTCTTAGACCCCGTGGCTTTTAATCAAAGATGTTTTTCTCATCTTTTGAATAAGACAGTCTTTTAATCATAGGGAAAAACTAAGAATGATTTTAACATTAAGTATAAACCACCACATTAAATCACCCATACCACTGACCTTCATTCTCACAAAAGGATGAGCCATTCACACATTCTATAGGATAATCTGTAACCCACAGGCAATGCTGCCCTTTACTTTGTTGCTGCTTGAATTTATTTTCATCTCTGTTTTCAGCAGTCTGGGCCTCCTTGTAAGTTACTAACACCACTCATTTAAAAAGTGAGCCACAAGAAATTAGACATTGAAAGGCTGATATGAGCCCACAACTGCCAGACAACCAGGCTGCATTAATGGCAGACCAACCAAGCTGAGGACGCCGCCCGGTACCTGCCAGACAGCTGGGGCAGACAGGCAGCAGCAGGAGTATGAATCAGACAGTGTAGCTCTCTAGCCAACAGGTAAAACAAACAAACCAACAGACATGTTAAGTTAGTGAGGTTTAAGGTTTTATTACTCAACAGGAGTGCCAGCTGAATACTATCTGGGGTCTGGAGTTAAGGTGGACTATGCATGCACGGCATGTGTGGTAGTAACAAGAGATACAGCCTGTAAACATGTAGCCAGAGACGTTCATGGATGTGGAATGTGTGCCTGACACAGTCTGAAGTGAGGGGACATTAAGCAGAGGTGACCTGAGCTTTCTCATTACTTTGGGGCTTATGGTTTTAGCCACCAGAGGTCACTCTTCCCTATTAGAAAGATGCAAGAGCACTGGCAAGGCTCTTCCGCCGCTGGTTAGAGGAATGAAAGAAAGATGTGAGGGTAGATAGCCCCACCCCTTACCACAGGCAGAGTTCAGTCCATCACTGAGGGCAGAGGAGAGACTGTGGAATATTTCCCTGGCAATAGATCTGTGGAATAGCTACCAAGCTGGTAAGATTGTAAGGCAGAGCTGGAAGGGCTATCCAGAGTTCTTACTGTATAAATATGGCCACTCCCAGGCATTCCTCAGCTAAAGACTGCAGTGATGTTTTCTATTGCTTCATAGAAGTGTGAAGTAGTCAGGGCTACTTCAGGGCTCCACATATATGAAACCAAATAGAAGGAAGAGCCTGCACTGGTGGGCACTGGTGGGCACTGGTGGGCAATGGTGGGCACTGGTGGTGTGATTCAGAGCACAGCAGTGTGGGATGTAAGCTGAGACAATTCACATTTCTGAAGGCAGCCTGAGTTGAATAGCTAAACCCCATCTCAAAACCAAACCAAAGCAAAACAAAAGCCAGCTTAGTCTATCACTGCGCCTTCAACCAAATATTCCACCCATCTTACGAAGGGTGAGACAAGTCTACTGCACTGATTCAGGGGAGGCCTAGATCTGGCCGCGAGCAGGAAGCTCAAGGACGATCCACGGTGCTTCTCGATGACAAGGAACAATTCAGGAAAGACGCCGTGGTTAGCAAGGGGCTAAACCCTGACAACAGTTCCGTGCTTCACCACAAAAACATAAAGAAGGAGTGTGATAGAGAGTGAGCCCTTTCTTCATGAAGCCATGTTTGGAGTATTGTATCCGGGACATTGACAAGGGTATGGCACATCAGCGTAACCTTGGATTCCTAAAACAACTTCCTCTACTGCAAAAGTAAAGTATGTTCACTGAAAACATCCAGAAAATAGGAGAGGCTTTGAGGAAATAAAATCATTGCTGACTGTGGGGAATGGAGCAGAGTGCAGCACAAAACACTTTAAACACACAATTCCCATCGACAGTTCTGCCTCATAATTTATCTCCATCTCTCCTCAGATAACACAGCTGACAGTGTCACCAAGAACTGTGTACTGCAGGCTGTGCCTCCTGTGTCCCCTTTCCTCACGTTTCCTGAAGTACCTTCCTCCTGGGATGACCCCACAGCATCAATGTTCTGGCCTCTCCTCTGTGCTCTTCTGTCCTGACTGCTCATCCCTCCTCCTATGCCTTCTCCCATCTGTCTGGTCCTCCCCAGCCTCCACTTGAGGATGCTCCCTCAAGGGTTAGGCATGTCTACTGAATTGCCAGGTCTACCTACCCTCTGTCCTTTCTGGTGGCATCCACTACTAGGGATGTGGTCGCTGATAGGGATGTGGCTGATAAACCCTAATTAATGTACAATAGGTCCTTGATAAAAGTTAGATTTTTACTAATAATTAATGACTTATAAATCTGATTTCCAGGAAGTTCTCTGCTCCAAGGCCATCAGAACCCTCAGCAGCAGCCTCTTATCTGTGAAGGTCTGAACTCCTAACTGGCAAGTTAGTCATTTAAGTGGGCTTAAGCTGTGAATCCTAAAAACATAACCAATGTTTGTTCGTGTCCCAGGATCCTCCTTGGGGGTCTGCAGCCCTTCAGTCTTTCTTGCTTAAAGTGTAGCGCGGTAAATTGTCTGCATTATCTAGTTGTCTCATTAACAGTTCCTCAGGTTCACTAACATTTCATGTAATCAGCATACGTTGATTGTGTAACAATTGCCACAATCAGTTTGGGACTGTCCTCATTCCCTGGGCCCCAAAGCCTCAAACCTATTAATACCCTCTCGCCACTTGCCATGACAGCCCTAAACGAGGCTTTGCAAAGGTGAAAATAGCCACAACCTGCTGAATTTGGGGGTAGTGGGATGAAGTAGGGGCTGAAACATTTTAAAACATACAACTTGATTCATCTCCATCTTAGCAATAATAGCTCACAGTGCTGCACTGCCTCCTGTGTCATAAGGGCCATCCGGATGGAAACAGATCTACCAGCATGTGCTTTCCGTGACCAGCTTCTGTGACTTGGCTCAACACTTGCCATGTTCGTCTGTGCTACAACACATAGAAATCCTGTTCCCATTCACCACTAAGTGTTCCACACTGGCACTGTGTGGCTGTCAGGAGCACCTCTGTGCAGTTTTACATGGGACTGTGTGCTGCACTTGGACACAGTCAGGAGCACGGCAGGGCCTTACACTCCCACACTGAGGAACTGTCAGACTGTTTTACAAAGTGGCTGAGTCACTTCTATGTGCCTATCAGTGGTGATGATGGTTTTCATTAGTTTATCGTTGTATCATAGTGAGTGTCTGCTCTTGTTTTTTGTTTGTTTATTTTTTGTTGTTTTTCAAGACAGGGTTTCTCTGTGTAGCCCTGGCTGTCCTGGAACTCACTCTGTAGACCAGACTGGCCTCGAACTCAGAAATCCACCTGCCTCTGCCTCCCAAGTGCTGGGATTAAAGGCGTGCACCACCACTACCCGGCTTGCCTTTTTTTTTTTTTTTTTTAAATTATAGGTAGTTTACTCTGGTTTTGTTTTACACTTCCTTGAGAAGCAATGTCAAACATCTGTCTCTAAAGAAGTGATCACTCCAAGTCTTCTGCTTGAGCAATTAGTCTTGAGCTAACTGTTTTTAAAAACTAACTGGTTGTAAGAAATAAGTCCTTTATCAAATAAACTATTTGCAAATATTTTCCATTTCAGAAGAGTTTCTTGTCCCTTTTTTGATGGCACCCAAGTTTATTTCTGATATCTAGTGTATTCTTAAGTTGCTCTAGAACTTAGTGTTATATACAAGGAGCTGCTATCTGGTTCCCGAGGATTCACACCTTAGCTGAAGAGGTTTTTATTTTTCTTCTTTACTTTAAATCTGTTATTACTTCCATTCAGTCGATGAGGTGAGAATTAGGCCACCTTCTTTCTTTTGCACAGGGACACCATGCTCTGTCCTTATTAGGCCTTAGTTTGTTCCAATAATGTTTAATGGCATTTTCTGTCTAGCTTCTATAATTTTTGTGGAAATACATCCCTAATCATTTTATTCTTTTTCATAGTGCTTTATGCAAACATTTTAAATTTATTCTGTGATGGTTCCTCAGTAGGGTCCTGATCTGTATGTAACAGCAGTCTGGCAGTGGATCACTTGGGATTTTCTACACCCTGTTTTCCAGTGGCAGCTCGATCCTTCCTCTTTCTCCCTCCCTTGCCTCATGCATGGCAGGCCTAAATCTGCCAGGGTGCAGGTGAAAGGCCCGGAGAGGAAAAAGGCTTCGGGAAAACTGGGGCAGGCAGCTCAAGCCACTCATGAAGCCATATTTTAAAAGACTGAACTGTCTGCAAGGAGGTCAAAGGCAGTCATCTGAACGGGGGCCATGCTCAGCCTGCTAGTGCACTGGAAGAGCCTTCTGGTAGGCAGGTTGCCACCTAGGCTTGACCCAGTGTCCACCCAAGGCCTGGTTTCTTCAGAGAGGCATGGGCCATCAGAATAATAGCTGGAGCCAGCCACAGCCACATCCTGCTGAGCGGTGTAATCTTTCTGTGATTCCAAGTTTTACTAAGACATTAAAGATAGATACACTGTTTGACTTCTACTCCCAGTAAAGAAGAAATATATTTGGTCTTACCAAATGGTTTTGGTTTTATTATATTTTAGCACACGACTTACAGGTTTTTTCAGTTTTTGCTGTTTTGTTTTTTATTTTTAAAGATACACTGTTTGACTTCTACTCCCAGTAAAGAAGAAATATATTTGGTCTTACCAAATGGTTTTGGTTTTATTATATTTTAGCACACGACTTACAGGTTTTTTCAGTTTTTGCTGTTTTGTTTTTTATTTTTATTATGTGCATGTGTGCCATGCATAGACACATGCATGTGAGTGAGTGCAGGAGCCTTAGGAAGCTGCAGGCATTGGATCCCTGAAGCTGAAGTTGGTGTGGGTGCTAGGAGCTGAACTGGGGTCCTCTGGAAGAAGAGCTAAGTGCTTCTACAGCTGACCATCTCTCCAGCCTCGATTTTATTTCTTCTAGTAAGAGATGTTATAGTAGGATTTTTTAACTCCATACACTCACATACGTTTAATTATTTTTAAATTAAAAGACACATTTCCTAAAGGTGAACAATCTCTAGAGCTGCTTCTATTTCACCAAGAATGAAGTCCCAGCTTGGCCATGCCCATTCCTGAGGCTTGTGTGGTATTTATGATTTTGCTTTAATAACTACCACAAATAACAGGATGAAATAATATAATGCCTTTAAAACATAAACATTTAAAAGAATAAAAAGTTGTAAGAAATATTAAATATTATTCTTTTCTCTCAAACACTATACTTTTGTTTATGATAGGAATTCCAATCTTTTTATCTCCCCCACCTTGTAAAACTCTTATGCAAATGTTTTAATCCCCAGTCAGTAAAACTTCTGCTTACACAAAGGCACATAAGCGACTTACATGGTCGACCTCTTTCTTTCCATCCTTCATTTGCTTTACTTGAGTCATTAAAAATGAGATAATTGCAAGAGACTGAGGTTGGACCCCAGCCAGTGGGTAAAGACAGTTACTCTCTGGGTTAAAATAAAACAAAGTGCGCTTCCTGTCCTGTGTGTTAGCATACCCTGGGGCTTGTTGCACTCTTCTTGGTAAAAAGAAATTCCCTCGCTGAGCCACCTTCTCTTTAATCCTGTGTTCCTTTGTGTGTTAGCAAGATCTGTTTGTTTGTAACAAGGTTCTTCTCCAAGGTGCAGTCTCAAGTCTACAGACACACTCCAACTGGAAAGCATTAGTACGTTCCTTAGATCCAGAGTAAACCACAGTTTAGCAATGTGCACGCCCTTTACAGATGCGTCAACAGCAATGAGATCAGAGTGAAGGTCTCTGCATCATGAACCATCTGGGCTGTGTTTAGTAGTGGACACTGCTTTCTGTGCTCCGACTTCACCCTCTTGCCTCTTCTATGAAATTAGGTCCAGGCTCCTAAATATTTTTGTGGATGGTTCAACAGGTGAAGTTCTGGCAAAGGAACCCTGGTGAAGACAGGGGAGGCTCTGCTTTCTGACCTGTTCAGCAGCTCATGAAGCAAGGTGGTGTCCTGGGTGTGTGAGCCCTACAGCAAGGACAGCTCTCTAGCACGGAGTCCACAGAAAGCACCTGGGGCAGTGTGTTCATGAGGTGTCTCTAGCATTCTGGTAAATTCCATCCGGCTGGGATTTTCCTCTGCTGCGGGACCTTGACCTCAGTACAATAGGATGGACACTAATATAGTGCAGAATTTAAAAGGAAGAAGATACTGTCACACTGAGTTATGTGGACAGACACATCGAGCTGCTCTCAAACAACTCTCTTACAAGCAACCCAGACTCTAGAGAGAAACTGTGGTAATGTTCAGAGATGTTAAACTTTATAATTGCCCAAGAACAGTGTGCTCACTCAGGATAAAAGCCTACCCAGGATTCTGCAGTTCATGAGGCATCCCAAGATCTCCACGTGTAGACAACTACAGCATCTAAACAGACTCCTCTGCCAGGTCCTCTGTAACAAGACAGAGTAACAACCTTCAGATTAGCTCAGAGGACATCTAAAGAATACAATTGAGACATGAGGACTGCAGTGAGGGATTATTAGGAGATCTTAAGATCTCAGGCCCAACAGAAGCAAATCCTTACCTAAAAGACAAAACAAAGCACTAGATCTTAGAATCAGAGATTAGTTAGATAACCCAAAACAAAGCCAAAGGAGGAAACACAACAAAACAAAAACCTAACTAAACGACAACAAGACCACTAAATCAGCCTGTGATATCTTCCAAGTTTTCAAATGTTGAAACAAACAATGGATGGATATTCCCTCAAAAGAAAACCTCTTGGCTCTGGTGAAGATCTAAACTAAAAGCAGAGAATCCAGCCTTGAATACTGGGATTGCCTAACAGGCAAAGCCCATGGTGAAAAGAAAAATAATTAGTACTGACAAGAACTTAGCAAACACCAGCTAACACCAGCCTTGCAAGCAGCCGGAGTGTGGTCAGTCATGGCCCCTGCTTCTGCGGCAAGTACAGCCAGGTCCTTATTGAAAGAGGAAAAGACGAACTATGACTGAGAACAGGCAGAGGAAAACTTCAGAACACCACTAGCATGTTATTTATCTCAATCTCATTTATTTTTACAAAGAATATTCAAACAAAATAAGTTCAATTATTTTACAAGTCAGTATTTCTTACAATTACAGTTTAATATTACATCACACAATACACACATACACACACACACACACACACACACCTGCACTCACAAGCTCAGCAACATCTTTACAAAAATGAAGAAACTGTCCACATCTTGGCAAACTGAGATGAGTAACAGCACACTAGAGAACACAGATGAGAGTTACAGGAAAGCCAATTTATGCATCCTGGCATATTTATGTGCCTTGTCATTTCAGTGTCTTTATGGCCAAGTGGCCTATCAATGGACTTGATATCAATTATTTTCTATTTCTAAGTTTGTCTGTCCCTGACTTAAGACTTAAAATTACAGAGTATCTTAAACACTGAGCAGTAAACAGAGGGAGACATTTGTATCGTGGGTGTTCCTGTACTGTGGGTATTCCTGTACTGTGGGTGTTCCTGTACTGTGGGTGTTCCTGTACTGTGGGTGTTCCTGTACTGTGGGTGTTCCTGCACTGTGGGTGTTGCTACACTGTGGGTGTTCCTGCACTGTGGGTATTTGTGATATTCCTGCACTGTGGGTGTTCCTGTACTGTGGTGTTCCTGTACTGTGGGTGTTCCTGTACTGTGGGTGTTCTTGCACTGTGGGTGTTCCTGTACTGTGGTGTTCCTGTACTGTGGGTGTTCCTGTACTGTGGGTGTTCCTGCACTGTGGGTGTTCCTGCACTGTGGTGTTTCCTGCACTGTGGGTGTTCCTGTACTGTGGGTGTTCCTGTACTGTGGGTGTTCCTGTACTGTGGGTGTTCCTGCACTGTGGGTGTTGCTACACTGTGGGTGTTCCTGCACTGTGGGTATTTGTGATATTCCTGCACTGTGGGTGTTCCTGTACTGTGGTGTTCCTGTACTGTGGGTGTTCCTGTACTGTGGGTGTTCTTGCACTGTGGGTGTTCCTGTACTGTGGTGTTCCTGTACTGTGGGTGTTCCTGTACTGTGGGTGTTCCTGCACTGTGGGTGTTCCTGCACTGTGGTGTTTCCTGCACTGTGGGTGTTCCTGTACTGTGGGTGTTCCAGCCTCTGCCCCAGCTCTGGTCTTGAGTCCTGCTAAGTGCTCTCTCATGGTCATATGGGCATGCAGGACCTTACAAGAGGTCAGGGGAGTGACTACAGCATCTTTTTGACTACACATGGATTTTTTTTTAACTTAGAATTTTAAAATTCTGCCTATAATCTGAGTAGAGCTGCCAAAGAATTGTAATCTTAATCCTAACAAGATTTTATATTTTACTTTTATTTTTATCTTGCAGCCTTATTACCCAATCACTACTGCTTATGCAAAATTTAGTTCAAATATCCATTTGAAAATAATTTTCAAATATATATATATATATATATATATAAACTCAAATATATATATTATGATTTAAAATAATTTGATTATATATATTTATAACCAATGAAAATATTTTCCACATAGAAGTGACTTTAAAGGCTATTAAAATGGAAATAACTTGTATTAATCCCAACTATCCACACCAGTCAAGATTTACAATAGAAAATTCTGTGTGTTCATTCTCCCTCTAGATTGAAGCAATGATTTGTCTCATTTGTTATTTTCCAAATATACTGGCTCAATTTAGCACCTCAGGATAATTCAAGAGAAAGTTAAATATAGACACCTCTATAGCCAACATGCCACATGTTTTCTATGACCTAGTAAGACTATTGAGCTACAGATGTCACAATGGATGTGGGAAAGGCCCATTGATCAGGATCAGCATGAGCATACAACACCATCGATTAGTGATGCCTGCAAGGGTGAAAGGAGCACCTAGGACATCTGACATCGCCTGGCCCTGCTACTCACGGGCCAGGTAGCTTTCGATTAGTTTCCTTGGCTCTAGAACAGGAATAATCCTTAAATTTGTCAACACCAAATAACAATATGAATGCTTATAGCAGGGCTTATCACGCAACCACCACAAGTGACCATCCTTCTTAGTATTCCCATTGTAATTTGCGTTTCTCAGAGCTGATTACTGATTAATCGCTGAGACGTCTGGAGACGGGGTTTCTGCTTATAGGCTGCTGTGGATGCTCAGTCCTCCCAGGAAGCCACTGCTGCTGTGCACAGGAGCACACTGCACATAGCCACAGGGCCACACCATGCACTCAGCTACCATCCTGAGCGCAGAAGCATGTGCCATTCACTCAGATGAGAAATGATGGGTACAGAAATAAAACCATTTTCTTCTTCCAAGAACTACTCACTGACCTACCAAACATGGCATAAAAACTGGTAATTACATTCTGCTAAGAATTTCTGAGTCTTACTGCGAGCCTATTCAATACATTAATGACTTCTAACATATGAAACTTACTGTAGTAACAACGTGTATATCAGAAAACACTTTAAAAACTGAGATGTTGGGAAATGCTATCACATGTCATAGCCAGCAAGAATGAGCACAGCTAAAGAGAGACACATGCCTTTGTTGTTTTAAAAAATGTTTCCACAGCTAGTAAGTACCAATTCCTCCCACACTGCTAGAAAATGTCACTCCCTGAGTATGATTCTAATTAACAGGCCAGATCACAGCTCCATGCCCTATCACTGCAGTGTTTCTGAGCTGGGTCAGTGATGGGAGGCAGTGAACTGGGAGGCAGGATTAACAGTCAGCAGGCTGGGTTCACAGTGTACTCTAACTGTGGGTTTGGAATGACGTGGTGGCTCATGGCTTTGTCTGCATGGCACAGACATGACTTAAAAGTTTCAGGAAGTCAAATGCTGTTCCGCAGGTGGTAACCAGTACAGACGGAACTAGGAACTGAGAACATGTGAGGGGCTAGGGTGCAGTCTCTGGCACACTGGGCCACAAGAACTCTGCTCCTTTACCCATCTGTGGGAGCCCAAGATGACAGCAGGCCCTGTGGAGAACATGCCCCAACCTTCCTTCACTTTACAGGGAAACCTTCACTTTACAGGGGTCTCCTCTTCTGGGTCCAGGAGCCAAGAGGGGACAGACTGCACAGATCTTAAACTACTATGGAAAGAAATGTCACAAACTCACAATATCCAGAAGAAAACAAACCAGGATGTTCATCACAGTCCACGGCTTTTTAAAACTCAACTCACTATCACTGTGTGTAAGACACGCGTGAGCACTATTATGTCCAAGTGAACATGGATGTGCAGCCAGGTAGAGCTCCCAGACCCAGTGCTCGCTCGCTCACTCACTGCCAGCTTCAGCGCTGTGAAGGGCAGCTGTGAAGGGCAGCTTCTCGTTTTCCGGTACTGGGCGCCTGGCAGCTAGCTCTTGTGCTCACCGTGCTCACCGTGCTCACCGTGCCAGGCTCCCTCTAAGTGCTCCAAATGTGCAGATGCATTTAATTCCCAAAAGCTCTTCTAGACAACTATCATTGCCACCTTCTCAGAGCAGATGCCCACAGTCACACTTAACTGCAAGACAGCCAGGACTTGAATCCAGACATCCTGGAGCCAGGCATGTAGCTAACGTGCTCCACTACTTTCGAAAAGAATGAATGTGGCACCAAATTATTTAAAGAGCAGTCACTCGTCGAGACGGCTCAGTGGCTGCTGCACAGGCCTGGCAGCCTCTGTTCAATCCCCAGGGCTAGGTAAAGTTGGAAGAAAAGAATCAGCTTCAAAAAGTAGTCTTCTGCCGGGCGTGGTGGTGCACGCCTTTAATCCAAGCACTCGGGAGGCAAGAGGCAGAAGCAGGTGAATTTCTGAGTTCGAGGCCAGCCTGGTCTACAAAGTGAGTTCCAGGACAGCCAGGGCTATACAGAGAAACCCTGTATAAAAAAAAAAAAAAAAAAAAAAAGTAGTCTTCTGACCCCAAAATACTAAGTAAATAAAAAGAAGGCGTTCACTAAAGGCCTGCTGTGCACTGAGCCTATGACAGGCACTTTAAGGATCCTAACGGGAAGTTCATGTATTGACCTATATAACAAATGCCAACAAATGGGTGGTTTACTAATAACACAAATGTAGTAAGTTCTAAAGGCTGCCAGTGCAGAACAGGCCACCGGATGTGCTGTACGGTGACAACCTGCCTCCTGCTTATGGATGCTGCCTTCCCGCTATGCTGTCACATGGTAAAACAGGCAAGGCAGCTCTCTGTGGTACATCTCATAAGAGTGCTAATTCTACCATGACTTCTAAAAACCTAATCACTTCCCGAAGACCCTGCCTCCTGAGACCAGGGATGGATGGGGAGGGAGAGGCGTGGTGCTTAATCAGGCAGTGCCAGTCAGGCCAGATTACTGGATCAGTGAACAGTCTAGATTAAAGTCTGCGGACTGGACTCCGAGAGTGAGCGTGGGATGGAAGGCAGATAAGAAGGGGGTGTGGCAGAACAATCTATTCCTATTGAGAGCACTGCACATCAGGGAGAGGAAAAGTCTTCAGGGAAGAGGATGACTAAGCTTTCTGAACCAGCTAGAGCCAGTACTCACTCTTTTCAATGGTGATGTATTCCTGTGGACACTTGGGAATAGCTGAATTGGACTAAACCAAAGCTCATTAAGCAGTGGGCTATGACCCAATATTTTTAACTTGATGCTGGCTAAAGTCCATATGGTGTTGTGTAATTGAATGTAGGGTTCATGAAAATTTTGACCATAATCAAAGTCTGTGGATGCACTATGATGACAAGTTAGCTTCATGTCAAATGCATGAGGGTGAGTTGTTTCTGGAAGTGCTTGTTCATGTTGTGTCATATGACTTCACTGCAGCCAAAGTTCTAAACATACAACACACACACACAGCAGTGCACATGCCTCAGATGCAAGACAGTTATATTAAGTGTTCTCACCATGCAGAAACACTTCTCACAGAAAACAATGGCTTAACCATAGAAAACAAAGGCCTTTCATGCTTTCTGACCATCATTTATAACATGCTTATTCTGTGTATTGTGTTTTAAACAGCACAGACAGCACACCCATATCATTCACATATACATTTTCTTTAGTCTTTAATAAATGGTAAAATTACATTTATTCAAGAATCATTTAAGAAAGAACTATAGTTTCTTTTCATTAAGGTTAATTTCTGCATCTATTTTACCTTCCTTTTTAGTCACAGTGGTGTAAACTTTCTCAGGTGGTAAGAAGTCAGTAATGAAAGCTTTAAAAGCCAAACATTAGCTAATGAGGGAGTGTGGGTATTGGATTAAGCCTGAGCAAATTAAGCCACTCTTCAACTGATAATACGAGAGGAGATCATTAGGAAATAGAACGTTACAAGCAGGAAGTGCAGCGCCCATTCCCAGGCACAGGGAACTGGACTCTTGGCAAGTGAGGGAACCACTGTGCTCTACAACGAGAAGTGGCTCCTCCCCCAGACACCCAGGCAGGACCGGTGAGGCTTGAGAACACACCCCTCTCCTGCCCCGCCTGCCTCTGCCCTTCCACAGAGCTGAGGCAGCACAGAGGAGGGAGCCTTAGCTGTTCTAAGAACCTGCTCATGGAGAAGAGGTGATTGGCTCTACCTTCCTTCCTAATTTCTCATGAATGTTTAATTTGACTTTTGGCTAAAGTTCATGTCTTGATGGGTGTCTGAACCAATCTTCTCATGAAATAACAAGCCTTAGAGAGTGAAAATCTTCTAGCTTGAGGCTCATTTCTACCAAGCTTTTGTTCCTGGAGTGCAGGGTGGAGTTGTGATGCTGGTGACATCTTTCGCTAACTTGAGGCCTTGGATTGCTGCAGTAGGAGAGAAGATGAGGAAGGATGGCTCCACAGGAGAACACTACACAGAATGGAAGCAGAGGGGTCTGTGAAGAAAGATGGTAACCACTCCACAGACCTTCACTCACTCCTGACACATGAAGATAGTTGGTTTTAATCCAGAAGAAAAGTCTAGAAGGAATTCTCCAGTCCCATATCATGCAATGATTTCTTCAGCATTAAATCTGAGTCTCAAAATGCCCTCAAGCAAAAACAGTTCAGCTTCTGTGTCGATGCTAACAATGTGCCACAGTGAGAAAACACAGAAGAAGGCTACTGTGCTAGAGGGCTCAGCCTCCCTAAGACTGGAGACAGTGCTATACAGAATTCTACTTCACTGGCTATAAAAATCCCACTATGCTCTGGAGAGGATGATTCAAATGTTCTTTGGGGTGAAACAGAATAGAAATAGCAATAATTAATTACTGCCCCATTTGTCTGAAGGTGGTAGTATTTAATGATCTACAATAATTTATCTTCTATGAAATTTCCTTTGTAACAAGAGAAATATTAAGTGGTTTGCAGTGTAGTGTTTAATGTAAAGTACCTATCTGCTATTTCAAAGAACAATTTAAAATACTAAGACCCTTTTGAGAATGAGAATTGCTAAATGTTTAATTTTAAGATTAAAGAAATTATTAACACAAAAAAACTCTCACGCACATGCATATATACAATATTAGTAAACATAAAAAGATAAAAATCCAGCATGTACGTCACCAATTATAATTTTTAAAAGTTTAGGAAGCTTGTGTGCAAAACTAGTCTCTCTGAGTGACATGAAGTCTCGTGATTAAATGCATGTAAACACCATGCTTAAATCTTACAAAATAATACTTCATCCATTTAGACATCAACTTACCCAAAGAACAGGCAAGCACAGAGAAAGTACATCCAACAAGAGTGTGCAAGGGAAGCCGGGCAGTGAAAACCCTGACTCCTGCCTTCCAGTGTGGAGAACTGGGGTGAACTGGGGGGTCTGTCTCCTGTGCGAGTGGTTCTGGGGACTGCTTGTCAGAATTACTGTCTGTCCACAGAGCACACTGCGGAGCTGGACAGACGAAGCCTATGCAGTACAGAACACGCAGAACTATCTGCAGACAGCTCAGTACCAGTGCAGCACGGGAGGGGATTAAGGTGTCTCGTTTCCAGAACTACACTGTGTTTTATGTGGTCAGCCTGCAGACAGGTACAGTGAGGGAGAGGAAGAAGGCCAGGCCTAATTCACCCCACCCTCTACTGCTCAGCAGCACTCCACAGTCCCTGCTCTCTCTGTGAGTCCTGGTTTACCTACAAAAGCAATGGCTTACACCTCTTTCTACCTACGGAGTGCTTGGTCAGATCCTTTAGGGTAAGAGAATGGAAGTCTTCTAGCATAAACATATGCACAGACTATTTCTAGAACAAGAATGAGATTTGGGTTAATAAAAATAACAATAATTCTCAGACATTGAATTGTTTATAAACCAAGTCATATATTGTACACACATATATAATTTAATTTTCAATGAAACTGATGTTCCTATATCCAATATGTTGAGTGGGAAGACTCAGGTCTGCCAATAAAGGGCACTTCATTCGTTAACATGAAATGTGACTTCACTCAGACTAATAATTTCATATGACAGGACAATGTTTGAAATGACAGAATGGACACCTCTTGAGACATCTTGAAGGGAAAGAATAAAAAGAGAGGGAGAGGAGAGAAAGGGAGGGAGGAAGAGAGGGGAAGGGGGTGAAAGTCAGGAAACAATCAAGACTGCCCTTCCTCAAGGTGTGATTTTCTTCTAATTCTCAGATCTTTGATTGGTTGTGTGTGTTTGAAGACCACACTGATGACTTCAAAGAAAAATAGGTGATCACTAAAAATGGAGAATGCTGGACTTACAAGGTTTGGAGTATCAGTCCAAGTGTTGAAATGAGAGGTTTAAAATGTTTCCCTAACCTTCCCAAGGAGCAAGTACAACCCCCCTGGGCTCTGAAAGAGGCAGGGCAGTGTGACTGTGGGTACTACACAGACACCCTAGAGCTGCCTGCTCCTATGTGCTCCACCCTACTGTGTCAGTGCGCACTGCACTCCTCAGATATGCATTGAACTGCCATATTCATCCACACTGCAGTGTTTCCATAGGCTCAGAGCTCCTATATTCTATTTTAGACTTTCTAGATGGTTGGAACTCTTATATCAGTTTATACTTTACACTTCCTATATACTTTAAACTACAGGTTTTTTTTTAATGAGAAATTAAAAAAAATACAACTAATGTTTGCCTTTGAGGGGAAAAGTACTTTTCCAGAATTTAGGGAAAATAAAGAGCAGGCAGTGTGTTGGGAAAGATCCATCTGCAGTGACCAATTTTTTGCCTTAGAGAATATAATTGAGCAAAACTAAACTAAAAACTCTTTTAAGTGCTATAAAGCCAAGTTTTACTTCAACTTAGAGTGAGTAAGCGCTTGTGAGTAACTTCACCTCATGAAAGGCAGCCAGGAGGCTCTTCCTCGTAGGAACCCCATCCAAGGCTGTGTCAGGACAACACAGTCTGACCTCTCCAGGCTCGTACACCCCACAGAGACCACAGCTAACTCTAGTCACAGAAGGAAGTTAAAGGTCTCTAATCCATTTACACAACTAGGTTCCAAAGCATTCCTGAAAATCTCCTGCCTGGCAAGCTCAGGTGCATCCACTAACCAAAACACTAGTGGGGGAGGGGTGCAGTGAATAGCAAGTTAATATGGTTATGGGACTGAAACAGTTCTCCTGACTGGCATGTAATCCATGAAGACTGTTCCATTCACATCAATGGCAACATGTGAACACTTACACCACAGGAAGTCATGGGTACAGGGAAAGGGAAGAGTCTAAAACAAAGACGGCTAGGATCTGAAGGTACGTTCTCTCCAAAATGCCTTCAACTCAATTTAATACACTAAAATTCAACTGCCATTTACAGAGCATCAAGAGGTGGGCCTCTGAGAGAGAACGACCCTCACGCATGGATTCATGCCATTGTCTGTCTCAGAAGTGGACTCCTTACACAGGGTCTCCCTTTTCTTTTCGGTCCTGGTGCCTCCTAGTTACCATGTAATTACGCAGACAGAAGATGCTTATAGAAGCTTGACCTAAGCCGGGCAGTAGCGGAGCACGCCTTTAATCCCAGCACTTGAGAGGCAGAGGCAGGTGGATTTCTGAGTTCAAGGCCAGTCTGGTCTACAGAGTGAGTGCCAGGATAGCCACGGCTATACAGAGAAACCCTGTCTCAAAAAGCCAAAACAACCGGGCCTTGGTGGCGCACGCCTTTAATCCCAGCACTCGGGAGGCAGAGGCAGGTGGATTTCTGAGTTTGAGGCCAGCCTGGTCTACAAAGTGAGTTCCAGGACAGCCAGGGCTACTACAGCAACACAAGACCAAACACACCACGGGTGCTGCTGGGGCACCTGGGTCCCTGCCCCCCCCCCCCAAAGCAGGGCTCCATCACACACAGGCATGCATTGCAATATTAAGATGAAAAACTTCAACTCCATATTAGTCTAAGCTCAGGAGTTCAGTCTGTTTGGCCCCATAGAAACTCTGAGAATTTCATTTTCATAAACAGCTCACATCAATAAATTTATCTCCATGAAAAAACAGTTTTTCAAAAATCATATAATAAAATTTGGGAGGTCTGATCAACCTTACATGCTGTGTTCTTTTTTAAAGCAACTGAATGCATGTGTAGGGTACAGAGTGACATTTCAATACAGGGGCTTCTCAAAAATGCTAAGTGGCTCAGGATGGGTGAACTCTATTTCTCAGCAATGGATTCTGTATATAACTTAAAAGAATTCTCCTAGCCATAGATTCTTGGCTTTTAATTATGGTGCATTAATTGTACTAATTACTGGGTGTTCCTGTGACATTTCAATAGATGCATATAGTGTTCTTTGAGCACATCCACCCCCTTATGACCCTTTTTGTCCATCCTAAGGAAGAGACCTCCTCATGTCTCTCCTCCCCTAAATCCCACAGGAGACAAAGATGTCATAGTCTTTGTGAGTTTTGTTACTTAACACGATGATTTTCAGTTCTTTATATTTTCCTGAAAATGACATCATTTCATTCTTGTTTATGGCAGAATAAAACCTCATCCTGCATGTGTGCACACATGTATTTGTATACATGCACATGTATGTATGTATGTCAGTATGTGCATGAATGTGCATACATGTATGTGTATTGTGTGCATGTGTGCCAGTGTATGTGTGTACATGTGTGCATGTATGTATGTACATATGTATATGTGCATGTATGTTTGTCAGTGTGTGTAGATGTATGAGTGTATGTGTGCATGTGTGTATCTGTGTGTGTGCCTATGTGCATGTATGTCAGTGTGTATGTGTGTCAGTGTATATGTGTGTCTGAATGCATGAGAGTGTGTGTGTGTGTGTGTGTGAATTTTTCTTCATCCATCCCTGCATTCATCCCTCCACTGATGGGCACCAAGGCTGATCCCTCAACTCTGCTATTTGTGAACACTCAGGCCATGGACTCATCCATTTTCCACATATTCTAAAGTAGGTGACTATGTACATGTGGGGTTCGAATACCTGCACACCCATAAGCTCCAACACCTCTTCTAAAGCATCTATGTTTTACTCAAAATGATCTTGCTAGTGATTACCATCTTGTAGAATGTAGTGCAGAAGAAAATCAGAAGAAAAACTTTTCTTTTCTGAAATCCTATCCTACTGTATATAGGCACCTCTCTGGGATAGATAGGGTCAGGTTAGCCTGACTGTACAAGTAAAACCTCCACCCTCTGTTCCCACACACTTGTTCCCAAGTAGGACTCCAGCACAGCATAGCACAACTGAGAAATAGTAACGAGCTGACATTAAGTAATGGCGTGCCTAGACCAGTGATCCATGAAAACCAGATTCCAGTATTTAAATATTAGAAATTCACATTAACAAATGGGTATGACAATTCCTCCATTTCCCATCACATCTTGTTTCTTTCACATTTCATTAAGTCGTATAGCAGCAGTCACACTGAAATCTCTAAGTCCCAGCTCCTCAGAGAGTCCCCTCTCCTCAGCTTTACTCAATGAATGAAGTTTCAAAGTGCTAAAACAGACAAACTGTTCCTGGTCTTCTAAAACCAGAAATAACATAATTAGGTCACAAAAGCTCATTTCTTGGAGAAAATAAAGATGATGAATGCAATCAGGACACTTATTGTCACTGAAATTCTCTAGGCCTGGATGCCAAGTCAAGTGTGTCTTGCTGCAAGTTACTGTGGCAACTTGAACTGCAGAAAATGCCCTGTTCTCCCATGCCATTTCCTATGGAGTATCACAACCGGTCCTTTAAAATCTGCCATTCAAACTGTAACCACACACTTCTCTACAAGCTTTATTGAAAATAACTTCATCAAATAACCCTTTAAACCAAGTACAAGAATAAAAAAATATTTTCCATTAAAGCAACATGGATTAGGAAGTAGAACTGGACTGAACATACACACGTGTGTGGGCTTATACACAGACACACATACACACAGACACACAGACTATTCCAAAACCATTTCTCATTACCAGAGGCTCGGGATATCACCACTAAACCCTTCATCCATAGGTTTCTTGCACAACAGCTGTGAAGGGTAGAAGACTGAGCCCTCCCTTCTCACTAACGCCCCCTATAGGATGGTCTGGGGAAGGCCTGCAGCCCCATTCAGAACGGAGGGAAAGACAATCTGTAAAATGTACACTATTTTACCAGATCTGTCTTTTCATAGAAATTACATGCTTCAAGAGCTGGAGATGGCTCAGTGACAAAGAGTGCAAACTGTTCTTGCAGAGGAACCAACTTCAGGTGCCAGTACTCATATCAGGCAGCTTCCAACCACCTGCAATTATAGTTTTGGGGAATCCAGCACCTGCTTCTGCCTCTACAAGCACTGTACACATGTGGTACACATACATATACTTAGGCACACACACGTACATGTAAAATAAAAAGTAATATATCTCTTTTTAAAAAGAAAATATAGGACATGAAGTTTGTTATCACTGTTTCAAATGTAGAAACCTAACAAGCTGACTTGTGACAAAGTGAAAATTCTTCTCTATCATCACCCTCAGAAAGGAAAATGACTTTAAAATTATGTCTTCATGGAGAAAACCTGATTTAATAGATATTCTGACTATAAGACAATAATATTTAAAAAAACAGCCCTATGAAAACATAAACAGTGTTACAGCGAGTTGTGAGACTGCAAAGCTATTCTGTTGTCCATCAAAGGTAACAGTAAAATTAGATGCTTCTGCAGGGGCTGAAGAGGTGGCTCAGAGGTTAAAAGCAATGAATGTTCTTACAGAGGTTCTGAGTTCAATTCCCAGCCACCACATGGTAGCTCACAACCATTTATAATGGGATCTGATGCCCTCTTCTGGTATGTCTGAAGACAGCTACAGTGTACTCACACATATAAAATAAATAAATCTAAAAAAAAAAACAAAAACAAAAACATGGATCTCACTTTGGGCCTGCCACTGGACCTTCTTTTCCTCAGGCTCCTCTCCATTTCCATCCCTGTAATTCTTTCAGACAGGAACAATTATGGGTCAGAGTTGTGACTGGGATGGCAACCCCATCCCTCACTCAATGCCCTGTCTTCCTGCTGGAGGTGGCTCTATAAGTCCCTCTCCCCACTGTCGGGCATTTCATCTAGGGTCCTCCCTTTGAGTCCTGGGAGTCTCTCACCTCCCAGGACTCTGGTATATTCATTTCCTGAAGTTACCTGTTTCCATTCTTTCTGCTGGCCCTCAGGGCTTCAGTCATTTTCCCTCACCCAATACCAGAGCAGGTTCCCCTCTCCCCTCTACTTCTCCCTCCCTGTCCACTTTCCCTCCCAGGTCCCTCCCTCCACACTTATGATTACTTTCTTCTCTCTCCCAAGTGGGACTGAGGTGTCCTCACTTGAGCACTTCAGCTTGTTGACCTTTTTGACTTCTGTGGACTCTATCTTGGGTATTTTTAACTTTATTTATTTATTTATTTATTTTGGCTAATATTCACTTATTAGTGAGTATATACCATGCATGTCCTTTTGGATCTGAGTTACCTCACTCAGGATGATATTTTCTAGTTCCATCCATTTGCCTGCAAACTCAGAATGTCCTCATTCTTAATAGCTGAGTAGTATTCCATTGTGTAAATGAACCACATTTTCTGTATCCATTCTTCTGTCATGGAACATCTGGATCGTTTCCAGCTTCTGGCTATCACAAATTAAGCCTCTATGAACATAGTGGAACATGTACCCCTGTGGCATGGTGGGCATCTTTTGGGTGTATTCCCAAGCTCAAGGGGAGGTCCCAGGCCTCACACTATTACTGAGGCTATGAAGCTCTCAAAAAAGGGACCTAGCATGACTGCTCTCTGAAAGACCCAACAAGCAGCTGAAAGCGTCAGATGCTGATATTTGTACCCAACCAATGGACAGAAGCAGCTGACCCCTGTTGTTGAATTGGGGAAGGCTGAAAGAAGCTGAGGAGAAAGGCGATCCTGTAGGAGGACCGGCAGTCTCAATCTGGACCCCAGAGATCTCTCCAACACTGGACCACCAAAATGACAGCACACACAAGCTGATATGAGGCCCCCAACACACATACAGTAGAGGCCTTCTGGATCTGTGTTCATTCAGAGATGATGCACCTAACCCTCAAGAGACTGGAGGCCCCAGGGAGTTTAGAGGTCAGGAGGGGTGGGGGGAGGGGTGGGATATGGAGTAGTCAGAGGGTGGATGGGGGGATGGAATATGGAGTGCAAAAAAATGAATTTAAAAGAAAGGGGGGGGGATGCTTCTGCCCCTGAAAGACACAGGGAGGCCATGCTCTCCACAGTGAATATGTCCTAGCTGGCTACCAGGCAGGCTGGTGAGTGTACAGCTACACCCCAGCTCTGTGGAGCCGTCCATGTATCAACAGGCAAAGCTGCATCTTATAAAGAAGGGGAGAAAGGCAAAAGTCAAAGGAATCTCAAGGTATTTAGTCAAGAATTACAGAAAACAGCAATAATGGAAAGCTCTTCAGCAGCAAATTCCAAGTAAGCCATCTAATCCTCCCCTGCATAACCTGAGGGATGCAAATAAACCCATCCCTCATTTGTTCAAATCCCCATGCATGAAGCCTCAACCACAGCCCTCTGCACAGAACCCACACTCTCGTCCTGCTACCCAGGAAGCAGCTGTGGACAGGACTCCACAGGCTTCGGTGATCACGTGGATGTGATCAGCGGCCCTGTTGCAATCACTGCCTCACTCTCAACACTTGTGGTACTAGGGTTTCCTCTAATGCAAAACACCGTAGCAGGTTCTGCATGAGAACCGAACCAGCAAGGAAGAACTGTAGACTTATGAGCTCTACTAGAAGGTTCTGAGGCTATGTATTTTTTTCAGAAGATTAATTTAAATGAGACCTCTGAAGGTCATGTAATCTCTAATGAATGAAGGGCTAAGGAATTTATGGCACGGTACACTGATTGGTGTCCTTAAAGAGTTTATTCACCTGTAAAATATGAACAGCTCACTCATAAGTGATTCACTTGCCACAAACAAGGTCAGGCTGATTTTTCTCCTGAGACCAGTAAGTCATGTTTGAGAGACGGAGCCGAGATGATGGAGCAGGTATACCAAAAGCAACCTAATTCATAACTTGGTTGTGTGCACTAAAGGAGATTGCTGGGATCTTTGCACTTAAAAGGCCTCTCAGGACGGTTCAGTGCCACCGAGGATGTCACAGACAACTAAGGACAAAGCCACATGCCTTCCTAGCTGCGCCTGTGGCTCCTCTGCTCTCAGAGGCAGCAATGGGAAGTGCAGGCAGGCAGTGCTCAGAAGGCCCTGGACTGGCAGTGCCATTCTCAAAACCAAACTTGTTTGGAGATGTATTTGTCAATGCAAGCTTGGCTGGGCATCCTAACGCAGTGGCGTGGTGCCACCTAACACTGTAGTTCTTTAAATCAGCATGTTGCAAAGGACAGTCCCTGAGTCCCCACTGAACATAACTACACACGCCTCCTGAAACTCTGAAAGGTTTCTGAGTAACTGGCCAGACACACAGGCTGGCCTAGCTTCTGACTCTCCCTGCAGGGCTCTTGAGCAGGGCCAGCCTTGTGAGGTAGTGTGCGGCAAGGCAGAACCACACTGCTATCCTGCGGGGATAACACAGGCTGAAAACATGCACAGTGTTTAGAGTGGTGGCCAATTTCTACCTTAAAAATAATGAATTCCCCCACTTTAACTTAACTCTCCTAAAAAAGCAAGACACACAAGCTGTTCTCCTGACAGTGCTCTGTGGGCTCTTACCACTCTGTCCTCTGATCCCAGTCACTTGGGAGGGGTGGGTTCCTGTAGTTTTACCTAACACTTTGTGTCTTTGGAAAAGGAATTCAGTTGTTTCTTGAAAGACCACTTAACAGCCCAGAGTGCTCCATGAAGGGTTCCTCACCCCCCTTCCCTGCTGCCCAGAGCTCCCTGCAACAGCACAGGAATTGCCTGTACAGTTAGTTACCAGTTAGGCATTTGGAAAACTGCCTAAAGTGAGGGCTAAAAATGCTGAAGGAGACCTGGAGAGTTAGTTTTAGAGAATAAAAACAAAACCCTGCCACACTTCTCCTTGGGAGAACGAATGAGCCTCTGGCTCCTTGAGAAGGGAGCGCCTGGCAGCACTGAGCACTCCATTGCCTAATGCTTGGAGAATGTGAGGCGCGAGGGAGTCGGAGAAGCCTTGGCTACAGGATGAGAGCTGACGCAGTCCGTGTCTGCCACACTCACACTGTGCCCTTCACAGATGTCTCTGCATCTATTTATAGGACGTTTAGGGCCAGGCCAGTTACCGTCCGCCATTTTACCATTCTCATAACAGACTCATACACAAACTATCTTCCTTATGAATAAAAGACACTCCCACCCCTCATCCCTCAACAAAACTCAACTCTTAAAAGTCTTAGTCATAAAATTACATGAAATAGTACATTAGAAGTAGTACAATAAGAAATTGTAGCGCCCAGGTACGATACAAGATTGGAAAAAATATGTATGTTCCAATGACAGAAGAAAGCGTGAGCCTCAGGCGCCCGTCTGGCTAGCTCCGGCCGCAAGGCCACCCTCTCCAGAAGTCAGGGACTGCCTAGAACTTCATAGTTGTTTCACAAATGTCATTGATTTCCTGGTTTTTAAAAAGGCATTAGTTTCGCATATTTACTCCGTGTATGTGTGTGCACATGCGTTTCTTGTGTGTGTGTGTGCACTCAAGCGTGTGTGTTTACATATGCCTTGGAGGGTGAGTGTAAGTCACAAGACAACTGACTGACAGCAATTGGTTCTCTCCATCTAAAATATGAGTCTCGGGGATTGAACTTGGGTCGCCAGGCTTGGTGGCAAGCATCTTTTCTTACTGAGCCATCTCACCTGCCCCTGGTTATTTTTTAAACACTGTTATCATTGCAACACTAAGGTACAGTACTGCCTGTGTCCAATTGTTAAAGAAGAATAGCAGGCTCTAAAGCATCGTGGGATTCCTGTGTCCTGAGTGGTGCCAGACATCAGAGGAAGCCTTTCTTCCACAAGGCCCACTGACACTCTCCTCCAGGAGATGACACCTTGGGATGAAGTGACTTGATAGGTTCAAAATGCCAAGGAAGGTCAATGAAAACTGGAAGTAGAACCACGTGGGAAGAAACTATCACGTGGGAAGCAACTAACTACATAAACTAACACCCACCCTAACTTGGCCGCACAGGCTCTGAAGCTCCCTGGATCCACTGTCCATGGAGAGCAGTTTTCTTACCCAAAGCAAACTCTTCCTACACACCTTCTCCTTTTTGAAGCTTCCTCTGTTTTTAGTATTGTTTTCAAGAAAACTTGCCCAAGTGGGAAGTGAGCCGTTGAAGAATTTCTAAAACTTACATCATCTTTTTTTTTTTGTTTACAACCAGCTCATTACCAGAGCCAGGCATTTAAAATCCAAAGAGATCTATCTCCTTACACACACATGCTCAGATTAGCAGGGCTTCGTTGTGAAATTCTCACCAAGTCCAGGTTGTCTGGGATGGAGCAGGTGCCATGGGAATGTGCTTTAACACACAGCCCTGGGCATCTTTCTTCCAGTTCCTGGAAGAATCAGCCATCTCTCCTGTGATCACTCCAACTGTTCTACCTTCCTGCCCACTGCTCTCCTTCAGCCATCCACTTCCCAGACACAAACAGAAAGATCAAATCCCATCATGCCACTGCTTCTCAATCTTTTTGTAACATCTTTTGCAATTGCACTGATAACACTTCTCCAAGACAAACTGAAGGTCTGGCAACTGTGTGACTGTAAGAAATAAGAAAGCAAAGAGGAGGATCCCAGGAAACGTAGGGCGCAGTGCGTCTCCCATGAGTCTTTCGCAACAGGACACTGTCTAAGCTCTTTCCCACTTCCTTTCCAGGAGCCGCCAAAGAGGATGCATCAGCCAACCAGAAGCTTCCTTGCTTCCAGTTCTACTCCATGTTAGCATCCCATGCTCAGGCTCCACCAACTCTCTGTAGTGGCCAAACACCACCTCACACACCAGTAGGCAAGTCAATGTCTTCCTGCCAACCATGGAAAGAATTATCCTCACATCTACAAATAAGCATAGTTCTCACCCCTCGGCAAAGGAGCTTCTTTTTGTAAGAGATGTGGGCTATTTTAGAGATCTACAACTGGTTAAAACGTAGAGAACAGGTGACTATGGGGACCCTGGCTGGGATGGTACACCTACAACACAACCCACACCTGGGACGGTACACCTACAACACAACCCACACCTGGGACGGTACACCTACAACACAACCCACACCTGAGATGGTACACCTACAACACAACCCACACCTGAGATGGTACACCTACAACACAACCCACACCTGGGACGGTACACCTACAACACAACCCACACCTGGGACGGTACACCTACAACACAACCCACACCTGGGACGGTACACCTACAACACAACCCACACCTGGGACGGTACACCTACAACACAACCCACACCTGGGACGGTACACCTACAACACAACCCACACCTGGGACGGTACACTTACAACACAACCCACACCTGAGATGGTACACCTACAACACAACCCACACCTGGGATGGTACACTTACAACACAACCCACACCTGGGACGGTACACCTACAACACAACCCACACCTGAGATGGTACACCTATAACTCAACTCCATACTTGGGGCTCAGTAAACATCATAGAAGAGGAAAGATTTCTACAGTGTGAGAAGATTTAAAATCTTAAAGAGCCAGACCAAGACACCTGCTGTGATCCTCCCCCCGACACACACACACACACACACACACGGTCTATATAACTGAACAATGAAAACAACCAGTTGGCATACCAATGTTGACAAGGGAAATGTCACAAGCCCCAATACAAGATGAAGAGCTGCAGGCAATCACTGGCTGCTAAGAGGGGGGGAATCAGTCTTCTCTGGGGAACAGCCCCTGACAGATACCCAACTTCAACTGGTTAGCCCCAAAACAAACACATATACATAAACAATGCACACTAAAGGGACTCAGCAGGGGTGTGTGTGTGTGTATGAAACAATAATAATTAAAGAATAAGAGGCCATAGATTTGAGAGGGAGTTGGGGAACATAACATGAAAGGAGACAGAGAGAGGACAGAAGGGGATAGAAATGACTCAAGTGCAATACTCATGTATGAAATTTTCAAAAATGAATAAATAAAAACAAGAATGTGCCAGCTTGTTTTTTCATAAGTGATATACCCTTGAACCCACAAAATAAGAATAAAGTCATAAATAAGCACACAAACCTGAAATATCCCTAAGTTTGGGTTTTTGTCACAAAGATAAAGGAAAGGATAGGAGCCCTTTGGGTGTTTTCATTTTTCTTCTTCACATGCAGCTCAGTTCTGCTAAAAGCAATGTTGGTAAGAAAAGGACCTTCTGCTCCATATTCCATATGAAATGGTAAGGCAACAAAATGACTACAGAGAGAATAAACTTGTGGAACTATCTGCTGTGAGCTCCAATGATCACTGGTCAACAGACAATGATACAACAAAACTACATAATAACCACTTGCTAAACTCTTGCCTTATCTAAAGTAGGGTAGGCACTAAAGAGACTGGTATGGATTTTTTTCTGCTCACTGTGCAAAGCTTGTGAGACATAACCAATGTCTAGAGCAACAGCTCTCAACCTGTGAACCTCCACAGATGTCATCTAAGACCATATAAAACAGATATTTACATTGTGATTCATAACAGTAACAAAATGACAGTTATAAAGTAGCAACAAAAATAATTTTATGGTTGGGGGTCATCACAACATAAGGAACTGTATTAAAGGGCCACCGCGTTAGGAATGATTGGAACCACTGATCTAGAGAAATAATATAAAGTAAAGGTTTGCTAAGTCCCAAGTAGACAACAAAAGCTACAACAAAACTAACATGAGAGATCACTTAAAACCTGTGGACAGATGTAGGAAATCTTTAGGAATCAAGTCCCTCCTTGTATGTGGCCATAGATTCTAACTTCTTCCAAATATTAATGCTATCATACAGCCAGCAGAAAGGGTCAGCCACACAGAGCAGAAGACCAGCAGCTTGGTGAGCATGCAGCTGTCAGTGCTAAGCAGCAAGCGCTTAGCAAGGAAGCAGCATGCAGGGCTCGGTGCAGCCAGACAGTGCTTGCTGAGAGCTGTGTGCTTCCACCCAAGGCTACCCCTCCTCAACCCACGCTGCTCTCAGGAGATATGTGCACTCTTCTACACCCTGACCCTCTAACCTCAAGCACCGACCCACATGCCCTAAAGAACTGAAATTCACCCCAACAGCTTCACAATCTGCTAAATGCATAGGGAACCAGAAAAGCCGCATAGCACAGACTAAGAACAGAATGTGGTTGGCTCTTTTAAACAGTTCAGCCACTGATCTGCTTAAACTCATCCAAAATGAGTCTCACAAAGTTTAGCAGCTAAGCTGTAGGATCGTTATTTGGACAGGGTCTACTTCCCCAGGCTAGATCATAATTCACCCAAATTCATGAAAGATTTAGGACCCCAATTTGAGGGAGGGAACATACACCATCAAGTATGCAGAGATTGGGAAGTAACCACAACCACATGAGTAGAAACTGTTTTTACTCCAGAACACACATCTAGTGTGATAGTGGAACATAAAGGGTTAAATGTTTAAAACCGAAGTGAGCCCTGAGAACAGAATAGCATAGCTATCCACGGTGTGATCCAGAAGGTACGGAAACAAAGCAAACAAGCAAAACAAAAAGCAAGGCAAACAGCACAAGGTCAGCTCAGATTTTTTTAGAGCAAATATTCAAGTTGATGGGAATTTTACAGGACAAAGAAACCTGAAGAACAGTTAAGGAAGCAGGCCAGCACTGAGGAGACATCCCAAAGCTGTCCTGTCACCCCACAGCACAACACAGCGCAGCTCTCTGACCCAGGCTGGCTTACAAAGGGGTCCAAGTGCACAGAGAAACCCTACCAAGAGAGAAGAATGCCTTCTTAATGAACTTAGGGCTCTCACAGGTGAGCGCAGGACCTCCTCAGAGCACACCAGGGCTCCCACAGGCTTCCACCCTGCGCTGTGCCTTGCACCCACGCCTCTTCTGTACCATGGAGCCCTCACCTCATGGAATGTGAACAACGCTGAAGGATCAGAGAAGGACAAGAGGAGGCCTGACAAACACAGGAACCTGGTATACTGAAGTGTGTTTGGGGGGGGGAGGGGGTAGCTGAGCAGAAAAACTCTCTTTTTCCCTGCAAGCAGAAACTGAGGGTGTAGGTGCGATTAGTTTTCAAATCGAAGAAAATATTCTAATCAGAACAAGCCCCAGCTCTGCTGGATTTTTATACTAACACAAATGACGTCCTAAACATTGGCGGAGAGAACACTCCCTAATCACCCCAAAAATCCTCCCAAATGCCAGAGATGCTGTAGCTAACCCCTTCACTCAGATTGACTACTCCACGATTTGAACTAGCCACCTGCTCATAATGCTGCTTCCAGAAGGAAGCCCAAGATGGCCTGCTGGTCTCTAAGCGGGGTGGAAACTTTCCCAGCTAGTGTCTGTCTTTCTTTTCTAATGGTCTAAGAACATGAACTTAAGAAGCAGGGAGAGTACAATCAAATGCTGAGGAGAGTTCCTCTTCTGAAGGACCACAGCTGAGAGTCTTGCAGAGAAGCTGGCTGGGAATGTAGGTGGGAGGAGCTTGCCTCTCACACAGGAGAGTGGTTCTCACCATCAGCCTTGCAGCTGACAAAAGGTGCTGACAGAGACTCTAGTATACATTCAATATTGCTATCAAGGGATAACAATAAAGATATTCCACTGGTGAACACAAAATTACTTTAGGATGTTGGCATGTTCAAGCTTGTTTAAACAATTAACTAATTTCCTAGACCGGCTACATGCAAATCTTGAAGCGATGCCCAGTTTCCAATCGAAAATAAAATGCATCTCAGTAAAGCACTCAGCTTGAAGAGCTGGGTGTCTCTAGGTTTTGATGCCATTTAAGCCAAGGATTTTATGTGACCTGCTTCTGAAACCTTATCACCTGTCATAGTGCCCGAATGAATGAAGGTTCACTCACTAACTAGGACCTTCCTGGAATTACAACACCCAACAGTTTGGGGTCCATTTTGCTATACTTGCTTCAGCTTGAAATCATACGATGGTATCTGTAACGCTGGGCTGTCTCCAGACTCAAGAGAAAGCTCCTATAGCTCTTTTGATGTGGCAAGTGACAGCCTTTATGCAGGAGCAGAGTGGTTAAGTGACTTAAAGCCAAATCTCCCAGTAAGTACACAGCCTGTATTGAAGCCGTGTCTACCTGAGCTATACCCCTAACCACTCAACAACACTGCATCTAGCCAAGTCGAGCAAGAGAGCCAAAGGAACTGATTCCATCTACCCACATTCCATAACTGTCAGGGCTGGATAAGTCATGCCTACAGCTAAAGATTTAACCTGATTCTGACCAATTACATTTAGTCTTTCTGTTTTTTAGTGTTTAGGATGTTGTTTCAAGCTGCTCTCATTAACTATTATCTGTATAGACCATTGCGAATTGAATATGAAATGCTGCCCATAGGCTAAGTATTGGAAACCTTGGTCCCCAGTAGGCAGTGCTCTTTGGGGAGGTTGTGGAACTTTTAGGGGCACAACATTGCTAGTGAAAGTACCTTGCATGGGCAGGTTTGAAGGTTTATAGCCTTGTCCCATTTCTGCCTCTGTCTGCCTGGTCTCCAGGATGGCCTCTGCCCATCACTCACATGGCACCCAGAACACTAGGTGCCCAGCCCTGGTAGCAGAAAAGCTGCAGCATGAACAGTGTTTAAAACCAGGAGCTGCCCTTGACTTAGAATCCTGGCTCTGCCCCACCTTTGCCTGTCACTATGGGCTTGGACAAATAATGTGGATATAGTTTTACAGAAGTTTTTATAATTCAATATAGATTCTTAGCAGCCCACTCATATGGTATCATGAATAAAATGACCATTTATTGGGGAAAAAAAAGGTACTAGGGGTTAGAGAGAGCTCAGTGGTTACAACACTTGGAGCTCAATCATGACTATCAGAGATCAGATCCAAGCACCAATGCTGAGTGACTCACAAACCGCAAACGTCTCCAACTCCAGTTCCAAGGGATGGGGCGATTGGGCACACGCGCGCGCGCACACACACACACACACAAGCGTGCACACACATACATACACATATGCACACACAAATGTGCATACATGCACACACAATTATGCATGTACATGTACACATAATTGTGCACACACATAAAAGCATGCACACAAGTGTATACACAAGTGCATGCGTGCACACACACACACACACACACACAGGCTCATAAATAAAAATATTTTAAAATAAAAACTTTTCCATTACTTAAATTCTTCAGTTTTTCTGGGAAGATTAGTGTTAATTTGTTCACCATCAATGATTCTCTCCTTAGGCGATTTCCTCTGTGATGCCATGGCTGTCTCTGTGCTAAGACTCTTCTCCCTGTTTCTAGGGAGTTGTGGAGTCTCCTTGTTTTGCTTCTAGTTGAGCCAACTGCTAGAGCTCCCTACTGTTTGACTCCCCTCTCACCCACATGCTCCAGGACAAGCTAGTTGGTCCTCAACTGCCACACATGTGCGGTCAGCCGGCAGACAATGCTGAATTCATGCCTGGAAGGGTGGCTGGGCTGCTGCACTGCTGGGCAAACTTATAATCTTTATTTCTAACCTCTTTCTAGGGAATCTCTATCAGAACTGAAATAACACCTTTAATTCCAGCATTCAGCAGGCAGATCTCTGTGAGTTCAAGGCCAGCCTAGTCTACAGAGCAAGTTCAGGACAGGCAGGGCTACACAGAGAAACCCTGTCCTGAAAAACAAAATCCTTCCTTCTAGCCCCAGAAACATCTACATTGTTTACCACACCTATGACTCCCAGACTGAAAGGAGAGTTGGGACTTTGTCAACACTGTCACCAATGTGCCAAGCCTACACAAAGCTGAGTCCTCATTTTACTTAAAGTACTTTTGGACTTTAGATAGTGACTCATCATGAATCCCAGGGCTCAAAGAGGCCAGTGGTCCTGACTTTACAGTCAGTACAGACCCCAGATGGTTTTCAGACAATCTGTGAAGGACCAACTGTGTAACTTCTGGAAAGAGCAGGAAATGTGTTTGTAACGGAAGAGTCTCAGTCTTTTGTCATATACATATTTTAATTTGTGCACTTAAGTTGGCAAGTCACACTGCCAGTTAAATTCACTAAAACAACACACCTAATTTGCTAGCTAGCATTCAGTGGAACAGATTCTGCAAGATAAAAAGGCCACCAATATGAACTGCAGTTATCCTGGGCTAGTTTTTCCCAGAAAATAAAATCAAATGAGAGAGATTACTAAGAGCTCATGATTTCTAGCACAGAGGAGAGGCAAAAGACAAGATGCTCACGGCAAGGCTCACAAAAGCCAGGCAGCTGCTCTCTGTGCAACTGACATGGTGTGGCCACAACTGCAGCCCTTTCAAGTGAGGTCACCTCGAGGCTGCTGTGCTTGCTGACTGGTAGGAACTGAGAATCCCTCATGTGAAAGGCTCTGAGGAGCTCCACAGAAGGACCCTGATAAGCAGGCTGGAAAGGAAAGGTCTCTCAATCTGGTTTCCAACACTCATTGCTGATGACCATGGCCTGCTCACTTCAGCTTTGAGCTACTTCTAACTATAAACAAGCAGATCTGATTATTGCCTATGAAAGTTAAGAACCAAGTTAGGTGCAGACACAAATGTGGCAAAAGAGCTGCTGCTCTGAAGAACCCCAGTGGGGAGAATCAGCTCATGAGGAACAACCAGCAGGGAGACAGTGGGCAATCTGGAAATCACAGCTCTCCCAGGCAATGCTGCCAAGCCAGAGGTCTTCCAGGTGTGCACTGTCAGTGGGAGGCACAGCCACCCAGCTTGTGCCACCACAGCAGGTGGAAGGGAATGCAACAGCCTGAACCAAGCCTACTGCTTTGCAACAAAGCCCACACCCATCAGGGCACCTGGACCAGTTCTGTGACTCTACTATGCTATCTCCCAAGATTCTCCACCCATCCAGTTTTGTGTAGATATCTAATTTGATTCTTAACTGCTCTGGTCAATTGCAGACCCAGCCACTGCGAGTTAGGGAAGTAAGTTCAGAACATAGAAGTGACAGAGAAAACTATCAGTGATAAGCACCGCAGATTAGAGGCAGGTTATAGCCGGGCTCAACCTGTTCAGTGTCCTCAAGGAGGAGAGGGGAGGCAGGGTGTGTCCTGGACCAGCCTCTACCACATCCTCAGGCTGCAGTGGTCTTTCCCCAGCTTCCCACCACATCTACCTCTGCACCACTACCTGACATCCCCCCTCCTCCTCTAACTTGGTTTTGGGTGTGTGATGTCTTCTAAGACACTCCTCTACCTCTTAATTTAGCAAGTGGCACACACTTAAGTATTTCCTATACTTTATGGAGCTGAACTGGGGCCTTGCACACGATACCTGAGCAAGTGTTCTACCACTGAGCTGCACACCCACCCCAAGCCTTCATTTTTGGGCAGGGTCTTTCTCTGTAGCCCAAGGTGGGCATGAACACACTAGACAGTTCAGGTGGACAAGCACAGAAGTGCTAACCTCTTAGTCTCCTCAGTGATGGTATTACTGGTGTGTGTGCACATACCCAGGTCAGTCTTGGCGGGGGTGGGGGGTGGAGGGTGTTTAAAGTTTAGCTTTTGCTAAATGATAAGCTTTCTAAGATGCAGAGGTCCTTCTCTTTGTCAATCACTACACAAATAGCTTACTCACCATCACATGAATGCTGTGGTGTCTGTTGAGTAAACATAAACAGGCAAGGCTCTGATAAACTGTATTGAAACACTGAGCAAGACCAAGTTAACTCTAATTCAATCTCAACACTTCCAGGGTACAATCTGAATAATCAGAAATTTTAGTTTAAAACAATGCAAGCAGAAACAACCACCACCTGCGGTTTTCATAAATAAGCTTGCTAGCAAACAAAGGTGGACAAAGTTTAGAAGGCCGTCTTCACCCTAGGGCTGGAATATTATAGCTCACCCTGTTCATGCCACTCTTCCCAGCCCCAAGGTACATGGAACCAGAAAACAACACAGCCACCTGTAGTTTTCTAGGGACTGTGATCTCTGAACACTGTGCCTCCACCCTGCAGTTCTACTTGGATGAGACTTCTCCCATCAGGCCTATCTTGAGTAGATGTTCCTTTTAAACTTGAGGGAACTCTCAATTTTCCCCAGGCTAACTTATCTTTCCTCAAGCATTTAGTTCTGGCTCCATGATCCTAGAATTGCTCAGATGCCTGGCCCCTCCTCCTAAAAGAGCACTTGGGAGAGAAGACGGGTTTTCACAGCACTCAGACAGACTGAGTGGACCTGTGGTGAGCTACAGCACTGCCCAATCCACCAACACCATCAGCACACGTTAAGATTGTGTTCCTGAGCTCACGTGCACTATCTCACAGAGGCAGCCAGGGTACAGAGCTGACCCAGGGAGAAGCTGTGACTTGTGCATGTGTGGACTTGACACTAGGGAAGTAAGGGTGGCTTTAGAATTGCTGTGCTCATCGAGGATTGTCTTGTGTCCTCCATGCCTGCACTGGCTTAGGAAGGATAGTTGTGGAAGGTGTGCAGGAGCAGTCCCTGCCTTTCAGACCTTATGGACTACACTTAAACCTCAGGCCTCTCTTCTAGGGAAAACGCTTCAGAGAAGACATCACAAATCACTTCAGCCCACCGCAGCTGTGTCAGGCTTCCTTCAAACAGGCCCTTGCTCTGTGGGCTGGCAGCACACTGCCCACCTCACAGCTGGGCAATTCCTCGCCCTCTTCCTCCTGCTGCTCACCTGCCCACCTGTACCATCCAGGGAAACCATGAGTCAGAGGGCGTGTGCAGCGCCTGGCAGCGGTGTGCGCTGTGCGGCAGGAACGTTTCCCTGCCCCGAAGCGTGCTGACCACCCTGGGGCTGCAGGTCCCCGAAGCGGGCTGACCACCCTGGGGCTGCAGGTCCCCGAAGCGTGCTGACCACCCTGGGGCTGCAGGTCCCCGAAGCGTGCTGACCACCCTGGGGCTGCAGGTCCCACAGTGTTGGGTTTATTTGCACCCAGACCTTGGAATCGCATGGTTTCACCTCCAGGTGATGCCTTTTCTCACCCTCATTCAGAGAAGCAGCTAAGCCAATGGAATAGGAGCTCTGTTTTAGTCCCTTAGTGCTCCTGTGGGGCACACTATAGGCTGCTGGCGTATTAACAACAGAAAGTTAGATTTCGCTCTTCCGGTCAGAAAAGCACCGGGGTAGCAAGGGCGCAGAGTCGGCTGACACTCGCCAGCTACCCACAACACCCGCCACAGGATCTTAAGACTTCTGGTGAGTGGAACACAGTTTCTGCTCTAATCCAATTGCGCGCGGGACCTGAGACTGCATTAGTTAGGGAAGCAGAAACCAGCCTGAGTAGGGCCACAGGCCTCATCCGGCCGGAACAGCACCGGTGTAGCTAGAGCGCAGGGTCTGCTGACACCCGCCAGCTACCCACGACCCCCGCCACAGGATTTTGATACTGCTGGTGAGTGGAACACAGCTTCTGCTCCAATCTTTAAACAGTGACAACGACAACAACTAACCCCAGAGATTACCAGATGGCGAAAGGTAAACGTAATAATCTTACTAACAGAAACCAAGACCACTCACCATCATCAGAACCCAGCACTCCCACTTCGCCCAGTCCAGGGCACCCCAACACACCGGAAAAGCTAGACACGGATCTAAAAGCATATCTCCTGATGATGGTAGAGGACTTCAAGAAGGACTTTAATAACACACTTAAAGAAATACAAAGGAACACTGGTAAACAGGTAGAAGACAATAAAGAGGAAGCACAAAAATCCCTTAAAGAATTGCAGGAGAACACTGCTAAAGAGTTACAAATCCTTAAAGAAAAACAGGATAACCTAATCAAACCGGTAGAAGTCCTTAATGAAAAACAGGAAAACACATCCAAACAGATGATGGAAATGAACAAAACCATACTAGACCTAAAAAGGGAAGTAGACACAATAAAGAAAACCCAAAATGAGGCAACACTGGAGATAGAAACCCTAGGAAAGAAATCTGGAACCATAGATACCAGCATCAGCAACAGAATACAAGAGATGGAAGAGAGAATCTCAGGTGCAGAAGATTCCATAGAGAACATCGGCACAACAATCAAGGAAAATGTAAAATGCAAAAAGATCCTAACTCAAAACATCCAAGAAATACAGGACACAATGAGAAGACCAAACCTACGGATAATAGGAGTGGATGAGAATGAAGATTTTCAACTCAAAGGACCAGCAAACATCTTCAACAAAATTATAGAAGAAAACTTCCCAAATCTAAAGAAAGAGATGCCCATGAACATACAAGAAGCCTACAGAACTCCAAATAGACTGGACCAGAAAAGAAATACCTCCCGACACATAATAATCAGAGCAACAAATGCTCTAAATAAAGATAGAATACTAAAAGCAGTAAGAGAAAAAGGCCAAGTAACATATAAAGGCAAGCCTATCAGAATTACACCAGATTTTTCACCAGAGACTATGAAAGCCAGAAGATCCTGGACGGATGTTATACAGACACTAAAAAAACACAAATTCCAGCCCAGGCTACTATACCCAGCCAAACTCTCAATTAACATAGATGGAGAAACCAAAGTATTCCACGACAAAACCAAATTCACACATTATCTCTCCACAAATCCAGCCCTTCAAAGCATAATAACAGAAAAAAACCAATACAAGGACAGGAACCACGCCCTAGAAACTACAAGAAGGTAATCCCTCAACAAACCTAAAAGAAGACAGCCACAAGAACAGAATGCCAACTTTAACAACAAAAATAACAGGAAACAACAATTACTTTTCCTTAATATCTCTTAATATCAATGGACTCAACTCCCCGATAAAAAGACATAGACTAACAAACTGGCTACACAAACAAAATGCAGAGGCTTTTCATCTCTAAGGCAGAATAGTGTTCTATATGCACATATCACATTTGTATCTATGAAATATGTAAATGGATATTTAGATTGCTTTGGGGGAATTACAATAAAAACAGGGATGCTCACATTTCTTTCAGACGCACATTTACTCATGCTACTAAACTACAGATTTGTTTTCACGACAATAAATTTTTAGTTCTTTGTTATTCCACTTAACAAAGCATTTCAAAGGGATACTTGTTTAGTTTGAGATTTGGAGATAATATATTTGATGGGTTTGGGGAAAATAGATATGTTTTCCACAGTCAGGTGGTTCAAAATTAGATAGGAGTCCTGAATTACATGCTGATTTGCTGCTTTTTTTAATGGCATTGTATATTTCCAGAAGACATCCCTGAAAATGCATGTAAAGTGTGATAACAGAGACTGAGAATGTTGTAATGATGTATTTAGGAATATATATATATATATATATATATATATATATATACAAATATGTGTGTACATCATAGTAACTAATGAAAACCCATTGTTCATGGAATTGAAAGAGAGTAAGGAGGACTATATGAAAAGGTTTGGACAGAGAAAGAAGAGAGGAAGTGATTTGATTATTTTGTAACCTTAAAAAATAAAGAAGTCATTTACAATGATGAAAATGTTAACTGAGTAATTTGTAATGATTTTCTCAAAGTGTAGCTAGATTCGGGACTACAGTCCTGCAGTATTCTCATGAATCCCATCCTGTTAAATTGATTTCCTCTTTCTCTTACCCGAACATCTAAACTTGATATTAATTATAGTTTACTTGTTAAATGCCACACACATATACACACAACCTCCCTGCCCCATCCCACAAAATAACTCTACATTGGAAATAGTAATATATATATAAGCAAAAGATTTTCATGGAAAAGAAAAGCTCAAACAAAGGAACATGAAACCAAAAAGAAATCTCCAAAAATGCCCTTGAATTTGTTTTGTGTTGGTCATCAACTGTAGGACATGGGGCCTTCCCTCAAGAGTATTTGGTATACCCTAGGAGACTCCTTTGGGGAAACTAATCTTTCCTGGGCAAGAGGTCTCTCATTAAAAATAGCTTCATGTTTGGGAATGAGAGCTCATGTCAGCCTCCCCACGTCAGCACTGATATTCCACCTGGCTTACACTTATGCAGGCCCTGTGCTTGCTGCCACAGTCTCTGAGACTTTATATGTATGTCACTCTTGCTGGGTCTGGAAGATGCTATCTCCTTGATACAATCCATGCCCTCTGGCTGCCAGAGTTTCCTGTGTCATAAAAGGAGGGATTTGAATGAGGCATCAAGCTTCAGACTGAGTGTTTGAAGATCTCTTACTCTCTGTACATTTTTCACTTGTTGATATCTGTGTGAGATCCCATCTAGTGCAGGAGAAAGCTAGGACACTAATCTATGAATATAGCAGATATCATTAAGAGTCATTTTAGTGTTAAGATGCTTTAGTGGAACAACAGTATTTTATTTTCCCCTGGGTCCCTGACCTATCTAGCTTTAAGTCCTTAAGCACAAGAGCAGTATCAAGCAGTTCTATAACTTGGAGTGAACTACATGTTGGTTAGTTACTCTCATTTTTGTGCAACTATTGTTCCATCATGTTATGCAGGCAAGCCACCATTGTAGACTGAAGGGTTTGAAGCAGGGTTGGATTGTCTTTTCTCCTCTGGCAGCATGCAGAATTCCTTTCAGTACCATTAAAATTAGTCAAAAGGGTTGAAGGCTATATAGGTAAGCACCAGTTTGATTAATCTGTGCTCAGTATAGACATTGTCAACAGAAAAAAATTGTAGAGAGAAACCAATAAAAAAAAAAAAAAAAAAAGTTAGATTTCCATGGGCTAGAAATATGGCTGGAGGTCAGGTGGGAGCCACTTTCTGCCTCTCGGGGGTCCTCCTGTGCCACGTCTTCACACCGTAGAGGAATAGTTAACTAGATTCCTCTCCTGTAGTTAGACAGTTAACTCTCATGGAAGAGCATGAGGGATCTGGATCTGCCTTCACAGCTTAATCACCTCCCAGACTTCACCTCCTCATACACACCATGGGGGGGGGAGAGTGTGTGTAAGGGGGGGAGTGTGTGTGTAAGAGGGGGGAGGAGAGTGTGTGTGTAAGGGGGGGGAGTGTGTGTGTAAGGGGGGAGGAGAGTGTGTGTGTAAGGGGGGAGGAGAGTGTGTGTGTAAGGGGGGGCAGAGAGTGTGTGTGTAAGAGGGGGGAGTGTGTGTGTAAGGGGGGGAGGAGAGTGTGTGTGTAAGAGGGGGAGGAGAGTGTGTGTGTAAGGGGGGGCGGAGAGTGTGTGTGTAAGAGGGGGGGCGGAGAGTGTGTGTGTAAGGGGGGGTGGAGAGTGTGTGTGTAGGGGGGGAGGAGAGTGTGTGTGTAAGAGGGGGGGCGGAGAGTGTGTGTGTAAGGGGGGGAGGAGAGTGTGTGTGTAGGGGGGGAGGAGAGTGTGTGTAAGAGGGGGGGCGGAGAGTGTGTGTGTAAGGGGGGGAGGAGAGTGTGTGTGTAAGGGGGGGAGGAGAGTGTGTGTGTAAGAGGGGGGCGGAGAGTGTGTGTGTAAGGGGGGGGCGGAGAGTGTGTGTGTAGGGGGGGAGGAGAGTGTGTGTGTAAGAGGGGGGGCGGAGAGTGTGTGTGTAAGGGGGGGAGGAGAGTGTGTGTGTAAGGGGGGGAGGAGAGTGTGTGTGTAATAGGGGGGGCGGAGAGTGTGTGTGTAATAGGGGGGGCGGAGAGTGTGTGTGTAAGAGGGGGGGCGGAGAGTGTGTGTGTAAGAGGGGGGGCGGAGAGTGTGTGTGTAAGAGGGGGGGCGGAGAGTGTGTGTGTAAGGGGGGGGGAGTGTGTGAGTGTGAACTGTTCAAGTCCTAGCAGGTCATCCCTCCCCTCCAGCAGCCACACTGAGGAACACTGATTTTCAAATGAAGTTTAGGCCTCACTGAGAACAGTTTCACTCAGACTCATTACCTGAAATTAATCCTTAGTCAGTCTGCTTGGAAGATAACATTGTATTTAACTGCCTCAGGAATGAACGAATCTGGGGACCAAAGGGTCAGCCCATGACAGACTAAACCAACAAGGCCGAACCTTGTCCTCTGACCCCAGCAGACATGGGCCACAGGCACAGCAGTTTTGGTATGGCCCCAACTGCTTGCTCAATTCCCTTTCCTATGTCCCATGGTCTAATCTAATTGGCAGGCAACTGCCCAGGCATGGATAAGCCTGCCGCTGTCTCTTCTGAGCCAGGATTATAATGGGGTGGTAGAGAACATGTTTATCATTCAGAAGGCCCTAGGTTCAACTCCAAGCACATAAAATAAACACAAACAAACAAACAAACAATAAAACAATCCCGCAAATAGCATCTTTCTTTAGTTATAAAATATACATTCATCACAGAAAAAACTGGAAAACAAGCAATGAAGGAACAGGACTCAAAGTCACCAATAACATGACTGTGCAGTCTATAATCACACCTGAGCACACCACATGACCCCGAGTGAGCGATCTGGCACTAAGGAGTGAGTGCAGGTAAGATTTTTATGAGAAAAAACCAAATGGTCAGAACAATGGGACACCTTAGAAGCTGAAGCCTGGGGTTACACTTTCTAGTTCTCCATCTGGCACTTGCTTCATGTTCTGCTTGAGACAAGACAGTGAATTCCTTCAACAGACAACTACATCAAAAATCCAAGGAAAAACAGTTGCCCTGCATGCATACCCAGTAGATATCCAACATGGTGGGATGCTGCTTTCTAGAAGTCCCATGATCTACTTGCAGGAAAGACAGCATGAACCAGACCAGGAAGCCTCGCTCCTGAGCTCTCCCATCTCAGCTGCAGAAGAACAGATGCTACTCTGAGAAGATGGAAAACTCCCCTGTGTGGGTGCTTTTCACACTCACTAGTCTATGTCTGCTGCATTTAAAACATCGTTCTGAAGTGTTATACAAATACTGTTAATCCATCATCTCTGAACATGAAAACCTCAGTGCCGCTCAAGTGCTAACACAGACATGATTGCAGAAACAAAAGAACTAATAAAAGCAGCTGAGCAGTGAAAGTTCCTTTTATTTTCTTCATTCCCTAAGCCACTACCCCTCACCTAGAAGGGTCTGACCCTCCCAGGGTCAGGGATGAAGGCCAAACAGCAATGGTGAGCCAGGGCACAGAGGGAGAGACTCAGGAACTCTCTCATCGGAATGTGTGGGATGAAGAGCACGCTGAACAAAGCATGGCCCAGGTGAGCTCAGGGGCCAGGAGACTGCGAAGAACAGAAAGGCAGGCCACAGACGAACGCACCAAAGCCTTGAAGCACGGCCAGGAGTGAGTCTGGACACCAGGGACCACTTAGGGGTCCTGCAAGGCCACAAAAATATTATGAAGATGCCTCTGGTCTCGGGAGACTTTCATGCAGACAAAGCTGCTCCACTTTTGAAAAAGACACCCCACAGAACTCCCACAGCAAGGGCATTACTGGCTATGAAGCTTCAAAGAGCCTACTTCCACTCCTTGAACTGCAAAGGGGGACTGACTGCGAGTGAGCTCACAGCCTGCTTAGTCACTTTGAACTGAGGAACAAATGAGCCAACAAGAGCCCCTCAGAAGCTCACCTGTTTGAAGCAGAGTGCTCCAAAATTACCACACAAAGAAATAGAAGCAGGCATACCTATGGCATGGAAGAAAGACTAGCTCCCAGGGAAGTGAGCACCCCTACAAGGGACAAGCACAGCTGGGCGGTTTTAAGGCTACTGAGGGGTAGAACCTTTTATTCACACGAACAAACAGGGTGTCTTATTAGGCATCACTGCAAGACACCTTCATTTGGTCCTGCTCCAGCTGTTAGGTACACAGGATGGGTGAGGTGTGGAAGGAAGATGAAGCAGGGAGGCAGGACAGTCACCTGCCCATGCTAGGGCAGGAGATCAGAGCCTAGAGTAAGAGCAAGACCAGAGACAGGTAGGTCCTAGGTGACAACCTATAGAAATGATCCCTGAATGTTCTGACCACCGGGCCAGCTGGTGAGGAGCTGCCCGCTTCACAGTGCCCAGAGTCTCTTGCTTTCTTTATCTGTCAGGCTCCATGCACTGTCTGTCCTCAGCTGAAGGACACTCGCTGTGTGACAAGCAAGGGGACAATGCTGCACTTCACCTGGCACCAGTCATATGAGGCTGTGCTTTCTACAAAGTACACCAGTGTTACTATTGGAGAGGTAACATTAAATACGCTGGCTTATAAAGAACAAGTCCTATGTACATCCCAAAGTTTGAGTTAACCCTGCAGGCACCCACGGAGCAGGGCTTTCACCAGTCAGCAATGCCTGCAGGGTGACATGAGGTGAGTGGTCACCGTCTGTGTGAGAGACGGCAAATTTGGACTGTGGGGAAAGGAGAAGGACCCTTATGCTGTGCATAAGGTAGTCAGAGCGGGGTGGCAGAGACAAGGAATCAGGAACATGAGGCACAGTGTGCCGTGGGCCCGGGAGGGAACTAAGGAAGAAGTGGCCATGTTGAGCCTGAAGGCCCGCCATGTGGCTAGGCAGGCGGGACCTGGAGCTCTGGAGGAACAGATGAGGAAGAACAGCCATGTTTGAATGTCAGAGCAAAGGCAATGTAGAGCACAGACTGTCCCTCTTGGGTTAAACCTCAGAACCGGGTAAGTTCTGGACTTCTCAGGAACGCAAACACAAAGAGAAAAGGCTCAAGAATAGGCATCTTGAGAGGAGCTCAGAGAGCCCATGGGCAACCTACTGCCTACAAAGAGAAGAGGCTAAAACCTTCAGAAACATGGAGAAAGACTCCCTCCTTCACCACCCACCTCCCCCACTAGTCCACAGCAGCAGGTACTCTCTGCATTTTCTCTGCTATATCTCCAACATGGAAGGTGTGTGGTTTGTTTAGATAAACGAACAAATGCAGGGAGGACAGCAACTATGAAGAATGGTTTGAAGCTTGTTTGTTAAGACAAGGACTCAAGTGTAGTCCTGGCTGGTCTGAAACTTGCCAGGTAGACTGGGCTGGCCTCAAACTCACAGAGATCCACCTGCCTCTGGACTACAGGTGGGCAGCACAGTGCCAGCTAAGAAGAGCTATTTTAAGACCAAAGACAGGTCAGACTGTGAATGTTGCCAAAAGTTGGCCCCATTTGGGCTGACAACACCTTCACAGGTCTTGGCGTGGAGCCTCTTAACAGCCGGGCCATCTCCTTACCCTGCCCTGGGATTCCAACTGAAGTGCACACTTTCTCTAGCATCTGCCTTGAGCTCAGTAAAATACAACAGAGGAAAGGAAAGATAAAGCTAGAAAAAGAAAAGAAAAGAAAAGAAAAGAAAAGAAAAGAAAAGAAGAGGAGAGGAGAGGAGAGGAGAGGAGAGGAGAGGAGAGGAGAGGAGAGGAGAGGAGAGGAGAGGAGAGGAGAGGAGAAGAGAAGAGAAGAGAAGAGAAGAGAAGAGAAGAGAAGAGAAGAGAAGAGAAGAGAAGAGAAGAGAAGAGAAGAGAAGAGAAGAGAAAGGCATGGATTTAGGATGGAATACAGAGGTTGCAGACTCCGACTGACAAGCAATAACAGATCTGTGACCTGCTGTGACTGCATCATTGTAACAACAGCTTCTCACTGCTGAACCACATCCTAAATCAAATCAAATCAAATACAATATAAAAGAAGCTTTGAGAAGGAAAGGTTTCCATATGGTCACAGTAAAGAGACCAAAAGTGTTCTTAAACATGCCCCAAACATATAATCAAGAACTAGATTCAGCTTCCATTCAGCTAAGAATAGCCACTGACTAACAGACAACTGACTTTAGAGATGGGACAAGGGAGAATTTATCAGACAAAAGCACTCTAATAAACAATGTGAGAACAACTGAATTTCTATATGTAGAAAATGAGCCTGGACTCGTAAGGCACGATTGTGTAAACATTAACTCAAGACAGATCATGGGTCTAAATCTAAAACCTGGTGCTATAACACTTAGAAGAAAACATAGGGACATACAGTTATGAGTTTGGGTTAACAAATAAGTCTTGAGTACCACATTATAGAAGTACCACCAATATAAGAAAGAGAAAAAAAAACCTCATAGGTTAGATTTCACTGAAATGTAAAACTCTCTCTCTTAGAAAGTCCCCACACTGTAGTCAACGGCAGGCCTTGGACCGAGACACTTTGGCAGAAGATCTATTTGATGAATAACTGCACCCCAATACACAAAACCTCTCAAAATTCAGTCTTAAAACCCAGAAAGAATATGAACAGGGCTGGAGAGATGGTTCAGCAGTAAGAATACTTTCTACTCTCACAAAAGAGCAGGGTTCAATTCCCAGCACCCGTATGGTGTCTCGAAACCATCTGTAACTCCAGTCTCAGAGGACCCAACACCCTCTTCTGGCCTCAGAGGACACCAGGCATGTGTATGCTGCACAGACACACGAGCCAGCAAAACATCGATACACATAAAATAAAATAAAAATGAATTTAGAGATGCTCAACATCAATCATTAGACATGTGTCAATGAAATGCACCAATGGACACCCAAACGCTTACTAAAGAGACTGATTATACCAAGTACAGCAGCAAGACATGAGTGTGCTCACATACAGCAGAGAAGGTGCAATGGTGGTGCACACTTGCTTATAAACACCCTCCCACTGCCCCTTCCCCCAGCTCTGGAGGTGGAGGGAGGCAGGAAGGCCAGTTTAAGGCCAGGCAAACACTGCAAAGAAGCAAAACAAATGTAAAATGGTAGAGTGTGCTTAGAAAACATTTTGGCATTTTCTTTAAAAGCTAATCTCACAAGCAAAGGCAATAGCCCAGAAGTCTATCAGCAGATTAGCAAGTTGAGATACATTTGAACAGCAGGCATGCATATGGAATGTTTGTTTGTTTGTTTTTAAGAACTGTCCTTGGTGTCCCAGGCTCAAAAGCAATGGAAGCTGACCTTGAATTTCTAATCATCCTGCTTCTACAACGCTGGAGATTAAGTCAGGCTCTTGTGTATGAAGGCCAGAAGCACTCTACCACCTTGCTACCCCCGCCCCCGGCCCCACTGCTACAAATACCAACACGAGTGAGACAAATAAATACCAGCAAGAGTAAGACAGCACAGCCATGATCCCACTCAGCTCACATCCTAGAAAAGGCAGGCTTCTACCGGACACAGAGCAGAGGGGAGTTTGAAGGAGGGGAGGCTGGGAAGAGGATGCACTATCAGAGAGACACTTGGGGAGGAGGACGATGGATAGGCTGTGTGCTGGCGGTGGCAAGGACTTCACATACCTGAACCAAAGCCTGTAAAACTGCAGTCAGGCATGCACAGCTTAGTTCACTGCAGTTTTATCTGAGTAAAGTATAAGGCTGGCAAGACAGCTCAGCCAGCCCAGTTCACTACCAAGTCTGTGGACCTACTGAGGAGGAGAACGAGGACTCGCACAAACTGTCCTCTCATCTCCACATGTGCGATTCACACATTTACACAAAGCAGTCAATAGTAACATTTAAAATAAGTAAATACATGCAAGAAAAGTCACCATACACATCAAAGTAAGGAAGCTAAAATACAAAACAGATCCTAATTCATCCAGTAATACAATCTCTTGCCTAAATGGCTGAGTTTTAACTCAAGAGTCTGACACTATGCCTAACCTATTCCACATTGGTATTTCTACAACAGAGCTGCATATACTATAAATCTATTCAACTATAGTAAGAATATTATTTATATTCTTATATAAATAAGAATAAGGGCTGGTGAGATGGCTAAAATTCATAGCTGGGCATGGTGGTACACGCCTTTAATCCCAGCACTCGGGAGGCAGAGGCAGGAGGATTTCTGAGTTCAAGGCCAGCCTGGTCTACAAAGTGAGTTTCAGGACAGCCAAGGGCTATACAGAGAAACCCTGTCTCAAAAAACCAAAATAAATAAATAAATAAATTCTTACTTTACTTTGCTGACTAATGTCTACCCAGTAAGAGTATAGAATATATATTTATATTTGAAAGGATCATTTCACTTTAACTGATTTTCCAATGATAAAATTACTACAGTTAATGATAAATTTGATTTAGCACTCAGAAGCCAGTGATAATCAGCAAGAAAGACAATGCATATGTCTACATGAATAAAATATGGAAGAAAGTGATTTTAACTTCCCTCTTGTTACAACCTACGTGTGTATATATGTGTGTGTGTGTATGTGTGTGTGTGTGTATATATGTATATATATATATATATATATATATATATATATATATATAAACTGAATGCTTACTGAAAGTAAGCTACAATGCATAAAACCTGGACAGCTCTAAAATTAATTATGTTGAACTTGATGATAAAACCTGAATGTATAAAACATACAAACAATTAAAACCAACCTGCATCTGACATTTGGGCTGGAAATAAAAGGTAATAAATGGTATTGGTGCCAAGACACTCCAGGCAACTGTCCAAGTTCTAGGTAGCCAGTAGGCATATACACCTAAGAGACCAAAAACTTACAAGGGTACCCAACCACAATAACGTCTACAGTGGTGATATAAATGTCCTGGGGCCCAGAGATCCTGCACAAAGCAAGTCACATGCCAGATGCCTTCCTAAAACCATTCCTATTGTTTCACACAGGAAAGTCTGAGGCCTTGTAGAAGGTAAAGTTCTATCTTCAGTGGGAAGAAGAGCGAAGAAGGGGACTAGTTTCTCTGAATAAAATGAAGGCATGGAGATCTAAGCAGCCTTTTCCTGACCACGTCCTGGTCAACCATGCCCTCCTCTTGGGCCAGCATGGGGCTGGGCATGCCGCAGGAGCTCAGAGGTATCTTTAATCACTCTAGTTCACCATCCCAGCACAGAGGGGGACCTAGAGGCCGTGTGCAGAGGACTCCCTTCGGAAGACAGCAGTAGATCCAAAGTCCTTGGTGCATTCTCTGACCAACAAGAAAGAAGCTGGGTCACATGTGCTCCAAGGGGGAGGAGATACTGAAGGAAACACACTGACTTAAGAAAAAGTCAGGAGACAATGCAGAAGACTGTAAAAACAGAGAGCACCTGCAGCATGAGCAGCAGAGGCATCGCTGAGCCATGAGACACTGAGTCAGGGCTTTATGTGGGGCAACCACACTACAGAAACAGCCGACACTGGTTTACACTTGCTTGGCCATGGAAGGTCATGCCTACTTCTGCTAAAAAAGACCTTAGTGAGAACGGAAAAGGAACGTCCCCACCTCTAGGTGGCTCCTGTTGCTCCTCTCTAGTGTCGGCTCAGATGGCACTTGGTGATGGAAATCACACTTTGTGGGAGCACCACTAGGCATCCTTAGTCCCTTCCCTCCTTGGCCTGTGGCAGCTTCCCCAACCTCCTTGGGCATCTGGCACTGAGCAGTCACACCATCTGTCTGGCCCACAACCACGTGACACTACAAAACATCAGGCACAGCAGAATTCATATTTCCATCCTGTAATCCTGGGCTAATAAAACACAGTTGATTTAATGCTGTATGTAGTTAGGAAAGCAGAATGTGTACCGTAGAGTATCACAAGAGCAACACTAATTAAAAGTGTCTCATTAGCATGCATTTTCCACAGACCAAAACTGCATTGGTTTTACCTGATACTTAAAGGCTGTTCCAGATCATTCACAAAATTAGAACACAGAAGGGCTAGTTTGGCTTTTCTGACACAAAACACAAATACCACAGAGCATAAGTGTCCTGGGTGTGCCGAAAAGTGCCTGAGTGCTTTAATCCCAGCACTCAGTAGGCAGAAGCAGGCAGATCTCTGTGAGTTTGAAGACAGCCTGCTCTATGCAGTTTCAAACAAGGGTATATATGAAAAGTGGATACTACACCACTTTCTCTACTGAGCACAGCTGCGTACGCTAGGGACTGGAGAGTAAAGCAGGCACTACTGCCCACAAAGGATGGAGAAAACAATAAAATACAGTATAATTATACATTTTGACAAATTAAGAATGACTGTCATTGTGGGAGAAGTAAGATGGGTCTAACAGATGTGAAAACAGTGGACAGAGAAGACTTCCATAAGGAAGCATACTGGAGCTAGTCCTCAAAAGATGAGGAGTTACTCAGGAGCTGGGAAAATGGCCCTGAGGCCTGGCTGCTGGGGAACTGACCTATATGCTGGGAGATGTGGGTGAGGAGCTGGGGCCTCAAGAAACAGGACAGGAAGGCCTGCTGGGGATTCTGTACCATACTCCAAGGATTCTTGGGAATCTTGAAGGCCTGAAGAAGTGGCTTTCTTTTTCAGGCTATTGTCAAGAAAACAAGCAGGAAGGGGCAAAGGAGACCAGTGAACTTAAGAAAGGTCAGAGTGGCTTAAACTAAAGGACAACATGGCAGAGCCTGAAAATCAAACAGGTTTGAGAGATACTTTGCTGGAAAAATAGCCAGTACTTTGTGGTCAACTGTTTCTGAGAGCTGATGGACAGAAGAGAGTGCTGAGTAAGCAAGACACCTTGTTTGGATAGATGAGTTCAGAAAAGGCAAGGAAGAGTTTGCAAGTCTGGATGGCACAGACAAAGTTCTAGAGAAATGGGAGATGCTGCCGTTGTAGAAGAAGATGTGCCAGGCACGCCTGAGGTGCCTGTCCATCATAGCTTTCCTGATAACAGTAGTATCCCCATCTTAAAGGCAGTGAATTTAGATCACAAAGCTAGAGAAACAGGGACCATTCTTGGCTCCCTAGATGCTGACAAGTCTGGCTAGCTGCTAGGAGGCACCCCTCCCAAGCCTATAGAACACTGGGAACTACTTCTACATTAAGATATTTAGGACTGAAACAAAGTAACAGCCAAGAAGAGCCAGTAGTTGATACATTACTCTTTAATTCGAATCCTGTATTTATAATTTCCAATGTTCCCTATCCACACCTCAACCCCATTCCACCTCCACCTAGAATGAACTTTGCCAAGTTTCGAACACTTGCAAATTTTTCTGGGACCTCAACATTTTATAAATGGACAAAGCCGGTCTGCCAAAATTAATTCCAACAAAAAGAACAATGATACCCTGCAGTAAACAATAGTTTTACTCCCAAATTCTATGAAACAACAGACGGTCTAATAAGAAACAGGAAACCTTTTCTTAAGAAATTAACCATTTCTCAGAAAGCAAGGCACTCAGGTCAAGCACTAACATATGCCACCAAATACAAAGGCTATAAAAGTGAGCACGGAGGATTAGGATTTTAAAAGTCATAAGCTTTAAAACTCTAAAGACAAAAATGCAAAGAAAAGCAACACAAAAGCCCTGCATGATGCTAAATCTACAATTTCCAAACAGCTCTTAAAAAATGCAGAATTCAGGTAGTGTGACCCTAGGAATGGCATGGGCACCTTCGGAACTGAGTCTCTCCAGGACACTCACACTAACTGAAAACCTTTCCTATCTGCACAGTCAGCCCCGACTTGGCTCCCTCTAGGGGCTCTCTGCTGTCCCCCAAAGCTCCTGTAGCCCAGAAACAGGGCTTGATCGTAAAGATCAAAGATCAATGGCAAATTGAGCCCGGTACGGAAAGTACCATCTTGAGACTCTTCAAGGGAGGGGTGACTGATTGGGAGGATTTTTAGAAAAGATTTAATTACCTACACTGCAAATTACGCTGTGTTGAATCTGATCCTTCAGTAGAAGAATCATCAAAGCGTGTCCAGTCTTCTTAAATGGAGTATTGGCCGTGTGTAATTTTGAGGTTTAGGGGTAGCTCCCCATGGAAATATATACGATCACAAGAACCATTAACATGACCACTAGAGGATAAAGCACAAACCACTTCCCAAACTGCTAGCGCAGTTGTCCGGAGCCCTGATTCCTGGGTTTATCAGCACCCCCCCCCCCTGCAGTGGGCTGACATTCCCGATTGCCTCCAGCAAAGAACAGGTTTTTGGGTTTAAAAAACAAAACAGGAAAGGTGCCGGTTTTCTGTGCCTCCAAGGTATGATCACAACCCCTGGCAACCACGGATTAAAGACTTTTAAAGAAGAAAGAAAAACTACCTACACCCCCACACACATACACACACACACACACACACATCCCAAAACTGTCCAGAAACGCAGAGATCACCACATATTTAATATACGTCCCTGGGACAAAACGTATCTCATGAAAAATGGCTGAGCCCCAATCTACAGTTAGGTATCTAAGTGTTCGTCCCTGCTGTCAGCGGGTTGGAGGGATTTTTTTTTTTCCTAACGCAAGGCTTTGATGTGTTGGCAGGGCTGACCTGACAAGCTGGAGTCGGCTAGGAAACGTGTCCTGCATATTTCCTTCTGTGCCTCCAAAGATCAGGACCAGAACTGACTGCGATTAAATCCTACCTAGGATCCAAGGGCTTGAGCCCTTGATGCCGTTCGATGCTGGGAAAGTAGTGGTTCCGCAACCCCGGGCAGCTCGGCGATGCTGAAATGAGCAACCCAGCCCCAAGCTGGTCTCCGCCGCCCACCACCGGGCCGCAGCGGCCTCGCACGCCAAGCCCCCGACCCTTAAAGTTCAGCCTCCCTATGATTGCCCTCTGCAAGTTTCCAGGGTGCAGGACGCAGCCAACTTTGCAAGCCGCCTCTGGGCGACTCGCTTCCCCGGAGGGGCTGGCCACCGGGGAGGCAGGGCGGCTACGGTTCAGACAAAATGCAGAAGCCTTCCAACCGCCACTTTTCCTTTTCCAGAGGGGAAGCTCTCCCTCCAGGCGAGCATCCGATTTCCATCTGGAGAGGGAGAGGGCCGACCGCGCATTCCCCTCGCCCACAAAAGTGGCCTCTAAAGTCGCTCGCCAAGGACACCGGGAAGGAGGCGACCCCGGGCAGGGCCAACTTTCGGGCGGCGAGGTGAGGGCGCGGGGGGTGACAGCGGCGCCGCGGGGGGCGCGGGCCGGGAAAGTTGTACTTACTGCGCTCGCAGCCCGTCCTCGTAGTCCCGGTGCACGGCCCTCGGCGGAGGCCCGGCCCGCCCGGGCTGAGGCGGCGGCTGAGACGGCCGCGGCCGGCGGCGGCGGAGGGCGAGCGGCGGGCCGGGGCTGAGGAGGCCGGGCCGCAGGGCGGCGCGCAGAGGGCTGAGCGGGCAGAGAGACGCTCGGGGAGGGCGCACGCCGGCCTGGCCCGGCAGGGAGGGCGGTGCGCAGCGGCGCAGAGGAGGAAGGGCGGAGGAAGGAGGGCGGGACCGAGAGGGCCGCGGAGCCCCGCACAGGGGCGGGATGAGGGCCGCGAAAGCGAGCCAGCCAGGGAGGCCGCGCCGGGGCAGGGAGGACGAGGTCTGGGAGGCGTGGTGGGGGGCCGAGGAGGCGGGGCGGAGGGCCAGGGCGGGAGGGGCGGAGGCCGAGGAGGAGGGACCAAGGGCCAGGAAGGGAGGGGCGGAGGGCCAAAGAGGCAGGGCGGACGGCCAGGGAGGGCGGGGCGAAGGCCTAGGAGGCGGGGCCAAGGGCCAGGGAGGGAGGGGCGGAGGGCCGAGGAGGCGGGGCGGAAGCCGAGGAGGCGGGGCCTAGGGCCGTGATTGCAGGTGGGCAAGGGAGAGCAGGGTGCAGAGCTGGAGAGAGCCGGACACAGGGCTGGGGAGTGGGGCGGGCCGAGGGCCAGGAAGGAGGGCCAAGAGCCAGAGGCTCCGCCCCTTTTCTGGTCGAGGCCTGGAGAGAGGAGCGGTGTTAGACCCTTCACCAGCTCCGGTTACAGCGGCCGGCCCCGCCTGCAGACAAGGCTCGGGACGGCGCGGTGCGGCTTTGTGGGAGGCGCTGAGGCCGGTGGGCCGGAGCCTGGCTGAGGTTAACATTTCCTCCAGTCACTCACAGGCTTGGGGTCGCCAGGCCAGTGAGACCTTGCAGCTGACCGCTCTGCGTCTGCTGACAGGAAAGAAAGGAGAAACGGCCCAGCCTGTCCAAGGATTGGTTTGAATGGCTTTTCCTGTAGAATAACTGTGAATTGATGTCCACCGCAGCAACCCGTGATGACCTTTGCAAGTGAGGAGAAATTAAAAAAATGAAGTGAATGAATCGAATGTAACAAAGGTTTTAAAAGAGCTGGGATCACTGGAAAAAGGATTGTCACAATTTCGAGGTCAGTATATGTTACCCTAGCAACAAGCATTATCAGACCCCAAAGAGTGAATCATATATTACACACATAAAGAGAAAGAGAGAGAGAAAGAGCTAGAGAGAGAGAGAGAGGCAGGAATTTTGCCAGAAATTCAAGAACAGCCTGGGCTACATTCTTTGGTTCCAGGGCAGCCTGGGCTACAGAATGTGACTGTCAAAAAAGAGAAAGAAGTCTAAGTCGAGCATTCTCCAAGGCATAGTTTGGATTGCTTTTCCTGAGTAGCTGTGATTCAGCAACAGCACCCCCACCTCCCTGAGCAGCAGGCCATGATAGAGGCAACAGACAACGAGGGGAAAAAAGGCAAATGAATCAGAGGTGAGTAACAAAAGTTTAGAAAGAACTGGGCTCAGATTCAAAAAAATGCACCCACACACCTTTAAAAATAGCTTTTAATCAGCAAAGGACATCGAAACATTGACCTGGAAGTGCAGATTCGTATGTTGTTTCACTATTTTTCTGTCATGCAGTGCCTGAAGTGGACAAAATTCAGTCTTTGGGCTAGAAATGCTCACACATGCCCGAAGCTCAGTAGTAGTTATTAATTTGGAAAGAGATGGTGTGGCATACAGTGAGAGAGAGGCAAGAATGCATTCCAGTTGTAAAATGATCCCTTTACTGCCTAGGCACTTGCTTCTTATCATCAAAATAAGGATATGAAAAAGGACTTCCAGTTTCTCACTTCTGTTCAAGAGACTTTCTTGTTTAGACATTTGTTTCCTCCGGTTTTAACCTGTAGTTTCTCCTCAGCTCACTAGCTCCTTCACCACTAAGTAGAAACCAAGAAGAGAATGCTAGCTAAGACATAAATGCAAAGAAGCAACATTTGACGAATTTGGTGAGAGGCTTTCTCTGGGAGTCAAAGGCACAATCCAAGGAAATAGGATTTCAGGGGAGTCCTCCTGTAACCCTAATAGGATCTTATCAGAGGGGTTTTCTGGCCTTGAGGTAGACTAGCTCTAACATCTCTTCCCCCTGTCAATCCTCTACTCAACCACTGAACAGGATCAGCCGCCTGCCTGATTGCCAAAGCTAATGGAAAATCTTAATGCCCAGTTTGTGCCTTTTGCAGAATTTGCCAGTCTTGACCTATTCTTTTTTTTTTTTAACTATAAATAAGTTAACTGCGACTGTGCTCCTGTGACCAGAAGTGAATAGAATTTAGTGTATTATGAGTAGCCATGTAGAGAAGTCTTTCTTAAGATCCAGGTACCCAGTGAGGCATCTTATCCCCACACTAGAACACAGCCTTATGGATAGCTTACAAAGTCAGATTTTTTTTCCCAGTTCTAGATAAACAGAGAGAGCCATTCCCTGCGTCAGCCCCATTTAGCCCCAGTTTTCCTCTCCTGTGTGTAATACAGATTGTTTTAAGCTTTCTTAGCCAGGATCGTGTACCTGTTAGGATTTCCTGGGATGCCACCAAATGCCTTTGGGAGGATTGATAAACCTCCCATACTTCCCGCTTCTGATTCTATTCCTGGAAAAGCACCCAGCCAGACGGGAGAGAACACTTGAAACTCTGTGACACAGTCTGATTGTACAAAACAACTTGAGAGGAAGACTTCAGAAAACAGGCAACTGCGGATAGGGAAGAGCAGCCAACAGGAAGAAGAACAGTGGGAAGAAGAGAGGGGCTACCCCTGGAGATTCATTATCGAAAACTCAGTCATTCTGAAGGAAGGCAGGAAGGAAGGATAAGGGACACGGCTAACAAAGGAGCCCCACAGTTTGCAGTCTGTGAAGCCTCACAACAGCTGAGAATCAATAATTCTGACACAATTAATATTGTGAATGTTGTTGACACAGGGTCCATATTTATCTTACACACAACACTTTCAAGTAAAAATGTTAAAATGCCAATAAATCAGGCTTCAGGCATGGATCCGTATGACCTTGGACAGGCCCTCACTTTTCTCCCAGACATTTTTGGGGACTCTCATGAGCAAAACTACCAACTTTTATTCACAGCGATCATAAGATAGCTCAACTTTCTACATTCCTGACATCCAGTGTGTGGCTAAACGTAAGCCTATCAGGGTCACCTTAGGAACCTCATTGCCATCTCCTTTAAATTTCTTAGCAGCCCTTTGCCAATGAAAACTTCAGAGATTTGTACAATATCCTATTGTACAGACAATGAATTACAAATCTCCTTTGATCTGTCCACACCCATGCTGTCCCAAGTGTGCCTCACTGTTTTCCTGGATGCCCCTCTGTTGACCACCCCCTTCCTGTCTAAAATCTATGTCAAAATATGTTTTAATAAAAAATTCCATTTCTGCTTTATATTAGCTTGTCCTGAAATTCTTTCCTGTGTCAAAGTCAGGGTTCTGGCTTTACCTGAGTGAATTCTCCAACCTCTACAGCTTTTGTTGGCTGGTAGCCTGAAACAATGGCCCTGCCTCCATCTCTGTGGACAGTTTCCTAATGCTACTATAGGAAACAGTCACAAACTTGATGGCTTAAAACAAGAAGAATGTATAATCTTACAGTCCTGAAGCTTAGAAATCTTAACAGGGTATGGTTCCTATGTTCCTTCTAAAGGTTGGAGCAGGAGACTTATACCCAGTTCTTAGAGAACGTTCACCTCTCTTGAGAAAGCCCTGGGAACTGTGGCTAGTGGAGTCCTTTTGCCAAGTTTACATGGTACAAGCCTAAACAGCATTTCCCAAATTAGCCCACCAGAAAACAGCAACCTGTAAGACAGGGTTCTAGGAAGTCACTTGTCCACACATTACTTCTCTGTTGATATGATAAACTACTCTGCCAAAAGGAACCTAGGGGAGAAATGGGCTTATTTGACTTACACTTCCAAGACACAGTCTATCGTTGAGGGAAGTCAAGGCAGGAACTTAAGTGTGAAATTGAAAGCAGGCACCATAGAGGAATGCTGCTTGCTGGCTCATTTACAGGCTTTCTGATACAGTGCAGGACCACCTGCCCAGAGAGTGGTGCCACCCACAGTAGACTGAGCCTTCCTATGTCAATTAACAATCGGCACAATGTCATCACAGATATGCACACATCCAATCTGATCTAGGCAATTCCTCAATCTAGTACCCCCCGTCCCCAGATAACACTAAGCTATGTCAAATTGACAGTTAACCAAGACAGTCATCGAGGTGACACAGTTGTGAAACCATTCTAAACTGGCAGTCGTATTCATACACCTAAACAGGGGTATCAGTGGGTCAGAATCCACTACAGGCAAATCCCTAGGAAATCCCTTTGTGAGGGACTCTAGGTAGCATTTGAGAAGTGAAACTTGTATGTAGCACTGTCAGGAATCAGTTATGTAACTGAGTGTAACTTATGAAATTGTATGTAGCACTGTCAGGAGACAGTTACCTAACTGAGTGTAACGTACAGGTTTCTTTCTTCCTTTCCCTCAACTTTTACTCCAAGGCAGAGTAAACTTCCAACTTTCCAACCTCAGATCATGGTTCATTCATATCCCTCAAATCGTTTGCCTAAGGAACCCCAGGGTCCCCTGCCATCCTGAGCCTAGCTCCATCTTAACGCCAGGATCCTGGCATGTTCTTCCATCATCCCATGCTTCACTCAGACTGGGAGCTCAACCAGTAACAAATGAGTAAATGGTGATTTAAACCAAGTAACTAGTAACATCTCTTCCCTCTGCTCCTTTCTTTGGTCTCCCCCTAACATGTGAGATATACATTCTTTCAATTAGTCATTAAGTAAATCGTGGTACCGAGATTACAAAATGAACACTATATGATGGCAAGCTTTCAGGAACTCATACGCCGTCTAAGGAAACACGCTTTTAAAAGAGACTTGGGGGCTGAAGATTGGGAGCTCAGCACTTAAGAGAGTATATTACTCTTGCACTGAGCCCAAATTCTGTTCCCAGCACTAACACTGGTGGACTACAGACTCTTAACTACAGCTCTGAGAGATCTTCTGCCCTCTTCTGTCCTCCATGGGCATTGCACACATGTGCACAGACTCACACATACATACACATAATTAAAAATAAAATCTTTAAAACAATTTTTAAGGAAAGTGAGGCAGATGCTGGTGGCTGTCTATTTTATTCTCCTTTTTTACTTTCTATCTTGACAACCCAAACTTGGTTTTGTGCTTGACGAAGCCAGCTCAGTCAGTCAACCAACCAGGTCTCAAGGGAAGGAGTAAGGATTGAAAAGAAAAAGACAATTCGACAACACTATAACAGGACTCCAGCCAGGGCTTAGGCTGAAGTGGGTTTATTTTTTTTTCCAGTCTGCTTTTATACCATTCTAAGTACATGCAAGGATAAGGTCAGTTCTAGGTCAAGGAACAAACAAGGCAATAAACAAAGTCCTGTGGTACCCAGGGATTTATCAAGATGATCAAGATCTTGAGCCTACTTCCTTGTCCTAGCCCAAAGTCAAATTCTTGCCTGAGCTTACTTCTTTGTCCTAGCCCAATGTCAAATTCTTGCCAAGTATATATATAAATGGCCCCAAGAGCTCTCCACATGTGCTTAGCTGAAATGTTTTCATTTTTATATCCTTTATAGATGTGCATAGTTGGTTAGCCCTGTGATGTGTAGATGAGACGAGAGTTGTCTAGAAAAACAACTCCTTTGCATTCTGGTAGTGGTCCGCTGGCTGCCTCGGGCTTTGTTACGGACCAAAACATGGATGTGATAGCTGTGGCTACCTGACAGTCTTGTGGCATCATAGAGTCTCAAAGTCCTGCTAAAGAAGACAACAGAGGATGAAAAGAAGAGCCGATCTAAGAATCCCAAACTACTTATCTCTGGGTGGTATGTGAGAGAGAACTATCAGGTCTCTTGTTATTAGCCAAGCTTCCAACAGATACTACAGCTAATTACAATGTGTTGGCATTAGGGGCATAAGAAGTACAGACAGTTTAAAGAAAGATGGATTGTTGTCTGGAAAGGGGAAGATGGAAAGGGATTCCCAGAGGACATAACTGAAGAGCTGAGTGGTGTTCAACAGGCTGGCAAAGGAGGACGAAGTCTTATGCTCTGTAAATGCCTGAGGTGAAGCTGAGGAGTCTGGGAAGATGGACGGTAGCTTAAAAGTTCCTGGTTTTGATTTAGAAAGACATTAAGCTTGATAAATTATGGAAAGCTTTGAAATCTGGAGCAGTGTTAATAACGCTCTGTATGGCTTCATGGAGCTTCAGCTGTGTTGCTAAAGACTAAAGAGGGTCCTTCAGACCCTGCCTCCTGTGTGGGGGACACAGGCGTGTGTAATATTTGATTTGATATGGTGCTGAGGCTCAAACCCAGGGTTTAAGACATGTTAGGTCAGCACTCTAGCTGGGGAGCCAGTTGTAAATTTTTGCCTTCCTATATGTTCTTCCTGCTTTGAAAAGAAAATAATAGTTTTTTTTTTCTGTATGAATTTGATTAATTCAATTAATCAAGTCATTTTGTTCAGAGAGCATAAATGGGGACATTCAGAGATCCTCGGTCCTCAGCCAGAACTGCTATGCCTTCTAAACAGTGATTGTAACTAAGAAGAGAAAGGAATCACATCTCCTACATTTGTCAATGTGTTAAACGAGTAACTGTGGCATCTTACCAGCCCTCAGGAAAGCCTCCCTGGTGGGCTGCAGTAACCTCTGACTGTTGTTGTGTACGTAACCAATGTAAACTCTTTGGAGAAAAACCAATAGCTCTCATATCTAGGACTTTAACATTGAAAAGTAGGGTTTTTTTTTTTGTTTTGTTTTGTTTTGTTTTCTTAGAAGTTCAGTGCTGGGCATGATGGCAAATGCCTTTGATCTTGGCACTCAGGAGTCTGAGGGAGGCAGATGTCTAAGAGTTCAAGGCCAACCTGGTCTAGATAGTCAGTTCTAGGCCAACCAGAGATACATAGGAAGACTCTGTCTCAAGAGAATTTTCTTAATTACAAAATTACAATAGTTTTAATGACCCCTCCCCCACTAATAGTAGGACAGAAAGATAATCAATATGTATTTTGTCAATCAATTAAGTACGACACGGGAAGAAAGCATAAGCTACAAGTGGAAACTGTAGCAGCTTAAACTAAAAGGAGGAACCTGTTCAAATATAATAAAAAAAAATAGGATTTAAAATAGTGGGCCCTTCCTTAGATGGAAGTTACTAAAGAAGATAATCCCATGAAAATTAAAAGGTCTTGATTCTTTCATTACGAGCTGGAGAATGATTTGGGCAGCTGAGATTAAGATTGTGCCAGAGCTTATTTTAGGATCAGAATACTGGGAAACAGTAAAGCAGGGACCAGATGTTTATGAAGTTGCATCCTCGTAAGCACACATGGTCAAATCTGAGCTCTGCCGCATTCTTTCAAGCCAGATGCCACTCTCAAATCTCCCTGCACCTCTGCAATACTGTAACTGTAGTTTCATAATGATGGCCCTGGTATGACTTCTGAGTCACAGCAGGAAGATTGAATTATGTTCTGCTTTGCCTTCGTGTATTTAATTATAGTTTTATTAGTTGCAAGCTAGGAAATCCATCTGTCTTATAGCACTGCTAGACTGACCAGAGCCTTCTTGTCAGAAGCCCAGCCGTCTCCACCAGCCACGTCTACAGATCATGGAGGGAAAAAGCAAAAAGCCAGGACAGCACAACAGATTTTAAAATCTGAGCATTATTCTGACAAGAGCCATTATCTGGACATAATCGTCCCACCACATTTTTAAGGAATTGTCACTGGTGTGTTTGTTAGTAGCGTGTCAGGTAGCAGATTGCTTTAATAACTATAACATGTCATGTGTTGTCATGAGGGACAACAGGAACATTTTTTAAAATGCACTTTAAATGCACATGTTTTGTAAGCAGTCACACAGACATAGACACATGGGTAAAAACGTTAAAACCCTTAATAAACGCAGAGATAGAAGAGTAAAACAGTTGACTGGGAAGATGGGCTGTAGGGATGTGGGGAAAGCGAGACCTGGAGCGTCCACTTTCCTGTCACAAGAATCACTACTATCTGGATGCTCTTAAGTGAGATGTCTTTACCGATGAGAGTGACTAAAGTCTGCTATTTCAGTACATTCTGTGCTTAGCCTTTTCCAAATGCTCGAACAGCCTTACGACAGTGCTTTGACCACGCCTATGGTGCCCTGACCATGCGCACAGTGCTTTGACCACGCCTATGGTGCTCTGACCATGCGCCCAGTGCTTTGACCACACCTATGGTGCTCTGACCATGCGCCCAGTGCTTTGACCACACCTATGGTGCTCTGACCATGCGCCCAGTGCTTTGACCACGCCTATGGTGCTCTGACCATGCGCCCAGTGCTTTGACCACGCCTATGGTGCTCTGACCATGCGCACAGTGCTTTGACCACGCCTATGGTGCTCTGACCATGCGCCCAGTGCTTTGACCACGCCTATGGTGCTCTGACCATGCGCCCAGTGCTTTGACCACGCCTATGGTGCCCTGACCATGTGCACAGTGCTTTGACCACGCCTATGGTGCCCTGACCATGCGCACAGTGCTTTGACCACGCCTATGGTGCTCTGACCATGCGCACAGTGCTTTGACCATGCCGGGTGGTGATGCAGCTTTTTGGAGCCAGCCTGCTCCTGTAAGCACCCCAATAAAAACTCAATGGTTTGCCAAGTGGGACTTTGGTGCAGTCATTACCTCGATCTGTCCCGGGTTCCCTTTCTTGGATGAGTAGAGCTGTGTGTTGTCTCCTAAGAAGTCTCCCATCACAATGATCAGGGGCATTTACATAAGGCTTTAGGACAGACCTGCCGTAGGCACATAACACACACAGTTTCTGATTCTGTTACATAGTTCACTCCTGCCGTTCACTTCCTGGACAGAGTGAGTGAATTTCTTGTGTGTTTCCTATTTCAGGTTTGGGGAAATCTGTAATATTTGCATGTATATAATAGCATATCATCTTGGGGGGGGGAACCCACATGCTAACATGAGGTGCATTGGCCTGGAGACAACCATAGACAGTACTGTGAACAGCTTTGAACGAGAGACAGTCTGTGTAACTGAAAAATCAGGAAACATCCCTTCTATAATCACATTAAGCTTAGGAAGCTCTGGTCTCGGGGTCCTCATCTCGGACTGGGGGTGCTGCCTCTGTGGTAGTTGCTGAGCATTTCTTTCCAACAACGACATTAACTTCTGAGTTCTAACAGCCACTAGAGCTTTACAGCAGATGAAGGAAGGAAGCCAAAAGCCCAAGACACAGCTGCCTCGTGTTGCATGTTGACCTGGGCAGTGCAAATAGGAAAGTGGAGCTGGAGAGCTGGCTCAGAGGTTAGGAGAACTTGGTGCTCTTTCAGAGGCCCAGCACCAGCAGGACCACTCACATCAGCCTTTAACTCTAGTTCCAGGGGATTTGACACCCTCTTACTGGCCAGCTCGTGCAATGCAGACATGCAGTATACATACATACATACATACATACATACATACATACATTCACATCAAATAAAAACAAGCAGTTTACAAAAGAAATCCTGGGACACTCACAGACTTGCAGGTCATGAGAGCATAAGAAGCAGAGGCAGAACAGAACACTTCTGCTTGGCTCTCGATGGAGGCAAAGTCACCTCTGCCCAGTGGGATTTCAGGAAGGGAGCCAAGCAAAGGAAACATTTTTTTTTTTTCTCAAGGCAAAGAAAAACAGTTTTCATTTTTGCCTTCAAAATTGTTGCCACTTGATATTCTCAGGGGACATCATAGTTCAAACAAACCCATTATTTATTGGGATGCAAGTCTCAGAAAACAAAGAGAGTGGGACAGGTGTCTCTTCCTCTTCTCTTTTGTAACAAGAGAGCACTTATATCCAGGCTCCAGAAACCCCTATGAGTGAGATTGAATCCTGACCAACAGGTCACACTATGCAGATGCAAATAAGGGGATAAGAAGCAGCTATAGAAAAGTTTTGTAAGTTAAAAAAGAGAGAGATAAAATATAACAAGGGACCTGAAATTTCAGGCTTGAATATCTTCAACCCTGTGCAGAGGAAAACCTGGGAGACTGATGGTTTGTGCTGTTCAGGAAGAGGGCTTGAATTGAGGTATTTCAGGATCACTGGAAGTGGAAAGAGAAGTTTTTGCATATAGGCATCTTACTACATGAACCCATGAATGCATTTAGCATGTATTTTAGATATTGTGTAGGGTTAATATGGATGAATAGAACATAAACCTCCAGATGTGAAGGAAAACTGATTGCATTTGATCCCCCAAGTTGCTAGCAGACACAGGCATGTACAAAGACGAGGGCATGAATGAGGAGAGCACATGAGCTCAGAAGAGGTCGGAAGGCCGTGAGCATTGGACCGTCATCGCTCCTAAGCATGGGCATACTACTGTTCTTTCCAACTGACTTTCCAATACCCAGAGGGGTGATAAGAATGAGAGGTGCCTCAGTAAGATTTTTGGCTAAATAGATAAAAGCAAGTCCATGAATATTTCAGAGCTCTCTCCAGAGACCCCAGCCTGAGCAAGATGGACAGCAGGAGGACAGAATGTCTGAGGATGAAAACTTCTGGCATCTGAGGATGCTGTTTGTCATCTTTTATCCCTCCGTCCCTCCCAGCTACCCGAAGCCCATCCTTGAAGGAGGAAGATACCACCAGACTGGACAGTGCATGCTTATCCTGGAAGCTCCCGTGCCGACTCTGAGCAATTTGATCTGGTTGGGCCTGGGTTTCTGCAAAGTGGATGATGGAAATGAGCAGAGGGTACTGGGAAGGGTAACTGGTGCTTCTGGTGTGTGCATGTGAGTCATCCCTCAGTCCTACAACTAAATACTGACATTAGGTAGTTGTAGAGAGGGGTGGTCTAACATGGCTCCCAGTGTGAGCAGACAGAGCCATCATGGCAAGGAGGTATGGCAGCAGGAATGTAAGGCAGCTGCTCACATTGCTTCTGAAGTCAGGAAGCAGAGAGAGAGAGCTCATTGCTCGCACTCAGTTCACTTCCTTTACCCCTTTTAATTCAGGGGAGGCCCCAGCCTGTGGGAGGCTGCAGCGTATATTTAGGGTGGATCTCCATCCTCAATCAATCCTCCCTGGTAACATCCTCACAGAGTCACACAAAGGTGAATCTCCCAGGTGGTTCCAAGCTCTTCAAGCCAGGCACAAAGACAAAGAGCCCAGCATGTCCTCAGTCTATCAACTGCAGCCTGTAATTTCTGGTTGAAAGCTGTACTTTTATAGAGGTACTGTCCCTTACTTAATGGTGGGACAAGGGGCTGGAGGCAAGACCAGAGATCAAGCATCTTAGTGAGGACCAGGGAGAACAGACTCACACCCTGGTGACAGGGGAACAGCAGTGCAGATGTTTGTCATTTCCACCTCCATTCTCCAGAGCAGCCATGTTGTATCAATTAGACTGAAACATTGTATGTGCTTGTTTGGGGTTCTTTTTCTTTTTGGTTCATTTCAATGAAAAGTGAAAAACCAGCTAGCGAGTTCTGCTGTGTGTCATCACCCATATTGTGAAAAACAATGCTTTCCGAGGAATCTAAGCTCAGATGTGTCACCACTATTCTGAGCAAGAGTTCTGTGTGGCAGGACAGTTGCTGGGCAAGGGTGATGAGGGAGGGTTCCTCTCCTTGAAGAGAGGAAGGCCTCTTTCTCCTTGTGTCAGGTTGGCTTAGGGTGTCAGATCATATGGGGAAACTTGAAAAGTCATACTGAAAATGAAAAAAAATCAGAGCCGGTGAGAGTGTGTATGTGTGTGAGCACAGTGAAGAATGTCTGACATGGTGCTCCGCTGTTGGGGAAAGGTTTTTATTAACAAAATAAGTGAGAGAAGCTATCCAAAGGTGTCCGAGTGAGTCCAGAGCGAAGAGAAAGAGAAGCAAACTGGACATGACCAGGACAGGCAGGCAGAGGGGGAAGGTTAGTGGGGGTATGGAGATAGCAAGGGATACATACGGTGGGGGGCCGGGGGGCACAGGGGACACAGAAAGTCTCAAGAGTAGCTGGATTGTAAGGAGAGGAGTAGCTTCCGGGAGGGTGAGGGGAGGGCCGGGCCACAGGCTAATGGTGGACTTTGAAATGTATAACTTATAAGATGTGCTTGTGAGTAGGGACTGAGAGAGAGCCTGGAGGCCAGAATTGGCTTTGCTATGTTAACAGGCGCCACAGGTAGCCATGTGCCCCTTTCAGAGGTTAGAGAAATTGCTCCTTTGGCAGATGGAAAATTATTTGGTTTCGCAAGTTCCTAAGAAACGCTGACTTTCATCCAACTGCCATAAATCCTTCTATAGTCCAGCTTGAGCTCATTTCTAGACATATGAACAGGCTGAGGCCTAGCAGTATGGAATTTCAAAGATTGGCCTATGTAGCCATGATCACGAAGTGGAGCAGCTAAGTGGGGAATAAAAGCAAAGGACCACAGAGACAGGGACCATGCATGTGCTCTGCTCCTGAGACGCCAGAAGCTGACAATAACGTTCCTTGTAACAGCACAACCCTAAGCTGGGAACATTGGGATCAAATGTTATTTGGGGAAGACATTTAGAGCCCATGGCACCCACTTCTTCATTCTCTAGGGAGGAGGGCATTCCATTGATAAACAGTGTCCTCAGATTGTTCTAGCAACTGTATAGTAATCTGTTCAACATACATCTTCTAATTAGGAGTTGAATTTACCTAAGAGGGAATGGAAATAACCAAAAACCCAGCCTGGGGCTGGAAAGAGCCCAGCAGCTAAAGAGTACTAGCTGCTCCCGCGGAGGACACAGGTTCAATTCGGACCCAGGTTCAGTTCCTAGAACCCACGCAGTGGCTCTCTAACTTCAGTTCCAGGGGATCTGACACTGTCTTGTAACTTCCGCAGGCACCAGGGCTATACATGGCATATATATACACATATTCATATACATCATATACATATACATATACACATATACACATATACATATACACATATACATATATATACACATACATATATATGTATGTAAAACATTCATACACATAAAAATTAAAAAAATAAAAAATTAAAAACTTCTTTACTGTTTTCTCTCAATTCATACAACTTTTATGCCTTGTCTTACTAACTTTTATCTCTTTTGCAAAATAATGTTATAACAGCTCAAATGAGAGACGTTGCCTGGAGAATCTGGGATATCTTAGCATTCTCTGTATCCATAGAGAGCATATGATTAAGTAATTTGCAGCCAATGGGAAAGTTAGTGTTTATTTTTACATGTAAAGGAATCTTTGTTCCATCCTTGGGGTTCAGAGGTTGACTGTTTCTGACCCTGACGACACTTGGTGGGTTTCCATGCATGGTTAGATTGAGCACAGCTTTGAAAGCAATTGGAGGCCATTTTCTGAGGAGCCCAACTGTTAAGTCCCTGATTATAGAAGGCTCAATTGTCAAGAGAGAAGCCGGAGTCTGTTGCAGCCAGCTTCAACAGAGAACAGCCGTCCGTAGTGCAGTAATTAAGGCAGGACTCACCCCCCTGAGGTCCCCAGGAAGCTTTTTCCTCAAGCACGGGCATCTTCAGAAATCATGTTGAAAGCAGTAGAGGGATTACCCAGTGAACTGAAGCAAAACCACGGGAAGGGCACCAAAGTATGTTTGAAAGATGCAAAGACGTTCTGTACATTGTTGGCCTGTGGAAGAGGGAGTTTTGCTTTCCCTAACTGATTTTATAAACCAGTACAGTGAGAAGTCTTCCAGTTGGAGTGCTGAGGTATTTCTCTTCCCCTAACGTTGTTCTATGAATGTTCTGGGAGCTGATTGAGAAAGGAAAGAGGCTGTTTGTCTGAACTGCTCTCCCAGATGGCCATTCCCTCTCCACACCCCTCACATGCTGCCTTGCCCAATTTGTGTAGGCAGTAATCAGACTCCCTGTGGTCCCAGACTAGGAAAAGCTCAGTCCCACCGCTGTCTCATCTTTGCCTGAAAGAGGTCATTTGCATCAGTCTTGGCTCCCTTTCCCCACTCTGAACTCTGTCCTTTCTTCTTTCTTCACATGGACACATAGAAAAGGCAGCCGGGCAGCTGGGATCTCTCCAGTCACCTCCTGCATTTCGTTTCTCAGCTCTACTTGTTATTAGAAGCAATCACATTAAAAACAAAACAAAACAAAACAAAACAAAAACAAAAAAACAAAAAACAAAAAACAAGCAAGCGAACAAACAAACAAACAAACAAACCTAAAATAGTCTTTGGTACATGAATACAATATACATTTATACCATATTGCTCTCCCTTCAACTCTACTGCACAAGTCCCACTCCCTACTTCATGCCCCAAACCCCTCTGCATCTAATTAGTGCTGCTCAGGTGCTGGTCCATCCACTGGCATATGGGGAACCTATCAGGGGTCACGTAGTTGAGAAAAACTGACCCTCTCTCCTCAGTAGCTGGTATCTGCCAATGGCTGCTCAGCTAGGGTGGGGTCTGATGAACCTTTCTCCTCTCCTCCCTGCAGCCCATCAGTCGGTCCAACTGCCCTGTCTAGAAAACATTGTTTCACAAGTCTTGCCCCACCTCTGGCTCTCACATTCTTCTAGCCCCTTCTTCTGCAATGGTCCCTCCTGCAATGCGGCAGGGGCTGGGGTGATACAGAGGTAACTTTAGTGCAGAGCCCTCCATGGTCGCTTACTCTCTGCACTTTGGCTAGTTGTGAGCCTCTGCATTAACCATCTTCGGCTCCACAAGAAGGTCGTCTGATGAGAGTGTCAACAGTACCTTGCTCTATGGATGGGTACAAGGATAAACATTTAAGAAGGCAGTTGGTATAGAAGCAACCACTTTGGACTTGTGATTAACTCTAAAGGAGGGAGCCATATGTTCTGGTTTCACGGGCTCTGCCTCAGCTCTCTGAAGAGTCACTGCGCCTTATTGCCTCCTCACAGCCCTCTGTAGTTCTCTGATCTTCAAGTACTAAAAAACATAGTGCAATGATTACTACTTAACAGCTTTTCCATTTGGGGCACTAAAGCGCAACATTGTCTTTTATTTTACATTGAGGATGAACCACACGAGGTAAAGGAGTCTGTTTGAAACAACTTTGGAACCCAGCCAGTTTTCTATGAGAAAATGAATTCCCAGCCTTTGGAACATGGTCCGTTTTAAAGTCGGCTATATCCTCTGAGCGTTTGGTAACTAAAATCTTTTGATGTAGTGACATTAAATCAGACAGGCCTGCCTCAGGCTTTGCCTTGCTGAATATTTTCATTATGGAGAGAAATGGACCGGTTTGTTTCTTGTATCTCACTATGTTGGCACAGCTTCTCCGATACTTGGCAACCTGCAGGTTGGTTATTGATAGTCGCTCACAGTCAAGCATAAGGGCCCAGCAGGTTCCATTCTGCCTGTCCTCTCTTGTGCGGACATAAAAAGCTACCTTCAGGATTCCCTCTAGAGACCTGGCGTGGTCATGTGACCAGATATTTGTCGCTAGAATGTGAGTAATTTAAGGATCTTGTGCCTCATCTTTGTGTAAAGCAAGCCCCCAGCCAGCAGCTCATAGTGCCAGTCAGCTCTTATGATGTCTAACCACCAGAGCCAGCCTAGAAGCCAGCTATGGTAAAGCAGAGGTAGGACCAGCCTGGGTTTCCATGGACTACAGCTGCCAGACTTAACTGGGGCTGTTACCAAGGAGACAAGTAAACTTCATTGTTTAGAAAATATTCTATTTTTAGTTACTACATAATAGTTATCACATTCCTGGGGCATTTTCATATACGAATATACTATGTAATGATCAGATTGGCTTGATAGCATATGTGATGCCTCAAACAGTTACCATGCCTATGTGGTGAGATTCTGTTGCTCTCATCTAACCGTTGTGAGATGCACAATGAGCTACTACTAACCAGAGACAACCCCTGAGGACCTCCCTCCTTCTCCTGATGAACCAGCATCGCTCTGGCTCCTCCCCATGCCCTTCCCCCTCTCTCCTGAGACCTATTTTACACTTAGATGGATGACATCACATTTTAGTGGGTGACATCATGTGACTTGTTTGACTCTATTTTTTTGAGCCATTAGCTTTTGGAGTGCTCTTACAAAACCTTGGCCTAATCCACACTACTACTGCAAAAATAGTTTATGAAATATCTTGTATTTTTATCTCAATAAGAATGGTCAAACTATATAAGCAAAAAATTAATTTCCAGAAAATAGAACTCCACAGGACTGAAGAGAGTCTCCTGTCTCTAATTCCTGGATATTAAACGTTCTTACCGTTCTTCCAGAGGACTTGCGTTCAGTCCCCAGCACCCATGTTAAGTGGCTCACAACTGCCTGTAGCTACAACTCCAGGTGTTCTATGATCCTGTTTTGGCCACCTCAGGCACCAGCACACGCATGGCCTTTATTCACACACAGAGAAATAAAACTAAATATAAGAATAATTTTTAAAAGCTCTTTAAAAAAAACAAGAAAGAAAGAAAAAGAAAACAGAACTCTGGATATAACCAGCTACTTGGCTTTGGTTCTGAGAGTGATTTTCTCTAAGATTAATTAATTAATAATTAATTAATAATTAATTAATAATTAATTATTCTAAGAATATATTAATCATTCTAAGAATATATTAATATATTATTAATAATAATTCTAAGAATAATTAATTAATAATTAACTAATTATTAATTAAATTAACACTGAAGATTAATTTAAGGTTGTATCCAGACATAAAGGCATGTTTACCAGAGCCAGGAATATTTTCCAAGGAGTTGGAATCTGCATGGGTACCTCCTCTGCCATTCCCTGTGTCTCTGAAAGGCACAAAATACACTTCGAGTCTCATTTCTCAGCCATAGCGTCCCATAAGAATCCTGGTTTAATTAGGGTGAGATTCTCCTTAGGATAAAATGTGCCCTCCTGAAACAACATTCATAACAGATCACATATAAACCGAGTAGCAAAAAGACACAGAAAGCAAGACTGATTCCAGTGAGTCTAAGAAGCTAGCATGTAGGGCTAGCAAGACTCCTTGACTGGTAAAAGACTCCTTGACTGACCACTTGAGTCTGATACTCAGAACCAACAATGGAAGGAGAGGAACAACTCCCCAAAACTGTGCTCAGCTCTCCACACACAGGCCGTGGCATGCATGCACATAGGCATATACACATGTTCACAGGCATAAGCACACAGAGAGATAATGTAAATAAAATCAATTTAAAATTAAAAATAAAGGCATCTCATAGGGTTTATTCATTTATTTATTATTAGATATTTTCTTTATATACATTTCAAATGCTATCCCGAAAGTTCCCTATACCCTCCCTCTGCCCTGCTTCCCTATCCACCCACTCCCGCTTTTTGGCCCTGGCATTCCTCTGTACTGGGGCATATAAAGTTTGCAATACCAAGGGGCCTCTCTTCCCAGTGATGGCAGACTAGGCTGTCTTCTGATACATATGCAGCTAGAGATACGAGCTCTGGGGGTACTTGTTAGTTCATTTGTTGTTCCACCTATAGGGTTGTATAGGTGCTCCTTGGGTGCTTTCTCTAGCTTCTCCATTGGGGGCTCAGGGATTTTTCTCAAAATGAAGTATAAATTGGAATGAAGGCAAATTTGTGGGTTTATTTACATTCACACTTGGTTGTGGCTGATGGTTTGTCTTAGAGACAGCTGAACATTTTGCTTATATAATTATTGGTTTGCTTTGGTTTTCTCACACATCAAAATAACATAGCTGTTAATTTCTCGTAACTTTTTTTAAAAATTAAAATAGATAAGATCAAAACAATATAGCAAATGAGGATTAAAACACACAGCCCAAGTTGGTCCAGGATCAAAGGGTGTACATGCAGGCTTTGGCTGAGTGAGGACTGAGTTCATTCTCATAGCCTTAAGTTCTAAGGGGAAGGAAGGGGAACAGGGGAATCTGTCTCTAATAAGCTCATAAAAGCCAAGTGAATACTTGAATATTCTTAATGGAACTCTGAATTCTTAATGAGATCTAAGAAAATGCATTTCTGTGGATAAAATAAGCATCAAGAATAAAAAAAAATGATTCCTCGTATATTGTAATGACAATTCATCTTGCTTTTGAATTGTTTTGCACTTGTTTATTTTGTCGGTACATATGGGGCATGTGTGGAAACCAGAAGACAACTTATAGGTGAAAGAACCTAGTGGGGAAACCCCCACCCAACTCCCGATTCAGCGTGCACCCAAGAATCACGAATAGAACACAACACCTTGATGTAACAACACGAGGTATTTTAATGGCGGAGCTCCGGGTCGAAACGTATCTCACACAGGAGACAGTGGATTCGACCACGAGGCTTGGAAGCTAGGGGTTTTTATAGAAAAGGAGTGGGGCTGGGGGAGGAATTGGCGCGGTTTTACATGATTGGTCCATTTAAACATCAGCAGCCTGAGGTCAGAGGGGTGGGAGATAGGGAAGCGATGGGCCTGCCCGGGCATGTCCTGGTCTGTTCTGCTATGTTCTCAGCCCCAGGTTTCAAAGCTCACAAACAACTCTTTGGGCTATTTGACATACATTACATGAATCACAGGTCTCAAGTTTTATTTCCTTTCATTCCCCTCTTCTTCTGTTTAGACTAATTCTAATCATAGAATTTTAGAGATTGGTGTCCCCTAACTCTTCATCTACCTGAACTATAGGTTGATATTACCTTTGAAGAACCATGAGTTTTACTGTATCAATTCTACTCTGGATAAAAGCCATTCCTCTATTTATTATACAGGGGCCGAAAACTAAAGCTAAGCATATCATAAGGATTGGTCCAGCTACAGCGGAAATCAAAGAAGTTATCCAAGATGGTCGTGATTCAAACCACGACTCAAACCACCCCCGTTGAGCATCCCGTTCCCGTTTTCTTCGCTCTAATCTTTCTCTCAGTTTCTGCATAGAGTCTCTAACTATTCCTGTATGATCTGCATAGAAGCAGCACTCTTCTTTAAGGGCAGCACACAGTCCTCCTTCCTTTAGGAACAACAAATCAAGACCTCTCCTGTTCTGCAAAACTACCTCAGACAGGGAGGTCAAAGATTTTTCTAAAGCGTCAATGGACTTCTCTATTGCCGCTAGGTCTTCATTGACAGCATCCCTCAAAGACTGAATTCCCTGTCTTCCTTCTATCAAAGCTGACACTCCTGTCCCCACTCCTACTGCCATACCTATTCCCAAGAATGCAGCCAGGGTTAAAGTAATTGGTTCTCTTTTAGACCGCCGGCCAGCATAGCTTTCTTCTAAACTGGATGCAGGGTGATAATATACGCGGGGTAACAGCTGGATCATGACACAAAAATCATGAGATGAATTAAAAACCTTAGTTGATACACAGGGAGTAAGTCCTGTATTGCAAGCCCACCATCCAACCGGGGAAGGTACAAGATAGTAATTAGCTTCCGTTCTGGACACGGACTGAATTTGTCCGCATAGGTGTTTGTGAGTGGAAGGTGGGGTGCCTATACAGAGACCTGGACTCCTCGCAGATACTTCAGTCAGGGTCAGTTTTTGTCCTGTTCCCCAAGAGCAGGAAGTATGGCTGCTGGTTCTGTTGAAATCTCCATTGAAAGCAATTCCTTCATAATAAGGCGGACCCGAGGTCAGGCATAGCCAGCAGTCCTCAGTAGCCCTTGGATCAGTTCTATTAAGGGCATAAAAGGCTCCTCTCACTAGGTTAAACATCCTCTGTCTTGTTGAAGGAATCTCAGGGGTAATAATTAGAGGTACCTGAGGAGTGGGAGGTTGGGTGATAGCAGCCATACTAAGAGGGTCCGCAATCACCGGAGTAGGCTGAGGAATAGTATGGGTGAGGGGTGTGGACTTGGTTGGGGGGCCTAAAGGATTGTAGGGGGTCTCTATTTTTAGTCTGATGGTGAACAATAATCCCTCATCATATCTTTCCTTGTAAATCCTAAGACCCCAGGTATACCCTTTTGTCCATCCCAGAGCTCTTTTCCCTGGTTCAGTAAAGGTGACACGGAGCGGATGGCACCAGTCAGTACACTCGTCTAGGTCGAATCCTCCAGGTACATAAGACGCTAGGGAATAGTTGGCTGTTACTCTAATATAGTCCCAGCTTGAGGAGGGCTTCCAGTGGGCTGTACCTGAAGTCTCGCAACCCCAGCTCTTGCAATAGAAGTCAGCCTTACCTCCACATGTTGGATTAAGGGATTGACTTCGGTGGGGCCCGGGACAGACATAGAAGGGATGGGTTCGAAGCATACTTCTATCCCTTTGGTTAGAGCAACCACCCCATGGGTCTCTCGAATGTTTTTCTACGTACGGAGGGGGTGTTAAAGGTGCCCTCTGAATGTCAGAGTACCCCTCCAAGTCCCATCCAGGAGGGGCTCCTATAGCCAACTTACAGATGTCAGGGAAAAGATCAGGCCACCAAGTCCACAGAGGGTGTACCTCGGCGATTGTCCATACAGCCCTACCCCCCTCATTGAGTACCTCCCACGTTTGTTGAACAGGACTGTGGGGGTTGAAGTCCTTTGGGATCGCTCTTACGAAGCAGGCGCAACTTAAAAGGGTTAGTAGTCTTCTCCAAAGTCCACTCATCATGGCTGACTCCAGGGGGTGCTCTCTTGACGTGGGATGCGTGGACCCAAGTGGGGATTCCTTCCACTTTGACCGCGGTGGGCGTTGTCAGTAGCACCAAGTAGGGTCCCTTCCACCTCGGTTCTAGGTTTCCCGCTCGGTGTCTCCTCACCAGGACTGCGTCTCCTACTTCAAACTGGTGCGGCACCTGTGTGTCACCAGCAACATAGGTTTCTTTTAGCTGTTCCCAGACCTCTTTTCTTACTATTTCGAGAGCTTTTAATCGAGCCAAAAGACTAGAAGAAGGAGAGAAAGACACATCCGGGTGATTCCTATCCCCTACAGTCATAAAAATGGGTGGGGGTGCCCCATACATTAATTCAAATGGAGTTAGGCCAAGGGGTCCTGGTGTATTCCGAACCCTGAACAAGGCATAAGGGAGAACGGCTGTCCAATCGCTTCCGCCGGATTCTAAGGCTATTTTAGTCAGAGTCTCCTTTAGCGTCCTGTTCATCCTCTCTACCTGTCCTGAACTCTGGGGTCTGTATGCACAATGTAATTTCCAATTTGTCCCCAGTTGCCTGGCCAATCCCTGACTTACCTGGGAGACGAAGGCAGGTCCGTTGTCTGACCCCATTACCTTAGGTATCCCAAAGCGGGGAAGGATTTCTTCAAGTATCTTCTTGACCACTACATTAGCTGTTTCTTTCTTGGTGGGGAACGCTTCGACCCATCCCGAGAAGGTGTCTATAAAAACTAGGAGATATTTATTTCCATACCTAGCCGGTTTCACCTCAGTGAAGTCGGTTTCCCAGTAGGCTCCAGGCCTGTCTCCTCGCAGTCGTTTTCCTTCCTGGAGCCTGCTAGACCCAGCATTGGTAAGTGCACAAGCACGGCAGTTTTTTACTATCTCCTGCACAATTCTCTTTAATCCAGGAATGTAATAGGGGGACTTACTAACCAATTTTAGTATTTTTTTAGTTCCTAAATGAGTCAGATGGTGTATGTTAGCTAAGTAATCTCGCCCCTCTTCTTCTGTGAGGGTTCTTTTATTTATTTCCTCAGCAGCGGGCAGTTGGGTTCTCACCACCAGAGTCATTGGCCCTTGGGCTGCTTTTTTAGCTTCTTGGTCTGCCATTTGATTTCCCTTTTCAACGGGCCCAGTTCCCTTCTGGTGTCCTGGGCAATGGATAATTGCCACCCTACGGGGCAGATGAACAGCTTCTAATAAGCTGAGAATTTCTTCTTTATTTTTGATATCTTTGCCGGCAGATGTCAGCAGTCCACGGTGTCGGTATATTGCTCCGTGAACATGAGCCGTGGCAAAAGCGTACCGGCTGTCAGTATAGACATTAAGAGTCCTTCCTTCTGCCAGCCTTAAGGCTTGAATTAGTGCGATTAGTTCTGCTTTTTGAGCTGATGTACCCTCCGGCAGGCTGCTGGCCCATATGACAGACTTTCCATCTACTACTGCTGCCCCAGCCCTCCGCTTACCTTCTACCACAAAGCTGCTTCCGTCTGTGAACCAAGTCATCGCCCCTGGCCAAGGTTGGTCTGTGAGGTCTGGCCGGATTCCAGTCTCTTCTGCCAGTATCTCTTCACACTTATGTGCAGGGGCCTCGTCAGCCTCAGGTAGTAAGGAGGCAGGGTTGAGAATGGCTGGGGGTGCGAAACTTACTCGCTCTGTCAGCAATAGGCTCTGGTAATGCGTCATTCGGGCGTTGGTCAACCAGCGGTCCGGTGGTTGCCTGACGATGCTCTCAAGAGAGTGTGGGGCCACTATGGTAACATTTTGGCCCATAGTACTAGCACAGCCATGGCTGCTATCGCTCGCAGGCAGGAGGGCCATCCACTGGCCACAGAGTCCAGTTTCTTTGATAAGTAGGCTACCGGGCGCTTCCATGGTCCCAAAACCTGGGTAAGGACTCCCCTTGCCACTCCATTTCTTTCATCAATGTATAGGGTGAAAGGTTTGTTTAAATCTGGCAGGGCCAATGCTGGAGCCTGCAGCAGTGCCTTTTTGAGAGTTTCAAAGGCTAGCTGATGTTCCCTGGTCCAGGTGAATTCCCCTTTCTCTTTGGTTAGTGGATACAAGGGAGCTGCCAGTGAGGCAAATCCGGGAATCCAGAGTCTGCAAAACCCGGCAGTCCCCAGGAACTCTCTTACCTGGCGAGCAGTAGTTGGGGCCGGGATCTGCATAACAGCTTGCTTTCTGGCTTCTGTGAGCCACCGTTGTCCATCTCTCAGGACATATCCTAGGTAGGTCACTTCTATCTGGCATAACTGAGCCTTTTTAGCAGAGGCCCGATACCCCAGCTTACCTAACTCGCCCAGGAGGTTATGGGTCCCAATTTCACAGTCCTCGCGTGTTTCTGCAGCTAGGAGCAGGTCATCTACATATTGCAAAAGAGTCACCTGTGGGTTATTGGCTCGGAAAAGAGCAAGATCTCGGTGTAGGGCTTCATCAAACAAAGTGGGCGAGTTCTTGAATCCCTGAGGCAGCCTCGTCCATGTGAGCTGTCCGGCTTGTCCACTCTCGGAGTCTCGCCATTCGAAAGCGAACAAGGGCTGGCTGTTGGGGTGTAACCTCAAACAGAAAAAAGCGTCTTTGAGATCCAGGACTGTGTACCATGTCCGACCAGGTGGCAAGGTGCTGAGGAGGTTATAAGGATTTGGCACCGTGGGGTGTATGTCCTGAACTCTCTTATTGACTTCTCTAAGGTCCTGGACTGGACGGTAATCACTGGTCCCTGGTTTTTTTACTGGAAGTAGAGGAGTGTTCCAAGGGGATTTGCATGGAACCAAAATCCCTTGTTGGAGCAGTTTGTTGATTTGGGGGCGTATACCCTCTTGAGCTTCTCTGCTCATGGGATATTGTCGGACCCCTATAGGGGTGGCCCCGGACTTAAGTTCAATCACCACGGGGGGGACCAGTTTTGCCATCCCCACTCCTCCCGTCTCTGCCCATGCCTGAGGGTATCGATTCAACCAGTCCTGTAATCCCTCATGGGGCTTTACTTTATTTTGGTAAAGTCGATATTCCTCTCCTAGTTGTAAAGACAGCTCTAGAGTCTGGGGCACTTTTATTCCCCAGAAAACCTCCGGTCGATGAGAGGTGAAAGTTATTTGTGCTTTTAACTTGGTTAGTAAGTCTCTCCCCAATAAAGGCATAGGACACTCTGGAATGACTAGAAACGAATGAGTTACTCGATTTCGCCCTATGTCTACTACTCGGGATGTGGTCCATGGATACAACTTTTGTCCCGTGGCCCCAATCACCAAGGTTTTTTCATTTTTTTTCACTTTTCCTAGAGGTGTTTTGAGTACTGAAAATTCGGCTCCCGTGTCAACTAGAAAGTCCACAGGGGTCCCCTCCACTTCTAAGGTTACCCTAGGCTCGGGGAGGGGGTCCGAGCCCCGTTCCCCCTAGTCTTCATCTTCTCCAAGAGAAAGCACCTTTACCTCTTGTTTTTTTTTTCGGACAGTCGCTCTTCCAGTGGCCCATTTCCTTGCAATATGCGCATTGGTTCCTCTCCAGGCGCTGCCTGCCTTCTCGGGGTCTCCTTGGTCCCTGCTGTCTTTTGTCTCCCAGGTACCCTGACTGTCTACCTTTTCTTCCGTTATCTCTTTCTCCTACTGCGGCCAGGATCCTAGTCAAAACCTTTTCTTGCCTCCTGTCTCTCCTATCCTCATCCTCTCTTTTCTCTCTTTTCTCTCTCTCTAACTTTTCATCTTCTGTTTCTCTCCTATGATACACTTTCTCTGCCTCTCTAACTACATCTCTTATGGTGTAATCCTGCAAGCCCTCAATTCGCTGTAACTTCTTCCTAATGTCAGGAGCCGACTGGCCAATGAAGGCCATAATTACTGAGGCCCTTTGACCCTCAGACGTGGGGTCGAATGGGGTATATCTCCTATAAGCCTCCATGAGCCTTTCGAGGAAGACTGAGGGGGGCTCAGTCGCTCCCTGCATAACCTCTCTTACCTTGGCCAGATTCGTGGGCTGCCGGGCAGCACCTCTGAGACCCGCCACTAGGACCCGGCGATAATTGGACAGTCGTTCCCTACCTGGTGCCGTATTATAATCCCATCGGGGCCGGGTTAGCGGGAATCCTTCATCTATTTCAGCTGGAGTTTGGACAGGGCGCCCAGCCTCGTCTCGGACGTTTTTCCGAGCCTCAAGGAGAATTCTCTCCCTCTCCTCGGTTGTGAATAGAGTCTGCAGAAGCTGCTGGCAGTCATCCCAGGTCAGCTGGTGTGAATACATTAATGATTCAACCAACCCAGTGAGTCCTGCAGGGTTCTCTGAAAAAGGGGGGTGATTAGCTTTCCAGTTATAGAGGTCAGAAGAGGAAAAAGGCCAATACTGTAGGGGCTGTAGACTGTTCGGATCGGCAGGGGGAGCCCCAATAGCCCTGAGGGGGAGCGCCACGGTTGAATCCGCAGGCCCCTCAGGGGTGACTCCTCGCCGGCTCCTTGTTCCTGTGGAGGGACCCCCTCCTCCGGCCGGGGCCTGAGGCAGGGGTCCCGAGGGAGCTGAAGGTTGGGGCTGGGAAGCATATGGTGGGGGTTGAGGGGTGTCGGGCCACTCAGGGGGTTCTTCAATCTCTGGATAGATCTTGGGGGGTTTCGTCACTGGTGTGCTGCGATCATCATCTCCCCTGAGCGGTGGTTTCGGTTTCTCTTTCTCACCATTTTCTCGGATGGCTAGAATCTTGGTGCCAGGGCGGAGAGGCGGGAGGAATGGGCGAACCCACGGGGGTGGGTAGCGTGCCAAGTCCTCCCATACCGTGATGTACGGTTGCTGCTCTGGATACGATCCTGGCCCCTCCTGAAAAACAATGGCCTTCACAGCCCTTATGGTGGGTAAGTAAAAAGTTCCTTCTGCTGGCCAACCTACTCCAAAAACAGGCCATTCCGAGGAACAGAAAGTCATCCATGGCTTTTTTTTCACTGTTACTGACAAATTTCGTCCTCTAGCCCTAACGTCCGTCCAATGGTCCTTAGTCAAAGATAAAGGAGTAGACACGGTCTGTCCCATAGTGAAGAATAAGAATAAACACAACACAATGACAGAGACGGAAAACACTAAGACATCCAAACACACTCGTCCGCGTCTGGACTTATACAACCAGCCAAACGCTACCTCTGACGGAGTGGGGTTCCGCGTCCACTCCTCTGGCAGGAAGAGCACTCACTCTTCTTCACTCTGCCGGGCAACAGCCAGGTCCTCCTGACTGTTCCGTACCCTGGGCACTCCAGGGTCTCCCTCGGAACGTCTTCCAAGGGTGCAGCCTGTGGGGAAATAGACCGTCGTCTTCCCACAGCCACTAGGGTCCTTACGGTCCTCAGTGGCAGCTGCCAGAATACAGAAAACCAGAACTGGTAACACAGGTGGGACTCAAACCCACAATCTCAGAATTGAAAAACCAAGACACAAGTTCAGCGGTTTCACACTTACACACTTAGACAACAGACAACATACAAGACTCACACAAACAAACGTACCTCCAAGGGGTCCTTCGGGGTTCTTGGGTGTCACGCAGATCTCGGTGGAACCTCCAAATGAAAGAACCTAGTGGGGAAACCCCCACCCAACTCCCGATTCAGCGTGCACCCAAGAATCACGAATAGAACACAACACCTTGATGTAACAACACGAGGTATTTTAATGGCGGAGCTCCGGGTCGAAACGTATCTCACACAGGAGACAGTGGATTCGACCACGAGGCTTGGAAGCTAGGGGTTTTTATAGAAAAGGAGTGGGGCTGGGGGAGGAATTGGCGCGGTTTTACATGATTGGTCCATTTAAACATCAGCAGCCTGAGGTCAGAGGGGTGGGAGATAGGGAAGCGATGGGCCTGCCCGGGCATGTCCTGGTCTGTTCTGCTATGTTCTCAGCCCCAGGTTTCAAAGCTCACAAACAACTCTTTGGGCTATTTGACATACATTACATGAATCACAGGTCTCAAGTTTTATTTCCTTTCAATAGGCATACGTTTTCTCCTTCCACCATGTGAGTCCTGGAGATGCAAGTCAGGTTGTTAGGCTTAGTGGCAAGTGTCTTTGCCACACACACACACACACACACACACACACATCTCCCAGCATTCTTCCGCCTCCGCTTCCTATCTGGCTGCAAGAGTGTTGGGATTACAGGTTTAAGCTATAGTATCATCGGGTTTTACATCAGTTCTGCGGATCTGAACTCAGACCTTGAAACACCAGCTATCTGTTCTTTGTTGAAAACGTTTGCCAGTCCTTTCTCTAGAATATTCCAAGGTAAAAATTATATAACAAGCAGTTAGACTTTAGAGTGTGTAATTGCCCACAAGAAACAATAATTTTAAATGCGTACCTTGATATGAACAAGAAAGAAATCAAGAAGTCTTAGAAAGCACCTGACAAGCTGGAGGGGTGGGGTGGAGGTGGGGGAGGGGTGGGGTGGAGGTGGGGGAGGGGTGGGGTGGAGGTGGGGGAGGGGTGGGGTGGAGGTGGGGGAGGGGTGGGGTGGAGGTGGGGGAGGGGTGGGGTGGAGGTGGGGGAGGGGTGGGGTGGAGGGGTGGGGTGGAGGTGGGGGAGGAGGGGAGGGGTGGGGTGGAGGTGGGGTGGAGGTGGGGGAGGGGTGGGGTGGAGGTGGGGGAGGGGTGGGGTGGAGGGGTGGGGTGGAGGTGGGGGAGGAGGGGAGGGGTGGGGTGGAGGTGGGGGAGGGGGTGGGGCATCCCTTAAGGAGACAGGGAAGTACAATGAGGATGTGTGAGTCTCCTAAAAAGCCAAGCAAGAAGATTGTTCAGGATGAGTTCCTAGTCAAGGAGAGCATCAGAGACTCTGTAAAGTGAGCAGCTGCACAGGTTACTGCATGCGACCTCCTTTGACAGTTTCTGCATGACAGTGGAGCATTGCTGTTCACAAGAAGCCCATGACCAAACAGGGTTGGTCTGGAAGTATGGCTGGGTGTGCTGGGTATTTACTCATGACCCCAGCCCTTGGGCAGTAGAAACAGGAGATCAGGAGCTCAAGGTCAGCCTCGGTTGTACATGGAGGACCAAGAGCAACCTGAGATAGTTGAAATCCCATCTCAAACAGGAACTGGAGAGATGGCTCCCTGGTTAAGAACACTTGTTCCTACAGAGAACCCAGGGTTAGATCCCCCCCCCCCCCCCATAGTGGCTCATTAGTGGTCATAACATTAGTTCCAAGGGATCTCTCTCTCTCTCTCTGTTTTTGTTTTTTATTTTATTTTTCTGACTCTCTCTCTCTCTGTTTTTGTTTTTTATTTTATTTTTTTGACCTTCTTGGGTATCAGGCATTCAGCTGATGCACATATATGGAGCCAAAACACTTGCATCTTAAAATGCATCTTAAAAAAGCACTCATGAAGCCTACTCTATGGGATTGTAAAATCCGTGCAGTTGGCCTATTTGCTTTTTGTTTGTTTGTTTGTTTGTTCCACAGCAGAGTATTTGCAGGAAAAGCCTTCAAATGACAGAGATGAAAACAGATGGAGCAAATGGGTGTGGCAGGGAGGGTTGGGGGGGGGGGAGAGGGTGTGGAGGGGAGTGGGGAAGGGGTGGGGAGGGGCTGATGAGGAGTGGGGGAGGGGTTAGGAGGGGCTAATGGGGAGAGTAAGCTGATTACAAAGGGAATCCAGGTGCCTCTGAGGCTGTAGAAGAAAGGGTGAGGTTACACAGGCACTCAGGGAGGAGAGATACAGGAAGGGGTGGACACTAAATGGCAAAGTGGGCACATGTGTGGAATAAAGAAGGTAGGGAGAGAATGGGACTTGCCAGGAGTCTTAGTCCAAGACCAATCCGTGTGAAGCTAGGGAACAGGGTCTAGAGAAGTCGTTCTCAGCCTTCCCAGAGCTGCAACCCCTTAATACAGCGCCTCCGGTGTGGTAGCCTGCACATTGTCGGTGCTACTGGGTAACTGTTTCTCTGCTTCTGTTATTAATCATAATGTAAATGTCTGTGTTTTCTACGGTCTTAGGCGACCCCTGTGAACAGGTGGTTTGACCCAAAGGGGTCTGGATTCACAGATTGAAAACTACTGCTCTAGAGTCCTCGGGAGGATTTGCAGGCTTTCAAAGGAAAATGGTACCTGTGGAGGAGGCAAAGAGGATTGAGGGCTGGAATTAACACAGAAAACTCAAGGAAAGTTAAAAGAAGTCTGAAGGTTTGAGAAGGTGTTCTTAACCTTTCCTGGAGCCTGGACTTGGTAAAATGTGTGTCGTTAGGATTAGAGAAAGAGCAAAAACATCAAACGAGGCCAGTGTGCCATTCCTGTGAGAAAATACAGACGTTAGACATCAGTGCCGGAATCACCCAGGCGTTACCTTTCTTGTGCTGACCACATGCCTGACAAGAAGAAACTTAAGGGCTAAGGCTTGGGGTGAGGGGTTACTTGGGCTCACGGTTCTCTGGGATACAGTCCATTCTGGTGAGAAAAGTGAGGCGGCCAAAGGTCCATGGTGGAGAGAGTGTGGGTGGAGCTCCTTACAGGCAGGTCTACAGAACAGGAAGCCCAGAGAGATGAAGGTGGGTGCTCGGCTGGTTTTCCACTGTACTCCTTTAATTCAGCCCCAAATCCTAGCCCCCCCCTCCAGTTAATCCTCTCTGGGAACAATCTCTCAGACACTACCAGAGGCATAGCTCACTATTATTCCAGGTGTTGGTTAATCCAGTCTCCTGATAATTAGAATTAAGTATCAGAAAATCAGAAAGAAGGACAACTGTCATCACCCACCATCAAGATTAAAATTTTAGAGGATTAATACAAGGGACCAGTCTTCGTCTGAGGATGCAGATCGAGGGATGTCAGAGAACAGACAAGTCAAGTCTGTGTTTGATCACCGGGGACAGACCACCCAGAAATGTCTTTGCCCGGGACTGGTACGCAACCTGAGAGGCTGAGTTGAAACTGAGTGAGCCTTTGGAACGGAGCTAAGTGATGACTCATCTCACTGACTTTAGTTCACCAGCTCTGGTTCCCTCCCTCTCAGGGAAACAGAGTGGATGCCTAACAGTGCTGAAACACTCCCTGGAGAACACGCCTCCGACTAACTCATAAAAACTGAATGCTTTTCATTACAAGTCGAGGGAGTGACTTGTTCTGCCCTCCTCCCCACCCCCGCCTTCCCTGAGGTGCCCCATCCTGAATGGCAGAGAGTGACATTGCCCCAAACATGACCCGTTTGTTATGAGATCATAGTTGAGCCATGAATGTCTACCAACTTTGCTGATTTGAAAATTAATTTTTAGTGTTGGGAGAACAATAAAAAGTAGATAATAATACCAGAACTATTTAATTATCGGAAATATCTGGGTAATGTTTAGTGGTGTATGAACAGGTAGGGAAAATACAAATGTTTATATATTGGATTTATTTGACATGACAAAATAAAAAATTTTGTTTTCTCAGATTTTTTTTTCCATCCTGCCTCCTGCCTGTCACCCCAGGCTCCTCACTGTTACTGCTCCTACATATTTCTTTCAGAGATTAAGCAAAAAGTCCATGTCTTAGTCAGGTTTCTATTCCTGCACAAACATCATGACCAAGAAGCAAGTTGGGGAGGAATTCAGCGTACACGTCCATACTGCTGTTCATCACCAAGGACGTCAGGACTGGAATTCAAGCAGGTCAGGGAACAGGAGCTGATGCAGAGGCCATAGGGGGGTGTGTGGGGGGGGTGGATGTTACTTACTGACTTGCCTCCCCTGGCTTGCTCAGCCTGCTCTCTTATAGAACCCAAAACTACTAGCCCAGAGATGGTCCCACCCACAAGGGGCCTTCCTCCTTGATCACTAATTGAGAAAATACCCCACAGCTGGATCTCATGGAGGCATTTCCCCAACTGAAGCTCCTTTCTCTGTGATAACCCCATCTGTGTCAAGTTGACGCATAAAACCAGCCAGTACAATTGACCCCTTGTCAACTTGACACACAAACACCTCACTAGTAAGCCTCAACCCTTAGTTCTTATTCATCCCCAAGATCTTAAATAACTTTAAAAGTCCTACAGTCTTTACATATTAAAAGTACATATCAATACCTTTAAAATATCCAGTATCTTTTAAAATCCAAAATCTTTTTACAATTAAAAGTCTCTTAACTGTGGGCTCCATTAAAATACTTTCTTCCTTCAAGAGGGAAAAATATCAGGGCACAGTAACAATCAAAAGCAAAAGTCAATCTCCAACCATCCAATGTCTGGGATACAACTCATAATCTTCTGGGCTCCTCCAAGGGCTTGGATCACTTCTCCAGCCCTGTCCTTTGTAGCACACAGCTTGTCTTCTAGGCTCCAGCTGCCTGTATGTACTCCACTGCTGCTGCTGTTCTTGGTGGTCATCTCATGGTACTGGCATCTCCAAAACACTGCTGTCTTCCACTGTAACTAGGCTTCACCAATAGCCTCTTATAGGCTCTCTTCATGGTGCCAAGCCTCAACTCCTTTGCATGACCCCTTCAGTCCTGGGTCATCAATTGCAACTGAGGCTGCATCTTCACCAATGGCCTTCCATGGCCTCTCACAATGCCGAGCCTCAGCTGCTCTGCGTGACCCCTTCATGCCTTCAAAACCAGTACCACCTGGGTGACTCTTACACATTACTAAGTCCAGCCACAGCACAAGATACAACCTTGGCTATCTCTGGAACACAGCCTCTGTGCTCTCAGAAAACACTTCCCAGAAGATGTCACCTCAATGATGCTGGTCTCTTCTTAATCACCACTAATTTCTTAGCTCCAGCTAACCAGCATCAATAGTTCCAGTAATGCAAAATTTTTGCTTTAGTAGTTCTGGTATCTTGTTAATCACAGCTGATTCTTCAGCCCCAGCTAACCAGAACCACAGAATCTTCACAATCAAACTAGCAATGGCCCTGAAAAAAGTCTTTAATTTTCCCTCTGAAATTTCACAAACCAGGCCTCCATCTTCTGCACTGTTCTCAACATTATCTTCTAACCTCCTACACAACATTTGACAGAGCTCTTAACAACGAATGGATCTTCTGGCCAAAGTTCCAAAGTCCTTCCACAGTCCTCCCCAAAACATGGTCAGGCTGTCACAGGAATACCCCACTGTGCTGGTACCAATTTGTCTTAATCTTCTGAAATCCATAGCTACTATGCCTCAAGATCTCCATACCAAGATCCAGATCAGAAACTTCAATCTCCCAGCCTCCAGATTAGGGTCACTGGTGAGCCTTCCAATTCTGGATTGTAGTTCATTCCAAATGTAGTCAAGTTGACAACCAGGAATAGCCACTACAGTCCAGAAAGTAATTAACTTCCTGTTCCTCGTGACAAAAATACCAGCTCTCCTACGGCAACAAACTGGATAACAATTTAGGGTAACTGACTCAGTCAATGCCTTTTAAGTTGTTAGAAAATAAGTGCTGTGAAAACAATTTTTTTTATTAGTGTGACCTATAGTATCCTGTGATGAAATATCTATTTATTCATTAAGAACAAAACACTAAGACATGCAGATCCATGAGTGGCTTGTGTTATACATGAGCTGCTTGGGTTGTACCAAGCAGAAACAAAACCAAAAACACCTATTAAATTGAATTAAAACGAAGTTGCCAAACTATTAGGTAGTGATAAAAAGCTGTAAAGAAGAGACTCATAGACCCTCATTGTAAATCCTTTAAGGGTCTAAGAGCTACTCTTTTGGATGGAGATAGTAGGACCTAGACTCATGAAGCAACTAAGGATGTACCTAATAAACAGGTCATCACAGAGGAGGATAAACACCCCGGAGCTGCATGAGTTAGGGTTACGGTTCTCAAAACTGTGTGTCAGAGTGCCCTGGAGGGCTCAGAACCTCAGCTTGCTGGCTTCCACCTCCAGAGTTCCTGGCGCAGTGAGACCTAGGGTGGAGGCTGAGAGTTTCTTGCCCTGAAGTCACTGATGCTGCTGATCTTGTGAGCGTCTGAAGAGTCATTCATTGGGGCAATTTCTGGAGGCGGAAGGATGAGTAAGAAAGTGTTGAGGAGGTGATGGGAGGAAGAAGAAAGCGACCAACTGTCCTAGTATGGTCCTGTTGCTCTGATAAAGTACCCCATAGGAGGCTACTTAGGGGAGACTCAGGTCATGGTCCTCAGTGAGGGAAGTCAAGGGGGCTGGAGCAGGAAGCAGCTGGTCACTTGACATCCACAGTCATGCTCGAAGAGAGAAGGAATGTGTACTCCACACATTCTCTTTTTTCATGCAATCTAGAGCCCAAACCCCCGGGGAACGTTGCCTCTCACTTCTAGATTGAGTCCTCCCACCTCAGTTGAGGAATCAAGGCGTCTCCGACAGACACGCCCACAGGCAAACCTGATTGGAAGATCTCTCACTGATACTCTTTTTTCTGATGATTCTAGAGTGAGTCTTAACAATTAAAACTGCCATGGTAGCTTCCTGGAAGGAATCACAGAAAGGAAGGAATGAAGGTAAATGATGTTTTGCTAAATTAAAATAGCAGTGTGGAAAAGCAACTTCCCCGCTGCAGCTTCAGTCTCAACACCGATAAAATAGTAACACCCCAAAGAGAAACGAAGATGCTGAAAGACCTGACAGACGGAAGTAGAAATGAGGCCTGTAATTAAGTAACAGTTCAAGGTTAACAGGCCAAAAACGAGTCCCTGAGTTGTAAGCTGCTTATGAGAGAGACAGGAGTAAGACAGCTGGAGATGGAGACACGGTGCTTGTGGCTGATTGCGACTGGAGGGATAATGTGGCTTAGGACACAGCGACTATGAGCTTATTAGTATTGCGTCTCAGAAGGAGGCACACTCATCCTTCTGTCCTGGCCAGATGGACACACACAGGCCTCTTGCTGCAGTGGCCTGCTTATAACATGTGGAAGAGATAACATGAATATGGGCTTTGCTGAACCGTTTTTTCAAGCACACAAGCAAGGTCGAGCTACCCAGACTCTGTAAAGGATTAAAGAGGCCAAGAGCATTGTATTGAAGCTTCCAGATAAAAGAGCTAGCCAGGACCAGGAATAAACATCCCCCCCTTGTAGGTAGGTTAAATGTAGATTACTCTGTTCTAAAGTTTGCTGGTTTTAACTGATTCCGGAAAGAAATCCATCACAGACTTAGGAGTAGTAGATGATGATGGGCATGGTGGTATGTTGCAAGCAATCTCCTAATACAGGAATCGGAGACAGGAGGATTGCTCTCCCCAGACTAGCCTGGGACACATCAGGAAATTCCTTCCAAGACCCAAAGGAGATTGAAAAACAACAACAATGCAGCAAGCTTCTCTGAAAGGAGGATGCCAGTGAAAGAGCTTCCTGTGTTTAAGCATGGTAGCTTTGAGGAGCAAGTGTCTGCTGCCTCCAAGACTGGCCCTCGGCAATGGTTTAGCAGGCAGTTGGGGTCGGTATCCCAAGGGGAGGCTTCTAGGTAATAAGTTCATGAGTGAGTTCCTGGTAATTTTGCTTTCATTATGAACATGTTATAGCAGAGGGTGAGAGGGTTTAACGAGACATTCTTTCCGTTGTGTGTGTGTTTACGAGTACACGTGTGCACATACGTAAGTATGTGGAAGCTAGAATCAACAGAGAGCAGCATTCCTCAGGAGCCATCCGGATTGCTTTTGTTCAGACATGGTTTCTGACTGGGACCTGAGCCCCTCCTCACTAGGCTAGGCTGGCTTGCTAGCAAGCCTCAGGGAGCCCTCTGTCTCTGCCTCCCCAGCCCTGAGATGACAGGCACCTGCTCGTATGAAGGCTGAGGTGAATCTCAGGCCACCGCACTTCCACGACAAGCATTGTAAGTCCTGAGCCACCTTCGCAACACCGCCAGTTTAGTTTTTATATACTCACACCTATTGGCCTTTAGAAAAATGCAGATGCACTCAGAAAGGAAAACAAGAAACAGAGCAAAATCATTGCATTCAAATTGACCATGTGGCCTGACAGGCTTGTCTTTCTAATAGTCCCATCCATGGGCCATCAAAGGTTTCAGTTCCAGTCCCCCAACTGGTCAGAGCCTCTCAGCACTGGTGATGGTACAGCTGCTGTCTGGGGAGCTCCAGTGTGTGATGCCTTCCCCCCCACCTCCATTACTCGGTGCCTGGATAGCTCAGCTACACAGCACAGTGAATGCTCTTTACACTGGAAGAGCTGGTATCCCAACACTGCACTATTAACTATCACCACTTCCATATTCAAGCTGAGTACTTTGTGCTTAGTTCCAGGGCTGACCGATTTTATCCAGCTGATGGGGTTTTACATCTGTGTCACACTTTTGTTACTTTGATGTCCTTTCACAGGGGAACATTTGAATTCTGGCATTCCCTTGCCAGGAACCCAGAAGCGAAACCAAGCTTGCTCATGAATTCCATATGTGGACGTGCATGGAAGTTGATATCGTTGTTGTTAATTTTCCTGTTGCTGGAATGAAATACCCAGACAAAGCAACGTCAAGAGAGAAAGGGTTCATTTTGGCTTTTACTCGGGTACCCCACGATGGCGAGGAAGCCACAGCGCAGGAGCTTGAGGCAGCAGCTGCTCTCGTCGATTCCACAGTAAGGAGAGAAGTCCTGGTCAACAGCTCTTCTCCACTGTACTCTGTCCGTGACCCAAAGCACGGGGAACGGCATTACCAACGTTTTTACTGTAGGTCTTCTTACCTCAGTTAACCTAAGCAAGACAAGCCCACACAGGCATAGCCAGGGGGTTATAGCCTACATGGTTCTACTAGCCAATCACAGAGCCATCATCCCAGTGACCTAAACCTACGCCCTAGGCCCCGCCCCTTAAAGGCCCCACCCACGACCTTCTCATAGCATAAAACTGAGCAGGAAGCCCACACATAGGAGACTTCTGGGGAGTCTCTTTCTAACTGTGGCGTCGCTGTGTCTACCCAACATCGTTAGGACCTTGTGCTGTGCCCTTGACCTTCTGAGGGTGATGAGTGTTACTTCACTATCTTTACAGTGTGGTTTGAAATTTTATTTTACTTTGTGCGTCTGTGGGGGAGGAGGGGTGGTTTGCTTGTATGCATTAGTTTGTACTGTGTAGAGGTCAGAAGAGGTCATCAAATCCTTGGAATTGAAGTTAGGGACAGCTGTTAGTCTCCACGTGGGTGCTGGGAACCGAACACAGATCCTGTGTAAGAGCAACCCGCACTCTTAACCACCGAGCGGCCTCTCTAGCTTCAAATCCTTAGGAGAAAAGTTTAAAAATATATATGTATGTGTGTTGTGTGTCTGTGTGTATGCTACATGTGTGCGTCCCCAAGGCCTGAAGAAGGCAATGGATCCTCCGGATCCCCTGGAAGTAGAGCTACAGGCAGTTTTGAGTGCTGGGAACTGAACTCAGTTCTTCTGGAAGCTGCATCTCCCCATCCAACCTGCCATGCACCCAGTGGAAGTCTGTGTGTTCCATTCTGATAACCCGGGCTGTGTGCAAGCAACTCAAGCCCTTCGGGAAAAACAGTTATATTATTACACAAACAATACTACGTTAAAACATTAACTCTTGCTTTTAATTATAGAGCTATTAATACGGGACTGACTTACAGTGGTGTGAGCTCAATACCCAGCTGCTGCCTGTGTGTAATTTGACTTTAATTATTCTGACTTAAGTGCAGGTGGTAGCTCTCTTTTGTTGCTTTTCACGTGGAGTTACAGCGGCAGAACAATAAGTGCAAGCCTTCCCTGATGTGAACCGGAGACTATCTACTTCTATAGGCGATGGCATGAGTTATTTTTCTATTGCTGTGAGAAAGCAGTATGGTCAAGGAAACTTCTAGAAGGAAGGGTTTATTTATTTGGGCTTATGGTTCCAGAGGGAGAGGAGTCCTTCATTCATGTGGCAGGGAAGTACAGTGGGCATGGCAGCGGGAGCACAGCCAAGAGCTCATGTCTCAACCTTCAAGCTGGAAACAAAGTGGGGGTACGAACTAGAAACTCTTCAGGTCTTTGAAAGCTTAAAAACCCTTCCTCAGTAATGCACTTTCTCCAGCAAGGCCATATCTCCCATGTCTTCCCAAACAGCGACCAGTGTTCAAATGTCTGAGACTATGGGGACACTCATTCTAAAGGACACAGCAGTTTTCTTCTGTCGCCCTATTCCCATGAAGTTTTCGTCACCTTTCTCTCTTATGCTGTGTTTTTATGTAAGGTGGTGTGTGTGTGTGTGTGTGTGTTTGTGTGTCTGTGTCTGTGTGTGTGTGGTGTGTGAATGAGTGCACTGAGTGCACATGTGTGTGTGTAACTGTGTGTTTTTGTATGTGTGTCTGTATATGGGTAAGTTTTGTGTGTGTGTGTGTTTGTTTCTTGTATGTGAATATGTGTCTGTCTGTCTGTGTCTGTATGTGTATTCTTTGTATATGTGTGAGTGCCTGTTTTTGTGTGTGTGAGTATGAGTTTGTGAGTAGGTTTGTGTGTGTGTAAGTGTGTGTCTGATTGTGTGTGTGTGCATGAATGTGTGTTCTTTGTATGTGAGTGTCTGTTTTTTTATTGTTTGAATGTGGGTTTGTATGTATGTGTCTGTGAATGAGGGTGCACATGAATATGTGTTACTGTGTGGTTTTGTATGTGGGTCTGTGTGTATGGGTATGTTTTTTGTATTTTTGTGTATGTAAGTGTCTGTATTTGTGTGTTGTGTGAAATGTTGGAATGTAGGTTTGTGTGTATGTGTGAATGTGTGAGTTTGTGTGTGTGTGAGTGAGAGATGTGGTGAGTACACATGTAATGTAGGTATGTGTGTGTGTGTGTGTGCACCTATGTGTGGGCATCAGGAGCCCAGAGCAGGATGCAAGGCTCTCCACCATATCACCTGGGTCAGGGTCCTGCCCTGACCAATGAATGTGAAGCCCAGCATTCCATACACGCAAGCAAGCAGTGAGCTCTCAGGTCTGCCCATCTCCTCTCCCAGCACCGCCGGGTTTATGGCACAGTCAGCTATGCCCAGCTCTTTGCTCTAGAGCTGGAGATTGGAACTCAGGTCCTGAGGCTCTCAGAGCAAGCAGTCATCTCATTAGCCACACTTTATAGTTGGTTTTTAATTCCATGAAATATGTTTAAAACTGTCAATGCAAGGCTTATAAGAGATTGCTTGACATTACTTAAAAGTTTAGTATTATGCTGGGTGTGGTGGTGCACACCTTTAATCCCAGCACTCAGGAGGCAGAGGCAGGCAGATTTCTGAGTTCGAGGCCAGCCTGGTCTACAGAGTGAGTTCCAGGACAGCCAGGACTACAGAGAAACCCTGTCTCAAAAAAACCAAAAAACAAACAAACAAAAAAAGTTTAGTATTTCCAAACACAGCAGTGCCAGGCATGACTGAAACATGGCAATATTACTCCCTGCAATTCTCTTGCTGCCCAATCAAGTCTGATAGTTTAATAGCACTAAGGTAAAGAGCTGGACATAGCTGACTATATTTTTAATTATCACTGCCAAGTTCCTTGAGATATAAAAACTTTCTGTCTCTTAATATCTTAAAGGGATTTTATAAAATTACTCACATAATTCTAGAGGCCATTTTAAAACCAAACTTTGGTTAGGTTCATATTATTTTTCTCATCAAGTGAGTTCAATTTTGGTGATATAAAGACACAAAGCCAGGAAAATGTTTTACTAGTTTAGAGTTTATTTAGATTTTATTCTAACTGTACACTTTAAAACTTATATTTCTTTTTTTTTTTTTTTTTTTTTTTTGGTTTTTTGAGACAGGGTTTCTCTGTGTAGCTCTGGCTGTCCTGGAACTCACTTTGTAGACCAAGCTGGCCTCGAACTCAGAAATCCGCCTGCCTCTGCCTCCCGAGTGCTGGGATTAAAGGCGTGCGCCACCACGCCCGGCTAAAACTTATATTTCTAAAGTAAAAAAAAAAATTCCCTTTTATGGGGAGATGTTTTAAGAGTAAGTAAATAATCTCATTTTTCATTAAACTTTTACCCATAAGTTTTTTATTCATAGATACTATTCTCCCTTCCCCCCATTCTATAAAATGTTTATTTTGGGGGAGATGTCCCTGTGGTTAAGAGCACTGTCTGCTCTCACAGATCACTAGGTTCAAATCCCAGCACCTCCACGAAGCACACAGCTCTCTGTAACTCAGGTTCCAGGAATCCTATGCTCTCTTCTGGTCTCTGTGGCATCAGGTACGCAAGTGGTACTCAGACAGACATTTAGGCAAAAATACTCACACACATGAAAATTACAATAACATCTTGTGGTTTTAAAAAAATGTGGGGCTGGTGAGATGGCTCAGTGGGTAAGAGCACCTGACTCTTCCGAAGGTCCGAGGTTCAAATCCCAGCAACCACATGGTGGCTCACAACCATCTGTGACGAGATCTGGCGCCCTCTTCTGGAGTGTCTGAAGACAGCTGCAGTGTACTTACATATAATAAAAATAAATCTTAAAAAAAAAATGTATGTGATTGTGTGTGCCTGCATGAGTTTATGTGCATCACAACACATCATAAACTTACATTAGATGATCACCATAAACTCACGCACACTCGTTTGGGCGTGGTGGCGCATGCCTTTAATCCCAGCACTCAGGAGGCAGAGTGCACTGGTCATAAATGGAATTAAATATGGTTACAAGCCTTGACTCAGGCACTGCATGTATGTATTGATATGATTATAGACACATGAGTCTTTTTGCGTTACTTGACAGGTGGTAGTTTGTTGGTACTGTCATTGGATGCTCAGGTTACTCTGGCCCCGCCCCTTGGAAATGATGGATTTATATCATTTGCATATTTCCTTCTTTTGTCTGAACAGTTCTTTGCTGTAAAATAGAATACCTTGTACTTTGTATGTTTCCTAACCCATTTCTTCAAGCATTTACATTTCCTGTTGTCATTATCTGTTTTTCCTTCATTTTTGCATATGTGTGTATTGCACATGCATGTGTGCACATATGTGGACACCCGTGCTTGTGGAGCACGTGCATTGTGTGCTCATGCATGTGGAGGCCTGTTGTTAACTTCAGGGATCATCTTCCATCTTAGTCAACAAGGCAAGGCCTCTCAATCAAACCCAGAGGTCTCTGATACAGCTAGTCTTCCTGGCCACCTTGCTCTGGAGATACTCTGTCTTTGCCTTTGGACGCTAGAGCTACAGTCAGGTTACCACGCCTACCTGGTATTTCTGTGAGTTCTAGGTATCTAAACTGCCCTCACACTTGTGAAGCATGTACTTCAACCACAGAGAAATCTCCCCAGCCCTGTGTCTATCCTTTTAATATAGGACGTTGGTGACAATGTGGCTATCGAGCATGCTTAGTGTTGCCCATGTTTGTTTCTAGGGCCTTTCAGAATAGATAGATAGATGGGCATGAACAGACAGACAAACAGATAGATGATAGATGGACCAATGGGATATGAGGTCTCCATTTCTATACTACTACTAAATCATCACATGATAATTTAGGTCTGCCTGATGAATAAATATGAACCACACATAAATTTATTTCCACGTTTAAAAAAGAAAGGTATTTGAGATAGTCTTATATATCCATGCCATTTCAGGCCACAGGAGTGTAAAGACAAGACATTACAAGACATTGTCCTTCCTTCTTCATTCCACGCTAAACAGCGCATGCTTGATTTGGCGCCGTCACGTGGCAAGTTTCAAGTAGCCGTGCACCACTCGTGGCCACTGTGTTGAACAGCACAGTCCTGTCTTCGTGACTTTTGAATGTCTTATTTCTTCCATCAACAGCAAAGAACTCGGGATGAGTTTTCTGCGGACCCAAAATACACAGACAGTAGCCTCGGGAGGACTGGTCTGTATACCTGAAAAGCAAAGGTTTACAGTCTGGTATTGAGTTTCACCGTTTTAGGTTAGAAACATACAGTGACCACCAGGAATCTTGAGCATACAGCTGAGTGAGTTTTAACCCTGCACACACTTGCAGCCTCCATCTTGATCGTTGTCCTCCTCCTAGGCATTTACACAGTTCCCCTGGTCAGTCTGTGTCACTGTTGAAAATCAACCTAACTTGTTGTTCTCAATGCATAGGGTTTTTCCTCGAGCCTTATATAAATGGAACCAAGGTTTCCTTCTTCGGATGTATGTCAAGCTGCTTTTTAAAATAATTTGGTTTTAACTATTTTTGCATTCATGTGTGGGTGCTTGAGTGCGGCGTGATGTTGGATCCCCTGGAGCTGGAGTCACAGGTGGCTTGTGAGCCACTTGATGTGGATGCCGGGAACCAAACTTCGGTCCTCTGCAAGAGCTGCAAGTGCTTTGAACCACCGAGGATCCTTTCTAGCCCCTAGCTCCTCCCTCTCATTGGGACTTATCCCTTGTCTGTATTGCATGTATTCATAACGCATTCCTCTTTCACCACTAAAAGATATACTGCAGTTTGTTTATCCATATCCCTGTTAACATTCAGTTCTTTTATATATATATATTTGTTTGTTTGTTTATTTATTAATTTAACGTATGTGAGTACACTGTAGCTGTCTTCACACGCACCAGAAGAGGGCATCAGATTCCATCACAGATGGTTGTGAGCCACCATGTGGTTGCTGGGAATTGAACTCAGGACCTTTGGAAGGGCAGTCAGTGCTCTTAACCACTGAGCCATCTCTCCAGCCCAACATTGGGTTCTTTACAGTTGGGTTATCATGCCAAAACCTTCTAAGAGCAGTTACGATTTAGTTGTGAAATATTCCTACTGGTTCATGGGTTTGAACACTTGGTTCCCACCTGGGCTGCTGTTCTGGGAAGACCTAGATCTGGGAGAAATGGGTCACTGGATTTTGAAGGTTATAGTGCAGGCCTGCTTCTGGGTCCAGTCTTTTTCACTTCCTGGTCTGCCAAGATGGGAGAAGGCAGATGCTACAGGCTCCTGGCTATACATGACTACCCAATGCCCGCCGTCCCATGCACAGCAGAATGGCTGTTCTCAAACTGCGAGGTGAGATGAATCCTGAGAGTCACTTCAATGTCGGGAAACATCATAGACACACAGTGCCTTTATTGTAGGCTTTGCATATGTATGTTTGCACTGATTTGGGGGAAATTCCTGGGAATGCAATTAGTCATAGGCTAGGTACAACAATTTTAATGTATCTGACTAAACGTTATTGGTCCATGTTCTTTGCAGCCATGTTTTATGAGCACCGTTACCAGGAGTGCATCTAAGTGTTCCTTATTTATTACTGAAAAGTTGGCTGAAGGAAAAGATACACAGCAGACTGGGCTTCATCTGAGCAGCTCTGCTGAAGGATAGTCTCTAGGTTGAGAAACCAGAGCGTTCCCTGTCTGCTGACAGACCAGGGATTATTATGGGGTGGAGATGAGGGGGAGGGGGAGGGGGAGAACAGAAGGACAGGAGGCATGGTCAAAGAGAAAGCGTTTTGACTGAAGATTGGCCATTGCTAGGAGTGACCAAAGAATGTTGAGCAGTAGGGAAGGAATGTCAGGGGATTGACAGGCACTGTGGGGGCCTGCAGGGGGAGAGATGGAGGAAAGCAGCCTCGGGAAGAGGCTAATTACTGTGGTTCGGGAGAATTGTCACCATTTAATCAAAATGGAGGAGTTTTCAAAGTGTTGTGGCCTTGGCCAACAACTATGAGTTTTTCCTGTGTGCCAAGTACCTTGCTTGGATGACATTTTCTTCTGTCCACATCCATAACTGTATCACCCTCCCTCTCACCTCTCTTCCTCTCACCTCAGGCACTGCCTCTGACTTCATTCTCACTAGAAGCCTTGCCAGCGGGGTGACCATCTCTGTGTTCACCTGTGTCATTTCCTTCTGTGTGGCCAGTGCCACCACCCAGCACTGTGACCCGGCCACCATTCCCCAGGAATAGCTCAACCACTTCTCCTTCATGTACCTATTAGTCAGGGTGACTAACACGGACAAGTCTGGTTGAATGAATAATGTTTGGCAATGTGTACAAGGCCCATAATGTTAAACAAAACTAAGGGCTCCAATTAAGTCTTATATTTAAATTCAATCTTGAATTTATTTTCTGGGGCAAGCACTTTGCTTAAGCTAAAAACAAAAGTCAAAAAGATTTTTAACATTTGGTCTGGATAAAGGAAGAAATTAATAAGGCCTTAGAAGTCAGAGTAATTATCGCTGAGAAGCATCATGGGAGTTGGTGTGTGTGTGTGTGTGTGTGTGTGTGTGTGTGTGTGTGTGTGTGTATGATCATTGGCATCCACAGTGTATGGACAGCAGGACTCATGGCTTCAGATCCCTGACATGGGGCCCAGACAGATAAATAGTAAGAGCTGGACCAGTGGACAAGGGGACAGTGATCTGCAGATGCTGTACCCCCTTCCCTGGGGTGTCACTTCCCAAGGCCAGAGGACTGGGTCAGACACTGCAATGATTTAGACAAGAATTTTAATCATTTGGCCATGTTTTTAGGTATCCATGGTAACAGGTTGATCTATTTCCATGTGTGGGTTAGACTCCTGGGGAAAGGCCTGCTGGATGGTCAGCTCCTACCCAGGAATGCGGGTAGCATGGCAGCATTGTCAGGAAAGACAGCTTTATTGCCTGTGTTCCCAGCCTCTGTCCTAAGAGATAGTTCAGCCTCATTTTAAAGGCTGAGATGCAGCTCAGCTCAGTGTTTGCCTGTTCCTGTTAAGAGTGAGGTGGAATTGTAACTGCTAGGTCACAGGAGACAGAACACAACACAATTATCACAACCAAGAGGTCACACAGGCCTCCTCAGGGCTTGGGTGTGTCTCACTCTGTCACCTCAGACAGTGCATTCCTGAAATGTCATTAGTAGTCAACACCACATTCCCAGGACAAACCTGGGAGAGACTGTCTCCCTCCTCTGAGAACCGCCCCACACAGAGGGCAGATGTCAGCAAGGCGAGGCTTTGTGTTTTTGTTATTTCCAAATTCATCCCTGCTGCCTTTTTGATTATAAACAACCTTGAGGTTTGATTCTGGGACACTTTATTCCTCGTAAAACAAGTCCCCCTCTGCTGGTCCCCATTTCCCCTTGTCCTTCTCTGGCTTAGACAAATTTCTAAATCAATCTGATTATGAATCAGCAGTTTTTAATCTCAAGATCAATATATCTTGGGATGAAAAAAAAAAAGCACTTAAAAACAAAAGGCAAAACAAAACAAAATCCCACAAAACCTGACTGTCTATAAATTCATGAATCATGAATCAATGTCCTTTTAATTAATGGCATGAGGTGGCCTCAACAGCATTAATCCATAAATGAGAACGTACTTAAATTATTAGAAAGATGAGCCGGGCGTGGTGGCGCACGCCTTTAATCCCAGTCGGGAGGCAGAGGCAGGTGGATTTCTGAGTTCGAGGCCAGCCTGGTCTACAAAGTGAGTTCCAGGACAGCCAGGGCTATACAGAGAAACCCTGTCTCGAAAAACCAAAAAAAAAAAAATTATTAGAAAGAAAATTATTTTAAAGATCTATGTCTTAGTTAGGGTTTTACTGCCGTGAACAGATACCATGACTAAGGCAACTCTTATATATTAAACATTTAATTGGGGCTGGCTTACAGGCCCAGAGGTTCAGTCCATTACCATCAAGAGTAGCAGTGCCCAGGCAAGCGTGGTGCAGGAGGAGCTGAGAGGTCTACATCTTGTTCCAAAGGCAAATAGGAGAAGACTGACTTCCAGGCAGCCAGCACGAGGGCCTTAAGGCCCATGCCCACAGTGACATGCTTCCTCCAACAAGGCCTCACCTACTCCAACAAGGCCACACCTCCAAATAGCGCCACTCCCTGGGCCAAGCATATTCAAACCACCACACTCTCTTAAGCTGATGGGAAGTCCTTCTGCTGATTTGGGACTCTGAGGATAAGAGCATCTCAGGGGACACACTTGCTGCCTTAGTACTGCCTTCTACCAAACTGTGCCAACGTGAACTGTGCCGGTCAACAAATCTGCCATGTGCACATAGATGATGCTCTGTTCGTATTAATAAATCCATGGAATTAGAGAAGCCGACTTTAATGATACAAATGGGAAAGGCTGCTGCTCTTCCCAACCTGGAGACAGAATTCAGGGCTGAGATTTGCTTTTCAGTTTCCATAGATACAACCCTTGATTGATTTGCCAAGCTAGTGGTCTGCCCTTCCTCCTCGGTGGTGGTGGTGGAGATGGTGAAGGTGGTGAGGAAGCAGAGGTGGAGGTAGTGGCAGTGATGGTGGAGGTGGTGGTTGTGAGGAGGTGGTAGAGGTAATGACAGGGGTGGTGGTTGTGGTGGTGGCATCAATTAGCAGGCAGGGGAGTGCTGGAGATCAAAGGCTTTGAGCATTAGGTAAGTGTTTTCCACCATAACTCCTCAGTCCCATCTTTGACTTTTAAGTGACACCCTGCGATTGCCGGTGACCAGTTCTAGACACTGATGAAAAACATACACTTTACTGGACTGCCATGGAGAATATTCATAAACATTCCGTGAATTGGTCTGTTTGTGCACCATGAAATGACTTGTCTAAAGCCTACAGCTAGGGCTGGGGATGTGGCTGTGTGGCAGAGTACACACTGAGCACGCGCAAAGCCCTGCGTTCTGTTCCCGGCTCTGCATAAATGGGGGAGGGGAGCAGATGAAGTCTGAATGTGTATGTGTTGTTCACATGGGCACAGCCACGTCAAGACCCTGATGCCTCACACTTACGTGAGTGGCAAAGCCTTCCTGGGTGGGGCTCAGTGGACTGCGAAAGTCTTCCTCCTGTCTAAGTGAGTTTATGAATGATTGACCAGTGCGTACAAAGGCTAGCAATTGCAGCTTCCTCCTGCTGCCGGCTGCCACCCAGACTGCTCCTCCACGGAGACCTCCCACAGAGACTAGCTAATCCTCCTGTGCTGTTCATAATAAACCCGCTGATCCAGACTGTAGTCTGTGTCCTCCATCCGAGAGCATAGCTAACCCGATCCCAGCTTTTCTGGGTCACCCCAGCCAGGCTTCCAGGACCAAGCTGTGCAGAATACGTGCAATAAAGAAGTCATTAAATTTTTATTTTTATAAAAATACTATTTCATCCACTCCTATTTTGGCATGTGTCTCTAAAAATTAAAAACTTTCTCTTACTATAACTCTCATATTTAAGTCACTGACAGCATGTCTCTGTCACAGACAGAGACACAGACAGGAGGCTGGGCTGTATAAAATATTCAGCAGTATTATTATATTGGGTTCTGGAGGGTTTGCCATCAATGGTTGTGACTGTGATCATGGATAAGGACAGAGCTCTCCTCTGTGTCACACTCACTGGCGCCCCTACTGTCTGAGGGAGTGTTGATTCATACCGGCCATTTGCTGTCTGCCCTGGGAGGCAGATGGGAAGACCAGAAGGATAGTATGTAGCTTTGCTGCCCTGCCTAAGCTCCAGGAACAGACCACACTACCAGCCCCCCCCCCCCCCCCCCAGCTTCCCTTGAATCCACAGATGAAAGACACAGACACACAGTTGTTCAATTTTAACTTGCCCTTTGACACAATGGCTGGACACTACTATCTCTTCCCTGGAAAAGTGTGCCTTTATCAATCAATATTCTTATCCCCGCACCTCCCACCTACCCTATACTTTAGTTGCTCTGTACATCTAGCCACTGCTAAATGTCCCTGACTACCTGCTTGTAGGAGTGGTCTGTGTGGCCACTCTGTTTTGAGATCTCACATGGCTGGTCAACTTTTCTCCATCAGAAGCACAGAAAACTCTCTCTTCCCTTGCAACTCTCTGCTGGACTTGAGGGACCTGGAAGTCCCGACTATCCCTCTGCCCAGCAATTGGCCCATGGTTTCTTTACCGACAGGTCAAGAACCAATTGGGGAACAGGACGTTAGCATCAGACCCACTTCTACACAGAAGGAGTAATGTTATGTCAAAGGAGATACTGACAAACCACCAGGAGCCCTCATTGCTGTGTTTTTTGCCAACCTGCTAATTCCCAAATTGGACTAAAATTTCATAATGTATTTTCAGTGCCCTACTCCTGAGTTACAGAGTTCTGCTCTGTGCGTGATTTAACTGACGTCGCTAAACCCCTACTTGAATGTTGGCAGTCTTTCAACCTCATGATCAAAAGTCCATTTGACTTCCTACCAAGTTCACCACGGTTTGTGCTTCCTCTGCCGGATCAGGTAGAGACATCCAGGTGAGTACTCTGAAGACCGCTAAAGGGATGGGAGGTGACACATGAGGACAAGTGACGAGGAAGCACAGTGCAGGACTCAGATACTACTCACCACCACCGGGCCCGCAAAGCAAGATCACACATGGCTTCAAGCTCAGAACCAGCTGGAGAACAGGGACCGAGTGAGTCAGGAACAACCGGGAAACCCTGCACACTTGGCATTTGACACAGATCAGATGATCTGTGTGTCAAGCTGGGAGAAATCAGGAAGTACTTTGTTGTGAGAAAGTCAAAACAGCGTCGAAAGAGAAATTAAAGGGCTCACATCATGAATGCACTCAAGCCCACAAATAAAAAATAGATCTCAAAAGAAAATCCCGAGAAATAACGAGGCTGGGAAGATGGCTCAGCTGGTAAAGCGCTGGCTGTGCAAATAAGACCTGAGTTCAATCCCCCAACCCCAAGGAAAGCCAGGTACTGTAGTGCACACATGAGCTCCTGACACTGAGAAGGCAGAGACAGGAGGATCTGCAGCTCACTAGTCAGCAGAGTCTGAGGAAGAATAATACCTGATCCAAATCTCTGGCCCTCACACACATGTGCATCCATCAAACATGCTTGAAACATGTGTACACGCATACATCATGAGAGGTCATAGCAAGTCAAGCTGAAGGACATAAGAAGAGACATGAAACCGTGGACGACCAAAGAAAACTACTGAAACTCAGTTCTTTGAGAAGGCTGTAAAATGGATAAAATTTGGGTGGTGGTGGTGACCAGTGTCACAAATGAAAAAGGACACAGCTTGTGGTCAAGATCCAAGATGCCTGGATGACCCGAGTTTAATTCCTGGAACCCACGTCATGGTGGAAAGGGAACTGGCCCCACAATGATGTCCTCTGACCTCCATGGGAGTGTCATGCTGTGTACATACATCAAATAATAAGTCATTCTTTTCCAGGGAACATCACTGTAGATCCAACAAATACAATTGCTTCCTAGTCATCCAACGAGTCTCCCTGTTCTTATTAACACCAGCCTTTAAAGGGTAATAACAAACATTAAACGGACAAATTCCCTTGAAGTCACAAATTACAAATGCTCCCTCAGGAAGAAATCAAGGCAGAGCACAGCAGTGCATGCCTTTAATCCCAGAACTTGGGAGGTAGAAATAAGTCTCTGAGTTGTAGGCCAGCCTGGTCTATGTGATGAGACTCTATCTCTGAAAGAAAAATAGAAGAAAAGGAGAAGGGGGAGGAGTGGGGGGAGGAGGGGGAGGGGAGGAGGAGGAACAGGGAAAGGAGGAGGGGGATCATTAGTAGAAGGGGAGGAAGGAGGAGAAGGGAGGGAGGGAGGGGGAGAAGGAGGAGTGGGGGGGAGGAGCAGAAGGAAAAGGAAGAAAAAGAGGAGAAGGAGGAAAGACAGGGAGAAGGAGCAAGAGGAGGAGGAGGAAGAAAAGGAGGAGGAGCAGGGAGAGAAAAAGAGAGGAGGGGGAGGAGAAGGAGGAAGAAGGAAAGGAAAAGGAGGGGAGGAGGAGAAGGAGGAGGAGTGGGGGAGGGGGAGGGGGAGGAGGGGGAAGGGGAAAGGAGGAGGAGGAGGGCAAAGGCCCTGTATCTGTAATTTAAATTTGTATTTCTCTTACTGGGATCCCCCTAGGTTCACCTGACTCCAAAGCCGCTATGTCATGAAGATATCAAGAATGTTCAACAGAGCTTCCTTCCTAGTCTGTTTTCACCTTAAAATGCTTCTGTCAGCAAACCCACCTGAACGGTCCATCCTTCCTGAGTCTGGGAGTAGAGTGCTCCTGGTTGCTGAGTCCAAGACACATGGGACTTTGCGTGTGTGAAAAGATGACCAAATTCTCAAACAGAAACGGGACGAACAGAAACCCTTGTAGCGAAGGTGTGATCCAGTGTGGTCGGTGTAGAGAAGGTGTGATCCAGTGTGGTCGGTGTAGAGAAGGTGTGATCCAGTGTGGTCGGTGTAGAGAAGGTGTGATCCAGTGCAGTCGGTGTAGAGAAGGTGTGATCCAGTGCGGTCGGTGTAGAGAAGGTGTGATCCAGTGCGGTCGGTGTAGAGAAGGTGTGATCCAGTGCGGTCGGTGTAGCGAAGGTGTGATCCAGTGTGGTCAGTGTAGAGAAGGTGTGATCCAGTGAGGTCCGTGTGTGGATTTGCTGCTTTCCTGTTGCTCTCTCAGATCAGCGCGGCCCAGGTAACTTACAGAAGGAAGGGTTTATTTTGGCCTAGGGTTCCTTAGGGAGCATCTGTGATAGTAGTGAAGGTGTGGTCACAGGTCACAGGGTCACAGGGTCACAGGGTCACAGGGTCACAGGGTCACAGGAGCAGGAAGCTTTGCTAAGACCTTCTCAAGCACAAAACAGGAGACAGGCAGAGCAGAGTGAGCCTGTTCTCTCTCTCAGAGTGAGCCTGTCTCTGTATTTCCTCCAGCAAGGCTCCTCCCATAACAATGCTGTAGTCAGAGGCTCTGTGGTAATGGACCTGAGCCTGTGGGGGCCAATTCTCATCCAATCGACAGCAGTATACCAGGGAGAAAGGGGAATTAAAGCTTTATATCACTGCGCTGTGTTAGAACACTCTTTACATGTGTCCAGAAGGGCCTCGGTTCATTGGGACGGATGTAGCAGGGACCGCTGGTGGGTGTCAAGAAAGATAATTCCTTTCCTCTAACGGACAAGTGAACTCAATCAGTCAAAGTTGCTTTCTTTGTTTCTTTGTGTCTTTGTTTGTGGAGGCAAGATTCTCTCTCTGCAGCCATGGCAAGTCTCTTCTCTAGAGTGCTGCGATTCGAGGTGAGCCCACCACCCTTGGACTCACCGAAGCTGCGGTTTTCTCCAGTCCTGTACAAAATCAAGCCAATCAACATGCTGGTACAGAAGGGGAGGAGCTCACAAGACCACCACCATTAGCAGCGAAGCTGGTGACAGTTAAGGGCTGGTGGGGTGGCTGGAGTCAGTTTTCTTTAAGGGTGTAGCCCCCTCTGGGAGGCCAGTGTTGACTGACATACAGGAGAATAAGGCAGCACAAACTGGACTAAGTGGGTTATGTTTTTAAAAGTAAGTGGATTTGAAGTCAAGGGTGTAGGAGAGTTGAGGGGGTGGGTCTTGGAGGAGCTAAGAGACAGCACAGAAGTGTGAATAGGAACAAGATATATTTTCCACATGTATGAAATCCTCAAAGAATTAGTATATTATGTTTAAAATGCAGGAGTTAGCACAAATGATTTCAATCTCTTTTTGAGAAGGGAAGTGGAATTAATAAAAAAGGAGAGAAAGAAAAAATGTGCATATGTGTGATATGTGTGCATACATGTGTGTGTGTGTGTGTGTGTGTGTGTGTGTGCCTATCCATTCAAGTACCTATAACATTTTAATCTCACTGGAAGACTGCCTCAGGCCCCAAGCCCTGCCATCAGTTATCCTAAGAAACACACAGTGCTACATTTTAACCCAAAATCCCATTGATTTACACAAGGTAGGAGTCATTATTTTAAGCACCCAGCAAAGGTTTTCTCTGGGTTGATGGCAGTGACAAGGCATAGTTTGTAATTTGCCAGCACATCTGTGAGGACCATCAGGCCCTGACGTCTTGATTTCAGTGTGAAGTAATTATGTGTTCCAGAATGAACTACATTCAGGGTCTCTGTAGAAACTCCACGCAGGTTTCCTACTTTCCGAGAAGAAAAATTGGCTCCTGATGTTACATTCCCCACAGGCACCCCATAAATGGACACCCTAGAGGTTGGGATTACTAATAAGCAGAATCTCTTACAGATCCCTCTCCCTCTGTGCTGGCACAGGGGAAGCCCACACAGTGGTAACTAAACGGCAGACTGAGCTCTGCAGGAGCCCTACAGACTCAGCATTGGTTCCTTGTGGGTCCTAATAACACAAGGATAAAAAATAAAAAGGGACAGCGGGCATGGTTATAGTGTCAGCACTCTAGAAAGAGGAGGCAGGAGAGTCACTGTGAGTTTGAGGGCAGCTTGGGCTACATAGATCCAGGCCACTCTGGTCCACACAGTGAGACCCTGTCTCAGAAATAAACAATCCAGTCGTGTCCACTTACTTCATTAATCTCAGCAATTGGGAGACAGAGGCAGGCAGATCTCTGTGAGTTTGAGGACAGCCTGGTCTACCTAGTAAATTCCAGGTCAGTCAGGGCTACATAGTGAGACACTGTTTCAAAAAATCAGAATAAAATAAAACAAAACAAACAAAAACTAACCAAACAAAACCCAAGTAACAATAAAAACAAAAAGAAAGCAAAGGATTCCAGTGGTTTATGGAGAAGTAGAATATCAGAGGGAGAATTTTAATGAACATTTCACTCATGGAATACAGTAGCTATAAGTAAATAGTCTCTGGCCTCTGCCTCTGCCCAAATGAATGTTCAGTGTTCAGGTAATGGGTACAAAACTCCTTCCCAGGTAGAGCCGGTTTGTTTATTTGTTTGTTGCTTGGTTTTTGTTTTTGTAAAGCAGTCTGTACAGTAAGTGATTTTGAAAACCTTTTATTTCACTGCAGCCACAGCAACCCCTTCAGATAGGACTCTGCTTAGATCTACTGCGGAAATAGCATTCCTAGGGGAGGATGGGGTACAAGGAGACCGAGTCACAAGAGGCTCATGGAGGATGACTTCTGTGTTAGTTAGGAATGTACTGCTGTGAACAGACACCATGACCAAGGCAACTCTTACAAGAACAACATTTAATCGGGGCTGGCTTACAGGTTCAGAGGTTCAGTCTGTTATCATCAAGGCAGGAGCATGGCAGCATCCAGACAGACATGGTGCTGGAGGAGCTGAGAGTTCTACATCTTCATCTGAAGGCTACTAGCGAGAGACTGACTTCCAGGCAGCTAGGATGAGGGTCTTAAGGACCATGATCGCAGTGAAACACATACTCCAACAAGGCCACACCTCCTAAAAGTGCCACTCCCTGGGCCAAGCCTATACAGACCTTCACACCAACCTTCCAGTTGCTTGCACAGAGTTCTAGGGGCCATCATTCACTCCCCTGCACTTGCCACAGATTTCTTCATCTTCGTGTGCTGGAGGCCTTCTGGCCTCCTGCCTTGGGAAAGTTCTTGAGGAAAGACGCTGATCTTAGGGGAGACAAAAGCCGCCACGTTTGTTAAATATACAAGCACAGTGTTCCTGGAGGTGGACTGGAGACTCCATGCTGCGAGACCATTGCTGTCTCCAGAGACTCAGCAGGTAATGGTGTTTGATACCAAGTCTGAAAACCTGAGTTCAGTCCCCACAATCCACACGGTAGAAGGAGGGAACCAGCTTCCACAAGTTGTCTTTTACCTCCACGTGTGTACTGTGGCACACGCATGAGCTTCCTTCCCCCACAATAAACGATACACACACACCTACTCGCGTGACTCTCTGATGCCAGATGAGTGGGCCTGTTCGGGATAGAGCAGGAATCCATCTGTGTGGCATCTGTGTGACTCATGTTTCTGAATCTGCCTTTTATCTTTTGTTCATACTCCATGACCTGAGGAGCTCAGCAGATAGCAGGGCCCTGAATGTGTTTGAGTAGAGAAATGGGCCCAGAGCTTAGAGTGAAGCGTCATAGCATCGGGGATGACTGAGTAGGTAAAGTGCTTGCTGTTTGACCACAAGGACCTGGGTTCAGATCCCCGAAGCCCTGCAAAAGAGATTCAGATCTCAGTGCTAGGAGGTGGAGACAGCCTGAGCCCACGGCTCATTGGGAGAGCCCAGGTTAGCTAAAAGGGAGAGCTCCAGGCTCAGGGACACGCCCTCTCTCAGACAAATAAACCAAGAAAAAAAAATGGAGACTGGGTGACTGGGTGTCACATCTGAGTTCTACCCCTGCATACACATGCACACACACACACACACACACACACACACACATACACACACACACTGTGCTGTTTCCTGGTTCTGGCATGTGACCTGAGAGCACTGGAGACAGTAGCAGTAGCAACAGTAAGCCTTAGCTAGAGGGTTTCCATCGGAAAGGGAGAAGGGTAGAGTTTGAAAATATCTCATCTGCTGTGGACCCACCAGCTTCCTTACTATCCCCTGTCCTTTGTACAGGTGGCAATGCTTACGCTTCCTTGAGTCCCAGAGAGACTCTTCAACTGTCTCCTCTTCCCACCCTACAGATGGCTTCTGCATTGTTTGAGGAAGACAATGGCTGACATTTTCTGTCCTCTGCTTTCTATGCACATGTAGTCTAGAAATACACACGGCAGGGCTCACTCGGCACCTGTCCAGTCATTGTGAGAGCTGGGGGCAGCTTCTCTCTGGCAGACTGCGGAGTCGTGTAAGCTCAGATCCCTTCGGACTTGCCAAAGTCCCATCTTCTGTTGCATTGCTCAAGATACACAGGAGTGTATCAAACACTGAGTGTTTATCCATCCGGTGTTTGCTTTGAGCATCAAAACCCCATAAAACATTTAAGAATCCCTCCTGACCATAGATGAGTCTCCTTTCTTTTCAAGAGAATATAAACACATATCCTCTAAGGTCTTCTCCAACTTTGAATTTGTGTGATGCTATATTAGCTACCTGATGGAAACAAACCAAACCAAAACTAAAACAAAGTCCAAAACAAGAATAACATGAAACCTCAAAATGCAATATATCATGGATGTTTTTTAAACAGATGAACCTTTGGTAGAAATAGTTTGTGAACTCAGATTCATCTGTAGGCTAGTTGACTTCAAGTGCTTTATTCAAATTTAATATTAAAGGGAGATTAAATGTCAACGTTCAGCAGGAATTATCATCTCTATTGCAATTCTTTCATACATTAAACATGTCAGACTTATGTGAGGAGCGGGTGTGGCAGCAGTCCCAAGATGGCACCCGGGACTGCAGCTAAGTCTTATGACTTGCACCTAACTTCCTCATACACCTGAAAATAAGCCACGACCATCGTGAGAGCTGCACAGGTGCACCATGATGCTGGTGGTATAAACAAGTCCATATTTGGTAGAGGCATGCCCCTGCTGCCCTGATTGCCTGAAGCTGCGTGCCTGGTGAGGTGACATGGCCTGCCCTGAGTGGATGGGGGCTGAGAGTATATAAGAGTGAGAGGCCCGGGGTTCGGGGGAGAAAAAAGATGAAGCGAGAGAGATGAAGACTGAAGCTTGCTGAATAAACTGCTGTTAGAAGAACTGGTGGTCGTGTCGTTCTTGCTGGTCGAGAGCGGATGCGACAGACTTACTACCCTATAAAGAGTAAAGAGTTTCTTTTTCAGTTTCTCTATAGAAAAACTGTCTTGCTGTGAAGGGTGAGGGCTAGAGAGACATGTGGTCATTGATGTGCTCAACAGGACCCAACCTCCCCTCTCCAGCTCTCTGTCCGAGTCACTAGCTCTGATTCTTTCTCTGAGGTGTCCTGTGTACACATAGTTTCAGTTGTAATCATTAAATGTATTGAGAGGGTCCAAAAATTGCTGAAGAAAGACCCCATACTCAGATAGTATGTGAAAATAAAGAGCGTTCATTCACAGAAACATCCAGTATGCAGAGGGGTATGTGTGTGTCAACCGTTCTCCAAAATGGCGACCCCATACAAAGGCACACAGGCCTTTTCAGGGGAACTCTCTAGAGGGATTAGGTAATCTATAATTTCATTGGTGGGTTCTGGGGGGGGCGGGTCACAGGTGATCAGTGGTCTGTATTCCTATGTCACAAATGTTCAACCACGTGATGAAGTAGGGCTGCCCAGCAAAGATGGCTCATTCTGAGATAAGATATTTCCCATTTTTGTGTTTATCCCCAGGCTGTTCTTTGGGAGGGGGTTTTATGACCTTGTTCTGGATTTTATGGTCTGTTCCTAGAGCTGCTGTCTTATGACCTAGTTTCTGAGACTTATGGTCTATTCCTGAAGCTGGTGCCTTATGGCCTTTTTGAAATCAGACCATTTTGAGGCCTTTTTGGTCCTCAAAATGGAGACAAATGGGGTTTTTATCACTCTTTCACTATCATCTTTGTGTTCAGGGAACTTGCCACCTCAAATCTGGAGGTAAGATGCATAACTGAGTTAGGTGATGCTTTGATGCTGTATTCTTCTGCTGCTGTCCTGCTGTGGTTTAATTATAACCACTGTTCTAGTTTCATTCTATTGCTGTATTAAAACCCTGTCCCAAAGCAGCTTAAAGTAGGAAAGGCTTTATCAGGTCGGTCACAGTCCATCACTTAGGGAGGGCAGGGCAGGACCCCAAACAAGAACTTGAAGAGACAATGGAACAAAGCTGCTTTCTGACTCACTCACAGGCTCATGCCTTTCCAGCTTTCTTATACAGCCCAGCACTACCTGCCCAGGGAATCACGCCGCCCCTAGTGGACTGGATCCTCATGCATCAATTAAGACTCAAAACAATTCCCACTGACGAGCCCATATGCCAATCTGACAAAGACAATTGCTCACTGAGACATTCTTGTTAGTGTTTCTAGGACCTATCAAGTTGACAGTTAAAGCTAACTCAGGAGTTGGTCTCCAGGAAGGTAGTAGCAGGAGGTGCTGTGGACCTTTAAGAGGTAAGGCCTTTTGGGAGGCTCTTATGTCACTGAGGACTGTGGGCTGGCCATGCCCTCAGTGCTGTTTAAGAGGTGGTCTGTGGGAAGCTGCAAATGCCATTACAAGAGATGTGGGAAGCCGCAAACCTCATTACAAAATGGTGCTGGTTTCAATAAGTCGACGCCCATGAATATGGGTAAACAACCAATGTGCGCATGTGCCATAGAGTTTTTTGCTGAGTCACTGCCTGACCCAAGGCACGTGAATGAGGTGCTGAGGGCACAACCAATCAGGTGTGGATTCATCACTCCTAGGCCTATATAAGCAGCGCCAGTTCTGGGGCTTGGGGGTCTTTCGCCTACGCAGTCAATGCTCTCCCAATAAACGTGTTGCAGAAGGATCCTGCTGTGGCGTCTTACTTGCTGGCGCGTCGGGCGTACCACAGTGGTCATTCTTCTGTCTACTTCTCTGCTATGATACAGCACCCTGCTGTGTTCTTCCTACAGTGAATAACTAGAAATATTCAGTACTATGAGCTAAATAAACTCTTTTTCGTTAAGTTGTCTCCCTTGGGAGTATTGTTACAGTATCAAAAGAACCTGGCTAGTATAGACACACAGACTGGGTAGCACAAGCCCCCATTCCTTAAGGGTGTATTATGAGGTAGAAGTAACCTGAGCCCATTAAACATGTCAAGTCAGTTTATTATCCAAACACATTTATGTGACAGGTAGATTCTCCTCAATTTATGGATGAAGACAAATCACACAGAAATTGAGAGACAACCTGCAAATGTCAGAGGCGAGCTTCTTCAGAGGCCATCAGCTGGAGTTCAGGAGCTTCCCTCCTCCACCAGGATATAGTGAGACAAACCCAGGCCTTCAGCCAACCTCCTGTGAGCAGGCACTCCCTGCCCACCCTCTCTGGGGTTCCTGCTAAGTTCTTCTGAGCAGCTGTGCACAGTCAGTGAACTGTGCAAGCTTTGTCGGTATCTTGGCCCTTCCAGGGCTGGCTGCTATTGTGCAAGGTCACTGCTGCAGCCCTTTCCTTGGCATAGGCTCAGAGAGGGGACAGATCCATGTACAGATGCGAACTGTTCACATCTCAGAAACCCATGAGGGAGCCAGGAGCCAGAAAATGCCAGAGGTCGTGGCAGAGGCCTGAGCAGATTCCAGGAGACATCTAGGGCCTGAATGACCTTTTCTGAATAGAGGGAGGTGCAGGACCATTGTCTCCATCTTCAATAGCTGCTGAATACGGGCATGCCATAGGAGATGGAGCCGGCTCCCTCTGTCTGAAGGGAGGCACCGAGGAACGGGCCAACAGGCCAAGCTGTGAGCCAGCAGACAGCTCTTCTAGCAAAAGAGGGAGGAATCCAGGAAGTGCTCCATAAACCCTCACCATACACCCACAGCAGACCCCATGTTACAGTGGCCTGGAAGCTTCAAAGACGTTCAATGAAAGGTCAGACAAGTTGCTAATGTTAGAGAGAATGGTGTGTAAGCCGGAAGAAGGGAGCAACACTTGCCTGCTATGCATTCCAAGAAAATTTCTTGTCCATTGTCTGAGAAGATAAAGTCCTGTGTCCTTCTGAGTGACAGCTGGTGCTAGGTGAGCTCAATATTACAGAACTATATTATCTCCTGTAACAAGGAGATGATGCTGTGTTGGAAACAGGGTTTTATGGGCTTCCTTCTAACAACAGAACTTGCACCTTTCTCCATCTTTCTCCCCGTCCTGTGACCACTCTTTCCCCCTCAATCTTCCCCCCTGCTATGTGTATATGTATGTGCACATATATGTGTGTATATGTATGTACATGTGTGCATGGTTGTACAGATGTACATATATGTGTATATACAAGTGTATATGTATGTGTGCATTTGTATGTATATATATATGATATGTACATATGTGTTATGTACTTGTATATAGTATACATATATGTACATGTGGTATGTATATTTTTGTATAAATGTCTGTATGTATATATTTGTATGTATACACATATATGTATATATGTTTGTATATGTGTGTAGAATCACAGTGATTTGCTACATTTTTAGCAAGATTGATAACATAGCAACTGCCTCCTAGATACCAGGTCCTTGAGAACATTCTTGCAAGAGACCCCTATACAGCTGGTTCTCCCCTCCCTGCTTCTCAGATGAGGGCTGTTGCTCACTCCATGTTGCTATGAATCACTGAGACCCACAGAGTGATCTGTGGAAGGGTAAGCTACTGTCCGTATCCCTAACCCACATGACTTCCCTTAATGTTCTCCTAAGCCAGTCTGGAGCTCTCCCTTCTCTCATGGGGCACCTTGGGGCTGATGATGCTCTTGAAAGAAGAGAGCTTGAGCCTAGACCTGGATAAGTAGGGCTCTGCTTAGGTGCCTGCCCACACTCCTCCTGCAGTCCTCTGTATGGGCCTGGTGTGTGGTGGCACTAATTGCTTACACATCCACAGTAACTCATGGAGTCTTTGTTTAACTAGAAAACTTTAATGACTGGGTTTTGTCTCCGAGGAGCACCCTCTAATCTTCGCAGTGGAAAGTGGTTAATTTTCCCTTCACCCCTGGTAGGAACTTCAATTACAGCAGAACGGGTAACTTTTCATTTGATGTAGGATCTGGACTATGTAACAAACAGCTGTGTACAGCACCTCATAATCCAAAGTCAAGAGGCCTTGCCTTTGTGCTTCGCCAGAGCCCTTTCCCATCCCTCCTAAAATGGAGGTCCAGAGACTCAACGCCTTCTCCATTTTCTAGTGATGCATAAAACCCAGTGGTACAAAGTAATGGGGGGGGGGTAGTTTTACGTGTTTTGATACATGTATCTACTACTTAATGTTTAATTCACGAGATCAAACATCTATCTTATCAAATATTAATCATTTTTATGATGAAAACAGTTAAAAAACTTTTTTGCCTTTTTAAAAAATTAGATATTTTCTTTATTTACATTTCAAATGCTATTCTGAAAGTTCCCTATACCTTCCCCTTGCCCTGCTCCCCTACCCACCCACTCCCACTTTTTGGCTCTGCATTCCCCTGTACTGGGGCATATAAAGTTTGCAAGACAAAGGGGCCTCTCTTCCCAATGATGGCTGACTAGGTCATCTTCTGCTACATATGCAGCTAGAGACACAAGTTCTGGGTGTACTGGTTAGTTCATATTGCTGTTCCACCTATATGGTTGCAGATCCCTTCAGCTCCTTGGGTACTTTCTCTAGCTCCTCCACTGGGGACACTGTGATCCATCCAATAGCTAACTGTGAGCATCCACTTCTGTATTTGCCAGGCACTGGTATAGCCTCACACAAGACAGCTATATCAGGGTCCTTTCAGCAAAATCTTGTTGGCATATGCAATAGTGTCTGGGTTTGGTGGCTGATTATGGGATGGATCCCCAGGTGGGGTAGTCTCTGGATGGTCCATCCTTTCATCTTAGCTCCAAACTTTGTCTCTGTAACTCCTTCCATGGGTATTTTGTTCCCTATTCTAAGGAGGAAGGAAGTATCCACACTTTGGTCTTCCTTCTTCTTGATTTTCTTGTGTTTTGCAAATTGTATCTTGGGTAGTCTAAGTTTCTAGGCTAATTCCAATTATCAGTGAGTGCATATCAAGTGACTTCTTTTGTGATTGGGTTACCTCACTCAGGATGATATCCTCCAGATACATCCATTTGCCCAAGAATTTCATAAATTCATTGTTTTTAATAGCTGAGTAGTACTCCATTGTGTAAATGTAAAAAAAAAAAAAAACTTTTCTTCTAGCACTTTGAAATATATGATATATGATCATTCATCTTTGTTTTGTTTTAAGATGGGGTCTCCCATCTCCCTGGCTGGCTGCAAACATACTAGGAGGCTGAGGATGACCTTGAACTTGACACTCTGGTGGTCCCCTGGTCCCCACTTCCCGAGTGCTGAGATCATGGGTGTACACAGCAGGCCTGGCTTAGTCCACTCTGGAGACCAAACACAGGGCTTTGTGTTGCTAGGTTAGTACTCTACCAATCGGGCTACAGCCCTGGCCCCCATCACCATGGTCCACAGTCACTGCATCATGCAGGATCACCTTACAAATTCTTGCTCCCAAGTGTACCCACACCCACTGACCAACCTTCCCCATCCCTCCCTCCTCTCCAGCTCGAGGCCCCTGGGGAGCAGCACTCCATTGTCAGCTTCTTCGAGGCCAACGTTCTTAGATTCCACTCAATGAAGCCTTTTCTTTCTCTGGACCTGGACCACTTCATTGAGCACACTCCAGGTCTACCTGTGTTGCTATCAATGGCAAAGCAACAACAACAACAACAACAACAAACCTTACTCTTTATATGTCTGAACAGTATTCCAGAAAATATACCACATTTCTTTATCAATTGATGAAGTTGGGTTGCATCCAGTCCTTGGCCACTGTGAGTAATGTCAAGTGGTCATGTGAGGGCAGATGTTTCATTAACGCATTGATTTTTATCTCTTTTAGGTGCACAGACAGGTGTGGAAACATTGCATCATATGCTAACCCTGCTTTTTGAGGAACCTCTATCCCGTTTCTGTATTGCTGTGCTGATTTACGCTCCCATCAATATGTATAAAGATTTCTTTCTCCTCTTCCTTGCCAGTAGCTGTTATTTTTTATCTTTCTGATACTGGTGGGGTCTTTTTTTTTTTTTTTAATCATTGTGAGATATCTTCTCTTGTTTTTGATCTTCATTTCTTCTATGGTTGGTGACGTGATGTGACCATCTTTTGAGAACTCTCTAAGAGTGCTGCCTATGTTTAAATGATGTTTTCTGTTTGCTCTTGGGGTTTGGGAGTTCTGGCTAGGAGTCTCTCTGCAGGTATATTGAGTACAGTTATTCTTCTCATTCTACGTGCTCTCTGTCTGCTGCTTCCTGTGCTGTTCAGGGCCTTGGTTTCTAATGCAAGTATTTATTATTTTGCTTCTGTTTTTTTTTTTTTTTTTAAGATAGGATTGTAGGTGTCCCTGGCTGGCCCCAAGCTCATGGGTAGCTTGTCTCTTCTTCTGTTGGCTTCCTGTGGTCTGCTGTGTGTGCTGGCATTGTAGTAGGCTCCTTGACTTAATCACTGTCCTTCACAGCCGAAATGTTTGGCTTTGGTGGCTTCAAGGTACTCGAGTCTGTGTCCTCAGTGCCAGGCTGAGACATGGCAAAATAGATACAATAACAATCTGGAAGGAGATGGATGAAAATCTTTTCTGTCTGTGGGTGCATGCCCAGGTATGGGAACCTGGGTCCTAGAGCTGCAGTTCCTGTCCTCAGGCTGTCCTTCTTGTCTCCCTGGAGTCTCCACGGGCTGCGTCAGGTTGGTTTTGGTTATGTCCAGCCTTTCTCTTTGTCTTCTTCTTAAACAGTTCAAGGCTTGTGAAAGTTAGGTTAAGCTGTCAAAATCAAAACGGAAGGAGAGTGGGCATGCAGGTGGAGGCTCTGACTCAAGGAGCTGTGTTACTGAAAGATTAGCTTAATGCGGAGATTCTCAGTGGTTGCAGAAGAAACCCGAGTAAACTTTCTAATGTTCCGAAGGACTCAGACAGGAGCTGAGTCGTGGGAACAAAGGTGCTGAGCAGGGTCAGTTTACCGATGGCTTCGAGGCGTGTTGGGATCTGTGCTGGCGACACCAGGAGAGAGCAGAAAAGCCTGAGTTTTTATTGCAGTCACCTTTTTTCTTACACTAACCACACACAGATGACTGCCTCTGGGTGACAAGTGACGGGGGAACCAGTGTGGCCTTCGGAACTGGGGCCATGGGAAGATGAGTATGTCCCATTTATGACATTGTTTAATTAAACATCACAATAAAAACCTTTGTGACAAGTTGACAGCAAAACAGGACAAAGCATGATGAGGAGGCAGTCACCTGGCAAAGCCCAACTGGGCAGCCCTCCCACCAGGCGCAGGGAAATCCCGCAGTACACCAGGAAGAGTAAGTTCACGTGCTCTAACGCTGCAAATGCTGGCAGGCAACACAGGCTGGGAGCAAGGACACAGGCCTGTGAGATGCAACTCTCTCATAAAGTGCTTCAACACCCTTACACAGGAGGGCTAACCTATGGCAAAAAGAAAATTCTGGCCCTACTGACGATGTGTGTGGAGTTCCGCTGATCTTGAAACCTGGCCTGGACGTGGGTGGTGTGTTTGAAAGGACACTCCTCAGAGCAGGAGGAATGACTGTCCTCCAACTGAATGCAGTCAGGCAGGCTGAGGTCCGATCACATAGTTATGGTATTTATTTTCTTCTCCGGACGATTGCTTATGGTTTCCCTCCCAGCAGAAGGTGGCCCACAAGAAGAGTAAACTCTTCTTACTGAGAATTCACCGTGCAGGGCCTACCCAAGGCAAGCCTTTACTTTATTGGTTACTAAATCCCGCCTTTTGTCTCTGTCAACTTTGATGATTACACATTTCTTGCTGATGCTGCTCATGGCTCAGAGAAACACACACACACACACACACACACACACACACACACACACACACACGGTCCTGAGGAAGCCCACCCTCCAGGAAGCCCATGCTCTGGGAGGCTGGCTCACCAGCCCACCTTGTATTGCTTTTCTTACTGTCCTCCCCAAATACCGAACAAGAAGCATCTTAGGGGAGGAAGGGCTTGGTTGGGCTCACAGTTTAAGGGGGAACAGCTTGTCACACAGATGGCAGCAGGAGCTTGAGGCTGTGGTCATGTCAGCAGTCAGGAAGCAGAGAATAAATAAGAGGAAAGATGACCCCAAAGCCCCGTCCCCTTAGGGATCCACTTCCTCCAGTAAGGCAACCCCTCTTAAAGCTTCCACAACTTTCCAGAACAGTCCCACCCACTGGGGGTCAAGCGTGCAAACATATATGTCTATAGGGGCCGTTCACACCCAAAGCCTACACTGAGCATATCTCTTTGGTGGTCTTTTTACAAAAGGGAGTCGGGTAAATGTAATCTTCCCTGATGTGCATAGCCACCGAAAGACTGTTGTAGACAGTGAGTGCAAAAGAGGCACGAGGCCTAGGAAACTGCCAATCTCTGCTGTAAGGAGTGTCCAAAGATGCCTTCGGATTTACTGTCAGGATTATAGTCCTGGTGTAATGAACCTATGGAGGAAAACCCAGTTAGGAATTCAGAGAAGGAAGTGTGAAAAGCTCTGTCAGCCGTTGACCCATCTGTGCTGACTGGGAGCTGCTGTCAAGGAGGGATTAACGGAACATTTTAGAATGGAGGCAGAACTGAAGGGATTGGAGTGTGCTGAAAACGAGTGCTGTGGTAAAGGCAGGAAAGCTGGAGAGTGGGAAAGAGGAGCAGCTGTGTGGGCTGGGGACGGAAGGGGTGTGAGATTCCAGGGGCTTAGCTGTCCCAGTCAGGGCAAGGTTGAGCACTTGACCATCAGAGTGGAGCAGGAGAGAGGTCAGTGGAGTGAAAGATGGCTAAGCTTCCTCAGCCTCAATCTCAGCCATCGACGTGCTTTACAGAGTTCCCGGCAGCCAGCTCCAAGTGCAGATGGAGTTTCATCTTGTTGAAAAAACAATGTAACTGCATTTTCAGAAACAAACGGGGGAGTGACTCACAGCCCCGGCTCCCACACAAGAGTTCTCAATTAGTTGTGTTGCTTTCTGTATGGTGGACAAAGTTGCATCCATAAATTGTTTATCTTTGAGTGCACGTACGCACACACACACACCCCAGAGCATGCGTGCATTTGAGAGAGAGAGAGAGAGAGAACTTGTGTGAGGGTCTTGGCATGAAACCTACTGAAGCCTGGAACTCATTAACTCTTAGATCTTCTCACCTCAGCTTCCCCTAAGTGCTGAGTTTCTAGGTGTGTGCTACCTCATTCATTTTAGTTTTCTTAAGTTTATCTTATTTTAAATTACCTGTGTGCAAGCATGAGTGCGTGTGTGCACTCGCACATGTGTGAATATTGTGCATGTTAGTGCAGATGCCCAAAGAGGCCAGAAGAGAGCCCTGGGTCACCTGAACTGGGGTTACAGATGGTTGAGAGCTGCCAGACCTGGGTCCTGAGAACCAAACTCAGGACCATCACATGGAACCTAGGTGTCAAATTCAAGTTGTGTCGTGCTTGGTGACACCTTTACCTGATGAGCGCTGACCATCTCACCAGTTCAAAGTTTAGTTTTTGTGTGTTTGTGTGTGTGTGTTTGTGTGTGTGTGTTTAATATGCTGTTGGGTTTGTGTTTTCCAGGAAAACCTGCAAACATTCACAAATATAGTCAAATGAAAGATTACTCCAGGAAATCAATCTTTTGGCAAACTTGAAATGCATCTTTTCCTAAGAACTTCATAAATTCATCATTTTTGACAGCTGCGTAGTACTCCATTGTGTAACTGTACCACATTTTCTGTATCCATTCCTCTGTTGAGGGACATCTGGATTCTTTCCAGCTTCTGGCTATTATAAATAAAGCTTCATAAACAGAGTGGAGCATGTGTCCTTATTACAAGTTGGAGCATCTTCTGGGTATATGCCCAGGAGAGGTATTGCTGGATCTTCTGGTAGTACTATGTCCAATTTTATGAAGAACTGCCAAACTGATTTCCAGAGTGGTTGTACCAGATAACACACATGGTATGCACTCGCTGATATGTGGATATTAGCTCACAAGCTCAGAATACCCAAGATACAATTCAAAAAACACATGAAACTCAAGAAGAAGGAAGACTAAAGTGTGAATACTTCAATCCTTCTTAGAAGGGGGAAGAAAATACCCATGGAAGGAGTTATAGAGACAAAGTGTGAAGCAGAGACTGAAGGAATGACCATCCAGAGACTGCCCCACCTGGGGATCCATCCGATATACAACCACCAAACCCAGACACTATTGTGGATGCCAACAAGATCTTGCTGACAGGAGCCTGATATAGCTCTCTCCTGAGAGGCTCTGCCAGTGCCTGACAAATACAGAGGTGGATGCTCACAGCCATCCATTGGACAGAGCAAGGGTCCCCAATGAGGGAGCTGGAGAGAGAACCCAGAGAGCTGAAGGGGTTTGCAGCCCCATAGGAAGAGCAACAATATGAATTAACCAGTACCCCCAGAGCTCCTTGGGACTAAACCACCAACCAAAGAAAACACATGGTGGGACTCATGGCTCTAGCTGCATATGCCATAGCAGAGGACATAGCAGAGGATGACCTAGTCAGTCATCAATGGGAGGAGAGGCCCTAGGTCCTGTGAAGGTTGCCCTCGTATAGGGGAATGTCAGGACCAGGAAGGAGGTGGGTTGGTAAGCAGGGAGAGGGGGGAGGGGATGGAGTTTTTTTGGAGGGCAAACCAGGAAAGGGGATAGCATTTGAAATGTAAATAAAGAAAATATCTAATAAAAAAAAGAATCATTTCTAACCTAGGAAAAGGCCAGCAATGTTAGCCGGGTCTGCTAGAGAAAGGAGAACTTCTGAGTCGACGCTTATCCCTTTCTACCTTGATGTATAGCAGGGCATAGAGAAGCTTTTCCAGTCAATGGTGTCTCAGGGATCAAACTGGTGGCCTTGTGCATACAGGCCCAGTCAGTGTTCTACCACTGAGCCTGACCCTTTGTTGTTGGAAATAACTGAGTGAGGAGCTGGGCATTGAGGGACACCCCTGAAATACAGGACTCAGGAAGCAGAGACAGGGAGGCCGAGAGTTTGAGGGCAGCCTAGGCTATGTAGCAAGGTCCTATCTGAGTGAAAGAAGACACAAAGGGAGACATAGGTAGAGAGGGAGCAGAGGGGACATAGAGAAGAAGAGGAAGGGAGGGATTGGTGAGAAAAGGAGGGAGAGAGAGGGGAGGGGGAGGGGGAGGGGGAGGGGGAGGGGGAGGGGGAGAGGGAGAGAGAGAGAGATGTCATCAATCATCAATATAATCAGAAGCGAGTGGTCTCTAACAGTGAATAATAACATGATCCACAGCCCTCGTGGATCCGATGGAGTTTCACATCACGGATCCAATGGAGATTCATGTCATGGATCAGATGGAGATTCACATCATGGATCTGATGGAGATTCATTCACGTCACAGAGCCGATGGAGATTCATGTCCCTTCAGCTTCACAAGGACTAGGACCTTGATTTTGGTACAAAACACTTCAAAATTGCTATTCAAAATCCTTGCTAAATAACTGCAATAGTTACTTATAGAACATGCATTCTAACATGAAAAGACGTACATTATAATGTTGAAAGGAGAGATAATCATATATGAGCTACAATTGCAACTTCACCCACTGCAGCTGATCCAGAGCAAGCATTGTGTGGGAGCTGGGGCTGTGAGTCACTCCCCCCTCTGTTTCTGAAAATGCAGTTACATTGTTTTTCAACAAGATGAAACTCCATCTGCACTTGGAGCTGGCTGCCGGGAACTCTGTAAAGCATGTCGATGGCTGAGATTGAGGCTGAGGAAGCTTAGCCATCTTTCACTCCACTGGCCTCTGTCCTGTTCCACTCTGATGGTCAAGTGCTCAATCTTGCCCTGACTGGGATAGCTAAGCCCCTGGAATCTCACACCCCTTCCGTCCCCAGCCCACACAGCTGCTCCTCTTTTCCACACACCCATTCCTGCCTTCACTCCAATGCCTAGTTTTCAACATCAAGCCATTGCAGTTTTTCCAGGCTATAATCTCATGCTGTCTCTAGAACATTCTGCTTTTCCCACACTGATGCCTTTCTTCATGTAATCTAAATTCAACCTTATTTTCCCAACATCCTTAAATCTGTCCTTAATTATTTTTTAAAAAAAATTTGCTTCTTTGTGTGTGTGTGTGTGATACACGTATAAGTACAGACATGCAATGTTAGGGAGGTCAGATGAAGACTCTCAGGTGTTGGGGCTCTCCTTCCACAGGGGTTCCAGGATCGAGTGCACACCGTCACATCAGTCTTACACAGCAATCCCTCTTACCCCCTAAGCCATCATGTGTCCCTTCCCTAACGCCCCTTAAATCTCTTGATCTTGCTTCCTCCTGGGTTTTGTGTGCCATAAACTCCCACACAGTCCACCTAACAGTGCCAGGCAGATTCAGGATACCTTCCTTACTGACAGGACCCTTCCCAAGCACCTTCCATGCCACACCAGATCCCATGAGCTACGGAACCATAGTTCAATGGGATCCATAGTCTTAATGGAGTGCACACTGCCAAACTCCACTCCTCTCCTGACCCTACCGATGTAACCCATATCAGATGCTTGGACCTGTTGCTCTTGGGTGTCAGCATCTCAGAGATAAGCTTGTTGTATTTTAACCAGAAAGTTTTTAAGATGGACGGCTGAGATGGCTTAGTGTAGGTTCTTGGAACCCACATCACCGAAGGAGAGAATTGGCTCCTAACATTGCCCTCTGACCTCCACATGCAGGCTGTGGCATGCAAGTGTCTCCCACCTAAAATTTTCAATTAAAAAGAGAATATTTAACAGTGAAGTGACTTAGCAGATAAGGGTGATAGCTACCAAGCTTAAAACCTGGGTTCATTCCCCAGGACCCACATGGTAGAAGGAGAGGATTGACTCCTGCCAGGTGTCTTCTGGCATCCACGTATGCAAACACACATGGATACATACACACAGACACAGACAAACAGATACACACAGAGAGAGACACACACGGAAATGGACACACACAGAGACATACACAGACATACATACATAGAAACATGCAGACACAGACACACATACAAACATACACAGACAGACACACAGACACACACTGAATATGTATAAAAGAAAGAATTTAAAAGCTTTCTTCTTAAGACCTACATTTCAATCAACTCTAATAGCCTCTGTATAAGATTGTTTCGTTTGAACTACAGTCTCAATAGAGTACACACCTTCAGTTTCCACCCATCACTGGCCTAGTGACAGTCTGCTCTGGCCCTGTCCATTGTCCCCTCCACTGTCTCTAGGTTTCTCTGGAACTTTTCCTCCTCTGTGTCTGTCCTGCTATCCCAGTTTCTCTAGTGTAAGCCACACGTGGTGGCAGTGTGGTCTCACATGCTGTCCCCTCGGCTCTGGAATGGCTTCCTTCAAGCCAGTGTCTTTTTTCTTAACAGCTTATAAAGCACAGCTGTTGTGCTGGGCCGGGTGGTACAGACTTGTAATCTCAGCCACTTGGAAAGCTGGTGTAGGTGGATCACAAGTTCAAGGCCAACCTGGGCAACTTGGGGAGACCTTATCTTTCAAAGAAAGAAAATGAATAGGGTTTGGGGTACAGCTGAGTGGTAGAATTGCTGACATGTGCCCCCGACTCAATTCAAACACCGAGAGCGAGCAACACAACGTTGGTGACGTAGTTCCTGATACTCAGCTCTGTTGAAACCTTCGTAGGTGTTAACAAAAAATGCTCAGATCCTGTGGTGTGGCAATCAGAGCTCTTTTTCCTTTGAACTCAGCTCCACCTCATCAGAGCCTTCCCTGTCAGCCCTGGTTCCTGCAGTCACCACTGAGGAACACACTCACTGTCTTTCCTGGACTGCCTGCTGTCCACAGCTGTTCCGTCTCTGTTGATTATCTGCTGGTCAAGGTCTCCAGCTCCCTGGACCCTTAAGCTACTTCAGGAGCCTTCTCCTTTCCCAGGATTCTCTGTTGTTTGCTACTCCAGCTCTCGACAGTCTTACTGTGACTTCTTCTTCTGTCTCTGAAGTGGACTGTGAGGGCCTGGGAAGCCAGGGCTGAACTGGCATCACCTTTGTCTGATGTATATCCCTCATCTAGGAAGCATTAAAAGACGAGCCACCAGCTTGCTACTGACACAGGTTCCTGTGTCTCCCAATGATGACACGGGTTTCTGTGTCTCCCACTGATGACACGGGTTCCTGCGTCTCCCACTGATGACACCTGTTCGCTGTGGTGCCCATTTTTTCTTTTCTTTCAGACCTTCTCACTGAATTCCGCACTCTTCTCTTGGACTTCCTATTCACCTTTTCAATTCAGGGTCATCGAATTCCAACCTCTGAGCAAGGTTGGCTACAAGTCACACTTTGCCTATCTGCAGACACTCTTCAGAACTTGACTGTGCATGTTTCATTCCGTTGTGAATGTCAATGCTGGAAACTCCCCTTTTCATCGTAAATCTCTGAGTGCAAGGTGAATGTAGATGTCTGCCCTCCCCTGAAGCTGGGCTCTCTGGGGACTCTGATGTCTGTCCTCCCCTGAAGCCAGGCTCTCTAGGGCCACTACTCTCTATATTCTCCACACTTAATGTAGAATGATAGCACTTACCAAGCTAAACAGTGTGGTTCATCTCCATGTCTGTGTCAACTACCACGTACAATGTCATTGTCTCTAGACCATCTCCTGGTCTCTCTGCTCTGAACTCCAGGTTTCAGTCTTGTACTAGATGGCCAGCACATGCAGATGTTCATGTCCCAAAGTTCCCTTCACCACAAGTAAAGCCTGAATCGAGCACACCCCTCCTCCTTTCCTCTCTGCGTTCTGCCCCAACCTCCCCTCACCAAAGACTCTTTTGGACTTCCTTAAATTCTTTTGATTTCATCTACTTATTTGTGTGTGTGTGTGTACCCATGGCTTGACATGCATGTGGAGGCCAGAGAACAACTTTCAGAAGTCAATTCTTTCTTCCTATCGTGGACTCTGGGGCTCAGGTTCTCAGGCTTGCACGCAAGGCATGCTTTTCCACTCACCGAGTGCCTTGCTGGCCCTGGATTTCTTACATAAATCCCTACAAGCTTGAGTTCTCGCCACTGCGAAATGAGGATAAAAATAGAACTTAATTGATGGTGCCGTTAGAAGATGAAATGAGACACACTCAACTGGCACATTCATCTAGTAGTGTTCTCTAACAGGGCTGTTGTTCTCTGTCCTGTGCCTCTGCCTAGCCACTCGCCTCTCGCTGGAGCTAAGCCCGCCTTACTGTGTGCAGCTACTCAACTCGGCTGTTGGATTGAATCAAGTCAAATGAATCTGTGAAGTAGAAAATGGTCATGCATGGTTACATATGGGGGGGGGGCTGGTATTTTTCTGGAAGGAAGGGAAAGAGGGGACATGAGAAGAAAAGAACAAAGCCGAATGATGTGTGTGTGTGTGTGTGTGTGTGTGTGTGTGTGTGTGTGAAACCGTCACTGTGAGGATATCTCTTTGTACATCAGCCATATGATAGTGATAGAAGAACATGGGGGGAAAACGTGAGAGAGAGAGACAGAGAGAGAGAGAAGAGGCAGAGGAGGAAGGGAGGGAGGAGAGAAAAGAAAAAGACAATAACCAGAATGTACGAAGAACACAGGGAGGCAGTTGAAATTGATGAAATTGATGCAATTGAAGTTGAAACTATAGAAAATAATTTTTAAAGGATCATAGGAAGGCAGAGGTATCTAACTTAGACAAAAGTACAATTTTAAAACAGAAGGAACTCTCTCCCATAAGTGCTTGCTAGGAAACTGTTCATTCAATGCTAGGACATACAAAGATGAGAGAGTCATAACCTTGCTCGAGCTACAAAGTTTCTAACTTTAAAGGAAGACTTTGAAGTCAGGTTACCCTGTCTTTGGAAGGAGAAGGAAGATTTAAAACAAAACAAAGCAAACAAAACAAAGGAAGAGGACCAGTGAGATGCTCAGTAGAAAAGCACTCACCCACTAGCCTTAGAGGCCACGCCCAACAGCCTTAGAGGCCACGCCCAGCAGCCTTAGAGGCCACTCCCAGTAGCCTTAGAGGCCACGCCCACTAGCCTTAGAGGCCACGCCCACTAGCCTTAGCGGCAACAGCAAGCCTAGGAGGTCCCTGCATAGTTTTCTCTAACCCCCACAGACTCTCTGTAGCATGCGTGCACGGCAATCTTAGATTAGCTTCTGCTTTCTGGAGAAGTCAACCTGCAGCTTGGTGGAGTGGACTTGAGACAATGGGCATGAGATCCCTAGGAAATGACCTGCCCAGTACCAGTGAGGACCCACTCCCAGCAACTGGACTCCCAGCTGAACCTGGGCCTGGAGCACGGTCAGCTGGGAGTCTCTCAGGGTTTCCACTCTCCCTATATACTCTCTTTCACTAGTGTACTGTGGAATTCAGTTTCTGAGTCAGATTCCTGTGGTCCTGTAAACCCTGGCCTGCGACCCCAGTCCCTCTATAGGTGATGATTAAGCTGGGACAGGGCTGTGTTTTTATGAATGTTCTTATTACACTGGAATTTTGCTTTGAGATGATTTGTTCTGGAGAAAGACCCTTTGCACAGCCAGACGTAGGGCACTTTAGTAATTAAGCTTGCAATAAATACACAGCAGTTCATAAATTAACTCCCAGCACAGATGCCTTGGACAGCTTTATAAAGCATATTACAACTGCACATGCTTGCTTATGCGTTTGTGTGCATGCCATGGTGCCTGTGTAGAGGTCAGGGGACAACTCTCACGACCGGAGTTGCTTCTCTCCTTCCACCATGTGGGTGTCGGGGATTGAACTCAGGTCCTCAGGTTTGACAGCAAGTGTCTTTAGCTGCTGAGGCATCTTGCTAGCCCATGTTTGCTTGGCTTTTTGTTTTTTGTGTTTTGTTTTGAGGGGGGGTGTTTTCAAACTGCATGGTCTACTGTAGTGTTTGTTTATGAAGCACAAAGGGATCCATTACATTTTAAATTAAGTGTAATGAGTGAACATGGAAATAATGGGAATAAGCTGTATAAATCAAAAAGAGGAAATTCTTACCCTCCCCCACCTAAGATGCCTCTGCTCAGCCACAGTCACCAGGTGAAATATATATATATATATATATATATATATATATATATATATAGTATATGAATTTTCACAGCAAAGCTGTGGATAGATGTGCATGGTGTGGACAGTGACAATTGATAAGAGATACACATACACAAGCTTCCCTCCTCACTATCCTTGGATGAGATGAGTCTCTGGTATCTATGAAGATAAGAAGTCCAGGTCATTTTGAAATTTAAAAATTAATAGTTTAGGACTGGGTGTAGAGGTGCCTTTAATCCCAGCCCTTGGGAGGCAGAAGAAAGTCATCTGTGAGTTTGAGGCTAGCCTGGTCTACATCGTGAGTTCCGGGATAGGCATGACTAAGTAGAGGTCCTGTCTCAAAAAAGAAGTAAAAGTTTATGCTTTTTTTTTCAATTTACATTAAAACCTAAGTTCTTTAATTATAGACAGCCATATTTATTTAATTTTTTTTCCTAATAAGTGAAGAAGGGCTGCCATTGCGTCCCTGGTCACTGAGAATAGATGAAAATAACAGGCTGTTACATCGATAGCATCAGCTATCAACAGAATATTTTCTAGTCTCCAATGAGTCTGTTTGCATGCCTTAGATCCTAGTGAGCAGGATCCAGTTAGGCAAGAGCTCAGAAGGAGGGAGTAGTGTGTGTTTTTTCTGCACCAGAGAATGGGCTGTAGTGTTAGCATCCAGGATACACCTGCTGGGGGTAGGGGGGGAGGAGGCTCTTCAGTGCCACCAATAGGGTTTAGAGTCTCCTAGGAGACCCAGGGTTGTCAGGGAGGGCGTTTCCAGAAAGGAAAGACCTATCCTGAACATGAGCAGCGCCACCCCTGCCATCGGAATGTGAACATCTACCTGGCTCTCACCCCTGCCCGTGTGTCTCTTCTCCTCACAACCACGAGTCCAATTAAATAAGATGTGTTTTGTCAGGCATTTTCTTACAGTAACAAGGAAAGCGATGGATAAATGCAGCTTGAATTTAAAGGTAAAATATACCTGTAAGACAAAACTATTTACCACCTGAACACAGGGTAGGCCATATGGCAGGACTATAGTGAAGAGAAAAAGCGAGGCCTATGAGTCAGAAAGGAAGTCCTCAAATCAGCAGGGCCTTGACTGGCCTCGAAGTCAGCCTTTCAGAGAACAAGCCCCCATGACAGCAGGCCCTCCAATGACCTCGAAGTCAGCCTTTCCTATAGGCCCACAACCTTTATCTTAAAATGACCGTCCTTCAAAAGAGCAAAGACTGGTATACATTAGTGCACATTCACAGAAAGGACGGCGGGGAGACAGCTTCTTTCAGAAGGGGCTTTGCTGTGAGGCCCCGGGCTGGAGAAGGCACAGTACAGTGGCAGTCTCAGAGGATGAGAGTGAAGTCAGCTACAGAAGTCTCAATTATAGGGGCTGGAGAGATGGCTCAGAGGTTAAGAGCACGGAGTTCAATTCCCGGCAACCACATGGTGGCTCACAACCATCTGTAATGGGATCTGACGCCCTCTTCTGGTGTGTCTACAGACAGCTACAGAGTACTCATATACATAAAATAAATAATTTTTTTTTTTATTTTTAAAGTCTCGGTTGCTAACAGCTTTTGTAGAAGGCTGCTACCTGAGTCTTGATCCCTATTACTAAAACAAGCACCCTTGCTCCGGGAAAGCTTGGAGCTGTTTGGCGGCGACTGTTTGGACACAGTCGCTGTTATACTTTGTTTTGACGTAACACAGTTGACCAGGCTCAGTGCAACACCAGCACACAAGGAAACCTTACCCTGCCTAGAACGCTCCCCTGTAACCATCAGCACTGCCAGCAGGCGCCTGGGACAACACACAACAAACCAGGCTGCAGCTGTCCCTCTCCCAACCATGACATCGATGTTCTGTGAAAACGTCTGGCACCTGTGAGGCTGACAGCTAAAAGTAAGTGATTCTAAAACAATCCTGGAGAAGGGCTAATAAATGTTACAGGATTAACAACCAAAGCTCATGCAGATTAATTTAATCCCCCTGGTATTTGGGGAGAAATTTGAGCTGGTGACTGAGTACCAGAGACCTCTTTTGTGGCAGTTCTCTTTGGCAGACAGCGCGTAAGTTTATGTCGTCCGCTTATTGGACAGCCACTCTTCCCAGTCTTGCACAGATTCTCTCTGCTGTTCTGCTGCCTGCTTAGAATTTTGATGCTCGGCAAATCGATTGGTGTTTATGATACTGAACTCGCCCAGAGTGCTAATGTAGAAAAATAGACAATGATTCAGTTCATGTGCCTCTCACTAATGATCCCCTTAAAATACACTGTTGTTGCCATGACCACATCGAGAGTTTTCCCTACTATCTCAGAAAATAAATTAAAAGTAAGATATATATATATATCTTATATTTATATATATATATACACATACATATATACATATATATATGTGTGTGTGTGTGTGTGCATGGGTGCATTGTGCATGTATGTATGTACACACACACACACACACAAACAAACAAAACAGAAGTCAGATAAAATCCTAGCCTGGAGGGGAGGTGGACAGAGAGCCACTGGGAGATGTGCTGAGATTCCTGGAAGGTCAGTCACCTCCAGAGGATAGCGTCACACACAAGAATATTTGGGCAACACAAATCAGACTCAGAGGGTTTACACCACCACCACCACCACCACCACCACCATCACCACCACCACCATTACCACCACCACTACCACCACCACCACCACCACCACCACCACCACCACCACCACCACCATCACCACCACCACCATCAGCCGCCGCCGCGCAGCAGCAACAGGACATAAAGCTGGATACATAAGGAGATTAGGGTAGATCTAGGAAGAGTTGGGGTATGTATGTAGTTTTGACCAAAATTTATTGTCCAGGAAGGAAACCTTATTGGCTAAACCCTTGGGGCCGGCCCCTCTAGATACCTCATTGGCCTGGAGAACTCGGGGCTGTATGCTGTGACCTGTTGTTATGTCCTCTTAGTGGGGTGTCATGGTCTCATGCTCCAGGACAGGAACCAGGTCGGGAGCAGATTCAAACACTTTCTGCTTTCAATTATGAGAACTACCGGGGCTCCAGACTCTGCCCAGTCTTCCCGGTTTTCTGTCTGGTGACACAGTGCCACCTGCCCCGTGTCTACATGGTTTGTATTCTCTTGCATGATTCAATGCATTTCTGGAGGTATCCCTAAACTTTAAAAAAGAGACTGCAAGTCAAGGAAGATGGGTGGGGTAGAAAAACAAGAGACATGTGACCAGGATATTGGGAGACAACTCAGTGTCAGCGGAGTGAGGGCACATCAAGAGAGATGTAGTCGACGGAGATGGAGAACAGCTGTGGGGTGTAAGTGAAGTGTTCTCTCCTGTGACTGACAGCAGGCATCATCTGGTGATTCCAGCATGGCTTGGGGAGTATACCTGGGTCTGAAGAAGTATAAAACCTCTCTAGAACATTCATAGCAGGAATAGTGTGGACTTCTCTGTGTAAACACTGGAGGCCATGCAGCCGCAAAAGCATCTCCTGCAGGAGGACCTAATTGAGGACTGCTTGAGAAACCAAGGATTGCTAGTGCAGACAATGCCAGCCAATCAGTAACTGCTGAGGTGCTTTCTTGGGACCAATGGTGTGTGTGTGTGTGTGTAAAGGGTATTAAAGTTTACAGCATGCTCAGATGGGCTTGCTGCAGTGTTCCTCGCCTGCTCCCAGAGTCTGTGTCGTTGAAGGGCAGGTAGAGTCGAGTGGTGAGTAGTCCGGGGCACAGGCAACACTTCGGACGGTCTCGGGTCTTACCTGATGGTTCTTTGAGTCTCAGTGAGTCATATTTCAAAAGAAAAGGAAATGTTTAGTAGGAAAACAACAGCAACAATAACAACAACAAAAACAATTTTCTTGGCTTAAGAATATAAGTAGAAAATTATTTTTTCATCCCTTCCAAGGGACAAATCAACTGATTGGAGCTCAACACTAATGAGTCGTTTCAGAACCAACTGTTAGATGTTTCTTGAGCAACAACAGGTGCTGGGGACAAATCAGGGGCTTGGTCATCAAGATGAAGATGATGCTGTCTCTTTACTCAGTGGGCAACAGGGGAGACAGGCCCTCAAAACTGGCAAGAGCTGTCATCAAGTTGTTCCTAGGAGATCTGTGAGCCTGGAGACAGGGTATTGGAGCCGGCCATGGTTGGCTGCTCTGGGAAAGAGATAGCACCTGAGGTGTGTTTTAAGTGAGAAAGCAAGGTTAAAGGTCAAGGATGGAGGGAGGTGTGGAGGCTTGGATGTCTCCTAAGGTATCTGGACACTTGGTTAGAGCTGTTTGCAGATGTTTGAGTGGCCCAGCCTTGTCAGGGCAAGTGTATCACTGGGGTGGGCTTGGAGATAATGGGACTTCACCTTACTTCTGTTTCACCTTCTCTCCCCCTGCTTGAAGACGGGAGCACTCAGGCTCCTGTTCCTGCTGCTATGCCTTCCTGCTGTGCTGTTCTCTTACCCATCTGTAAGCTTAAGCCCAAGCAGACTCTTTGCTTCTGTAAGCTGCCCTTGGTCATGGTGTTAGGCATAGGGGAAAGGAGGTGAGTGATCTGGGGAGGTTACAGCCCAGCTGTGAGCAAAGGCAAGAAGATACTGAAGAGGCTGTGGAGGGTTGTGATCCCTGACTGAGCACTGGAGGAAGGGAACGCAGAGGGTTTAGCCCAGTGGAACCACTGATGCACTGGGCCTTTTGGAAATGGAAAGAGACAAGAAGGAAACACACATGAGGAATTACGAAGAATCCCTTCTTGCCTGATGACAAGTTTGGCTTTTATTTTTTTCTAATGCTACAGAGGACACAAGACTCCAGAACCAGAGAACAAAGGGTTTGTTTGAGTTCACAACGCTTCCCCTTGTTCCCAGAGTTCCACTGGGTGACAGGAAGGTAGTCCCGAGTGTGTGTCACACACACAGTGAGTTTATAATAGAGTCAAGGCATCATGGAGTTTGGCTTCAACAATATTTTGTTTTGATTACTTTAAAATTTGATTTTATGGTATGGCTGTCTGTCCTGCGTGTATGTATGACTGTGTATCACCTGTGTGTACCACCTGTGAGACTGGTGCTTGTGGAGGCCTGAAGAGGGTGTAAGATCCCCTGGAACTGGAGTTATAGATGACTGTGAGTGGCCATGTTGTGTACTGGGGATTGAACAAGGGTCCTCTGCAAGCGCAGCTGGTGGTCTTTAAGCTTGGAGCCATCACTCCAGCTCCATCATCAATATTTTATGAGGGATGCATCCAAGCCTGCAGAAGCTTTGCTCTGAAGGCAGATGTTATCTTTATTGCTGTGGAAAGCAAACAGATCTGTTCTTTGTCCTGATGGGAGACCCAGCATCTTCTAAGGATCTCTGCCACACAGATGTTCTCAGAAAGATAGCTGGGAGCAAAACCTGGCACGTCAGTATCTGTGTTCACAAGATGGATAGACATAAGAGAGACAATTGTCTTGAACAGTCTAAGAAACATGGGGGCTTTAAGTGTGTTGATCTAGGGTAGTGAGGGATCGGTTGGGCTCAAGGTAAGAGGGGTCCAAGGCTCAGATTTAAGACACCGTAAGGTAATTGAGAGATATGTAGGAGACAAAATTAGTCATTACTGGGCTTAGGTTACTTTGAACAGTGGTCAGCAAGTCACTGTGTAAAGGGACTGTGTGATTGATAGTGACAATTGATAGTGAACATAGGTGACAAGTAACTGAGTACTTCTGTGTCCCAGTAAAACATTTATAGGGCAGTGGAGAGATGGCTCAGCAGAAAAGAACACTCACTGTTCTTCCAGAGGACAGGGGTTCAATTCCCAGCAGTCACATGGTGATTCACAGGAGATCTAACTCCTGCTCTGGCCCCAGTAGGCACTCACACACACATGTTGCACAGATGTGCGTGCTACAGAACACTGATACACATGAAGTAAAACACTAATATTTCAAAAATAAAATAAGAACTTCACTTATAAGAACAGGTCCACAGACTACAGTTTTCTGACACAGGCCTAGACTAAGCCCACATGTTCTTTTTTTCTGACCAGTGGGAGGGAAAGGAACAACTGATAGAAGAGACACCATTGGTGACTGCTGAAGTCCTGGTAGTTTTTCAGTGGGGTGTGAGAAAACGAGGAGGTGAATTTTTAAGTTTTGAGTGTTTGGTAAAGTCTAGATGCTCATCAGGTGCTAAATGTGGAGCGCAAGGCAATGTTTATGTTCTATTGACTTGAGAGTTCTAAGTGTATGTATGGATGCTAAAGCCATAGGACTGGATTTAATCATGGAATGACAGCAGGGGAGACTGGGAGTGAAGTAGGCTAAAGATGAAACTCCAGGTCTTCGGTCTTCTGTAGCTTTTGTAAGGGGGCAGGCCAACTCAAGGGGTAACCCTCAAAATCCTTCAGATGTGGTCATAGGATGATGGTGGTGGTGGTGGTGGTGGTGGTGGTGGTAGTGGTGGTGGTGTGTGTGCATTTCTGTGTTGCTGTGCCTCTGTGTGTGTGTGTGGCGCGTGCGTGCATGTACACAGATATGTTAAAACAAATAATCTTTCCCAGACCAATCTTCAACTCTAAGAATCCTGGAAGCCATTCATTCTTCATAAAAACAACAAAAGGCTTCTAGCAAATTCCAAAGACACACTGTTTCCTTTCTTTTCAATTTGTAGTTTGTGAAAGTCAGATCAAAACTTTGTGACTCACCCTAAGTCCAAAGTGTTTTCCTTGGGATCTATGTTTTTGTTCAGTCAGGGGCAGGCACACAGTTAGATAGGCTCTGTTCATCTGCTCTGAGTGCAAAGGTAGTTGTAGCAACAGCCATTTGTTTATTTGGCCAGTCACTCAGCAAATATATTGGCAGCATCTGTGATGGGAACAGAGAGGTGTGTGGAGGATAGATGAAGCCAGCAAGTGTCAGAGCTGGAGTAGTAACAAAGTGTCAGAGCTGGCATAGTAACAAAGTGTCAGAGCCAGACTAGCAACAAAGTGTCAGCCAGAGTAGTAACAAAGTGTCAGAGCCGGGGTAGTAAAAAACAGATGTGATTGATGTCTCAAAGACTGATAAAGAAAGCCCGAGTAAACCAGAGCTATGCTGTTTGTGTTTTTCTCTATAACTCTGTGTAATTCATTATGTTTAGCGACTTTTAGAAAAAGCATGGTTTTGCGTCCAGGTGATCTGTAGATGTGGGAAAGGGATTGGTAAAGACACAGCATCATTGCTCATGCCGTAAGGGAGCGCTGTGTAGAAGGTAGAGATTTCAGACACTCTGCTGGCCATCTGAGTCACTGGAGCACATCTCCATGGCAGATGGTTAAAAAAACTCACCTTGGTGTCTGAGAGATGATTCATTGGCTAGAGCTCTTTCATTTCTTGAGGAGGACTCAAGTTGGACTCAAGGAAACTATCTATGTGAGCACACATGTCCGGAGTCTCACAACTAGACTGATGCCCTCTTCTGGTCTCTACAGGCAATTGTTCTCATGAACACACACACATACACACACACTTAAAGTAGTTAGAAAAATAGTTGTCTTGCAAGAGTTGAAAGTGCCTGATTTATAAGAAGATGAATTAGACACATACAGAGCTTCCTGCACACCCGAGTTTGGCTTTAATTCAAACAGCTACTTCCAAATCCCTACAACGACAAATCAGTTAAAAATTTAAAAAGCTTTTAAGATGTAATCTATTTGGAACTAATTTTAGGATAAACCAAATAAATAAATAAATAAATAAATAAATAAAGAAAGAAAGAAAGAGAAAAACAAAGGCAAAAAAGCAGAATAAAACCAAACAAGCAAACCAAAAAGAAATCCAGTTGTTCTTGCTTGTTTCACTTTCAAAGGCAAAAGCCAATGATTTAGAGGGCAGGGTGATTTATACTGCCTGGAGCGTGCCGTTTTGCCAATGCAGAGCAAGCTGGTTTTTCTGTACTACATGCGTATATCTACATTTGCAGGATAAACAAGTCCATCTATTTCCTTCTGAAGTAGCTACTGTCAGGTCAGAGCTGATGTCTTGTTTTACAAACTAATGAAAGCCAAGCGCATTCTTCAGTGTTTCACCGTTGACCCTGTGAGGGAAATCAGGACTTTTTTCCATCCCAATTCCGGTTTTAATTGAAATAATTAAAGGAGCCCCTCTGTTATTACAAGCTATTACATGTCCCATGGAAGGGCTTATTGACTCAGACTTTTGAAGGCTCATTACGGAAATAGGCAGTGTGAAACCACAGCTGGCTTAGTCACTGTACTTCACTCCACATTTGCATATGTAAATAACAGTGATTGTCAAAAAATACCCACTTGTGTCTATCAAAGTAAATTTCCTTGATTGACAGTCTTGGAACAGTCAACAGTGCCCTTGGTGGGTGAGTTGCTCCCATGCCTCAGCAGATGCTGGCTCTATGGCTGCTCACCTTGCCCTGTTCCTGCCTTCACTACTTGTGTGCATAGGATCATGCTGTGTGTAGCTCAGGCTTGCTCAGACTCACCATGGCTTTCCTCAGCACTTTGGCCAGTGATGAGTCTCTGCATAGGCTGCTCAGCCAAACTTCAGCATGGAGTGAGAGGAGCTCACAAGGCGCCACCCTAACCAAGCAGCTGTTGGCAGTGGCTAGCTGCTGGCGGAAGGAGAGTCAGTCTTCTTCGGGGATGTGCCCACTGATGCTGCCCTGCTCCAGTGGATGGCCCCTCACCCATGAATGTATGGACTACGTTAACTTAGTGAGTGTTTTGTTTTGTTTTTTGTTGTTGTTTTTTTTGGTTTTTGTTTTTTTTAAACAAAGGACGTAAGGCTGGGAGAGGGACATGTTGGGGATACTCAAGGGAGTTGGATGGAGAAAAGAGTGGCTAGGGCTATACATACCCCAGTGTACACATGTGCCGGTTTGTGTATGCTTGGACCAGGGAGTGACTCTATTAGGAGGTGTGGCCTTGTTGGAGTAGGTGTGTGACTGTGGGTGTGGGCTTTAAGACCCTCATCCTAACTGCCTGGAAGTGAGTCTTCCACTAGCAGCCTTCAGATGAAGATGTAGAACTCTTAGCTCCTCCTGCATCATGCCTGCCTGGATGCTGCCATGCTTGATGGTAATGAACTGAACCTTTGAACCTGTAAGCCAGCCCCAATTAAATGTTGTCCTTATAAGAGTTGCCTTGGTCATGGTGTCTGTTCACAGTAGGAAAACCCTGACTAAGACAACACATGTATGCAATTCACTGAGAATATATACAGTTTTAAAAAGAGAGAGGGGCACTGTATCAGCTGGGAACAGGTCTCTGGCAATTCCTTTCTTCTTTATAGAATCTTCTCTCTCTCTCTCTCTCTCTCTCTCTCTCTCTCTCTCTCTTTCTCTCTCTCTCCCCACCCCCCATCCTCCTGCTCTTTCATATCCTCGACAAACGCTGACAAGGATAAACTCTAAATCTTACTTCCTCAGCTCATATTTTCCCTATCTTTGCTGTCTGTGAACTGAAACTTTCTTCCTTTATACCAGTCCTCCTGGCAAGCAACCAGTCAGCCCTTGAGACAGGTAATGGAGGTTCCAGGATTTCTTCCCTAAGAGGGAAAAAAGGAGAGGTCTCAGCCAGTGGCTCTCACCTTCCCTAACACTGCAACCCTTTAACAGTTAGTTCCTTGTGTGCTGACCCACAACCACAAAATTATTTTGTTACTACTTCATAACTGTAATTTTAGCATTGTTATGAATCATAACATAAACATCTAATATTTGACCCCCATGAAAGGGTGATTGGACACCCAAAGGGACCTTGCACCATAGGTTGAGGAACATTGATCTCTAGCAAGTGGGGAAAGAGGATTCTCTTCCTGGGTGCCTCTGGAATGTGTCAGGTTGATAATTAAAGCTAACCATCACAGTGGTGACTCTAAGAGGACAAACTGTGTTATCCAAGAGGCTTCTTGTCAGACCCAGCTGTTCTTACACGCATCTTGTGGAGATGCATGCACACGCTGAGTCTTTTCTCCAGACTCTTACCCCCGCCCCCCGTGAATTGGCTGTCTAATGAGTTAGCGACAGTCTTGATCATTAACTCAATGAAAATCACCTCAGCAGTGTGCTGTGAGCAATGGGAGACAGGCCGACTGCAGTCAGTCATGAGCTCCTCCTACAGTAAGAATACGGAAGACAGATACACAGAAACCTAGAAGTGTGCACATGAATCGCCAAAGAGATGGATTCGTTTACCGCGAGCCAAATTCTCAGGAAGAAAAACAAGTTCAGGAGCTGATGCTACTTTTGTTTTGAAAAAAAAATAATAATGATTAAGAAATCTGCCCTCAGGGCTGGAGAGATGTCTCAGTGGTTAAGGGCACTGACCGATATTAGTTCTCAGCACCTACATGGCAGCTCACAACTGTCTGTAACTCCAGGATCTGACACTGTCACACAGACATGGATACAGGAACAACACAAACACACATAAAACAAATAAGAAAAAACACAGATAGACATAAAATAAATAAATTATTTTAAGAGTCTGCACTCACTGTGGAAACCATAGCCAGTGCACAGAGGTGTGCAGAAACCGACCTCACAATCCAGCGTGCTTGCTTTCTGCCCTCTCCGCGAAGTCTTCACAGGGAGTCGAACATATACAGGTAAAGGATTTTGCTCTAGGATGTTGTGTTTCATAGACCACATGACCCATCTATGCTAATTTTTGTCCTTATTTCTATTGACAGTTAAAGCTGTGTTAAAGTATGCACGTAACATACAATTCACTAATTTAAATGAGAAACTCCAAAGATTCTCAGTGTGCTAGCAGCGCTTCTACGCTCACAGCACAATCAACATTGGAGCATCTGCACCCCAGCAAGAGCCCCTTGCTCAGGCAGTCATGTCAGGCTTCTTCTACCGCCCTGAGCTCCCCCCACCTCCCCATATGCAGTCACTAGCCTATGGTTTTGCCTCTATAGATGTTTCTTCTGGGCATCTAACAGGAATGGCATCACAATGTGAAGCCATTGTGTCTGGCCTCTGCTTAACACACGGTGTCAAGGGCTCTCGTATATAGCACGTATCAGCACTCCAGTCTTATTATACACAAACAAACGCCAGTCCAGCAGACAAACATTCAGTGATGCACTGTTTACCGTCAGTGTGTTGTAGTCTCTCATGGATACCTGGGCTCTCTGCTTGGTAGGCATTGTATCGCTGCAGTGAGCATTGTCTACCCATTTCTGTGAGGTTGTGGTTTTTATTTTTTTGTTTGTTTGTTTTTGTTTTTGTTTTTGTTTTTGTTTTTGTTTTTGAGACAGGGTTTCTCTGTGTAGCTCTGGCTGTCCTGGAACTCACTCTGTAGACCAGGCTGGCCTTGAACTCAGAAATCCACCTGCCTCTGCCTCCCGAGTGCTGGGATTAAAGGTGTGCGCCATCACTGCCTGGCGAGGTTGTTTTTATCTCTCTCAGGTGCTTTGATGTAGAATCCTTCTGGGATTCTAATGATATGAATTTACATGTTCTGTCATGTTCTCCCCCAGGTACCTGAGGACTCGTCTGCCTGTCTGCCTGTCTGCCTGTCTGCCTGTCTGCCTGTCTGCCTGTCTGTCTGTCTGCCTGTCTGTCTGTCATTTATCTACAACAACCTGTTTTTCTCTTTCACTCAGCTCACATTATTTCCATTTCCCTTTAGAGCATACTGCTCTTTCTTATTTTGAGCCCACCTATCCATTTTATTGTTTGTTTACTGCATCTACGATTACAATCCCATCCCACTGGGATCTGATTTATTCAATGCTATTTAACAGTATCACCGTATCAATGCTAACAGTTTATTTCAACTGTTCCTGCGACTGTGGGGACACTTTCATGATGGCTGCTGTCCAGTCCTTCTCAGGCCAACATTTGTGGTGTCCCTGTGTTGGAGTCTGCAGTTGTTTTCTCTCACTTGAGCCGAGCTGTCCCTCATGCATGGGGCTGAATCTTAGATGCTGAGAATATGAAGCCAGGAGTCTGGATACTTACTGTTTGGGTTCTGGGACTTTTCCTGGTGCTGTAGCTGGGCTGCTTCCTTAGGGCACTAGTGCCAGGTGGTGCCTCGGCTGGGACAGCGCTGTCCGGGATGATAGGAAGGAGTTGGAGTTGTGCTCCTCTCTGATCGCTGTGCTCCATCCACCCTAGCACAAGAGCCACATGCTTTCTTCTGGCATTACTGTTGCTAACCTACACCACTGTGGGAGTCGAAGGGGACCTTCAGCACTTCTGGGTGGAGTGAAAGTCTAGACCAACCTAGGATTCGTATTGATTCTGGGGGAGGAATAAAACCCCCTCCCTGGTGGATAGAATCATGTTCTCATTGCCCTTAACTCCTACTCAGCTTGTGCACATAGACATAAAGGACACAAGAACGTGGAATAGCGGACGTTAGCTTGGATGTTTATTGAACTTATTAGTGGTTAATACGTAAAGCTTTTCTGTCTTGCTACGATATGTGTTTTAGACCTTTGGTTAGGAAGAACTGGTGTGTGTGTGTGTGTGTGTGTGTGAACATACTTGTGCGCATGTGTGTGTTTGCATGCAAATGTGCATGTGTGACCATGTGTGTGTATGTATGTGTGTGTGTATGTGTGTGTGTGTATGTGTGTGTGTATGTGTGTGTGTGTATGTGTGTGTGTGTGAATGCTCTTAAGTGCACAGCAGGTACGCATGTGTGTGTGTGCCCGTGGAAGGCAGGTCAGAGGACAACCTCAGATGCTTTTTCTCATAAGCTGTCACCTCGTGTTTTGAGACAGGGTCTTCCTAGCCTGGGATCTGCCTCTGAGATCACAAGCCTGGGCACTATGCTCCACTGTTTCACATTGGTTCTAGGGCTCAAACCTGGGTCTTCATGCCTTCACCTCCCTCTAACCCCCCAGAACACTTATATTCTAGAAATAATGATCAAATCTAGCAGGAAATAAGGCAAGTTCTATCAGGCTATGGTTAAGCTTCACTACTCTAGTGCTTATGAGAAGTCCACTTGAATCCTTTAGAGATAGATAGTGATTGGCACTCAAAGCTCCTGTAGGATGGTGGAGTACTTAGAAGAACAAATCAGTCAGCCACAACCTTCCCTGGGCCCTGGGCTCTAATCATTACAACCTGAATCTGAGCCCCAGGAGAACAACTATGCAAGCAGTGGCAGAGAATCATGCTTTGTTTCTTACGTCTAGACTCTCCTCAGTGAAGCCTGAGAGTCCTGGAGTATAAATGATGTTGTCAATTAGTACAGATAATCGCTGTGCGGGACCGATGTACAGTCAGTGCTGAGGAAGACAGTAGGCAGATTGCTCACCTTAGAGTTCAGATCTGTGTCAGCATGTCTGTCTGTAAATGGGCAGGCTTCATGGGTTTACTCTTTAAACTTACTATAGTTTATTGAGCTGACTTTCACCAGGGAGAGAGCAATTATTTCCTGTAGCTACTCTATGTTACCGTTTGAACAGCCCAGATCTGGCCTTTGGGTCACCTGTTGAAAGGAGGGATGTGCAGAAACTGTAAGGCGTTCTTGGCAGGTTCAGGTTATCCCAGGAAGGCAGAGCATGGCTCTCTGTCCTGCTGTCAGCTGCTGTGGGCCTCTGGGGTGCATGAAGCCCATCTGTGGGAAAGCCTAGCTGGGAGTTTTCTTAACTAGAATTCTCACAGCTTGTAATTTCTTTCCTCATTTCCCTTCCTTCCTTTCTTCTTCCTTTGCCAATTAAAATGTGTGTTTCTGGGAGCTCAAGGGCTAAGAATACATATTGTTCTTCTGGAATACTCAGGTTCGACGGAAGTACCCACATGCCAGGTCACAATGGTCTGTAACTCCAGTTCCACGGGATCAGACACCCTCTCTGGCCTCCATGGGTACCACGTGCATGGTGCAGACATATATGCGGGACAAACACCCATTCAGATGCACTTACATTTTAATTTAAAACAACGAACAGTGTATTTCTAGCCAGTGAGATGGCACCAGAGCTTACAATGCTTGTCATGCCAACCTGAGAACTGTGTTCAGTCACAGAAAGCTACATCAAGGTGGAGGGGGAGACCCAACTCCCACGGCAGCATGCTTTGAGTCTGTGCCACACATGTGCACACATACACATTATATACGCAACATGGTGATAAACAAATAAGTACTTTTAAAAGTGTGTTTATTCAGAAAAAAACTATCACACCAAATAGGTTTTTTTCCCTTTTGTTTTGTTTACTTAAACACAGAAGAAAAGGCTATTTGAGGATGGCTTTGGCAAAAACAGGAGCCTGTGCCCACTGCAAGGATGTATTGGGGAAAGCTATCTAGTCAGAGAATATAAGCATATGTTTATAAATGGCTAAACATCACTTTGAGTGAGACACTTGTTGTCTCCTTCCGTCTATGACAAAGCACCGTGCGCACTGGCACAGCTGTGCACAAGTTTCCCGCAAGGGTTCCCCATGATGTGGACGCACAGTGACCCTCGGGTGACCACCTGGAAGTTGCTGGCCATAATCCAGATGTGAAATCAACACCTCAGAAACTTGAGGTTCACGAACTATGCTCCCTGCAGAGAGATGAGGGTTTGTTTGTAGGGGCTACTGTGGTTCAGCCAGTAAATATTTATTGGTTGCACTCAAAACCACACATAAAATATCCCTTTTTAAAAAGGAGTTAAGAGATCATTTTGAAAGAATTCCACATATGGATAAAATGACTTGTTCATTTTATACAGTGCCTTTATCATGTTTGTCATTGCCGAGTGACCGAGGTCCTTGCATCGAGTTCTTATGTATGCCTGTCTCTTTGGTCTCCCTGTGATTTTGTGAGAGACAAGGAGAAGAGAACTAGCAGAAAAATGAGGGGGGCTATGGAAGGCTCAGAGAGGAGAAGACTAAGAGATATGTTATCTCTGTCTGTCTGTCTACCCACATAGCTATTGTACTTATCTACATACACCTACATATCTATAATCTATCATCTATCTACCATCTAACTATTAGTTACTAATTATCTATCTATCTATCTATCTATCTATCTATCTATCTATCTATCATCTTCTATCCATCTATCATCTATCTACCTATCTATCACACATGTCTACATAACCTACATATCTATAATCTATCATCTACCTATTTATTATCTACCTATCATCTACCTATTTATCATCTATCTACCTGTCATCTATCTATCTATCTATCTATCTATCTATCTATCTATCTATCATCTATCTACCTATGGTCTATCTATCCACCTATCTATCACACATGTCTATATACACCTACATATTTATAAGCTATCTATCATCTACCTATTTATTATCTGCCTGTCATCTATCTACCTATTATCTATCTATCTATCTATCTATCTATCTATCTATCTATCTATCCATGTCATAAAGCATAACTTAGAGGAGGAGGGGAATCAGTGGGAGTAGGGACAAGAGAAGGCACTGGGGTCAAATCTGAGCACAGCACAGTGCTATGTGTGTACAGATGTCATAGTAAAAACTGCTATCTATTCCCTGTTCTGACCAAAACACTCAACCAAAAGGATAAAACTCCTGGCAGATTATTTCTGCACACTGATCACAACACCTGCATATGGTTGGACTATATATGCACACAGAATTCTGAAAGACTTAGTTCGATGCTATGCTTTGCTTTACATACATTTTATTAAAATTATTAAACTTGTTGTATCATTATGGACCGACATTTATTTTCTGTGCTATTGGGCAAATGAAGTGAAAACGCAGTCATCTTTACATTTACTATAAAAGTCTCCCTGCAGAAATCATGTGCTGAACTGCTAATGTTTGGGTCTCCGAGAGAGTGGAACCATGGACAGGCAATGGAGCCTTGCTCTGGGACAGTCACTTATGTTACAAAATGAAATAGCCATAAAAATCTTCCCAAAATTAAGGCAATTAGAGGGTAATTTGATTTTTTTTCAGTGTGATGGCCACTGTGGTTGCTATGGGCACCTTGAGAAGACAGTGGGACATTGGTACAAAGCCAAGGTGGGGGAATGGCTTTCAGAACTGTCCTTTCTCACCACGAATGTGCAAAGGTGGTGTGCTGCTACCAGACTGAGGTGACAGGTTCCAATAGGCACAGATTCCACATTACACTGAAGAATTAAACACGGCCCGAGGGTCACAAAGTGTCAGGTACAGACTGGCTACAGATTGTCACTCTTTGCCGAGAGTAATTAGAGCACCGTGTGTGGAGCTCTGTGTGGATGTAAACAGTTCAGACTCTATCTGACTTTGCCAGAGGCTTCCTGGGTGGAAAAAACAATGAGTAGCCGTGGGCTTCTTTCCATGTGATGATTTGTTGGCAGTCACCCGGTCTTCCGAATTCTGTGCTTGCTGGAGGGACAGGCACCCCGAGCCAGCCTCTTTCTCATCTTGCAAACAACCACTGTGCTACTTTCCTCAATGTAACACTGTTCTGGGCACTAGACACACAGAATGTCACCAAAGTCCCTGTCCTGGTGGCACTTTGCCAATAGTAGAGGATGGGCAAGGGACAAGGTTTGGTGACTGCTGTGGAAACGCACAAAGCAGGAGGTGCGAGCTGCAGGAACAGATTATTTTAATTTTAAAATAAAGGGAAGGACTGCAAGAGGCCAGGGAACAAGCTAGGAGGAAGCCTGGGGACAGATGTGTGCATGCACACACGTGCACGCACTCGCGCACAGACACACACAGATACATTTCTACACATACAGCCCTCCACACACAGAACACTCACACATTGCTACACATACACCCACACTCACAGACACAAACCCACACACTTACATGAATTTGCACACCCATACACACATTCATATACACATACACATACACATATGCAAATACTCAGTTCACACTCACACACACAGATACATACAGAGACAATCTCTCTCTCTCTCTCTCTCTCTCACACACACACACACTAAATAAACAAACAAATAAATAAATGTAAATGAAAACAAATTTTGTTGAGAATGGCATTTCCATGGTAGGAAGACCCTCTTATAACACAGTTGAAGACAGAACAAAGGCCTCACAAGAAAGCATGTGGGGGGTTGGGGAGGTAGAACTTCAGAAAGGAAAGGTTGCCTGGGCTACCCTAGCTGAAACTTTCCTAACTAGACAGGAGATTACCACAACTCTCCAGGCGAGAGTGATGCTGTCCCAAATCCAGAGCTTGGGAGTTGGGGTGGGGAAGGGCATAATGGGTTCACAGCCCCCGCATTTGTTTCTGTACAGCTTATCGCTTTGACTTTTCCCTTAGAGTGTTAAGGTGTGAGAGACAGACATGCCAGTTTCTGGCTCTGGACCAGGCAAGTGTAGAGGTTGCAGTGAATGGGACAATGGGAGCTTTAACTGTAAGGAAGGGCTGAGGGAAAAGTCTTGTGAGAGAGAGAGGCTGAGGGATAAGTCCAGCCAGAGACCTGGGCTGAGGGAGAAGTCCAGTCAGAGACCTGCTGAGGGAGAACTCCAGCCAGGGACCTGGGCTGAGAGAGAAGTCCAGTCAGAGACAGGCTGAGAGAAAAGTCCAGCCAGGGACCTAGGCTGAGGGAGAAGTCTAGTCAGAGACAGGCTGAGAGAAAAGTCCAGCCAGAGACCTAGGCTGAGGGAGAAGTCCAGTCAGAGACCTGCTGAGGGAGAAGTCCAGCCAGGGACCTGGGCTGAGAGAAGTCCAGTCAGAGACAGGCTGAGAGAAAAGACCAGCCAGGGACCTGGGCTGAGAGAGAAGTCCAGTCAGAGACAGGCTGAGAGACAAGTCCAGTCAGGGACCTAGGCTGAGGAAGAAGTCCAGTCAAAGACCTGCTGAGGGAGAAGTCCAGCCAGGGACCTGGGCTGAGAGAGAAGTCCAGTCAGAGGCAGGCTGAGAGAGAAGTCCAGCCAGGGACCTAGGCTGAGGGAGAAGTCCAGTCAGAGATCTGGGCTGAGGGAGAAGTCCAGCCAGGGACCTGGGCTGAGGGAGAAGTCCAGTCAGAGACAGACTAATGGAGAAGTCCAGTCAGAGACAGGCTGAGAGAGAAGTCCAGCCAGGGACCTGGGCTGAGGGAGAAGTCCAGTCAGAGACCTGGGCTGAGGGAGAAGTCCAGCCAGGGACCTAGGCTGAGGGAGAAGTCCAGTCAGAGACTGTTACTTGCTGATTCCCAGACTCTTCCTGTGAGATCATGTTGCTTCACAACATACTTTAATGATAAAGATATCAACCAACCTAAAGTAAACAGTAACAGTAAGCCACATAGTAACAAAGACAATACAGTTTATAAACAAACGGATTGATTTCTTGCAACCTGGATTCTGGGTACCAAAGAAATACTTGTTGGATTAATTGGTTAATAAAGCTGGGAAACTGGCAAATTGTTTGTGAACAACAGAAAGATACAAAATGTTAGGGGAACATCTCCAGAGGCTGTGGGTTCTTAGACAGGCATGTGGTAGGGTGTTAATCATGTTTTCATTGTTTCTTTGTTATTGAGGGTTCATGGGATGTCTGATTGACAGAGCAGCTTCTGGGAGGTTTGGAGCCTGGCTAGGCACCATGGATCTGGGAGGAGAAAATGTGATTTCCCCTGAGGTCAGCTGACCACTCAAATAAGACTGTGGAGGAAGCAGCGGGAATCCCAGATGAGGTCATGATGCTGATGCTTCCAAGGCAGATAGGCACAGTAGAGAAGAGCTCTGAAAGTGGTTCTCAGAGACTCTAGTGAACAGTGGTGGTTAGAACAGGTTTCCCCCCCACTGACTGACTCACGTGATTGAAAGCCCATAGGGAGTGGCACTCAGGAGGTGTGGCCTTGATGGAGGAAGTATGCCACTGTGTAGGTGACACACATTGAGATCTCCTATGCTCAGACCCCATCCAGTGCAGAAGACAGTCTCCTTCTGGCTGCCTGCTGTTCAAGATGTAGAACTCTCAGCTCCTACTCCTGCACCGTGTCTGCCTGTACACTGCCAAACTTCCTGCCATGATGATAATGGAGTGAACCTCTAAAACTGCAAGCCAGCCCCAATTAAATCGTTTCCTTTATAAGAGTTACCTCATCATGGTGTCTCTTCAGAGCAGTAAAAACCCTAACTAAGACAAACACCAATACCTGCAAAACCACATTGGTAGTAAATACAAATGAATTTCCCTGCACTTGCATACACACAATCTGAGGTAATGTGGTGAGCCTCAGTGGGTGCATCATTATAAGACAGCTTATCCTGTATATGCACCAAATAATAATTAATAATTGAATCTCAACAGGAGAGAGGGTGTAACATTCTACCCAGCAGGAAGATACACCTCGAAGGAAAGCCACAGGCATACACCAGCCAGCCTACAACAAGATGGGGACAACAGGCGTGTTTGGTGTTAAAGTTGCCATGGAGCAAAATCAGTGGCTCTTCCGCTATTTGCCCAAAGAGCCATTGGCTCAAGCTTCTGCAACAACGGGTTCTCAGCTGGGCATCTGCTGGAGCCTGCCAGCCGAACGGGTGTGACCTACTCGCTGGATGAAAACAGATTGAAAAACTGGATGCCCAGCAGGCTGCACCTTGGTAAAACTGAAACAAGAAAGTGTGTGGTTGTCTGTTTTCATAGCCACTTAAATGTCTGTATGAGAACCAGGAACGTCTGCAAGAACCCGTGACAGCCATCACCTCTGAGAAAGGCCCCGGTGGCTGGGACCCAGTGTCACAGGGAGTGCTCAGTGGTTTAATGTAGAAATATTGAGCCAGGGTTGTGGTGTGTGCCTATGAGCTGAGCTTGGGAGGCTGAAGCAGGTGGATTGCTGTGAGTCTGAGATTATGACAAGTTCAAGGTCAACCAGAGTTACATGGTAAGAGCCTTATATCAGAATCAAGCAGAGTAAAACAAAAACAAGACAGGGCTGGTGAGGTGGCTTTGTGGGTGAAAGTTCTTTCTCTCAAAGCTTGATGCTCCGAGTTCTAATCCCGTGATCTCCACTTACATGCCATGGCATACATGCCCTCTTCCTGGAGCCAAGGACATGATAAATGCAAAACTTTGAAGAAAGCGAACAAAAAGAAACAGTACACTATGCAATGATATTGACTAAAATAAGCAACCAGAGGCAAATGGGAAAATAAAAACTTCTTGAACAACCTTCAGGAAGGGTAACAGGGAAGGGGCCCCTCCAGCCATATTATGACACTGAGCACAAGCCTTGAATAAACCACTTACACTGACATCTCCTGTCACCCACCAGTGTAGGCAGAACATCTAGCGTTATCTATATCATACTGATGGATAGTTATCTAAGGCTCACTGAACAATCCTGCTGGGACAGCTTCCCTCCCCTGTCCTCTCACCTCCCTGCGCTCCACGATGTTTTCAACAAGAGACAACATGGTTGTCAGTTGTGGCTGAGATTTTAATTTAGTCATGCAGATTAAAAATATTCTTATTTACATGCATGAGAGTATGTATGTCTTTCTGTGTGTATGTGTGGCATGAATGTGCAGGTAGCTGAGGAGGCCAGTAGAGGGCGCTGAACCCCCTGAGGCTGGAGTTACCATGATCATGAGCAGCCACACAGTTGCAGGGACCTGAGCTAGGGTTCAAGTCAGTGTAACCTCGGAGTGGTCTCTCCACTTGTGTACTTGATCGTTTTTATTTATTTATTTATTTTTTAATATTTTTATTTTTATTTTTTTTTGATTTTTAATATTTTTATTACATATTTTCCTCAATTACATTTCCAATGCTATCCCAAAAGTCCCCCATAGCGCCCCCCACTTCCCTACCCACCCATTCCCATTCTTTTGGCCCTGGCATTCCCCTATATTGGGGCATATAAAGTTTGCAAGTCCAATGGGCCTCTCTTTCCAGTGATGGCCGACTAGGCCATCTTTCGATACATATGCAGCTAGAGTCAAGAGCTCCGGGGTTCTGGTTAGTACATCATGTTGTTCCAACAATAGGGTTGCAGATCCCTTTAGCTCCTTGGGTACTTTCTCTAGCTTCTCCATTGGGAGCCCTGTGATACATCCAATAGCTGACTGTGAACATCCACTCCTGTGTTTGCTAGGCCCCAGCATCGTCTCACAAGAGACAGCTATATTTGGGTCCTTTCAGCAAAATCTTGCTAGTGTATGCAATGGTGTCAGCGTTTAGAAGCTGCTTATGGGATGGATCCCTGGATATGGCAGTCTCTAAATGGTCCATCCTTTCATCACAGCTACGAACTTTGTCTCTGTAACTCCTTCCCTGGGTGTTTTGTTCCCCATTCTAAGAAGGGGCACAGTGTCCACACTTTGGTCTTCATTCTTCTTGAGTTTCATGCGTTTAGTAAATTGTATCTTATATCTTGGGTATCCTAAGTTTTGGGCTAATATCCACTTATCAGTGAATACATATTGTGTGAGTTCTTTTGTGATTGTGTTACTTCACTCAAGATGATGCCCTCCAGGTCCATCCATTTGGCTAGGAATTTCATAAATTCATTCTTTTTAATAGCTGAGTAGTACTCCATTGTGTAAATGTACCATAATTTCTGTATCCATTCCTCTGTTGCGGGACATCTGGGTTCTTTCCAGCTTCTGGCTATTATAAATAGGGCTGCTATGAACATAGTGGAGCATGTGTCCTTTTTACCGGTTGGGACATCTTCTGGATATATGCCCAGGAGAGGTATTGCTGGATCCTCCGGTAGTACTATGTCCAATTTTCTGAGGAACCGCCAGACTGATTTCCAGAGTGGTTGTACAAGCTTGCAATCCCACCAACAATGGAGGAGTGTTCCTCTTTCTCCACATCCTCGCCAGCATCTGCTGTCACCTGAATTTTTGATCTTAGCCATTCTGACTGGTGTGAGGTGGAATCTCAGGGTTGTTTTGATTTGCATTTCCCTGATGATTAAGGATGTTGGACATTTTTTCAGGTGCTTCTCTGCCATTCGGTATTCCTCAGGTGAGAATTCTTTGTTCAGTTCTGAGCCCCATTTTTTAATGGGGTTATTTGACTTTCTGGAGTCCACCTTCTTGAACTTGATCATTTTTAAACTGCTGAAAACCAAGAGTGAATGTTTCTATTTTTGTAAAATGTATCCAAGTACTTTCTAACCAAAGTGCTTTGAGGCTGGGTCAGCGGGAGAACCTTGTCCGGCAGGTGGGGCAGCACATGGCCTCAGCTGACATATTATCTTTTCATGAGAGTCAGATGCCAGAATATTTTACTTGCTTCCAGGGTGACCATAGTGGGCAGTCAGCTGAGTACAAGAAAACCCGTCGACTGTGAGCGAAGAGGTGACAGGAAGCTGCCTTTGCCACCGGAGTGGGAAGGTGGGAAGTCAGATTTGGTTCTCTTGTCTCCAATCTGAACACTGTAGATGTGATGTCTTATGCAGAACTCTAACTTCTCATGATAGTGGATATTTTTCCCATCAAGAATTTAATTTGCTGATCTGGGATTTTTTTTTTCTTCTTCCCAGAAATCATTCCTTCAGGGAGATGACCGGCTGGAAAGCAGAACCCCAGCAGGCATTAGGAACAGTCACTGCACAGGCTGGTGTTTTATCCTCTTTTGTGTGCTCATGCATCTGGTGTGTGCACGTGTGTGTATGCATGGTGCCCTTTTCTCTTTCTCAGTGGCTCTTGCTGAGCCCGTAGCTTACTGTTTCGGCTCGTCTAGGTAGGCAGCTTCTCCAAGGTTCTCTGTCTTCGCCTCCTGGCTGCTGGGACCACAGGCTGCTATGTTTGCCAAGCTTTTAGGATTCTGGAGATCCAAACTCAGGCCCCCACACTGACTGTGAAGCACTCTCTCCATCATCTCGGCCCAATGTGGTCTAATATTTTGAGGTAAAGACCGGGAGATGCCACAGTTTCACCAAACAAATTGTGAAAATGACCTTACTTCTTTCCAGATTATTTTTTTAAAAGATTTACTTATTTATTTTATGTGAGTACACTGTTGCTCTCTTCAGACACACCAGAAGAAAGCATCGGATCCCATTACAGATGGTTGCGAGTCACCACGTGGTTGCTGGGAATTGAACTCAGGACCTCTAGAAGAACAGTCAGTGTTCTTAACCACTGAGCCATCTCTCCAGCCCACTTTCCAGATTCTTGAAGTTAAGGGCCCGTTGCAGATTGAGATATTTAAACAGAATTCTCCCAAGTGAAAGAGAGCCAGACCAGGCAATTTAGGGAAAACATCTTCAAATCATGGTCATTTTATTTTGCTTTCTCTTTATGATTAAAACTTGCTGACGTGTCTTGAAATCAGTTCAGTGGCGTCTTGTCCATTGCCACACGGTCAGATCTTGAAAGACAGCTGACACATGGCCCATCGGTGTGGTTGTGAGCATGTGCCAGCCAACTGCTGTGGCAGCATGGGTGACTTCAAGGTGCTCCAGGGGCAATTTGTTTCTTTGCCCGCCCTGCCCCCTGCACTGGCTTTCCTAGCTCTGTCCTCTGGGGTCTCCTCTTCTCCTTACTCAGCACCAATCTGTTAATTATGTGTCTGGAACTCAATAACCCTGCAAGATAAATGCAGTCTATCTGATTAACTCCAGGCTCCAGGCAAGGGAAGCAGATGCAGACATGCAGGCTGCATTCATTGCTCAACTTATAAAGTCTGATGTTGGCCACACGGAGTTCAGGCTCTGCCCACAGTGCTGCCTGTTCTTTCTCTTCTTCCTCTCCTCCCTCCTCCTCGCCCCCCCCCCCCCCACTGCACATGGAATCCCAGGACACACTGGCTGCTGCTCACCAGCACCAAAGTCTGTCTAGTTTGTAACATGGGGTGTAATGTTTATGCAATACTCTATGGGTCAGTTCCCCTGATATCACACTCACAGTTTGGGACATGTGGGGAATCCTTCTAAAGCTCAGATCCAAGCATGGCTGGAAAATCAAAGCCTGCCCCCCATTACCCTATGGCTGTTTGTTCACAGAGATATTTCAAGAGAACACGGTTGCTCTCAGCAGCAATCCATCCTTAGTCCCCATTGAACTGTCGTTGAGATTAAAGCTGGGGTGGCCTTCTGGTCACTCCTGTTAAATTTTGCATACAAAAGAGTTCTGCTAAGTTTTTTTCTCCTATGAGAAGTTAAACCTTTTCTATTTTTGGTAGATCATGTTACCCCATTTTTGTTTTTTGAGACAAAGGCCGCACTATGTAGTCATGGCTGGCCTGGAACTTGCAGAGATCCTCCTGCCTCTGCTTCCTGAGTGTTGAGTAGAGGCATGAGCCACAGGCCCAGCTCAAGATTTGTCTTATTTTAAAAAGTCTGTGTGTGTGTGTGTGTGTGTGTGTGTGTGTGTGTATGTATGCTCACTCACCTGAGTGCAGCTGCCCTTAGAGACCAGAGGTCTTGGATCTCCTGGATTGGGAGTTAGAGGCTACCTGACCTGGGTACTGGGGGTAGAACCTGGGTCCTCTGGAAGAACATTACACAGTCTTAACCGCTGAGCCAATTACCTAACGTCTTTATAATCAAATGTTAAATATGTTGGTACACAAATACTAAAGGCAAGTAATAGCTTTCACTATTGGCTCCTTAAAAGCACCACAACACCATGACAATGAAACGCCTTTCACCCAGCCCCAGCCATACCTTAAATTAGAGCCATCAATTCATCACACACATTTACATAAATTACCTTAAGGAGTGAATTTCACCCACTCAGAGCATGTGTAACTACCAGGAGAGATAAGTACTGTGTAAAAGGAAGACCTCCAGCCTACACAAAGAGCCACAGGGACCAAAGCATGCTGCGAGCAAGAGAAATAGTCTTCTCCAGGCAAGAGCACACTGTCTGGTTATCCAGTGCCAAGTCTTCAGCCCTGACACATACAAGTGACATTATACAGACTGAGCAAGTTTGGCTAAACTGAGCAGGAGTATAGACATATGTGCATATACCCAGGCAATAACAATTGGCTAAACTGAGCAGGAATGTAGACATATGTGCATATACCCAGGCAATAACAATTGGCTAAACTGAGCAGGAATGTAGACATATGTGCATATACCCATGCAATAACAATTGGTTAAACTGAGCAGGAATGTAGACATATGTGCATATACCCAGGCAATAACAATTGGCTAAACTGAGCAGGAATGTAGACATATGTGCATATACCCATGCAATAACAATTGGCTAAACTGAGCAGGAATGTAGACATATGTGCATATACCCAGGCAATAACAATTGGTTAAACTGAGCAGGAATGTAGACATATGTGCATATACCCAGGCAATAACAATTGGCTAAACTGAGCAGGAGTATAGACATATGTGCATATACCCATGCAATAACAATTGGCTAAACTGAGCAGGAATGTAGACATATGTGCATATACCCAGGCAATAACAATTGGCTAAACTGAGCAGGAATGTAGACATATGTGCATATACCCATGCAATAACAATTGGTTAAACTGAGCAGGAATGTAGACATATGTGCATATACCCATGCAATAACAATTGGCTAAACTGAGCAGGAATGTAGACATATGTGCATATACCCATGCAATAACAATTGGTTAAACTGAGCAGGAATGTAGACATATGTGCATATACCCATGCTATAACAATTGGCTAAACTGAGCAGGAATGTAGACATATGTGCATATACCCATGCTATAACAATTGGCTAAACTGAGCAGGAATGTAGACATATGTGCATATACCCAGGCAATAACAATTGGCTAAACTGAGCAGGAATGTAGACATATGTGCATATACCCATGCAATAACAATTGGCTAAACTGAGCAGGAATGTAGACATATGTGCATATACCCATGCTATAACAATTGGCTAAACTGAGCAGGAATGTAGACATATGTGCATATACCCAGGCAATAACAATTGGTGAAAAGAGAGGTGAGGAGGAGCAAGGAGGGGTATATGGGAGGGTTCAGAAAGAGAGAGGGGAAGGGAGACACAGTGCTCAAGAGTCTCATTCTACTCTAGATCAGACCCGGTTCTCCTTCACATCTGAGTTAGTGCTCCTGACGCAGACTCAGCAGCTCTTACCTGAGGAGACACACACAGGTGACGTGTTCCCTGTAAGAATTTCCATTCTTATGATATTCTGGGTAGATACTGAAGACGATCAATTATGCGGGGCTGAAACGCCGAGGGAAACCACACTCGGACTCTGAACGTGCCGCCGAGTTTATTAATGGATTTCAGATTAATGGATAGATTAATGGATTTCAGATTAATGGATTAATGGATTTCATTTATTAATGGATTTCAGATACTGTTTAAAGAAACCTCTTAAAACGTGCAGCTGCTCCCGATCAGTTTTGGGGAGTGGTCAGCATCACGGGACCTAGATGCTCACGCCATCCTGTCTTCTCCTGGCCTCTGCTCTACTGTAAGGTTTTAGTTTGAATATGCAGGTGCTGCAGGGGCCTTAGTGAAGGGCCTGCAGAAGCTGGGGTGCACCACTCAGGGTCCTTGTTCTAGTGTAGTTTTCTATCCTGATTAGGCATTTAGTAACAGGGTTTATTTAATATTTAAATATTATTTTAGTCACTCCACAAAGAAATAATAACCACGTAGTTGAAGTAGAACCTTGAGCTTCGGATGGATATTAATCACCTTTGCCTCCATGGCTAAGCGACTGTGGTAATTTTGCATTAGCAGAGTAAATTATATTACCAGGAAACCGGGGCTGGAGAGACTGCTCAACAGCTAAGAGCACATACTGCTCTTTCAGAGGTCCAAAGTTTGGTTCTCTGCACCCATGTGGCAGCTCATGACTGCCTGTTACTCCAGTTCCAGGGGATCTGATGGCCTCTTCTGGCCTGTGTGAGCCCTAGGCATGCAAATAACACACACACACACACACACACACACACACACACACACACACATGCAGACAAAACACTTTTACCTAAGGTGAAAATAATAAATATTTTAAAACTTAGAAGAAAGGAAATCTACTGTTTGCATCATGAAACCAAAGCAGCTATCTGGAATAAGTCATAGCACCAAATTTGGAAACTGAGAGTGGTAAAATGACTTCTAAAATTATGCTTTGGGTAAACCAAAACTTAACAACCTCCAGTTGAGACACCTTTCTATTTATGATTATACTAATTTATAATCACGGGTCTGGAGGTTGGAACTGTGGGTTGGAGTTTTCATGGGCAGCTTTGAAAACAGAAAAGGAAGTTATCAGTCATGCCTATCAAGAACAACACAGCACAGTGGAACTGCTTTCCGCAGAGACGACCCAGGCGTGGCAGAGGACTGCGTTAAGTCATCAGTACAAACTATGGGGCACAGTTTTCTCTTCGGTGCCTACTGTGCACACCTCTTTTAGGGACCGTAACATGGATGATAGCTAAGCTGACTGCCAGCTTCGGGGATCTTGTAGGCTTGTTTATCTCAGTAAAGCTGATCATTTTACACTCAATACATTCTCACATTTTCAAATCTAATCAAAACTGATAGCCTGGCCTGGGCCACGGAAAGGAGAAGGAGAGCCGACTCCCCAAGGCTGCTTGCCGACCTTTGTAAGTGCACTATGCACATAAGCACACTGACACCAATGCCCACAGCGGGCTGCACGGGTAAAGAGAGGGACGCGTTGTACCCTGTTAAGAACTTGGTAAGCATGTCAGGGGAGGCCTCTTCCCACTCTCCTTCCCTACCCAGGCTCCATGCCCAGAGCTGAGCAGCCCTTCTTATCTTTACAAGGAACCCAAGAATAAGACACCAACAGCAGAGCCCAGCTTAGCAATCCAAGTTCCAGGTTGTGTTTTTACACATACAAGCTTGAGATGACACCTGACATTCATGTGTACACAACTTTTTTGCGTGTGGTTTAATGTTCCATTCATAAAGTTTTCTGTCACTCTCCACTAACTGCTGAGCTTCCAATTAATTTTAAAATTATTTTAGATTTACTGAATTTACTTGATATGCGTGCATATGAGTGTTTTGCTTACGTGTATGTCCGAGTACCCACACATGTGTGCCCATGCAGACCAGAAAGGGCACTGTGAGCTACCATGTGGGTGCTGGGAATTGAACCCAGGTCCTCGGCCAGGACAACAAATGCTTTTAGCCACTGAGATATCTCTCCAGCCCCACAGTTAATTTTAAATAAGAAGTGAGTGTTGTAGCAAATAGAATATTATTTTGAAATGAGGTTCAAGGGGGCAGCAAACAGCTTAAATAATGGTTAGTGTGCGGCAGGTACTCACCCAATGTTTTAAGTTTATGGACTCAGGTAACCTTTAACATAATTTCGACTGGGAGATATTCCCTTTATTTTTTAGTTGTGGAAACTGAAGCCAGGAAACTGAAACAGAGAGGCCAGGTAACTTGTTTAAAGCCACACAGCTGGCAAGTGACGGGGTTGGGTCTTGAACTCACACAGTCCAGTCATGGGTCTTTGCTCTGTCTAGTGCCTCCTTTAGTATTGAAAATGCTATGCATTCCTCAGTTCTATGCAAGTTTATCATCATTTTTTTCCAACAGAACAGTGTTATTTAACCAAATTAAGGGCAAAGGATAAAAATATTTTTTCCACAAGAACAGAGAAAGAACACCATGGAGAATCTTAGCCATTTTCCAATGCATTTCCTTAAATCAAATTTGACTTCACAAAACTCATTTTTTTTCAAACTTTTCCCCCCTTTTTTCCTGGGACTCAAAAGAACAATGCGTCCTTTTTATTCTTATTAAAGCTAGGATTGTAGTGACGGATATGGGCAGCTTCCCCCATTTCTTTGACAAGTCCTGCCTGTAGCTGTGTTTCTCATTTCCCTTCCTCTGTCTTCTGTGATCAAGGACAGTGAGGATATTGTTCTCTGTTGTCCAATGAAGCATCGTGAAAACCAGTCAGACAAAAAAAGGAGAAGAAGGAGGGGGAGGAGGAAGAGCAGGAGGAAGAAGAGGAAGAGGAGGAAGGAGAGGAGGAGGGAGAGGAAGGGAAGGAGGAGGAAGAGGGGGGAGAAGAGGAGGAGGAAGAGAGAGAGAGACAGAGAGAGAGACGGGGGTGGGGGGGGAAGCTAGCTCTTGAGACACCCATGTACACCTGGGGGTTGTCTTATCTAGTCCATCCTGTGTAAACACTACAGGCCTCTTACCATCTTGGTGACTCCATAATAGTGGCAGTAACAGGGTTTGGAGGAAAGCCCCGTCACAACTGCATTAGAGTTTTTGTTACTGTGACTAGAACAAGAAGGAAGCCATTTGTACATAGTACTAACTCATCCTGACTCATGGCTTCTGTCCATGTTCGCTGGGCTCCAGAGCTTTAGGGCCATGGTGAGACAGGAACATCCCAGCTGAAGCCGAGGACAGCTGCTCACCTCCCATTAGCAAGAAGCAGAAAGGACTAACAGGATGGACCAGGACCAAGATACACCCTCCAGCAGCATGCTGCCACAACCTGCTTCCTTCCACAGCCTGCTCAGCTCTGGTGTCTGCCTCACAGACACCCCGGAGAGAAGCCTGGCTAGTCTAAGCATCTCTCAGCCCAGCCACACTGAAGGATCTGAGTGAGTCAGACTGTCTGAAGCTCGGATAAACTGGAGTTGACTTCCCAGTAATCCGGAAGTTGGGAAAGTGTATTGCTACCTGGTTAACTCTTGATTTTTTTTCTTTTCATTCGTGTTCTTTTTGTATTGCTTGATGTCTGGAAAGGGCTTTAGGAATAAAACACAGTTTAATAATGCTGAGGATTTTGAACAAAAGACACCGGTGCATGGCTGTACCTAACCCTCTGTGGGCTGTGCCTAACCACCACCGTAGGCTGTAGCTTCTTCGTCCGCCCCCAGGAAGACAGAGGTCCATAGCCATGTTCAGTGACATGTAATGTTCACGTTTTCCATAACCATAATCATTGTGTTTGATATTGTCTTGATAAAGACTATTCTAACCCCAATTATCGTTATGGGAGATTCTTTTGTATTTGCTGTTTGCTATAATGCATTCCTAGTAATTCTTTTTTTTTAAAACCATCATTGATGTTTAATTAAAAAATATCAGCAGATAAAATGGTGCAATAAACACCATCTCAATCAATGAATTCACGAATTAACAAATACTGTTTGCATATCTTTAGTATGTATATCTGAAAGATGTTGTCTGAATGTTATTGACCACACGAGTCTGGAATTTATCAGCTATGCCAGACAAAGGGGCAGAAAATTAAAGCTGACGTGGGTAAAAGTCATGGGACAGAACTAGGGTGTTGGTAATAGTTACTGCAATAGAAGAAAATGGCGTAGAAAGGCCACACACATGGAAAGAGCAGAGCAGGAAGACATGGAGTAAAACCTCATGTGGCTGAGCACATAGCTCAGCAGGTAAAGCCAGCCCTGACTACCTGATTTAATCCCTGGAAGCAGGCTGGTGGAAGGAGAGAGCTCCCGCAAGTTGTCCCCTGAACCCATGTATGCAGTGTGTTGCTCGCTCCTTCCCTCCCTCCCTCCCTCCCTCCCTCCCTCCCTCCCTCCCTCCCTCCCTCCCTCCCTCCCTCCCTCCCTGCCTCCCTCCTGGTTGGGAAAGGAAACCTTGGAGGAGTTTGCAGAACCTTTTAGTTGGGAGCAGAGCGGGTGTGTCTGAAACTGTAGGGAGTCTTCTCCTTCAGCATTGTGTTTATGGGAGTACATCTGGGAGACATGGCCATGAAAAGGCCAGCTCTCCTGTGCAGGCTTTAGGGTATCTATCATGCTATAGTCATGATCCCTCAAACAGTACCACTCCCGGACTTGTTTACCCCATGATGCTCTGTCTGAGCATCATGGAGGATCCGTGATTGGACTGCTCTGTGAAGACTCACAGCCTCCTGGGAGGAAGTCCCAAATTGTCTCCCCTCCTAAGCTGGGACTGGGATCAGGATCTGTGAGCTACAAAGCATGCTCAGTGCAGAGCAAGCCAAGGCTGCAGTACGGTGAGCAGCCAGAACCACCTCAGAGAAAGCAGCCGTCTTTGATTTTGAATTTTGGGTCCCCGGGGTGTTCAAACCCTTTATTTTTCATGTCAGGTTTTTTTCCGTAATGCCCTAAATTCAGTTTCATGACCCCATCATGATCCACAGTTTAAGGAACTGTGATCTAGAATTCACAAAACACATAAAAGGTGTATTCAATTATAGAGACCAGTTTGTTTGATAAGAAAGTTGAAAAGCAATTTTCCCCAAGCTGATCATGGTGAGAGGCATGCCCAACCCATACCTCAGGTCTGGGGATAGACCACGGTGTTGTTGGCCAAACTTAGAGGCAGGCTCCTTATCCATTGTTGCTGGGAATGCTGCTTGGGTGAGGTTGCCTAATGCAATGCTCCTGCCCGCAACGCCTCCCCCCGCCCCCCTCCCCCGAGACCCAGAGGCTGAAGCAAGCCATCTGTCCCTGAGAATTTCTGGCGACAGTGCTTTATTTTGAATCCAGATGGAGGGGAAAGACTTGACAGTGATTCACAGGGTGAAGTCCAGGGCGAAGGTCTGACGCGGTTGGTGAACACAACCTCTGAGGAACTTTGCAAGCTGATTGTGGTGAGCCTGGAAACGCTCGCAGTAATGATCTCCTCCTCACTGTCATGCTGTTTATACCTGCTATCTGGGATTGCAGCTAACCCTGAAGAGGGAACGGAACATTTAAATTATAATTAAGAGATACGGAGATCCTTAGTGATTAAGAGCAATTCCTGCTCTGCCAGCGGGACCAGCACCATACAGGCTCACTGCTGCTTCTAACTCTGCTCCAGAGGATTCAGCACCCTCTTCTGGCCTCTGCAGGTACTACACTCATGCACAAACCTACACTCAAGACACACGAAGTTATACACAATTAAAAGGAAAGAGAATGGAAAAAATATATAACAATTTTAGTCTTTGGCAAAAACATATTTATACATCACCCCCCCAAAAAGCATAGAATTATGCTGAGGTTTATATTTCTAAAGTTTTTTTTTTAAATAGTTCTCTGCTTTGATAAAACTTTCCCCATTTCAAGGAAATTATGAGGGTCCAAGAGGTTCACATTCCTGCTTAGCATGCCAGGACAGGTCAGTGCTTCTTTTCAGCTAAGTGCAACGAGTAAGAGGAATTTACTTTACTGCTTGCTTAAGTGCATCAATTATTAATTCAAAGTAAAACGATATATTCAGTATATAGCACACTCTTTTCCTGAAATTGGTTTATGAAACTGACAGTCTAAGGAACCAGAAAAACGATGCTTATCAGAACTGACACAAGTTCTTCAACCTGAAGGAGAGATGTTCGTGAGTAAGGAGAGACGAGGGCAATACAATTCAGAAGAATGACTGTGTGGGGGCTAGAGAGGTGGTGGCTCAGTGGTTAGGAACAGTGACTGCTCTTCCAGAGGACCAGGGTTCAATTCTGAGCACCCACATGGTGGCTCACAACCATCTATAATCCAATTCCAGGGAATCTTTCTGGAATTCATGGGAACCAGGCGTGCATGTGGTAAACAAACATACATACATGCAGGCAAAACACTCATGGACATAAAATAAATGAATATAAAAGAAAGTTTAAAGGACAATTATACAAATTAGAAATACTCTTAATACTATGAGGAGGCCCCAGTCAGCCCTATCTCTAGCATGAGGACAGAAACCAAGCAAATGAAGTAATTGCTATAGTAACATATTAATCAGTAGAAATGAAATAACTGCTATAGTAACATATTAATTAGTAGAAATGAAGTAACTGCTATAGTAACATATTAATCAGTGGGCAATGCAGAAACATGAGTGGGGTATTTAAAACTCAGAATACGTGAAGCAATGGAGTAGAAGGATAGAGTTTTCATTTTAAGATTTGTGTGTGTGTGTGTGTGTGTGTGTGTGTGTGTGTGTGTGTGTACATGCAGTGCCCTTATCGGCCACAAGAGGGCATCAGGCCTTGTGGAGCTGGAGTTAGAGATATTTGTGAGAGATGTAATGTGAGTACTGGGGAACTGATCTCAGGCAACCTGGGAAAGCAGGAAGCAATCTTATCTACTGGGTGTCTTTCCAGCAAGGTCTGGGGGTAAAGCTTATAGATAAAGCTCTGGTCTAGTATGTGCAAGGTTTTGATTTGGTCCATAGTGTGTGCATACACACACACACACATATATATCACTTGTGACACATATACAGTAGAATACACACACATACACATATGCATACACACATCACATGCTACACACATACAATAATATGCACACATATCATATGTTACACATATGCCATAGGATGCATACATATATACATACTCACACACACATACCACATGTTATTCCTATACAGTAGGGTATGCACACACACTTACACACACACACTACCACATTACACACATACAATAGTATGTGCACACATCACATGTTACACTCATACAGTAGGACCCCCCCACACCCACACAGTAGAACACACACATCACCACCACCACATGTTACATACATAAGATAGTATGCACACACATCACATGTGACACTCACACAGTAGAACACATACACAAACACACTCACACCTTTCATGATATCTTTGATTTGAAGAAGGAGGTGATTTTTGATGAGGACTGAGGTAGTGTCTGGGGACAGACAGTGACTTTTGACTGACAGCCACCGAGGAGATGGGTGTTTCCATCCTTCAGGAAAAGAAGCTGGGTTCTGACAACACTGTACTGAAAGACAGATTCTTCCTGTCCCCTCCTCCTACCCCCCAGCTCAGCCAATGTTCTGACTTCAACTTTGTATAACTGTACATGGAGAACCCCACCTTCTGTTGTATGAACTTTGAGATAATAAATGGGTGTTGGTGTAAGCTGCTCAACTATGGTGATTTGTCACAGAATAATAAATACATCATCTCTTATGTCTGTGAAAATTGGATTGTTGGCTAAGCCGTGGGTTAGGCAAACCTCGTCTAACTCTCACCCTGAAACTATATTTTGGTGGCTTCATTTTATAATGCTATTCATCTGCAAACATGCTAATTTGCTGGCCTGGGAATATGAGGCAGCCTCGTGTGGTGGTGTGGTGGTATGGTCATGTGATCATGTGGTCATGTGATCTCATGTGAACATGGGATCGTGTGGTCATGTGGTGGTGTGGTCATGTGGTCACATGATTGTGTGGTGGTGTGGTCATGTGGTGTGTGGTCATGTGGTGTGTGGTCATGTGGTCATGTGGTGGTGTGGTTGTGTGGTCATGTGGTTGTGTGGTCATGTGGTTGTGTGGTCATGTGGTTGTGTGGTCGTGTGGTCACATGATTGTGTGGTGGTGTGGTCATGTGGTGTGTGGTCATGTGGTGTGTGGTCATGTGGTTGTGTGGTCATGTGGTTGTGTGGTCATGTGGTTGTGTGGTCATGTGGTTGTGTGGTCATGTGGTTGTGTGGTCGTGTGGTCATGTGGTTGTGTGGTGGTGTGGTCATGTGGTTGTGTGGTCATGTGGTGGTGTGGTCATGTGGTTGTGTGGTCATGTGGTGGTGTGGTCATGTGGTTGTGTGGTCGTGTGGTCATGTGGTTGTGTGGTCATGTGGTGGTGTGGTCATGTGGTTGTGTGGTCATGTGGTGGTGTGGTCATGTGGTGTGTGGTCATGTGGTCGTGTGGTCATGTGGTGTGTGGTCGTGTGGTCACGTGGTTATTGCCTACAGCCTTGACCTTATATTTGCTGTAGCAGGATTTCACTCCAATGATGCTAAGGCCAAGCCCCTCTGCCCTGTGCAGTGACATCACTCCCACAAGAGAGATTTCCATCAACTGCTACTGTATGGATTCTTTTCATTTAGTAGGATAAAATGTATAAACAAAAATCCAGCCTCCCCCTGGGGGGAGTTGAGACTTCCTGTTGCAGATGGAGAAGAATCCTGTTCAAAGGTTACTGGGAATGCAGCCTTACTACTGACCCACTTAGGCAAACATCGTGAGCCGTGTTGCTTGCATATTCATGAGGGATTATGTACTTCTTGTATATTCATAAAGGACATGGATACATCTCAGTGCTGAAGACTGGCGGAGGAGACAAGTCTGAAGGCTTTCCTCCCTCCTCCTGTGCCAAGGGTTGTTCTCCTGAACAAACCAAAGTTTGAATCACTTGGCCAGACAGAAAAAAAATACCTGCTTTACACTTTATTTCTTCATCTCCTGGTTGTGTGGATAAAAAGAGGCAAAAGTCCAAGAAAAATCACTGTCTTTAGCCTGACAAACCAGTTACTGTTCCCTTAAGTGTATCTGGAAAGCAGGTGGGGAGAGGGCTCAGCCTGAGCCTGTCACTCAGCGCGGGCACCTGAGATCAGATCTTCTGAACCCACACATAAGCCAAGTGTGCTTGCTGTGACCCCAAGGGTGGGGGCAGGGGGCAGGGTAGCGTGGAGACTGGAGGATCCTTGGAGCTTGCAGGTCAGCCAGTCTAGACAGTTGTGAGCTCTAGATTTAGTGAGGGATCCTGACTCAGAAATAAGAGAACAATGAAAGACACCTGATCTGAACCTGTGGCCTGCACACACAGCTGCTTATAGATCTACAAGTACACACACAACCAGATATGGACACAAATATCTCTGTCTTTTTGTCTCTCTGTCTGTCTTTGTCCCTGTCTGTCTCTGTCTCTGTCTCTGTCTCTGTCTCTGTCTCTGTCTCTCTCTCTCACACACACACACACCAAAAAAATTGGAGTTATATTTCCTGAGAAGTCTGCTAATAGGCCTCCATGATTGTAGAGATTTGAAGTTATTGCCAAACAAATGTTTATCCATTGTTTCCTGTTTTCATGTAAGCAGACAGACAGACAGACACTGAATGTTGGCATTAAAACTACTCTGAACAGAGTTACAACTTAGTGGAGGCTGGAGGAGGGCTGGACGGCACATGGTGACCCCAGTGACCCCAGTGATCCCTGGTGACCCCCAGGAGGGTGCATCTTTCTCAGGCTTTCCAGGTAATTCTGTTAGGAAGTGCAGCTTGGCCACGTGTTCAAGATCTCCACGCCTCCCCGAACCCCCAGCCCCACCCCAGTCACTACTGGGCTCGTTCTCCACCCGTGGGCATCTCCTCCAGGCCTCATCATGCCCTCTGGGTCCCAGCAGATCTGCAGTTGCCTGCCGATGCGTTAGGCCCTTCCTGTATCGACGAGGTCATTTTGATTTCTTCAGCAAGGACAATCCTGTGTATTTACTTCAGAAGCAATGTGGGGTGACAGCGTTGGGACCTTGGCGGTAGGTGTTGTCGAACGACATGGAAACCTTAGTTATTTAGCACAGTTGAGGAGACTGAAAAGAATCTGTGGCCCGTGGGAAGCAGCCATCTTTTAGAATGGAGAGAACTTGGTAGCCTTCCGCCAGGGTTATAAGAGGGAGGAATGCTCCCAGAACATTCTGCTGGAATAGCAAACACATCAGTGAACAAGAGGGCAGCCACACTGAGAGGCACTGGGGTACCAGCCGCACAATCTCACGGAGGTGGACCCTGACTCTCAGGACGCACTGTTCAGTGTGCTTTGGTATATGTTCTGTGTGAGAACAGCTGAGTTATGAGGGGTTTGAGTTCTCACGTTATGAACACGAGGAAAATGTATCCAGCTCTGATAGAGACTCGAGAGGATGACCGGGCTGCTGAACAACACCCGGAATATTTTCATCCATTCTTTAGCCTAGTCCTAGGTTAAAACATAGACTCCATGTTGGTAAACACAACCCCTGTCTTAGCAGAACAGGCAGCTTCCCCTCCTCAGGTCACTCTGAGACCTCAGCCAGGGAGTGGTGTGAGCCCCGCCCCCTCAGTGACGTCTCTGGAAACACCCATGCCCATGATAAGATTCCAGTGAGGCAGGGTCAGAAGGAAGCCAGGCTGATGCTTAGGACTCACTCAGATCTGGCCATGCTAACAGTATGTCAAATGTGGGGTCCCAGGTACTGAATAACAGAAGAGGGTGGGCCAGCTACCTCCCTCCAGGGTGTTGTAACAAGAGGCAGTATTGAGAATTTCCCTATAACCAGACACTTTTTCCCCACACCCTCTGAGGCCATGCCCCTGAGTGAAATGGAAGATCTGAGAAATTTAAAGCTGCCACAAGGAACTGTCATCCTTGTGAGAGCAGCTTGTTCCTTCTGCAGCCACAGCCCGCACCTCCCAAGGCAAGGAAGGGTGACGGCAGGGTCATAGCCAAGAGCATCTGCGGGGAGTTGGGTAGGGGACGGTGTCCCAGAACTCTTCTGCTAACAGTGCAGACTCAGAGCTCTTAGGCCCAGTCGGAGTCCATTGGTACTGCAAAGTGCAGTGACTTTTGAGAAACACTTCACAGTGACGTACTATGAAGTCAACAAAGACAGTTGAGTGTGGTGAGAGGGCAGTTCTGGCCTGGTGTGGACACCCACCATGGAACAGCAGAAATGGTCTCCCTGGGATAACCCAGGCTGTCTTCCTGTAGAAGTTTTCCTTGCAGTATCTAATTTTCTGGAGGTAGGAGCTGAGTGAGTGAGTGATTGGGCTAGATTCCGTGGTCCAGATCTGAAAGTTTGCATGGTCTGGTCCTGCAAAGAACCTCGTCTTCCTCAGGAGACAATGTGGGCCACTGTGATTCACAAAGAAGACAGTGGTAGGTCAGAGAGACAGCAGACACAGAGAACCACAGTGTTGTCCCTCAAGGAAAAAGGCTTCTACCCAGCTTCTTCAAACTGCTAGAGCATGGGAGGAGCCGGTGTCTGGAAGGGAGGGGGAAGGAGGGCTATGGGGTTGGGGCAAAACACTGCTTTCTAAGCTTAACCCTGTCCCTGCTCATAGACAATGAAGTAGACCAAACTAAGGAGAGACAAGGAAAAACACTGGACTCAGAGGCATAGGCATTTAAAGAACAAGTGAATCTGTGTCCTAAAGACTGATACTTGTTTAATAGTTAAAAATAGGCTAAAAATTTAAAAGCATTTATTTACTGGGGAAAGGAGGGGGAAGCCACAGAAATACTTAAAGATAGTTACTCACTGGGAGAAAAAAAGATGCTTTCAGTTTATACTCAGCAAATAGAATTTGTATTGAGCATATCGGTTACTCTTCTCACTGTTGTGACCAAACTCATATCAAGAGGAGACTTAGGGAGGAAGGGTTGAGCCTGGCTTGCAGTTTGAGGGGTTACAGTCCATCACGGATGCGATGTCATGGTGGGGGCATGAGGATGAGATTGTTGGTGAATGCTGGTGCTGCTCAGCTGGCTCTCCCCACCCTCTTCACTTGTGAGTGCTGAGTGCATGTGTGAGCAGACGGGCTTGCTCACGTGGGTGCACCCGAGGGACAGAGATTGACATCTGGTGTCTTCCCTGTCTTTGTCAACTTGACAATCGGCTAGACTGGGATCGACCTATCGACCCACTCAGCTATCTTTCCAGACTTTATCTCTTTTCAAATTCACCTGGAACCCCAGTCTATGAGGCTGTCTCACCCCCCCCCCCGCAGTGAGGGGTCAGTCCTCTACCTCAGTCAATCCTTTCTGGGGACATGGACCTATATACAACAGTGTAGGGAAACAGGATTTCTCTGAGCCTACTCAGTTACACTTTGTCCAATGTCACAAGAATAATGGAAAGGAAGGAGGAAGAAGAGAAAGAGAAAACAGAGGGAGGGGAGGGGGGGTGGAGGAAGGGAGGAAGGCAGAGAAAGAGGGGGGAGGGAGGGAGGGAGGGAGGGATAGAGAAGAAGGAGGAGGAGGAGGAGGAAGGAGATAGAGGGAAGGGGGTAATTAAGAAAGGGATGGCAGAAAGCTGGGCATGGTGGCTTTAATCCCAGCACTTGGGAGGCAGAGGCAGGTGAATTTCTGAGTTCAAGGCCAGCCTGGTCTACAGAGTGAGTTCCAGGACTGCCAGGGTTACACAGAGAAACCCTGATTCAAAAAACAAAGAAGAAAGAAAGAAGAAAGAAAGAAAGAAAGAAAGAAAGAAAGAAAGAAAGAAAGAAAGAAAGAGAGAAAGAAAGAAAGAAAGAAAGGAAGAAAGGAAGGAAGGATGGAAGGGATGGCAGAAAGACATAGATTTCTTTATGTACTTCTTTCCAGGAGGTGGCTGTTGAAGTGAGGGAATGGACATGATCCCCACACTGCCCTGTCAGGGGACACCCTGTGTCTGCTGTGCTACCCAGAGTCATTGGGCAGCAAACCAAGCTGAGGTCCACCCCTGAGTAACTGTTGTCACTCAAGGGTCTGAGGTCCACCTACTGCATCACTGTCACTCAAGCGTCTGAGTCCACCCACTGAGTAACTGTCTCTCAAGCTTCTGAGGTCCACCCACTGAGTAACTGTCACTCAAGTGTCTGAAGCCCACCCACTGAGTAACTGTCACTCAAGCATCTGAGTCCACCCACTGAGTAACTGTCACTCAAGCTTCTGAGTCCACCCACTGAGTAACTGTCACTCAAGCTTCTGAGTCCACCCACTGAGTAACTGTCACTCAAGCGTCTGAGTCCACCCACTGAGTAACTGTCACTCAAGCGTCTGAGTCCACCCACTGAGTAACTGTCACTCAAGCGTCTGAAGCCCACCCACTGAGTAACTGTCACTCAAGCTTCTGAGTCCACCCACTGAGTAACTGTCACTCAAGCGTCTGAGTCCACCCACTGAGTAACTGTCACTCAAGCGTCTGAAGCCCACCCACTGAGTAACTGTCACTCAAGCTTCTGAGTCCACCCACTGAGTAACTGTCACTCAAGCGTCTGAAGCCCACCCACTGAGTAACTGTCACTCAAGCTTCTGAGTCCACCCACTGAGTAACTGTCACTCAAGCGTCTGAGTCCACCCACTGAGTAACTGTCACTCAAGCATCTGAAGCCCACCCACTGAGTAACTGTCACTCAAGGGTCTTCCTCCAGATCGAGCGTGGACCGCTCCTTTCGCTGCCTCACTCTTATTAGTCCCTTCCTCTTCTCCACAAGGAGATGGGCCTTTGTCTGTTTTCTTCTTCTTCAGTATTTTAACAGGAATCTTTTCCTAAGTCTTTTTTTCTCTTTGCCATTTGGTTGTAGCCCTGGGTGACAGAAGCAGAGCTGATTCGATTTCACCCAGCACATTTGTGAGGGAATAAAAAAAGGAAGTTTTGGGAAATAACTTTCCCTAGACTCACAAATGAGGTGGAGTGACATATATCCCTCCCCCATCCCCACCCCTTGTTCCTAAAAAACAAGATAAAAATAGATCCTCTCTTCCACGACAGGAAGGGTTTGTTTATTTCCACTCTTTATAGTTGATGCCCTCCTCAAGGTAATGTCTGTATAAAGGAACATCATTATAGTTGCCTGGTTGTGTAAAACACACACACACACACACACACACACACACACACAGAGGAGAGAGAGAGAGAGAGAGAGAGAGAGAGAGAGAGAGAGAGAGAGAGAGAGAGAGAGAGAGAGAGAGATTTTCTTCTTAATGGGAAAAGTCGTATCTACTTCCACGTACTCCTGCCTGGGTCACAGCAGTTACCAAGCCTCCAGAACAGACCTTTAGCTGGAGTATTTATTTTATTGGCACATCAGCACAGGACACTGCCATTACAGTCGGAGGTTGCATAAGTACATTGTTAAAGTTGGAAGGAACTTTCTGGAAGAAAACAGATTTTCACTCCCACATGATTTTGATTTTATAGTAGACAATAACTTTTGGAATTCCTATTAAAGAAGAGGGCTGGTTTTCATAGATGCTTCTAGAAAAAACAATCCTGTCTTCTGCCAATAGGCAATCTTAAAAAACTGCATAGGTGCCTGTGAGCCCCTGAGTTAGCCTGCGGACTTACTGCTCTGCCCATTAACACAGATGTTTACGATCTGGTGTGACCTCGGATCTAAGAGAAGCTAACTCTGGGGTTACAGTTGGAAAAGCAGAATCTTGGCAGTGGTTCTGTAACTATTTATAGAAACAATCTGCTTTTTTGCTGGCCAAAAGTCTTCACAAATGAAGTAACAGAGGCCGGTGTTCAAATGTTCATTTCTGGGCATTTGGTTGTTTATAAATGGTTGTCTTCTAGATCCTTTTCCAAAAAAAATGTCTTTCCTTATACACCAGAGGACACTGTTTTTAACAAACAAGGACAGGTCATTGTCATGGGATCAAGACTCCAAACAGATTGTTTCTTCTCTTCTTCTGGGTATTCTGGAAGAGTGCCTGAAACCCTGCACAAGGCTCAATGCGCAGCTGGAGGTGAAGTTAGGATGGTCACCTCCGGGTTCCACGAGGCTGAAGTCTGTCACAAGCAACAGACAGGTGTCACAGAGCGGAATTTCCTCCCTTGTCCCAAGTTCAGAAAAGTTCAAAAATAGACTAATGAGCCATGATTATCATAAAGTATCTACGACAATCCATCCATCAAGAGAAAAAACTTATTTTAGCTCACAGTTTGGAGATAGCAATCCACGTTGGCTGACTCCATTCCTTTGGAGCCTGTGGAGGGGCAACTCGACATGGCTGGCAGTTGTGTTGGAACAAAAGGCAGTCTCTTTGTGGCCCAGACACGAAAAGGAGAGAAGGAAACAGGCAGGACACATTCCTTGGAGGGCATGCCTTTATGACTGGAAGACATCTACCTTTTTAAACCCTTCACTGTCTTCATTAGTGCCAGGTAAGGGTCTAAGTTTGCACATGGACCAGCAGAAGCCTTTGTGATCCAAAAGACAGTGCGCAGTACGGCCTTCGTGGAAGATGGGAGCCTTGTATTACTAGGAAGACTTGGTTAAGGATGTTGAGGACCAACAGCTTTACCAGATGAGAACCCTGTGAGCTGTACAGTTCACCGGTGTGACAAGTTATGTCCACTGGTGCACAAGTGGCACAAACGTTATGAGAGTAACCAAATACTTTCTGGGTGGATTTAAGCCCTGCTCCACAGGGATAAGTGCAGGCCTGTTACTGTCAGTTCACTCAAGAGCCTATGGCTGGGCAGCTCATGGGCCCAGGGACGAGCCCACTACTATTATTTTGCTAAATGGACAAAGTATTAAAGTGACCTCTAAATCCGTAGCTCGTTATTCATAGATTAAATGTGAGCTCTCAGATCTCTTCACGGTTCCTTTATGTAGTGGACAGCAATTAAAGCAGAAACCCAGCAGCTGAAGTGCAGGGAATAAGACACTGGAGTGTTCCACGCTAAATGGAACGTCTACATTACATCCTTCCCCCAAGGCTCAGGGACCATCACAGAAGAGGTGGCAGAAGTATTGTAAAGGTCAGAGGTTGGGGAGAGCAGGTTCCCTGGGGGTGGGGGTGGTGAGGACAGTGTCTTCTGATCTCGACAACGGCTGCCCTCATGAACTCACAGCAGCAGTGGCTGCCTGAACAAGACCCATATAAGATGAAACCAGTCAGCATTCCAGCACCGGGGTAAGCACGCATGAGCTCGCCCGACGTGCCTTGGTTAGGGTTTCTGTTTTTCTGAAGAGACACCATGACCACAACGACTCCCTAAAGGAGCACATTTACTTGGGGCTGGCTTAATAGGTTCAGAGGTTTAGTTCATTATTGTCACAGTGAGAGGCATGGTGGCATGCAGACAGACACAGTAGCTGAGACTTCTACATCTGGATTGTCAGGCAGTAGGAAGAGAAAGTGACACTTGTCCAGTCTTGAACATCTGAAAACCCAAAGTTTACGCTGTGACACACCTGTTCCAACATGGCCACACCGACTCCAAGAAGGCCATGCCTCCAGTAATGCCTCTGAGTCTATGGTGGCCATTTTCATTCAGACCACCTCAGTATCTGGGGAGCTATTGACAAGGCGTAGCTTCTGTGGGTCTCCACCCTGGCTGAGAAAATGTGAGCCCGGAAGCACACCCCCAACCCATGTACACACATTCGCAGAGACACATATACACAAGTTTCTTTTTAAAAAGTGGTACTTTAAGTTAAAGGCGCTTTCTTACAGGCTGGGTTTCATTCTTTTGATCTGAACCCCGCCCCCACCCCAGCAGGCTGCGATGTGATTGGAGCACAAGGAGGCTATTTAGAATGCACAGTCGAAGGTAGAGCATGGAAAAGACTGGGGAGATGGCCCGCCTGTAAAAAGTGCATTATTAAGCTGGCGGTCACAAACTGACTAGAGCCTACTCTTAGGGGAATCGCCAGGAAACCATGCAAACACTGGCCTCAGAACTGCCCTGCAAGGCAGGCTTGGGCATCTCTGAGGATCACTGGCTCTCGGGTCAAAGATGCAGTGACTGGTAGCTGGCAGAGGCCCAAGAACATTAAAAAGTCAAGGAGTGAAGAACAGCGTACTGACAGATGAGGGCTGGAGAGGTGGCTTGGTGGACCACTTCCTTGCTGTACAAGCCTGGTGACCTGAGCTGAGCTCCACAAACTTCTCCTCTGACCCCCACTGTGGCTTGCGAGTATCCCACATTGTACATACAGACATGGATAATAAACGTTTAAAATGTACTTTGTGGTGCCTTACAGCAACGCCACTGACTGCTTTGCCTCTCTACCCATCCTCATTCTCCAACAAGCCTGCCTAGAGTCTGTGATCTAATCACTATTTAAGACTTTTTCCTAGCCCTGTGGTGTGGCAGAGGTGGCAGCTGCTGGAGGCAGTGGCAGTGGCAGCGGCAGCGACAGCGGCAGGGGCTGCACACCTTCAATCCCAGCATTTGGAAGGTAGAGGTGGAATATTGGTTTTTATAGCAACTTCCAGGAAGTCTTCCTGACTTCCACTCCCCCCATCCTTCTACAGACACTTTTCTCAGGGGACTTGCCACTTATCCAAAATAAACCTGCCCTGTGTATGTGGTTCCTGAAAGAAGGCCAACTTACCTGCCTTGACCTGGGTTTATTCAGCATTGACTCATCGCTCGTTGGCCTAAGTCTGATAGAGGTATCTACATAAAGTAGATAATGGGTACGAACAGATCCCCTCAGAACAAAACCCCCGTCGCTTTTTAGGCCCATGCAAACATTATTCATTCAGGAAGAAAAGCATTGTTTGTGAGACAGAAGCCTTTATGAGACAGCTCAGGCTTCACTGTCAACCTGGCACACTTGGACCAGGGGACTCCACCTGAAAAGTTGCCTTGATAGGAGTGGCCTCTGAGACGTCTGTGAGAAGTGCCAGCCCTAGGCAGGTGAACCTGGGCTGTACACAATAGGCAGGTGTGGGCTGGAGAGATGCTTGTGGCGACAAGTGTTACTGCTCTTCCTGAGGACCTGGGCTGGGTTCTCAGCACCCACATTAGGAGGCTCACAGCCGCTTGCAAGTCCAGCTCCAGGAGATTCAACGCCTGAGGTACCTGTGCTCATGAGCTACATACATACATACATACATACATGCATACATACATGCATACACACATACATACATGCATACATACACAATACATACACGCATGCATACATGCATACATACATGCATACATGTATACATACACATATGCATACATACATACATATGATAAAATATAGTAATACAAATAAATTACATTTGTTTAAAAAAGTAAAAGGAAGGCAGCTGAATGTGAGCCTGGAAGCAAAGCCAGCAGGGCCAGCGCTGCTATTGCCTTTTCATCAGGCTCCTGTCTGCTTGCACTCACCTTGCTCACACTCCTACCTTGCTCACACTCCCATCTTGCTCACACTCCTGCCTTGTTCACACTCTCCTCTTGGCTTTCCTTGATGGTGGACAGTGGGCTATGATGGGTGAGCTGAAACAGACCCTGTCCTCCCCAAGTTGCTTTTGGTCAGTGTTTTATCACAGCAAGAGATCAAACTAGAATGGAGTCCTTTGGAAAGGGAATGTTCCGCTGAGTAAAACACAGCTGTCAGCCTTCCACACACATGAACTCCACATGAACTTCCACACACATGAACTCCACATGAACTTCCACACACATGAACTCCACATGAACTTCCACACACATGAACTACATAGGCGATCAGTTCAGGTCCCTGAGACAGAAGGTTTCACTACTTATCCGAGCAGGCATTGTGTATAAACCTGTGTTTTTGTGCCTCCACCCTGCTCCTTCAGGGAAGGTGTCTGACTCTTCATGGGACAGCACAGACAGGACTCTCAGTGCTGACCCAGGCTTAGCAGAGGTAGACTCACAATAACACTCTTAACTCAGAATGTCAGAGTCGGTCCTATTGCTGTGAAGAGACGATGACTGTGGCAGCTCTGATGGAGGAAAGCATTTCATTGGTGCTGGCTTGCAGCTTCAGAGATTCAGTCCGTTATCGTCATGGAGGGAAGCATGGTGGCATGCAGGCAGACATTGTGCTGGAGAAACAGATGAGAGTTCTACAGTCTGGGTCTATAAACAGCAGGGAGGGACAGGGTCGGGGACGAGACAGAGACAGTGACTGAGAGGGAGGGAGGAAGCTGAGCCTGGCTTGGGCTTTTGAAGCCTCCAAACCCACCCCAGTGACATACATCCTCCAACAAGACCACACCTACCGATCCTTTCAAATAGTACCACTCCCTAAGCATTCAAACGTGTGAGCCTATGGGCCCATTCTTTTTTTTTTTTTTTTTTTTTTTTTTTTTGAGACAGGGTTTCTCTGTGTTGTCCTAACTATCCTGGAACTCACTCTGTAGACCAGGTTGGCCTTGAACTCAGAAATCCGCCTGCCTCTGCCTCCCAAGTGCTAGGATTAAAGGCGTGTGCCACCACCGCCCGGCTCTATGGGGCCATTCTTATTCAAACCACCATACACAGAAAAGAATATTTCTGGATAAATACATCATTTGTAAAATGTACTTTATAAAAGGGGGGGGGATATAATTTAGGTAGCCTGAGAAATTCTCTGAGACTTCTGTATAAAACGAGTTTCCAGGCCAGGTGTGAAGGCCCATGTCTTAATCCCAGCAGTCGGGAGGCAGAGGCAGGTGAGTGAGTCTCTTGTGAGTCTGAGGTCTAGTCTGCAGAGAGTTCCAGGCCAGGCATGGTTACAGGGTGAGAGATGCTCGCTGTTTTATAAAGAGCTTTCAGAGCGGTTTGGGTCAGAACTGTGAGGGAGGTTACTGGAGATGTGGCAAAGCTCCCCTCCTGGGGGACCCTAGGGTTGTGAAGCCCTCTGCATCCAAGACTGACCTGTCTTAGACTGGATGCTCTTGGGTTTTTCCCTCCTATGGATCCAATCTATGGCTGTTCATTTTAAATTGGATCAAAATAAGATATAGATTCATCTCTCTGACGGACAGCAAAATGCTGCCTTTCTGTGATACGACACAGAGATGATATGACCTGTGGGCTCCTGGGTTTCGGTCTGACACGGACGGAACTAAATTTTCTAGAAACTGTGGCTACAGATCAAAGAGTTGCGCTCACCAGGTTCTTGTCACCTTACACCTTACGGCTAAGCTTACCAGAAGGTCTGCTCCTCAGAAGTCTTCCAAAGCCGCCCTGGTCTCTTCCGGTAACAGGAAGCACGGAGTAGCGCAGGGTCTCAGCTGGGAGGTTTTGTGATTAAAGCAAGGTTTTCTCTTCCTCTTTCCCTCTTTCTCCCCTAGAGAAACCCTTTTAACTCTTCACTTGGTAACATTTTTTTATTCTCGGATAGGTGCTCACAACTTAAACCAAGCAGAATTGCTGAGCCAGCAAAACATCGGCACCTCAGTTTGTGTTCAGAAAGGAGGGAGAGGAGAAACAAAGATGGTGGGCATTCAGAGCAGCAGCTTCCTCAAAACGTGGAATGCTTAACATGCTAACAGAAATGGTGGGATTTACAGCCTTTCCTCATAGGAGAGTGGTGTGTGTGTTTGTGTGTGTGTATATGTATGTGCATGTCTGCAAGTATGTGTGTGCTTGTGTGTGCACGCACATGCATGTTTGTGCATGTGTGCATGCATGCATGTGTATGTCTCTGCCTGTGCACATATATGTGTGGGTGCATGTTTATGTGTGTGTGTGTGTGCATCTGTGCGCATGCACAATGCCGGTGACTAGGCACCTGCTGAGAAGGTCACCAGGTAGGAGGCCGGCTACCCCTCACCCTCCTGTGCTCATCAGGTGCTAATTAGGGTAAGTTGTTTGTTTGCTTCACTCTAACATCTGCTCCCTGGGAGCTGGACACAGGCGAATGCTAATCTTGTAGTCAGGACCAGGGAAGTCAGGTGGGGACGGGAGACTGTGAGGGGCTGTGATTCTCAGATCTTGTCACAGTACATCAGAATGAAAACCAATAGTTTATGGGAGAAATACAAATCAATGAACCCCATAGGGCTGTGACCTTTCACTTCCGGGTAAAGTAGCTTCCTGCGCTAAGCACACAGACAACTGCAGCAGCCAGAGCTTCCTTCAACAACATCTTTTGTAGAAAAGATGTTGAGGAAATACCACATAGATTTTAATTTTCCCTCCTTGGGAATACAGCTAACATTTGTGCCAAACGCTACTCTAAGCCCATTCCTCAACTCTCTTAGCGACTCGGGGTTAGTGTGTGAAATGTCCCTCGGGCTTGAGTGTAGAAGGTCCCCACAGGATCAGGCGTTGGTCCTCGGCTGATGCTGTGAATGTGGGGCCTGCCTGGCTAGAGCCAGGGGGTAGTCACAGCCCATCGCCATTCCAGCTAAAGCCCTCTGCTTCCTGGCAGCCTCCGTGAGGTAACCAGCTGGCTCTCCGGCACTACCTCCCCCACAGCACCCATGTTCCAGATGCCACGCCCTACTGGCCACTCATCAAATATGAAGGGTTTGGAAACAGAGAGACAGAAGATGCTCTATGGGTCTCTCAGGAACTACGAGAAACCCCTGACTAATTAACCATGCATCTCAACCTTGAAAATTCAAGATTATATTTATATTTTGTATCAAGATGGATACTTGATGTGGAATATTAAAAAAAAAAGTTTTCTCATTAATTTTGTGAGTGTTGGAGGGAAGGCCAGAATGTGCTGTGGCTCAGCTGTGGCACTCAGAGGGCAACTTCCAGGAGTAAGTTACCTACCTCCATCATGTAGGGTCTAGGAATCATCAGACTCGAGCCTTAAGGCTTTGTGGCAAGTGCCATCTTGCCAGCCCTGGTGTGATCTTTGTAGCACTTACTACCATTTGGAAAACCAGGTTTGCCTTCACTTTCTGGAGAAGCGGAGTGGCATGAGCTGTGTGCAGATGTCATCTCCAGCCACTCAGTGTGTGACTGTGGCAGACCCCGTGTGTGGGACAGATGACCGTCACTCACAGGAGAGCCACTCACTGTGTGAGAACACTCACTCCCTTCCAGAGAACTTAAGTTTGGTTTCCAACAACTCATGGTCACCTGTAACAACAGTTCCAGGGGATCTGAGGCCCTCTTCTGGAATCTGTGGGTACTGCTCATACATGTACACACACACACACACACACACACACACACACACACTGTGTATAAATATCATATAGATACATACAAGCACATATATACACAAAGATTAATGAAAACATTTCATACTATCAGACCCTCATTTTCTGTAATACTACCAGGCACCCTAGGGGTGACTCTATAGCAAAGATTCCAGGGAACATTCCCAACAGCTATAATGAGGGTCCCATGGCCCGCTTAGGGTTCTGTCCTGACTATAATGAGGCTAGCTGATGGTGTTGATATTTTCTGACTATAACAGAGAGTGGAAACCTGGACTCTTTCCCATGGGCCCCTACTGGAGCCTGCTGCCTTTCAGTTCCCAGGGAATACTCAGCCGTTTGGATGATGGAACAATTATTTACAGCTTTAATTTTCTTTGCGGTGATTTTAGTCACCTTTCCTCTCCATGAAGCTGTCTCGGGGACATGAGTTTACTTTTAATTACAGCCGGGGAAGCGGAAGTAGCAAGCGTGTACTGCTGTTGTTAGTCACAGTGCATTGCCAGCTCAGCCTCACAAGACACAGCTGTATGTTACAGATGTTTGTGGGGTATCAGGTAAGGAAATGGAGGTTTAAAAAAATCTTAACAGGCCAGGCACGGTGGTGCACTTGGAAGCAGAGGCAGGAGGAGCTCTGTAAGTTTGAGGCCAGTCAGGTCTACATAGTGAGACTCTGTTTCAAAAACAAAACAAAACAAAACAAAACAAAACAAAACAAAACAAAACACACAAACTAGAAACCAAAACTACACAAAGCCGAGGTATAACCTAGCAGGAAAGTACTTAGCTAGCATGTGAGAAGGTCCAAGTTAGACCCTTAGCATTACAAAACTGAACTAAATAATGAAAGACGATACTTTGTGAGGAAAATCCAATTTCTGAGGTAGAATTGTATCAGACAGTCTAATTACTAAAAGAATGAACTTGTTAACAAATGGATTGGCTATAAAATGTTGTAAAAGAAGGGGCCAGCAAGATGGCTCATCAGGTAAAGGTACTTGCTGCCAAGTCTAATGCTCCGAGTTTCATCCCTAGGACCCATGAGGTAAGAGAACTGAATTCCTGCAAGTTGCCCTCTGACCTACACACACACACACACACACACACACACACACACACACACACACACGAGCGCCATAAAAGATAGTATATTTAATCACAGTTTTGAAGTCTGGCCAAATCTCTCTCTCTCTTTCTTTCTTCCTTCCTTCCTTCCTTCCTTCCTTCCTTTCTTTCTTTCTTTCTTTCTTTCTTTCTTTCTTTCTTTCTTTCTTTCTTTCTTTCTTTCTTTCTTTCTTTCTTTTTCTTCCTTTCTTCCTTCCTTCCTTTTTTCTTTCTTTCTTTCTTTCTTTCTTTCTTTCTTTCTTTCTTTCTTTCTTTCTTCCTTCCTTCCTTCCTTCCTTCCTTCCTTTTTTCTTTCTTTCTTTCTTTCTTTCTTTCTTTCTTTCTTTCTTTCTCTCATCTTTCTTTCATCCATCTTTCTTTCTTTCTTTCTTTTTATTAGATATTTTCTTTCTATACATTTCAAATGCTATCCCGAAAGTTCCCTATACCCTCCCCCTGCCCTGCTCCCCTACCCACCAACTCCCACTTCTTGACCCTGGCCCATATAAAGTTTGCAATATCAAGGGGCCTCACTTCCCAGTGATGGCCAACTAGGCCATCTTCTGCTACATATGCAGCTAGAGATACGAGCTTGGGGGGGTACTGTTTAGTTAATATTGTTGTTCCACCTATACGGTTGCAGACCCCTTCAGCTCCTTGGGTGCTTTCTCTAGCTTCTCCATTGGAGGCCCTGTGTTCCATCTTATAGATAACTGTGAGCATCCACTTCTGTGTTTGCCAGGCACTGGCATAGCCTCATATGAGACAGCTACATCAGGGTCCCTTCAGCAAAATCTTTGTGGCATATGCAATAGTATCTGGGTTTGGTGGCTGATTATGGGATGGATCCCTGGGTGGGGTAGTCTCTGGATAGTCCATCCTTTCGTCTTAGCTCCAAACTTTGTCTCTGTAACTCCTTCCATGGGTATTTTGTTCTTTATTCTAAGGAAGAATGGCAACTGCCAACAAGAAGCATTAGAACAAAGGATGCTGGATTAATAAATTGCCTCATTCATTAAAAAAAAGCAAATCATGTTTTTAAAAGTTAATGATAAATTATTTTTTTTAATAACTCCCGAAAGCAGGAAAGAAATGTGAAATGACTTGACCGCTCCCAGCGTGCTTCACTCTTTGGTGTCACAAGCAGGCTGGGATGGAGTTTGTGACACCTTCAGCTCTGGCACCCAGTATCTTTTTTTATAAGACGTCTGAGCTCACGCCTAACACAGGCTTCCTGCTTTGTTCCTGCCCTCTTCTTCAGCGGCACATGTAAGTCACTTTGGGCAGGGCATGCTGCAAAGGGGACAGGGTGCCAGACATGGCTAAGCTCAGGTCTGCAGTGAGACTGAAGCTGTCTCTGTGCCCCAACTCTACCCTTGCCCTCAGAACACGTCAGTCGTTGGCATTATGGAAACACAAAACAATCACTGGCATTCTATCAATGTGGTGCCTGGAGAGTGTCCAGATGCAAACGTATACATTTTTAAACTACTGAGCTATAAACAATTAGAGAGATACGATCAAATTAATATCATAAAGCACCCATCTGACTTGAAATGGGTGTCATGATTGACCTGAAGGTTTGTAGATTGAATTCCTTACCTTATCATGGGGGCCTCGGGTGGTACTCAGAGCATGCTGCTGTTCCTTATTACGTCAGGGGTCCAGCAACCTTTCTCCACCCTCAACCAGTCAGCAAGCCCCTCCTTATCACACTCACCAGTGCTGAAGATTCAGGATCACCAGGCAGCTAACCCAACACAGGGGTACAGTGACTCTTGACTAACTGGGTATGTTGTGTCAGAGCATGGCCACTTCTATTTTATCAAACAAAGGAATAGGAGTTGCAGTTGTGTGTGTGTGTGGAGAGACTTCAACGTCAACAGCTCAGAGCTCTTGCTGTTCTAGCAGAGGAGCAGAACTCAGTTCCCAGCACCCACACTGGGTGGCTCACAACCGCCTGTAACTCCAGGTGCAGGGGACCTGATGAACTCTTCTGGCCTCTGTAGACACATGCATGATGCGAACACACACACACACACACACACACACACACACACACACACACACACACGAGCGCGCGCGCACACACACAAAGCTCAATGAGGGCTCATGGGAAGAACAGAGATTGCACAATTTAGCCTGGTTCTGTGAGTGAACAAGACATTGTTGCCCATGAAGTTGGGAAGAGAGCAATCCCTCTAGAGAGGTTCTCAACCTTCCTAATGCAGAGGCCCTTTAATACAGTTCCTCATGTTGTGGGGACCCCCAAAACCATAAAATTGTTTTCATTGCTACTTCATAGCTGTAATTTGCTATTTTATGAATTGTAATGTATTAGATATCTGTGTTTTCTGACAGTCTTAGGTGACTCCTGTGAAAAGGTCATTCAACTCCAAAGGGGGTGCTACCCAGAGGTTGAGAACCAGTGCTATATGGTAAGAAGTGTAGAAACTGCCAGCATCCTTCTGGGCCTCTTAATAACGGATTCCTATAATAGTTAACTGGTATAGTGAAATTATTACTAACCAAAACCTCCTTCAAGTTTTGCCACTTGGCATTTCCCTCCTTCTCCACCTGCCGTGATGATGGTTCAATCCGGCATCTGATAAGCATCAGGTTAGATGCTTGTAGACTTTTCTCTGTGCATTGTAGTTTACAGAAATGGTGTTCATATGGCTGGCAGAAAAGGCAGCTCTGCTCTTCACGACATTAAAGGACTCACCCAAGGTTCCCTGCTGATAGGAGTTGCTTGTAGATGAACGGGAGAGCAGTGGGTTGTTCAGGGCAGTGGCTCTCAACCTGTAGTCATGACTCATGACCCTTTCACAGGGGTTGCACACCAGATATCCTGCATATTGGATATTTCCATTACAAATCATGACAGAAGCAAAACTAAAGTTATGAAGTAGCAATGAAAATAATTATATGGTTGGGGGTCACCACCACACGAGGAACTGTATTAAAGGGTCACAGCATTAGGAAGGCTGAGAACCACCGCTCTAGGGAATTTAGTCAGGATGAATGGCTCTTGTGGGCAGTGGGGGTGGGGACAGCCTGTGCCTGCCTCTCCCACAGTGTACTTTCCTACCTGTCAACAGCTGAACATGAGTGGACTTGAGTCTATTGTGCTGTGCCACCTTCAAAAATGCTTATGAAATACACACTGTGTTTCCATTCATGAAGAAACTCGACAGCTGTGGTCCAGAGGAGTGGAGTTTAGGAAGACAGCACGATGCTTTCAGGAGTAAGTTTTTAAAAGGCAGCAATTGAGACTCAACTACCTGGGGAAAGTCGGTTGCTATTCAATTGGGAAAAACAAAGCCTGCGTATCTCTGCTTACAGGATTTCTCCTGAAACAAAGCTGTTACTCTCCCCAGGTGGCAAATATATTTAGAAATATCCAGCCAACAAAATCCTCCTGGGTTTATAGATTACCTGTTTCCAAGGATAACATCTGAGCAAAGCTGTCAGTAGTCATGGTTACCACCATCACTCACACAGTAATGGGAAGATGTGTGGAGTGGTCATCCGTGCTTAGGGCAGTGTGCTCACCAACTAGCCAGGAAATGAGGCTTCAGAGGTCTGGAATCTGTGAAGCAGCTCACTGATGAGCAAGTGTCAGCATGCCCAGCGTACCCTCCACAGTCACTCCTAAAGTCTTTGTAGGATGTGTCCTGCCCCTGACCACAACTAAAAGAAATTGGGGTTAGATGGCCTGTTGCCCTGGCTAAGAAGGGTCACTGCTTTAAGAGACAGAAGATCTCTCATGAAAATAGATGCCCTTAAAAAGTTAAACCAGGGTATTGGTTTCCAATATAATTCTCCCATAACTTGGAGTAAATAATTCTAAAACAGGTTGAATGCAAACCTCTGATGGTTCCACACACATGATGTTCTTGTTTCCTAAGCAACGGCTTAGTTTCTAAGTGCGAATCTAAATATGGGGGAAAGTGGAAATGCACTGTCCTGTGCTGGTCACCGTCCCCAGGACACATCACTAGAAAGATGTTATGATTTCCCAAAGGGCCATCTTGACTGTTGAATGGCTTTTCCTAGGAAACCTGTTTCTGTTCCCTTCCATCCCACTCAGGCAATGGCATACCAGAGGAACACTCTGTCTGTTTTGCTTGAGTGAGTCGTCTTGGGTTATTTACAGGAGCATGGGAGAGGGTTACTCACAGGACCGTTTGAGGGTAACAGGAACATTGCAGTCTGGCAACTGGTCTTCTACTATATCAAAGAAAATGTCCGTATCCGTTTTCTTTCTTTAGTTCTTAAATCACATACTTTTATTCAAGAATTTCCTACAATGAGTTGACCTTTGACCATACTCACCCCTTCCCAACTCTTCCCAATTCATTTCTGCTTCCACCCCTTATGTTCTGCCTTCCTCAAGTCCAACTTGTGCTGTATTCATGGACGTGTGACCTTCCACTGTAGGATAGTCAGCTTACAAGTGGTAATATCCTTAAAGGAAGCTGGCTTCCCCTCTCACTATTGGTTGTTGATAGCTCCATAGGGCTGGGACTTCTTGTCTCTCTCCATGAAGGGATCTAGTTTGACTTGAGCATACAGAGGACTATACATGCTGTCATAACTGCTTCACATGTGCAGCTGTCCTGTTACATCCAGATGACATTGTATCATGGATAGTTATTCAGTGCCCCTGGCTCTCATAATCTCTCCACCCCCTTTCTACAATCATCCCTGAGCCTTTGGAGAAGTGGCACAGTGTAGATATTCCATTTCAGGCTAAGCATTCCAGTCTTTTAATCTTCGCACCTTGGCCAGTTATGATGGGTCTGTTAATCACCATCTACAGCAAAGGGTTGAGGGACACATTAATCTATGGGTTTATGGTAAGTCATTAGAAGTCAGTTTAATACACTCTGTCCATTTTGCAGAATAACAGTGGTAGGTTCTTTCCTATGGCCTATGACCTGTCTAGCACAACAATGCTGCCAGCTATGGGTTTCGTAGTATGCAGCAAGACTTAAATCCAATCAGAGAGTGGTTTGGTTACTTCCATGTTCGTGCCACTATTGCACTAGAGGGCATATCTTACCAGGCCAGTCATTATCGTAGCTTGCAGGGTTCACCGATTAGTAAAATTACTATTTTCCTCTGGAAGCAAGCATAGATCCTTCCAACACTATGAAAACTACCAGTAGGGATGAAACTTCCAGATCAGTACCAGTTTAATAACGTTTGTGTTCTGCTACCCAAATATGTAGTATCTTTATCAACAAAGCTTCACTGTCAAATTCTGGTGGGTAAGCAATAGTGTAATTAGTCACATTTAGGGGTCATACGACCTTAATGGTCAACTTTTTCATTCTTATTTTGGTCTTATTCTTTTAGGCATTCAATATATTGGATAAAGTCCAATATATTGAATATTTTGGATAGAGTCTCTAAGCCCAGGGTGGCCTCAAGCTTCCTATGAATCTGATGATGACTTGGGCTGGATCTTTCCATCTCTACCTCCTGAGTTCTGGGATCATAGGTTTGCACTACCACATTTGGTTTATGTGGTGGTGGGGACCATATCCAGGACCTCATGTGTGCAAGAGAAGCACTCTACCAACCAAATTATATCTCACCTCTTCCAAACATTTTTTTGCTAGTCTGTTGTTACAGAATAGGTAGGATGAACAAATATGCTAAATTTATCCTCTTTTAGTGAAACATAAAGTCTTAAAGTAGTACAAAACACAAATATCCATGAATAAAAAAACATCCTGAGTTTTCATTATATTACAATCATTTTTAAGACTTAATGTTTTTGTACATATATGATTTTACCTACATATACAGATATATACCATGTGCGTGCCTGGTATCCGAGGTCTGAAGAAGGCATGAAACCCTTGTGAAACTGGGGCTCTGGGTGACTGAGCCAACATGTGTGTACTGGGAATAGAATCTGGGTCCTCTGCAAGAGCAGCAAGTGCTCTTAGCTGCTGAGTTGCCTCTTCCCCTAAGATCTCCTTTTAAAAAGATTATTTTATGTGCATAAATGTTTTGTCTGTGTATGTCTGTGCAACATGTGCTGGATCCCCTGGGATTGGAGTAACAGGAGGTTACTTGAGCTGCCATGTGGGTGCAGAGAATTGAACCCTGGCCCTCTACAAGAGCAAGTACTCTTAACTGCTGGGGAAACTCTGCAGCTCCCTAAAATGTACTTGTAATGGAGATTGGCCTAATTAAGATTGTTATCTAAATTAAGGATGATTGCAACAATAATTACATTCTGAAGTGACATTTGGTATGCCTCTGAATTTCTGGATTTGTGCTTTTGTTGATGCTAAAATCACTGTCATGTGGGGAGGAATAAGAACAAATATTGATTTAAAACCTGATGAAAAAAGGCAACAGAGGAACGACTTCTGAAGGAACCCCCTCAGCAAAGATAAAGACTTCTGAAGGACCCCCACCCCCAGCAAAGGGAACCTCAATAAAACAACCTCTTGTAGCAGCATCAGGAAAGTTTAAGTTTTCCTGTCTCTGGAACAGAGGCCTACCTATGATTTAATTTTAATCATAGGTAGGTATGTGTGTCTGTGTGAGGTGGTTGTCCAAGAGGCCTCAGGTGGCTGGCTGGTAAGCTGTTTTGTGGAATGACAGTTCTGCTAGCTCAAGCCATGTTCAGAGGATGGGAGCCTCTTCTTCAGCACTGAGAGTCGCAATAGTTTGAATTTCTGCAAGTTATTAAATGTGCCCTCAGTTTCTAGTTTTATTCAAACAAAACAGAAACCAATCACTCTTTAGCAAATTACATTATCCTAATGCCCCCATATAAAGAGGCTCCTGCCACTAATTACCCCTGCTAATTATCTCTCTTCTACCGTGTAGACGCATCATCCTTGCTAAGAAAGTCAGGCTCCTGGAAAGTAATGTTTTCCTACATCATGAATACCTACTGGGATTCATTGTCAAGTGTGGCTCCTTAGCTACATGGACCTCAACACCTACCTGTGAGAAGAGATTGCTATTTGGGGTATTAACAGGGAAAGGAGCTGCTATTGGGGTCCCAAGGGGACTCAGCCCCGAGCCCCTAGTTACTGCAGGCCAGGAGCTGTTCCTGTCCATGTGGTTCCACGGGTGTGGGCATCTGTGACGCTTTTACCTGAGTCTTCCTTCAGGACTGGTCTCTCTGCATTGGTCAGTTTGGTTTTTTGTTTGTTTGTTTTCTGTTTGTTCCCTCCATCCATCCTCTCCTCCATGCATGCAACATGGGTATACTCAATTTACCATATTCTAGAAGAGTAAGTCGGCCATTAACTCTCTCAGTTCGGCTCTCATGATGGGCCCATTTCTGTTCTGGTAGTTTCTTAGACTTCCTAAGACAGAGGCTGCCTCTGTTATAAATCATTATTTCTCATTTGGTTTTGAACTCCATTGTCATATGATTTTTTTCCCCCACAACTGACTATTCTCAAGAATTTCATGATGCCGGCTGTAATATTTATTTATTTATTTATGAAGGAAACAGGACATAGCCTGTACCACACCCATCTCTGTTATTTTCTTACCTAAATCTCATTAACCCTGTGAGATTTTTAGTCATCAAAATGATCAGTTATTTAAAACTCAGGAAATAGTGTGAGAATAGCCAGCTGAAACAGATACCTAAGAGGGGGAAAGGTGGGGCAGGGTGGGGTCAAGCCCCATGACACCAGAGAGCAGCACACCTGTGGGCAGGGGACTCCTCTCATTTTGGATGACATAGCTAGGGCAGTCCTGTGGTCTGACTCCATGGGGTGAAGGCCCTGGGTAAGGGTGCTGTGGGCTAGAATAAAGGGAGTGGGCGCTGACTGGGTATCCACTTAGTATGTGTGGCCCTTAAAGAGCTCCCTGCTGAGTGCAAACAGGAAGTGAACATTCATTCTGGGTAATGCATTCTAAGTGCTTCTGCTTACCACAGTACGCCTGCGTGTGAGCAGAGGTGGGCACAGCTGGGCCTTCGCTGAGAGCAGCCAAGTCGGAGGTGGAAAACAGCATTCTGTGTGTGTGTGTGTCCACATGCACATGTGCAGCTCTGAGCAGGCAGGAGGGAAGGAGGGAGGGCTGAGAACTTGGAAGGAGGTGGGAGAGCCTCGATTATCCATGACCTGAGGAAAGGGAAGCCGCAAAGCTGGGGTTTATTACAAGTGTCAGGTTTACATGGGAAGGGCAGTTCAGTAATCCAGCACTTGGAAGTAGCAGGGATCTTGACTTTTAAGGTCAGCCTGGGCTATGAAACAAAACAAAAACAACAAAAGCTCAGATGGCTCTTTGGCTAATTGACAATTCTCACGATCTCAGTTTGACCACTAGGACCCACATGGCAGAAGGAAGGAGGGAACCAATTCCTGCAAGTTGACCTATGACCTCCACACAGGTGCTATCCTATGAACATGGCCCTAGCTAAATAAGAATGGAATTCAGTGGCTGGAGAGATGGCTCAGTGGTTAAGAGCACTGACTGCTCTTCCAGAGGGTCTGAGTTCAATTCCCAGCAACCACAATGGTGGCTCACAACCATCTGTAATGGGATCTGATGCCCTCTTCTGATGTGTCTGAAGACAGCAACAGTGTACTCATATACATAAAATAAATCTTTTATAAAAAGATTGGAATTCAAGAATTATTTTAAAAGACACAATACCTCAGATTTAGACTGACTGGCAGGGCACATTTCTGGCCTAGGAATATTAGGTAGCTGGTGGGAAGGTAGAGGTCTGAGAAACTAGGTTAACAAACCCAGGAAATCAGTAGGAGCTCCCTATAGAAGCCAACAGAAAAGGAAATACTGGGGACTCCGAGCCCCAATTCTGCCTACTCCTGTTTTCTGGCCCTCGAGCCCCATACTCTCTGGAGCTGTTGCTGCTCCCAGCAGGTTAGTATTCACATCCAGGCCACATTCATGCCCATTTCTGGCCAATGTACAACAGCCAAGATACTTACTGCATCATGGGTGGCAAGTATACCTCTGCCGGGTAGAGACCAGGGCTCTCTCCTCGTCCTTTGAGTTTAGATGTTCTCATGTTCGGTCTCAGCTGGCAGCCTGTCACCATGAGCATAGGCAGCTCACCCCTTTCTCCTCAGCTCCCTCAGATCTGGGCCACTCTGTGCCTGAAGCCAGCCTTACACACTTCTGATTTGGAGAACTGTGTGCTGAATACAGTCTCCCTCTCATTCAAAGGCTTTCTTTTGTGGTTTGTGCTGAGATATGGTCCTGGGTAGCCTAGGCTCTTGCATAGAAGAACCTACCAATACTAGTTCTTACCACTTAGTTCCATACTAGGAATTGGGGCTAGCTAGAAGATGACCTCGCTACAACCTGGGGCCATGCGATGGGAGGTGGCTCTGGAATACCTCAACAGCAGTGCAACAAGCAGAGGAAGAAAGCTAATGATGTCAGTGGAAATGAAGTGTTTGTTAGGCACTGCACTACAACGGTCCCAGGACACACACCATAGGCCCAGAGGGACCCCTCCCCAGCAGCCCAAGACAGGGGAGAAGGCCACCTCTGTGCCGGTCAAGCAGTACTTTACAACGAAAGCTCCTTAGCCTCACGTCCTTAGAACTTAAAACCGAACCTGCAGCCATGTTTATCATTTCTTAGGAAAAATGGTGTTTTCCTCAGAGAAATTTACTTGGAAAATGCAAGTATCTTGAAAGGAATTTTGTTAGACAGTACAGCACACAGGGAAGCAAATGTCTCCATTTAGAAACTTTAATAAGTAAACATATCCTTTAGTGTTAATGGTAGGGAAGGTATAAATGGACGGCTGCCAGCCAGACCCATGCGCTCAGTACTCCTCCCCTTCTTCTGCCTCTGCTTCCACGGAATCCACGCCCACCTCTTCATAATCCTTCTCCAGTGCTGCCAGGTCCTCCCGGGCCTCGGAGAACTCCCCTTCCTCCATGCCTTCTCCCACGTACCAATGCACAAAGGCCCGCTTGGCGTACATGAGGTCAAATTTGTGGTCCAGGCGGGCCCAGGCCTCTGCGATGGCCGTGGTATTGCTCAGCATGCACACGGCCCGCTGCACCTTGGCCAGGTCTCCCCCAGGGACCACGGTAGGAGGCTGGTAGTTAATACCCACCTGCCAGAGAAGGAGAAAAAATCGTGAAGTTTATATTGACCTCAGAAATGTAAACTGGGAACTGTGGACCCCGCTTAAACGTAAATATTTTGTGGAATGAATAATCACCTTCACAAAGCAACATCTTCAAAGATTGGCAAGTGCTTACTTGACCCACTAATGGCCAAATTGAAAACAGAACATATTGAATCGTCATATACCCACACAGTACGACAAAGAATGACAATCCTATAATCCTGGTATGTCATGTAAATCTATCCAAAGTGTGTTGTATATGTAGTTAAAAGTCTTACAGTGTAGAAAACACCCAAGAAGTAGTCAACTCCAAGGAGAACATGGTGGAGGTAAAGGATGATAAACACCCAGGAATGTGCCAAGGTGGTGACCCTTTTACACCCTCATGAACACATGGCTGTTAGCTGCAGCTAGGCTCATAGGCAGACCTGAGCTGGGAGCAGTGAGGGCAAAGATCACCTATAGGAGGCATAGTCTATCTCGACTCTTGTCTTATAATACAAGCTTTAAAAGCTTTCTAAGCTTCGGGGACAGTTCAGCTTTTCGGCCTTCCACAGTTTTGATCCTCACTATGTGACAAAGGATGACCTTGAACCTTCTTTAGTGCTGGAATCATATGCATGTGCCACCGTGAATGTCAGGCCAAAACTTAACTTCTAAACATGGAAACTAGCAGTAGCTACTACAAGTAGTAGCACAAGTAAATGGTTGTAAAAGAATGTGTGGTAAACCACAGTGATATTGTCCAAAATAGTAATAAAAACATAAACAAACCAGAACCAACTCCTCACAACTAAGAGATTCATAGTGTCCACTTGGTGTTGGTCGGCTCTACTCTTAGGGACAGACAGCCCCTAACTTGTACAACCCATAGGCCAGCTCTTTTCTGTTGAACTAGAGGTTCCTCCGGGAGGAAACCTGAGCGAGGCATAGCTAGAAGCTGGTAAAAGACACTCCCTCCCTTCTCAACGGCTCACTGACTGAGAAAACTCATCTGTCCACTTAAGGTTTGGTAATTGATGGTTTTAAGAAAGGGTACCCAGAATTATTTGGAGAAGCATAGTCACTTAGCAACCTAACTACTATACATGCCTTCTTTGGAGCCTGACATGGCAAGGGCCATGAGCTTGCCCAAAGCTGTGACCCTGAGGCAGAACCTGTGGTTACTGGCAGATATAGCTGTCATAGTACTCAGTCCTACCTTAAATCCAGTAGGGCACCAATCTACAAACTGGATGGTGCGCTTGGTCTTGATGGTGGCAATAGCTGCATTGACATCTTTGGGAACCACATCCCCCCTGTACAACATGCAGCAGGCCATGTATTTGCCATGGCGAGGGTCACACTTGACCATCTGATTGGCTGGCTCGAAGCAAGCGTTGGTGATCTCTGCCACTGACAGCTGCTCATGGTATGCCTTCTCAGCAGAGATGACTGGGGCATAGGTCGCCAGTGGGAAGTGGATGCGAGGGTATGGCACCAGGTTGGTCTGGAATTCTGTTAAGTCCACATTCAGGGCGCCATCGAACCTCAGGGAGGCTGTGATGGATGACACAATCTGCCCAATCAGACGATTGAGGTTGGTGTATGTGGGACGTTCAATATCCAGGTTGCGCCGGCAGATGTCATAGATGGCTTCGTTATCCACCATGAAAGCACAGTCGGAATGTTCCAGGGTGGTGTGTGTGGTCAGGATGGAGTTGTAAGGCTCCACGACTGCTGTAGAAACCTGGGGGGCTGGGTAAATGGCAAACTCCAGCTTGGATTTCTTGCCATAGTCCACTGAAAGCCGCTCCATCAGCAGCGATGCAAACCCAGACCCTGTGCCACCTCCAAAGCTGTGGAAGATGAGGAAGCCCTGCAGTCCTGTGCACAGATCTGCCTGTGGTAAAACCAGAGTACATAAACCAGTGCCTACAAAGCCACATTCCGACTTCCACCCCACATGCAGGACTTGCATTTCTACAAACTGATGCAAATTCAGACTGTCTACCATACAGACGCACTGTGTTTGAATACAATGAAGACCTATAGATGTATCTCAGCAGAGACTAGTAAAATATTTTGGTAAACTCATGATAGATTCTTGATTCTAACCATTTTGCCAAAATAACTCCCCCTCTACCTGTGACCCTCTTGACCGGGACAACCATCATATGAAGCCTCTTCTACAACCCTCTTACCAGTTTTCGGATCCGATCCAGGACCAGGTCAACAATCTCCTTGCCAATGGTGTAATGACCTCTGGCATAATTGTTGGCTGCATCTTCCTTCCCAGTGATCAGCTGCTCTGGGTGGAAAAGCTGCCGGTAGGTTCCGGTGCGTACTTCATCTAGAGAGAGAGACCATACATAGTGTGAGTATTTCAGGCAAGGACTGTTCAATTTCATTAAGCACAAATGTCAACAGTTTCTCCTAGGAAATATATATCACTAAGAGTACACATATCATACAGCTCATACAACTTTAATTTTCTCACCCAACAAAGTCACAATTCTACATACTATATGTGTATGTACATTCTGTCTACTCTGCACAGATCTCAGTGGGCTTTCCCGAGACACCCCAGTTTCCCAGGAAAGCCTCCACTCAGGCCCCAAGCACCTACCGACCACAGTGGGCTCCAGGTCCACAAACACTGCCCTGGGCACATGCTTGCCGGCTCCAGTCTCACTGAAGAATGTGTTGAATGAGTCGTCCCCGCCGCCAATGGTTTTGTCGCTTGGCATTTGACCGTCAGGCTGAATACCATGTTCAAGGCAGTACAGTTCCCAGCAGGCATTGCCGATCTGGACACCTGCCTGCCCCACGTGGATAGAGATACACTCACGCTGGAAACCAGAACAGAAACATGAAACTGCTTGACACACCTATACAATTTTGAGTAGTACCTCGGTGTCTATTTTCAAACTTTATTTCCAAGAATGCTCAGGCACTCCTTTTATCTCTGTTAAAACTGACTGCCACTAGGTATGGTTGTGCAGGATTATGGAGTTCCAGTTCTCAGAAGGAAAGAGTAGGTAGATTCAAGTCCAACCATATCTCAACACACACACACACACACACACCAGAGAGAGCGAGCGTGAGAGTGAGAGCAGCTTCTGCTCTCACTAGTGACTGCTCTGAACTCACTAGTGACAATCCTCTTGCCTCAGCCTCTCAAGTTCTAGAATTAGAAATGTAAGCCATCACATGAGGCTAACCATACTCTTCAGTAGGAGTTTGCCCCAGAGTATAAATGTTTGCCACTTTTCAAAATATTAAAGTTTAAGACTTGCACACCATGCAGTGTCAACAATTAGATCATGGACAGTCACAGTAATTCTCTGGAAAATAATCTATGTGGTTTTAATAGTGGCCTGTCTAAAGGATAAGATATACTCTAATAAGAAAAGACAGAATAGGTCCCAGGGTACCCAGTCCTAGCCTGGGTTGTCACTGTGGTTTTTATCTGCCCATCTAGAAAATCTTGCTTTCTATTTTCCTGCCAGTTTTCTTTCTCTTGTTTTAAGATAAGGTCTCACTATGTTTCCCTGGCTGACTTGAACTCACAAAGATAATTTGCCTTCATTCCTGCATGGATTTCCACTGACAGACTACACAGCCTGTAAGTCAAACCTCTTCTTCCTAAAAGTTGCTTTGTTGTTTTATCACAGCAACAGAAATCAAGTTAGACTATGTTGCCAAATTCCATGCACGGCAAGGATTTCACCATAAGAACAAAAGGATGGGGCTGAAGTGCCTTCTCAATACATTTCTTAATAAAAAAATAATGATCAAGCCAGGCGTGGTGATACAAGACAGTAACTAGCTCAACTACAAGGCTAAGGCAGGGAAACAAGTTTGAGTTTACCATGAGACCCTGTCAAAAAACAAACACATTCCGGCTGTTTAGAGCTTGATCTCATTTGGTATTTGTTAGCGTGTGTTCCTTTTGAGTGAATATAGATATTTTAAAAGGTTCCCTGCCTAGGGCAGGAGAGATGGTTTGTTTGTTAAGTTCTCCTCTTTCAGGGACTGTCCATGACTGCAGCCTCTGGATAGTCACTGCCCTCTCTGGCTTCTCTGGGAAATGGCAGTCATGAACACATACTTCCCAGAGACACGCCTACACATTTTAAAGCAAACCAAAAACTTAAGAAAGGTTCTCAGTTTTATGTTTTCCCCCCTTAAGGTCTTGTAGCCTGTGCTTGTCTCAAATTCACCACCTCAGATTAGTCTTGGGCATCCAAGTTTCCTACCTCTGCCTGCATAGTGTTTGGGACTGTGGCATGCCACACCATAGCTCATATACCTTCTAAAGGGCACAAATGATTCCACTTATAAACCACCTAACATGACAAAGAGCTGCAGGCACAAAATACAAAAACTTCTTTGGGAAGTTTGGTGGCCCACATCTGTGATTCTGACAGAGAAGGCAGAGGGCAGGACTATCAGAGTCTGGAGGATCTTTCCCTGCAGACCAGGAAAGGCTCTGAGAGACTCTTAAAATTCCAAACTGAAGCTCTCTGGGCTCCGTCGCTTTCACTTTCACTTTCCTATGGTGAGCATTAGGCCAGAAAGCTTGGTAGCTTCTAGAATCTTCTGGAACCCAGGCCAGTGATTGTTTTCTCAGTCAAGGGCACTGGTGTCAGAAAACACAAAAGTTCCCTCTCCAAAAACCCATCTCTGCACTCTCTTCTTGAGACTGGAATCGGACGAGGCTAAGGCTGGAACTCTTGTGCCTCTTTCCTCAGGCGCTGTTGGGCTGGGACTCTAGGCAGGTTCTGCACCCTAAGGTGCATCTCCCTCTTGAGAGAGCTTGGGCCATGAGGAGATGCCAGGCTCTGAGACCTAACACCCCCACCCCACCCCACCCCACCCCACCCCACCCCACCCCACCCCACCCCCTGCCCGGGACCTGGGAGAGGAGACGCGGGCTTCCTAGACGCTTCACTTGCTCACCCTCACAGGACCCCAGACTCTGAGGGAGGAGATGGCGCTCTCCCTCCCGTGGGTTCCACCCGGGCTTAGGCTGTTCTCACCATGCTGAACTCCTAGCAGAGCACCTCAGCCGATCCTCAGTGCTGCTCCTCAACCGCCACTCGTGCGCCCAACGGTCCAGGCCTGATGCTCCGGGTATTTAACGCTCTCTCCCTGGATGCTCATTAGTCCAGAGCATCTCGGGGGCAGGCTTAGGCGCCACGTCCCTTTTGCGATTGGATGTGGCTCAATTTGAAGTCGTGGTACTTTCTGATTGGATGTAGTTTTGGCGGGAAGGCTCTGGAGTGGCTGGAGGGGAGAGCGCTTAGGATCAGGAGACTGGAGGTCTGTGCATCCCTGACATCGGCTTTGCGCAGGACAAGTGGGGTGCTCAGGCTTCGCTGGTCTGCGCATGCGTGACCTGGGGAGGGCTTTGCGGCTGTGCACTCCCCCCACCATCCTGCCATGTCTCACCTCGCCTCGTATTACCTGGTGCAGAGAAGATCTCTGGCCAGACCTAAGAGAAAGGCAGATGGCCCTTCTTCCAAAGACACCAGTTATGTACATCCTGGGAAGCCAGCATCCGTTTGAGAGTCTTCCTGAACAGTCGTCTGGGGTTGGGTATGTAGCTCTGGCTGGCTCGGGATGGTGTAAGGTGAACTCTTGTCTTAGCTTGCCTCAGTGCTGGGACTATAGGTATGCACTGTGCCTGGTGGGGATCAGTGGACATTCCTTCCTTCCTCAGGATATCCAAATGCACATAATTGAATTGAAGGCTATATAGCATGTTGTGCTTTTTTATTTTTTATTATTTTGCATAAACCTCTGTATCCCACCCTGGACTTGACTCTCCCTGTAACCAAGAATGGATTTGAACTTTCAAATAGTAAAATGGAAATCAACAACTTTACAAGCTAGGGAGAAATACTGGCTGTCCTTCATCCCTGTGTGTATACATTTATGATTTTTATGTAACTAGGATCAAACAAGATTTTTAAAACCACCTTGCTGAGATTTAGTTATCTTACTGGTAATACAATTATTCTCTTAGTGTGTGTGATTCCATTAAGTTGGGAACGTCTAGGCTCAAATTGTGGTCACTCCTCTGGCCTCCTAAGTAGCTGGGACTGCAGAGATGTACCACCATACCTAGTTGGGTTTTTTTTCTTCTTTTTTATGGAAGAGAGTGTTTGTTTTAGCGCACAGCTTGGGGGCGGGGTATAGTCTGGCCTGATGGAGAAGCCATAGCTTCAGATTAAAAAGAAATTAATTTTTTCTTGAGTCAGACTTGTGCCGTCCAGAACAGCCTAAGACTTTGATTCTCTAGCCTCTACGTCCAAAGTGCTGGTGATATAAACCTATGTAACTAAGCTCTGTATATACGCTATTGGGAATCAAACCCCATGTATCTTGGATGGCAGGCGAGTACTTTACCATCTTAACCATGTTCCCGGTCATAGGCACCCCTGTTCCCACATGTCCTGGTTATATGTTAACTGCCAATTTGTCCCACATCAATCAGATAGGCCTGTGAGCAAGCATGTGGGGGATTGTCTTGGTTAGTGACTAACGTAGAAGGCCGCACCCGCTGTGGGTAGCACTGATCTCTGGACAGGTGGTGCTGGGCTGTCTAAGGAAATTTAGCTGTGCAGAGCATGAGCAAGCCCAGTGAGGAACATTCCTTTTATGATCTCTGCTTCTTCAAGTTCTTGCTTGGGTTCCTCCCTGACTTCCCCCAGGAATTGACTGACCCGGAAATATAAACCAAATAAATCTTTTACTCCTGTTAGTTGCTCTTGGCCATGATACCACGGTTCAGGTCAGCATAAGCTGACAGCCGGGGTTTGGTGGACAAATGAGTAAAGGGAGATGAATGGCTGCAGAACAAGCAGGAGGGTCCTTGATGGGGAAGCTGAGGTGGAACGATAGCTTTGAGAATCAGGAGCAGCTGCAGGTGCTGGGTGGGGGTGGTGTGAAGGCCAGTGGCTGTGCTTTTCCTACCCTGCTCTGAAAGCAGCACACAGCTGTGTGTGAAGCCTGGAATGAGCCCCTGTCGTGGAGCTGGTGGTGGTGTTCAACTCTGTTCACCTGGACCTCCTACGGAGGAGAAACCCATCACCTCCACAGACCGTGATCTCATTTACACACCCAGGTCTCAGAGAAGCCCCTTTGGGCAGCTTCTCTCCTGTGGATGTCAATCCAGGTTCACAGTAGTGGGAGGTGAGTGTTTGCTCAACTTCTTATAATGGCACACTGAGCCCTGGGAAAGAGTTTGATTGAACGATAACGCTATAAATATGAATGAAGGATAAAATCTGGGTGCGATGGATACTGGACAGGTGAACAGTTGATAAATAGAAAAACTGCTGTGGTAGCTATGTTCCCTGATGGAATATCAGAACATCCCTTTGTAGTTAAGCCTAACCGTTCCCACTATATCAGAAACTATAGTATCCGGGTGTTCTCCCATACCTGTGTAATATTGGATGGTCTGTGTCCTCAAAAGACCTGTTGTCATTGTGGATCTGATGCCCCCTCTGTGGGCTTTCCTAGAGGCTCATGTAAAGGAATTCTGTAAAATGCAGATCAAGTTCGCTGTGATTTCAGAGGGAAATAAGGTCACCTTACTCCATAAGAATGCCACCCACCTCATCCATATTCATACAATTTTCTTTAAAATTCATAACACAGTGCATTGGCCTGCTCCCTCCCCTGGGACAGCCTACTCCAACCAGTCTCTCCTTGGAGTGTTTGCTTATAAAGTTCTGATTAAACTGTTTCAGTTGACAGAGTGCTTGCCTAGCCTGCGTAAGATCCTGGGTTCCATCTGCAGCACCGTGTAAGAGGCCATGCCTGTATTCCCAGGGCCCGATCCGGAGTCAGAGGTCTTCCCTAACAGCTTGACACTTGTCTGGGCTACAGGAGAGCCTGTCCTACAGAACACAGAGAGAAAGGACAGGGACCAGAAATACAAGATTAGATGAAATTAGGGGAGAAATTAGGTCCCAGGAAAGTCTCCCTACCACAATTGAGATTCAAATTGGCCATACAATTAATTTCATCATTGCTGATACCTTTTAATTTTGTTTTACATAAGTATCTTCCTGTAAGGCTGAAAACAAAGTATACAGAAGGGATGATATTAGTGAACACCGCAGACTCCTGTCGCCCTGAGTGGTGGTCTTCTGTTTGGCTACTCCCTGTGGAGATGAAGGCAGCAGCCTGGGGACCCACTTGCTAATGCACCTGGTGCAGCTATCTGAGGGCTTGGCTGCTGCATAGCACACCAGCGTGTCAGCCAGGTATCCACAGAGTTTGCCCACACTGGGTGTGCTATTTAAATCCTCAGAGTTATTCTGATTTCTTTGGCTTAGAAACCAGGACAGGATCTCAGGACAGATGGCTTCATAATGAGTTTTTCTCCCCCTTCGGCTGAAGATTGTATTAGGCCTGGCCCTTGTCAGTATAGCTCAGCAAGTCAACTTGAAGACTCGTCTGACACCAGGGAGGTACAACCATCCGTGGCTAAGGCTTAGCCAGCGGCACACCAAGCATTCTGAGACTGCAGAGGAGAAGGGTGTTCTGATGGCAACTTGCTGAAGAGTTTAGGGTTAACTCGCAGTTTCAGTTGGACTCATTTTTCAGATCATCTGGTGGCATTCTTATGTGGATACCATGCAGGACCCTGAGGTGTTCGTGCCCACCTTGGAGCAGGCACATGAGGTACACCCACTCACCTTTGGTCTTTGGTGTGTATGTTCTCAGGTTTGATGCAGAGTCTCACTGTGTACCACATGCTGGCCTCAAATGCCTGTCCCTCCTGCCCTGATTCCTAAGTGTTGTACAGGCTCTCACTATGCAGCCCCGAGTAGCCTGACACTGTATAGACCAGGCTGGCCTTGAAATCACAGAGATGTGCCTGCCTCTGCCTCCAGAATCCTGGGATTAAAGGTGTCCCCTGCCATAAACAGCTTAGTTTGGAATTCTTGATCTTTCACCAGAATATCCACATACTCTGGTACTTACTGTTTTGATGCATAATGCATATTAACATCACCCAGCCAGCCAGGGATTCAGACCCGGACTCCTTGACCTGTGCACACCCACACGTGTGTGAGGTACTCAGCCGTCAATCACATATATCTTCCTCGGGAGCCAGCCACATCCCCACCCCACCCCTTACTTTACCTATTTATTTTTGAGATAAAAATCTTGGATTGGCTTACCGAACCACGTAGGCTAGGGCAGCTGACCACAGAACCCGGGATCTACCTGTCCCTGCCTCTGTGGCACTAGAAATATAAGTATATGCCACCAGGCTGGATTCCTCCTGCCCCTTTAAGGTGGTTTTGATATTCTAACTTCTGTCCTTGTGCTTCAGGGCAAGCATTTTACCCACTGAGCTGGCTCCACAGCTCCCACAGCAGTGTTGAGTCTTCTCTTCCTCTGTTACATTGCCCCTGAGACCTTTGATTCTACCTTCAAAACCTGTCACAGAGTACCATTGGTTTGGAGTAGTCTTGCGTGTGCATAGCGCCCTGCCTGGGGCTTATCAGCCTCGTCCTTCTAAACCCCAACCAATTTTCTCTGGGAAACTTGCATGCTATGCGTGACACCAGATCCTGCCATTCTCCTGTGGGAAACCATCCTAATCTTCCCTCTGGCTATGGGATGAAGTCTGGATTCCTGATGTGGCTTATAGAGCTGTTATCTCCCTTCTTGGCAGTATTTATTATTATTATTATTATTATTACCAGTTAACCATTACATCAGAAAGTGTTTGCTGAGGGCCTACTCTGCTCCAGGCCCTGGAGATCCAGTAGCAGCAAGACAGTCCCCATCCTGCGCACACTTGCATGCATCACATGGAGACAAACAAAGGCATAATTCCAGGTGGTGCCCCACTCATGAGGGAAAGATATACAATGGCCTCCTGTATGGACAAGCTCAGGCAGTACTGCCCTGGAAGGCCTTTGTCAGGAACACTTTTGTTCCTTGCTACTTGGTTGCCTGGCACACGTCAGATGCTTGGTGAGTCTTTGCTAATTAGATGACTGTTTCTTCCTGATTATAATTGAATTGATGGGTTTTTACTAATATGGTAAGATATGTACACAGGGATACACAGAGAAATGAAACTGGAGAGGGTAGGACTAGAGGCTGGTGACGCTCTCAGCTGTTCTGACACTTGTGGGCTGGTGTGCACTGTTCTGAAGTGGTGGCACTTCAGTCAGTCAGCTTACTCACTGCAAATCACCAGATTCTTACAGAGGATATGTTCAATGCATTGCTAATTTATTAGTGTTTCTTCTCGTCTGCTAAGAAAAATAAGCCAAGAAATGACTTTGCTTGGAAAATGGTGAGATTAAGAACATGCTGTGAAGTTCAAGCCCTTCAAGGAGAAAAGTGTGCATGGCCTTTGTGTTATTTTTATCTGAAGAAACAAAAAGTGTGTATGGAGTAGGCGCAGGGATGGTGCGCAACTGTACTAGTGGCCTGGCTTTGCCTTGGGAAGACATCTCAGGGAAGCAACATAGGGGAGGAAGCGTTATTTCCGCCTCACAGTTTGAGGATACAGCCATTCATGGCAAGGAAGTCATGGCAGTGTGTGAGGCAGAGTACGAGTCAGAGTGTAAATCAGAGTGTGATTCTGAGTGTGAGTCAGAGTGTGAGGCGGAGTGTGAGTGTGAGGCAGAGTTCGATTTGGAGTGTGAGTTGGAGTGTCAGTCAAAGTGTGATCGGAGTGTGAGTTGGAGTGTGAGTCAGAGTGTGAGGCACTGTGTGAGTCGGCTGCTTACGTTGAGTGTGCAGTCAGGGAGCAGAGAGATGAATTCTGGTGCTTAGCTCATTTCCTCTCCTTTTAAAAATTACTTGTGTGTGTGTGTGTGTGTGTGTGCGTGTGCCTGTTTGGGGCTGGTGTTGGGTGTGTATGTGTTATGTAATGCATGTGGGTGGGTGGGCATGCCATAGTGTGTGTGCATGTGTGTGTGTGTGTGTGTAATGCATATGGGTGGGTGGGCATGCCATAGTTTCAGTGTATGTGCATGGGGTAGGGTATAGGTCAGAGGACAGACCTGTGGAATTGGGTCTCGCATTTCACATTTGCTTAAGCTCCAGGACAGAACTCAGGCCACTAGGCTTTTGTGGCAGGTGCTTTTTCCCGCTATGTCTTCCTGACGGCTTCACTCTCTCTGTCAGCCTTTGGGATGGGGTTGCTCATATTCTGGGTGTGTCTAAGGTGTCTTCACGGACATGCCCGACGGTGAGTTTCCTACCATTCAGTCAAGTTTACATTGGAAATTGTCTACAAGAACACTGTTAGTGGTACATTGTTTTCTTGTTTAATGCACCTACTTTTGCAATGTTTATTACTCTTGAATGAATTACTCTTGAATTACTATTAAATCAAGTAAAATATCTGTGCAAGCACTAGGCCCTTCTAACATTTGGAAATGGAACAGTCACCATGTCTTCCAGTGGAAAAACACCTTACCATAAAGCCAAGTAAATCCCAGCAAATAATACAATTTCACAGAGCTCAACCTCTTTAAATGCCTTTTGATTAAGCAGTTTGTTGCACTCTGAGGTTTCTGGTTATGTGCTTTGTGCGTCTTGTTCTGTCTGGGATGAGAGAAGCTTCTGGGGAGACACTGAGCTCCAAGTACTCACTTACCTAACTGGGGAGACACTGAGCTCCAAGTACTTGCTTACCTAACTGGGGAGATACTGAGCTCCAAGTACTCCCTTACCTAACTGGGGAGACACTGAGCTCCAAGTACTCACTTACCTCACTGGGGAGACACTGAGCTCCAAGTACTCACTTACCTCACTGGGGAGACACTGAGCTCCAAGTACTTGCTTACCTAACTCTTCTTAAATACTCACAATGCTCTATGCCTTTGTGGTGGCCTTGGGGTGTGGCCCAGCACGTCTGTGAAAAAGGTTAAATTCCAAAACAGTCTTAGCATGCATACACAGCCTCCAAGCACAACTAGTTATCATCAATCTCTCTATTGTCTGTCTGTCTGTCCATCCATCCATCCATCTGTTGTTTGACTCTCAAAGCGTGCGGGAGAAAACCTTGAGCTGCGGAGTTAACAAGCTCTGCCCCGGATATTCAGAGTGGACGCTCTTCCTGCTCACCCACAGCTCCCGTCTCTGCAGTCCCTTTAGGACTTGTGACCGGTTTCTCTAGCAAACCAGTTTGCTGTGGTACCGCCGCTCTCCTGTTGATGGTGTAACCACTCACTGTTGCATGGAAGTTCACTCCACGCACAAGCTCAATAATCTCTTCTGCAGTGTTGAGGGTAGACCTGAAGTGGTAGAAGGTGTCCTACCTCTCTCTGTACCACGCCTGCAGCCTGTGAATATACCTTGTTCTTCTCACTCGCTTCCAAATGTTTCAGCAGTTACAATGTGCCTATACTCGCCTGAGTTTAAGTAGTATGCAGCCTACACTCCAGCTGCAAATGAATGAATGATTAGTGGTTGTGGGCTTGGAAAACTGTGTGTGTGTGTGTGTATGTGTGTGTGTGTGTGTGTGTGTGTGTGTGCGTGATGAATTCCCTTGTGGCCTTTGGCCCTATAGCCTTTATGTCCCAGTTGTTTAAACAATGAAAAGGAAGTACGCCCATTATGTGCGCCCCTACCTGTGGCAATATGGATAGACATATTGAGTGTGCCATGGACTGAACTCATCTGAGAGGTAGCTTCACAAACAAGGGAACATGGGATTATTTTTATGGCAACCATTTGGATTTCTAGCTGTCTAGGCCATACATGTTTATTTTGAAAACAACATTCAGTACTTTTAAGTACAAGTTCCGTATCCTGCGGCATAAACTTAGAGAATTTTAGCAACATTTTTAAATCATGATTTGGTCCTAGGGTAGAGTTAAGGCATTCTCCTGTGGTTACATCATTCTGCCTTGGCCTTTCAAACATGTTACCCTTGACACAGTTTGGAGTTTGGAACTGCCTATGAAAACACTAATAATTTATTTACTTTTCTATTTAAAAAGTCCCTAAACACAAATTGATAAACTCCCAAAGAACTTCATGGCAGTTTTTGCAAGCTAGGATTTCAATTGCCAAGACCTATGTTCAGAGCTTTGGAATGCCAGAAAAAACACAGCTGTTAGCCTGTATTTCAAGCAATCTGTACCCCATCTTCTAGGCTGGGGAGATAGCAAAAATGGGGTAAAGGTTAGATTCATGTGTTTTATTTACTTGAGGAAGGGAGAGAGAGAGAGAGAGAGAGAGAGAGAGAGAGAGCCTCAGAGATGGAGGGAGAGCGAGCACGCATATGTGCCTGTTATTTGAGCCCAGAAGACAACCTTGGAAGCCATTCATTATTCACCTTATTTTCGGGACAGGGTCTTAACATCCTGGAAATCACCAGGCAGTCTTGGTCAGCTGGCTGTGCACTCCCGGGACCCAATAGTCTATGCCTCTCAGTGCTGGGTTCCAAGACGTACCACCATGCTTGGCTTTTTATGTAGGCTTTGTATCGAATTTACACCCTCATGCCTCATGCTTGCAAGGCTAGGCCTTTACTTGCTCGACAATCTCCCCAGCCAGATCTGCGCCTTAAAGAGCCAAGTTCCGAGCCAGAAGGGTCGCATCCCAAATTAAAAAACAAACAAAAACAAAAACAATTCCTAATCAGAAACATCAATCCACAATGTCAGAAGTTTTAAACGATTTTGAAAGGATTCTCCCTCCACCAAAACAAAGTGACAGGACACACCAGCCGGAGCTTTTTTCCTGACCTTAAGTGTCTTCTAGAAGAACATTCTTTTTTTTTTTTTTTTTTTGTTTTGGTTTTTTTTTTTTGGGGGGGGGGTTGAGACAGGGTTTCTCTGTATAGCCCTGGCTGTCCTGGAACTCACTGTGTAGACCAGGCTAGAAGAACATTCTTGCATCTTGTCTTGGTTATTATTTGAAAGTCTGGTGTCTGGTTGTCAGTCTCGTGGAGGCATCAATGAGGAAGGTCTCACAGTTCAGCAGCTGTGACAAACACAGTGTACCGTTTCCATAAACTAGATTCTTGGCACAGCCTGAGTTTGGACAGCATGTGCTGGCCTCTATGTTGCTTGGCTGTATCGATTAGCTTTAATTTGTAACCTGACAAGGTGGTACAGTGAACTGGCTTATGTTTTAATGGGGCATTTGTGATGATCTGAGATATATCAAGCTGCATAAATATTAAGGTACTATATTTCTGTGCATATGAAGAGTATCATTGGGTTTTTTTCACCTTCTTGAATGACTGACTGATGTGTTCACACATCTGACACCATCATGGAGTAGGTCACAATTTGTGGAGCTGGCTGCAGTAGAGCTAAGAGAAGCTCTGGGCTATTTGTAATTTCCTACTCCCAGAGTCTAACTCCAGCCAATGACTGGAACAGACTTCTTGTATCTCATGTGTTCTGACAAACCCTGTCTTGGATTGTTCAGAATATTTGCATGTGTGTGAGCGCACGTGTGTATGTGTGTTCACGCCAGTCCTCACTTTTTTTTTTTTTTTTTTTTGGTTTTTCGAGACAGGGTTTCTGTGTGTAGCCCTGGCTGTCCTGGCACTCACTTTGTAGACCAGGCTGGCCTCGAACTCAGAAATCCACCTGCCTCTGCCTCCCGAGTCAGTCCTCACTTCTTTTATCAATGTCTCTCACTGGTCTGGAATTTACTAAGTTGGCTTGGGCAGCTGGCCAGTGAATAACAGAGATCTTCCTGCCCCTTTGTCTCTAGAGCTGTCTAACAAGCACACATCACCATGCCCTGGTGTTATATGGGAATGTATCTCAGGCCCTCACCTGTGGGCTGTGAGAATTTTACTAACTGGGCTATCTCCCTAGCCCGTGAGGTATTCTTAGGAAACACACACACACACACACACACACATACACACACACACAAACCCAACAAATCTGTTGTTCACACTCTCAATCAGCTTTTACTGTACCTTTTTTTTATCTCAGCCTTTTGCATATGATGTTTTGATTAATCCTCTCAACAATTTCTGTTTTTTACATGAATAATAAGTTCAGAAAGTATAAGGTCTCACAGTGAGTAAATCGCAAGTGTAGATGTGCCTTCATGTTTTCTGGAACCTTCTTGCTAGGCCACAGGGGATGTTTTGAGATACTTTAAGATAGCAGAGTTATAGTTGTGGATCATACCACGATACATGTGCCTCTGAACCAATGGGACCAGCGACTGGACAGGACTCAGTGAATCCCCTTAAGGGCTTATCTCTCTCTTGGATGTAAGGTTATACATCATCAGCACCCAGGTGATATTTCCATTTCAGAAAATGAAAGCAGCTTCCAGTCTATAATGGCAACCACTATCAAAAATCTTTTATTCCCTAGTCTCAAGAAAGTTATAGCCAGGACCTAAACATATCCATTTCCTGAATTAGATTTAATGATCTTCCTCTTGGCTTGTTGCTACCAGCTACTTTACTGAAAGTAATGAATGGCTCCTCTCAGGACCCGTTTCTGTCTAGGTGCCTGTGACTTTGAGTCCTTGTTCTGGCATTTGCAGCTGCAATTTTAATTGGATTTGTGCCACTGTGATTTAAACCCCAGCATAGCTTAATGAAAATCATAAAACTGTTTAAGTAAAAAGAGACCTCAGAGACCAGCTTGTCCCAGAGTCTCACACAGAACAGTTCCCAAGCTGAAACTGGTCCCAGGGGTATTGTTCTCCACAGGAAAGACCCATGTCGGGCTCTTAACAAGTTTTTGAATTGGTTGTCATTTATTAGATGCATTTTCAAATAAAAGATTGGTATGTTGGGCTTCTCTTAAAAATGGAGATGCAGTCAGTTGGTAGGATGCTTGTCTAGGTACCCTCTTCCCCCACCACCACATTAAACTGGGCATGGTGGTCCTTGCCTATAATCCAAGCACCGGAGAAAGGGGTGCAGCAGGATCAGAAGTTCAAGATCACCTTTGGCTTCAAAGCAAGTTGGAAGACAGCCAGACTACATTAGACTTTCTCAAAAAAAATTATCATAAATAAATAAGTACTAATAATGAAATTCAACGTTTGATGAAGATTACAAACTTTGGAACACTGGGCAGCAGTGGGCTGGTTTTCCTGCCTTTGATCTCCTACTTCCTGCACTCAGTATGGTCACCAACCCTGTGGAGTGCAGGTGCTTCCTGGAGATAGGGCTGAGCTCTTCGGGGTGTACTGACCCCGGCTCCTTCGTCGGCAATGATGTGACCAGTGATCTGCTAGCACCGGCCTTTGTGGCTGTGTTGCTATTTCTTATAGCAGGTTGGTGAGTTACAGGCAGTATTTCTGATGTCAGAAATGGAAACGCAGATCATAATCATAGAGGGCTTTGCACTCTCTACAGGTAAACAGTATCTTACTGCTGTGAGTGGCTTAAAGGAAAGAAGATGAATCAGTGTGTGGTATTAACAAACATATAAGGGCAAAATAGCCACAAACACCAAGAGTTTCAGCATCTTTATAGAGTCCCCCGCACGTTTTCTCTTAGGCTCCTTACTGGTTTGTATGTGTGCGTGTACATCATATGTGTAATCATGTGTATGCATCCTTGAACATGTGCATGTCTTCCTTGACTGCTCCCCACTGTATTTATTGAGAGAGGGTTTCCTCTCTGGGAGATCACCAATCTCAGCTGGTCTATCTAGCCAGTTTGCCCCAGGGATAATTTGTCTGTGCACCCCATTATGGGGACATCTGCCATCTCTGCCTGGCTTTACATAGGTCCTGGGGATTCAGACTCCAGTTCTCACATGTGTGTGGTAAGCTCTTCACCCACTGAGTCATCCCCCAGCCCTTTCAGAGGTTCTCGTCAGCCTCTGCCTCCTTCTTGCCCCTCCTTTGTTTTATGTTCAAACGTCTGCTGAATTGTGGCTCTCAATGTGTTCAACTAGGAAAAAAATGTTAAGTAAAGTTATTAGGGCTCTTTCTCTGTCTTTGTCTCTCTGTACCTATTTCTGTTTGTCTGTCTCTGTCTCTGTCTCTGTCTCTGTCTCTGTCTGTCTCTCTCTCTCTCTCACACACACACAAGAAAAATAGTAGACAACAATATTTGCCTTTATTTGAGGTTTTACAAGTTATTCCCTTTTTCTTTCACTATTTTTAAAACAGGTAGCTCTCTCATAGCTTAAATGAAATGTTCAACCATATTCAAACACTAACAAAGGATACATTTTTTTAAACTTAAAGAAGGATATGTATTTTCCTGGTGCAATGTTTACCCAGAATGTCCAAGGTTTAATCCACAGAACTGCAAATAAATAATATATGAGAGACAGAAAAGAATAGTGTGCTTCTCCACCCTGTTCTGTTATGCATGTGTATATGTCAGGGGCACTCCTGAACATGCATGTTTATGAGTATGCATGTAGTTGTGGTGGGGACATTCCTGGGGGGAAGTGATGGCTCTCAGCAGCCATCTCAGCCAGTGTTCTAGAAGTCTGCTGTTGTCCTGAGGGCCACTCCTGCTTGCCCTGGGCTCTCCCTCTGGGCAGCGAGGACAAAGGGGACAAAGAAAGCCCAAGCAGGCAGGGTTCAGAGGCTGTGAGTTCTGTGAGTACCATGGAAGGACTTCCACTGTGGCGAGACAGCTCTACTCTATTGTCCCAGGGGCGGGGTATGCAAGGGCTGTTGTGATGCAAGTGGAAGGGACCAGCTGGCCATAACATTACAGTACCTAATCATTATGCAGTTGGGAAGCCAAAGCAGGACATGCGTGCTGAGTTATGCTGCATTTGCAGAGAGCCCTGCACAAGGCCAGGTACCTGTGCTCAGAGACACTCCTGCAGACAAAGTCAGGCAGAGAAGGAGAAGCCCCACTGAGAAAGGGAGTCCTCCGTTGGAGTGGAGCTCACAAAGCCATCCAGACATGAGGGACTGCAGCCATAATAGCAGGGTTTTCCAACCGCTTGCCTACCACAGACAGAGCCCAAGAGCCTTACAATCACAAATGAGAGACCCTCTCTAAATCTTTGTCATCTGCATGCTTCTGTGATTACTGGTTACGGGAATGGGATCCGAGTCCTAGCTCTGGGCCAGGGTGAGGACATGGTGCTCTGAGCTGCTGAAAAACTGTATGGTTACTGGCTAGCAGAAGTGTTCTGCCGAAGACTGCTTCTTCCTTTAAGATTTCATCCAAATGGGCCTGCCAATCGCCTGGTCCTTCAGGAAAGCTGTGTTCTAGAGAACTAGTGTTAAGCCTGCTGGGCACAACTGTGTCTCCTTCTACTGTCTTCCCCCTGCCTCCCCCTGGCACCCCACCCCCAGGGTGTGCTGCTCTGCAGGGTCCCTCTGCCTTCATCCTTTCTTACCCTATTGGAGTGTTTTCCTCTGTGGGATCCCTGTGACCGTTGACCCCTCTCCTCCTTAGGAGGTGTCCCACCCTACTCTGTAATGAACCCTGACTGGCTTGCACACTGTGCCAGTGTCTCTTTCTAATTCATTTGATGGAGACCTCAAGGATGGGAAGCTAAGGAGAGCAGATTTAGATGTGATGTAGATTTCATTCACGTCAATAAGGAAGCCTCCCTGCTGCGTCTCTAAAGAAGTGGAAGCAGAGAAGCAGAGGGGAAGGGGGCTCAGCTGTAAGATCTTACAGCCTGCCCTTATATAGCCAGGGTTTACCTCCCCTGATGTTTTCACAGCTTTCCCAAACAGCACTACCAGATGTTCAAACACATAAGCCTGTGGGAACATTGTACATTAGACTATGCCTAGCAGGTTTGCATGTAGGTTGCATGGACATCCTGAAAGAAGCAGGGGTAAATCAAAGGAGTTGAACTCATACAGGTCCCCAAGTGCCATGGCTGATCCCACAGAGAACTTGAAAGCTAATACTAGGTGTGCTGGCTAGTTTTATGTCAACTTGACACAAGCTAGAGTTATCTGAGAGGAGGGAACCTCAACTGAGAAAATGCCTCCACAACATCAGGCCATAGGCAATGTAGAACATTTTCTTAGTGATTAATGTGGGAGGGTGCCACCCCTGTGCTGGGGGTCCTGGGTTCTATAAGAAAGCAGGTTGAGTAAGCCATGGGAAGCAAGCCAGAAAGCAGCACCTCTCCATGGCCTCTGCATCAGCTCCTGCCTCCAGATTCCTGCCCTGCATGGGGTCTCGCCCTGACTTCCTTTGACAATGAACAAATGATGTGGAACTTGGAAGTTGCTTTGGTCGAGATGTTTCATCACAGTCATAGTAACTATACCTAAGACGCTAGGTCTTCAGTGCCGCCCTTCCTGAAGCAGATGTGCTGGGCCAACCAGGGATGGAAGCCTGGGCTAAGTGACAGCTGAGAGCATTCCTGGGAAGGACCCAGCTACTGACCTGGGGAGCTGGGGTTCCCATTTGTGTTTTAGAAGAGGTCTGATTCCATGGCTTGTATGCCCAGAGGGTTAATGACGTCACCCATAGGCACCATCCTACCCAGTGCTCGCACACCAGCAGATATAATTATCACATTTATGATTATGCTCTGATAGATAGGCATCTGTGGAACACTCCATATTTGAAGATAAAGGAGAGTCTGTTAGGAATGTGCAGAAATAAATGGTGGACTCTACCCACACTGACACATGACTTCTGCTAACTGAATCCAGTGACTTCTGTGACAGCCTGGGAACAGTTAACACCTGATCAAGCAGGACTCTCTTGACTTTTGAGTGGTGTGGATGAAGCCATGCCATGAGGCAGATTTTTCTATAAAGAGAGTCATTTATGGAGTGCCCCTGGGTTATCATCTCAGTTTCTTTGAGTAGTTTGAGCGTGTCACCTAGGTGGTAAAAAATGAACAAAGGCAGGGAGATGACAGATGGGGACAAAGCAGAAAATCTCTGGATGCAGACTGATAAGATGGATGGGGTTCTGAATGTGTGAGCCCCATGACACATGACTTCAGACAAACACCACAGCCTCCCTGTGCCTCTGGGGCTCTACCTGCAAAGTGTAGATGTTGTTTCCCACTTCATGGGGCTATAAGAACACAATGGCAGAGTAACAGACAGTGAAATACCTTGTAAGATTTACAGATATTCAGTGAATACTGCTGTTGTTCCTGTTGTCACTATTATGTTGGTATAGTGTAGCTTTTCCTCTCAGCCTAACAGGACCACCCCATCGTCACCATGGAACCGTGATGCCGTTGGCCCCATAGTCATGACAGTACAATAAAACGATACAGGATTTATGGCAGCCGATAATGGTCACCCACATCCTTAGTAAACCTGGGACGGCAGAGCCACTGGACACTCACATCAGGCTCCATCATTGCTCTCTCCTGCTCCCTGGCTGCATGTGGTCTAGCAAGAGGGGTGCTGGAGTGAGTAGGGAGCTGAGGCCAGGTGAAGGGGCAGTTCTCGGGTTGTCGGCATGGTGGGCCTTCTTGCTGATACCACTCTTTTTGTGTCAGCGGATGCTCCGCTAAGAAACCTCTCACTCTACAAACAGGCCCTCAGACTCACTGTCCATTAACCTGGGATGACTTAGTTCTAGATAGAGTTCCTCTCTGGGGTAAACAGACCTTTGTTCATGTCTCCCCATGAAAAGTGTTTCCATCCATGTGCGTGCCAGGGAGCTCTCCACTCCCCAATCTCAGGCTTGTCGCTGGTTGTCTAAGAATTCACAGGGTCTGAAATCAAGCATGGCATTCACTCTCCGAGATGCTTAACTGTGGAACTTTACTCTTCCTCCTGAAGGTGTCTGAGTCAGCAAGACCCTAACTGGTCAGATAATGAAATGGGAAGTCCCTTAGTGGGAAGCCACCTCTGGGGGGGGGGGTGCTACACTTTCTTTGACTTCAACTTCAGACTCTTCCTCCCTGACAGCACTTATTCCTTCAAAGGTATCTCCCAGAGTCCATGTCATTACCAGCATCTCTGATGGAAAGCCACACCCGGTATATTTGCTTTGCCTTCCTGTTGCTGTTCCCCATGACCTGCAGGCCAGGATCCATGGCGTCACAATGGTATAAACATCTTCTTCCCGGGCTGGGGAGCTAGCTCAGCTCGAGTGTGCCTTGCAATCATGAGGACCCTCTGACCCTACTCACTTACTTGTGAGCTCTACTCCAGTGAGAAGGTGGTGTATGTGTTCATGAGTGTGGTACACGTGTGTAAGTGTGGTGCATGTGGGTGGCAGCACCTGAGGATGGCACCACAGGTTGTCCTTTGATCTGTACACACACACAAATACCATACACAGGAACACACACACTCACCACACATACACACAAACACATGAACACATGAACACATGCACCACACACATATGCACACACATGCACTACACACACACACACAGAAACAAATGTACCACACACAGGAACACACATACATGCATGTATCATACATACACATATATACCACACACACAGGAAAACATACATATATGCACTATATACATACATGCACCACACACACATGCACCACACATACGCACATATACCATACTCATGAACACGCACATGAACACACACTAACACACACACATTAAATGAAATCGAAAATTCTGTTTCGTGCTTGTACATAGCCAATTTTCAAATGTCAGTAACCCCGAGTGGCGAGTGGCTCTTGTCGTGAGCAGCAGAGATGTGGATTATTTGGGTTTCATTGAAAGTTCTCTGGACAGTTCTGTTGCGACGTCATACTATGTAGGTTTCCTTAGTAATTCCAACCCTGCCTGCCTGCTGAGGGACAATGGTTTAACTTCCCTCTCTTGCTTTTCTCATCTGGAAGATGAGGCTCTGGCTTTTGGTACCTTATTTTGCCCTTTGTCCACACCACCTACTGTGTGCTGTAAGCTCAGCTAACTCTTAGTAAGTGCCTTATTTTTCAACAAAGTTGAACTCACACAAGTACTTAAGAACTCACATTCGTTGATGTTTTAGTAGGAATAGTAGATTTGGGATTTGCTAATATCTATAGAGACTTATAGTTTGGTCTAAGGACCATCAGGCAAAGGATTTAAAATAGAGAATAGATGGGAATAGCCAAAAGTGAATAATGACTTCACGTGTTGTGATAAGAAGGAAAGAGACACGAGGAAGTCGGGTTGGTAGATCTGAGCAAGAGCTTGCTCAGAAACATTTTCCTGCCTCAGCATTTTGTCACAGGCGAGTCCTGAAGCCCTGGATGGAATTATCTTGGCTAGAATTTCCGTGCTAGAGTAAACAGAAATCTGAGTGTGTCAACAAATAATTTAATTAATCAGAGTAGGCGGGCTTGAAGGCAGAGCAGCGGCTTTGCTGAGATAACATGACTGACAGCTCAGCTGTGGTTCGAGGGAGAGTGAGACCTTGCAAATACTGGGTGCTAGAGCACAGACTCGGGGTGGGGGTGCTGTGAAACCAGAAACCAGAAGTGAAATTAGCAAAACAGACCCATGATACTCAAGGAAGTATACGTTTGAACGGACCCCTGATCTCAAGCATAAATTTAAGAGCAGAGCTCCAAGCCATCATTTCAGATGGGCAGAGATCAGGAGCGGGATGGAGATGGTTTTAAGAAGGGGCTCGGATCTGTACCCCAGTGTGCAAGTGGCAGCTACAGTAAAGCAAACGGGACCTGAGATATAAATGCTGCAGAGGAGCAGATGGCCAAAGCATTTAGCCTGCCTGAGTGCCAGTTCTGGGTACGCCTTCTGCTTCATTCCAACTCAGCAGATATTAAGACATCTCAGTGCATTGAACAGGCTGCGTAGCCCAACTCACCACTTCGTAGTAATCACCAAGTTGGAGGGAATTAGACTGGGTGGGGTGTATGCAAATGTGTCGGCGGTGCTGAATGGAGAGAGTAAGGTCAGCTGGCTCTCTGGATCTTACCAGTGATAAGATCTTCCTCTAGACCGGTGCTTCTCAGCCTTCCCAACGCTGTGACCGTTAATGCAGCCCCTCATGTTGTGGTGACCCCAACCATAAACTTATTTTCTTTGCTGCTTTATAACTGTAATTTGTTACTGTTATCAATCGTAATGTAAATCTCTGTGTTCTCTGATGGTCTTAGGTGACCCCCATGAAAGGGCTGTTCAACCCCCAAAGCGGTCACAACCCACAGACTGAGAACCTCTGACCGGCTTAAATGGCTACCTACTTCCAAAAAGGCAACAAAGAAAATTGTATTTTGGAAACACTTTGATTAAAGGTGACCGTGTCTTCACGTAGGGTTTGTATGTGAAAGGTGTCCTATTGGACTTGGGCCTGTCACTTACCCTAAGCCCCTATCAATTCAGTGGGCTCGCTGTGATCAGCAGGCCATCGATTGTGCCAGGTGCTATTAAGCTGCCTTTTCTGTGCACATTTGCTTGGCGAGCTCAAGGTTTTCTTTCTTTTTTTCCTTTTTTTTTTTTTTAACATAGTCAGAAGGGATATATTGTTAACTATCTGAATGAAAGTGCAATAAAAATTATAAGTAATAAAATGTATATTATAGTGTCTTAGTGTTACGTGGAATTTTTCTTTTTCCTTTTTAAAATTTTTTATTGGTTATTTTGTTTATTTACATTTCAAATGTTATCCTCCTTCCTGGTTTCCTCTCCAAGATTCCCCCTTCCTCCCCCCACCCCTCCACGAGGGTGCTCCCCCACCCACTCACCCACTCCTGCCACACCGCCCTAGGAGTCCTCTATGCTGGGGCATTGAGCCCTCACAGGACCAAGGGCCTCCCCTCCCTTTGATGCCAGCCAGGGCCATTCTCTGCTGCATATGCAGCTGGAGCCATGGACCTACCCATGTATACTCTTTGGTTGGTGGTTTAGTCCCTGAGAGTTCTTGGGGGGAGGCATCTGGTTGGTTGATATTGTTGTTCTTCCTATGGGGTTGCAAACCCCTTCAGCTCTTTCAGTCCTTCCCCTAACTCCTCCATTGGGGTTCTCCTGTCCCGTCCAATGGTTGGCTACAAGCATCTGCATCTGTATCAGTAAGGCTATGGCTGAGTCTCTTAGGAGTCATCTATATCAGGCTCCTGTCAGCAAGCACTTCTTGGCATCAGCAATAGTGTCTGGGTTTGGTGGCTGCAGATGGAATGGATCCCCAGGTGGGGCAGTCTCTGGATGGCCTTTCCTTCAGTCTCTGCTCCACTCTTCGTGCCCATATTTCCTTTAGACAGGAGCAATTCTGGGTTAAAAATTTGAGAAGGCTGTGTGGCCCCATCCCCCAGATGGGGACCTTGCCTAGCTTCTGTATGTGGGCTCTACGGGCTCTCTCTCCCCTCTATTGGACATTTCAGCTAATGTAATCCCTGTTGGGTCCTGGGAGCCTCTTGCTTTCCTGGCATCTAGGACTTTCTGTTGGCTAACTCCAGTTCCCCATCCCCCATTGCTATACACCTCTGTTCAAATCCCTGACCCTCAGTGCATCTCCCCCATCTCCTCCCATGAGCTTGCAGTTTTCATTGGTTCACAAATCACCTGAAGACTAACTTGAGGTCAGAGTTGTTGACCTCCCCAAACTCCCAGTCACAGTAGGGCTGTGTGGCCATGTTGTGACTGCTATCCCCTAATGGAGCACTTGTCAAACTCCTTTGCTCCCAATCGCCAAGCTCTCGCTTGCCAGTGCCATCATGGTGTTCTGAGTACATAGCATCCCTGCCCAGAAAATGGACGGACATTTCTTCATCTCTACGTTTCACTTTCACCTGAATCCAAGCCATAGCTGTTCCTGCTGGTGCAGGCTGGTGGTCCTCGATACTGAGGAGGCTGAGGCAGGAGGATCACTGCAAGTTCCAGGCCAGCTTGGGCAACTTCTTGAGATGCTTTCTCAAAAAGAATAAAAAGAAAGGGCTAGGTGCAGTTCAGTGGTAGATCGGACACCTATCCTGTGTGGCATCTGTGTATCACGTGCCCATCCCGTGTAGATCATGTGCTGATCTTGTGTAGATCTATGTGCCAGAGAAACTCATTCTGTCATTCTCTACCTTGACTGTCTATTCCGTATGGGAGGCACTGACTGAGGAAGCAGGGATAAAGGGACTCTCAATTTGAGTATGTAAAGAACACAGCCTGGCATGTTAGCCCTGACTCTCATAAACCCGATTTAAAATGTGGTAGCAAGAACATCCCATTCTCGTATCTGTGGGGATCTCGGCTGAGTGTGTGAAGAAGTAGCTAAGAAAAGTGTATACTGATTGCTCCATGGTATGTTTTGGAAAAAAATCTTGGAACGAAGGAGGGGCTGAGAACAGTATCTTTCTGTTCTGAAGCTGCGGAGTCCTTAGAGAAGAGCATTAAAATCTCTGACAAAGAGGAGAAACAAATGGGCAACTAAATATATAGCTATGTAAAAAATTATGTTTTGTTATGTACATACCTATGTACAAACTGTAGCAATCTGCAGAAATATGGTCCCAGCCACCACTGTGTGTCTGTGTGCTTTCTGTTGTAGTCATAATGTTCCACTGTGCAGACAGAATGCAGGCAGTAATCTGCATAGGAGATTATTATCTGTTCTGACTCCCAGTTTTGGAGCTTCCATGGTTAGTTGGCCTTTTGACTCCGAGCCTGCTATGAGACAGAGCGTCATGGAGGGGTGTGCCTTGTGGAGCAAAGCTTCCCACCCCATGGAAACTGATAAGCAAAGAGAAAGAGCGGGCCAGGCTGGCTCTTCAGTATTCCCTCCCAGGGACTGTTCTCAGTGACTCAGTGTCCTTTAGGAAGCGCTCTCCTCTGAGGTTCTACACCTCCCCCCCCCCCCAGTAGTCACAGTGGAGACCAAGCCTCTAGCATGCGGACCCGTGCTTAGAGGAAATCATGTGTGTGAGTGTGTGCATGCTTGTGTGAATGTGTGTGTGCACGCATGAGTGTGTGCCTGTGTGCATGTGTGGAGACCGGGGAGGGTGGAAGGACTTTGAGAAGGAAGTGAAGACAGAACTCTGGTTCACAGTTATTGAGTAGCTTGGATGGTTCAGTAGTCATGTTCAGGAGCAGCAACAGCCAAGGGGAGAATTTGGAGCCAGATGACTCGAAGGCAGATCAAGGAAGCTGGCCTTGAATATGTTAATAGTAAGCACTGCTGATAACTTAATATATAAAACTGTGTATTCTTGTATAATATACTGAGACACACACACGCACACACACACACACAGATTACGTACCAATAGTAAGTAGAAATGTCCTTCACGTTCCAAAGTTGGGAGCATGACACGAAGCTTTCGTTACTAGCAGAATTAAGCCACTTTTATTTATAAGCTACGTGTCAAATAATTTTAGAAGACACCTATATGGAGTTTACTATAAAAAAACAAGTACGTTTTTAAACTGATGAAATATGCATATCGTTTGCAGCCATACCCAGCTGTTGATTACATGATTTTTTAAAAAGGCAACAATTATTTCAATATTCATCTAAAATATCCTGATTAAGGGAGAAGATAAACAAATCCGCCGTTAGAAGATGAAAGGGACGTCTGTATGTAAAATCATGAAAGAGTACGCTAGAGAATTATTCAAGTGCTTGAGGGAAAATTATGTAAATATCATTTTTCAAAAATTTAAAGGTAAAAAATTTCCAAAAGTGGTAGACTATTAAATCATAAATATGCATCACCGTGAGGCAATACTGAAGACATTACACATTTCTCGTCAGGATAAACATTCAATGAAAATAGAAAACATTTTCAAAGTACCCTGATTGCCAAGTGTTTACATCAGGCACAGCTTATCAGTCTAAAATAAACGCAGGTATGTTGGTAGAAAGGTGAACGAAGCGCACTTCTCTTTTCTTTTTCTTGAATGCATCCCTTCAGGATCAGAAATTTCCATAATAAATGGTTCTTAAGAGACCTGTGAAGGGTGTGCAGGAGGACGTGAGTTCAGATCTCCCCATCATCACAGGAAAGTCAGGGGCAGTGGTATGTGCCTGTAGCCGGTCCTCAGGAGGGGTAGAGACAGGCAGCTCTTTCCAGACCTTACTGACCATCCAGCCTAGCGTTATCGGTGGTGAGTGCTAGGCTCAGTTAGAGAAACTGTGTCGGAAAATAAATACATGGTGACCTATGGCCCCCACACATGTGCACATGCATGCACACGTGCACACCACTGCTTATAAAGCTGATAGGAAAGTATATTTCCCAGGACATTTCTCATATAAATTCATTTCTCTGGTTTGACCTATGGTGAATGTGGCCTTGTGGGGTCTGACTACGGGAAGGGCAGTGGTTCTAGGGTCTACCTACCCAGGCTGAGAATTTAAGATGAAAGTCAACATGGCTGTCATTCATTTTAAAAGTGGTGCAGTTGTTATCCTCATTTGCACACCAAGAAGACAGGATTCAGAGCGACTCCTGTCATCGTGGCCCTGGTGGAGGAGTTAATGAAGGACTGGGATTTAGGAAGCTTCCGCTTTTATGACTTCACACAGCCAGCCCGTCTAAACTGAACCTTCACTCTAGGTGATTAATTTTATCCCAGGAAGTCAGGGGCCTGCAAAATAGCCTGCCCAAGGTTGTTCTGAAGATTAAGTGTTAGAGCAGGATTTAAATCGGAGTCTGTCTGCGCCCATGGTTGGCTGCTCTCCATGTGAGGTGTGTCTGAGTATTCTACTACATACTGGACCTTGCAAGTCCACTGGGCTCGTGGTGGCCCTGGGAGGCCTGAACCTGTGCCTCCATACCAGCCTGCAGGTCAGAGCGGCTTTACTCTGTGCCATTAGGGCCCTCCCTGGTTCCTGCATCTTACAAACCACAGATGCCTCTGTGTGTGTGTGTATGTGTGTGTGTGTGTGTGTGTGTGTGTGTGTGTGTATGGTTGTTGTTAGGTCACTTCCTCTATAGCTCCCCACCCTATTCTTTGAAACAGGGTTTCTCACCACCCTAGAACTTATTGATCAGCCCAACTGGCTTGTGGGAAAGTTCCAGGAATCCTCTTATTTCTGCCTCTTTACTGCTGGAATTATAGGCTCATGCTATTATGCCTAACTTGTTACATGGGTGAGTGAGTGCTAGAGATCTGAACTCAGGCCCTCAAGTCCTTTGATAACTGAAGGAATGATATGGTAAGAAGTATCCTGGTCCGTTTTGTTGACTCAGCACAACCTAGAGCCACCAAAAAAGGCTTGTTCCAACAATGCAGTGATTTTTCCAGATCAGGCTGGCCTGTGGGGATGGTCCTGGTTGTTGATGGATATGGGAAGGCCCAGACCACTGTGCGCAGTGTCTTCCCCAAGTAGATGGTCCTGGGTTGTATGAGAAAGTAGGCTGAGCAGGAGCCAGATGGAGCAAGTCAGTAAGAAGTGTTTATCCATGGCTTCTGCTTCAAGCTCCTGCCTTGGCTTCCCTCCATAATGGGCTGTAATTTGTGAGCTGAAATTTCTTCCCCAGCTTGCTTTTGGATATGGTATTTGTCACTGCAACAGAAAGCATCTAGGAAAAGACTCAGCACACTGCCTTTAACGCAGGCCTTGCTGTGAGGAGCATCATGTGTCTGCTAGTTTAGAAACTTTTACATTCAGATCTGCGGAGTCATTTTTGAAAAGCATACGGGAGGGGAAGGGGCTGGCCCTCAGCAGGTGGGAGCTTACAGTTCAGTAAATGTGGGCTGACTGACAGTGGAAATAAAACCTGGGGATCACAGACACCCGCAGACGTAGTCTCCTTAGGGAGTGCACAGACCTTTGGCACTTGCAGAACAGCGTGTGTTACAGCGAGGACTGCTGAGACCAGGTACTAGAATCGTTAAGCAGCCATTAGAGAGATTCTAGATAGAGTGTCTATCTAGAGAGAGTTTAGACAATTCCAGGAGACCAGTGGCCTGCAGTGTTGGTAAGGACTGCCTGTGGAGGAGGGTTTTCTAATCAGCTTGCCAGCAGCAAATACAGCCTTAAAATGGAAAGTAAGAAGTTACGCCTTGTAGAGTCCAGTGATGCTCCTCCCTGGGGGCCCATACCTCAGTCCTGAGCTTTCTCGGCAAACCTGGGGCTGACAGACCACTCACTTCTGGAGTGGCCCCAGCTGGCTGGCAGTGCATGAGGGACGGAGGGCAGACAGCGCCCACAGCTTGGGCTTAGCGAGCCTCTCCCAGAGATACGGAACTCTGCCACACAGTTCCCTACCGAATTCCATCTTTCAATTCTATCGATCCTAGTGACTTGGGGGAAAACATTCCTGAAGAGATCGAACCGTCTCTCTTCTTTCCAGGAAGCAGTAATCTAGGGTGCACTACTGCAAAGGCATGAGGGTCCTTTAGAGAACGTAAGGCGAACTTTTTCCTGGCAAAACAATTCTTCATACATAACTGTAGGGTTAAATGCCTGAGAAATTACATGATGTTAGGTATATGTTTTATGAGTTTTAGCCAACCTCTTCTAAGTAATAGACCATTTTAAGGGTTAGTGCACTGCATTCATGATCTGCATATCATGTTGAAACCCACAAGGCAAGCATGTAATCTGGTTGGGTCACTAACACAAATACAACCACTGTTGCCAGTTAGGGGAAGTCTTACAACCAAAGCCCTAGAGAAGAACAGATTGAAACAATGTGTTTTCCTAGGGAAAAAGGGGATTAGGTCCTTTGATCTACTGGAGCAGTCTCCCAGATCAACAGGGGTAGAATTGATTTGGTCTGAAAAGCTAGAAGATTAACTTCAGAGAAAGGCATGCTGGGACGTTTCCATATTCCGTTGGCTTTTTCATTTATGTTTTTCCTAATTTTCTGGGGAGGTAGTCATTACAGCTGCATTCCTCATCTAGAAAAACAAAACATCCCCTAACCTACACCGTGACCCTGACCAACAGTCTGCAGAGGTGAAGGAGCTCTCAGGATGAGGCCAGTTGTGCTTCAAAGTGGACCCAGTGTCCACCCTAGTCCAACAGACTGAGATGTCTTGTAATCAGTCATTTCCCTGGAACCATAAACGACAAAAGTGGAAGGTAGCTCTCTCCTCCCTCCTGTCAGCTTGGTTTGCTCTCAGGATGGAAGGCCTCAGCGCCTCAGCAGCTATGATCTCTAGGGCTCTTCCTCCTCCTTGCTGTGCCTATGGCGGAGGTGGCTCTTACAGGGGTCCTCGCAGGGTGTGGTATTAGAACTGAGTTATGGAGACTCAGTGTTAGGTCTGGGATGGAGTGTGTGCCAAATGGTGTCCTTCTCTCAGTCTATGTGATTTATTGCTTTCATTTTGCATATAAAATGCTTGTTTTTCCGAAACACAGATGGGTCTTCCTGCCTGCCTGCCAAGGAGCTGGTTCCCAGCTAAGCCTCACAATTTAGGCTGCCACCCTCCTCTCCATTGGTTGGTTTGTTTGAGACAGAGTCTCTTTCTGCCCAGGTAGGCCTCCAATTTACTACGTAGCTGAGGCTGACTTTGAACTCCTGATCCTTCTGCTTCTACCTTCCAAGCGCTGGGATTGCAGGTGCCTTCATTTGCTTCTGTTGCTGAGATAAACACCACGGCCAAAGCATCCTGGGGAGGAAAGGGTTTACTTGGCTTACAGGTCCTGACCACAGTCTATCACTGAGGGAAGTCAGGCAGGAGCTCAAGCAGGAGCAGACTCAGGAACCGTCATGGGACAGTGCTGCCTACCGGTTTGTTCCTGGTGGCTTGCTCAATCTCCTTCCTTATACAACCCAGAACCATTTGCCATGGGATGGGACCACCCACATCAACCATTAATCAAGAAAATGTCCCATAGACATGCTCACAGGACAATCTGATGGAGACAGTTCCTCAGTTGAGATTCCTTCTTCCTAGATATATTTAGGTTTGTGTCAAGTTGACAACAACTAACTGGTGCAGAATGTATGTGTACGGCAACACCTGACTCTGTCCGCAGTTTTGACTTTGCACTTACAGAGCAAAATCCTCACTGCTAAGACCTAGCACCACGCTTTTATCAGTGCTGCCATTTCTAAGGAGTGTTTCTGAAATGATGAGCTAAAAGGAAAAAAAATCCTCTTGTGGTAATGTGATCAGAAAAATGACTCCAAATGGCTGTAATTTACTGAGGAACTTTCTGTGGTCAGTGATTGAAGCAGAGATGGAGAACTGCATTCTGTTGGTGGTGGATCACTCTCATGGACAGCATGGCCCCGCTCCCTTCCCAGGCCCTCTTCTTTGGGAAAGCATGGTGATTAAGGTCACAGACAAACTTGAGTTCTTGTGGCCTTGGCCACATAGCCTTATTTATCCTCAGAGCTAAGAAATCATGCCATGAATGAAGTTATTTAATGATAATCATCTGTACTTTGTGAGGAAATAAAATTGAAAAGATTGTAATGGAGTTAATTTTAGGGTTTAAATACAAATAATCACATGGTTATAATTATATAACTCCATGCATACCATTTTACTGGACATTGTGAAACAATTAATGCAAAGCAGATTTCATTTTCACCAAGAACTCATGGCTTGCTCTGGATGCCATGCCTTTCATATGAACACAGGGAGGAGAGGAGCTTTCTCATGTGACAGGCTGGATTGTCACACTCCCTCAGGGTTCAGAGGTCAGGGCTGCCATGTGCATTTCATCTAATAGAAAAGCAGTTATGACCAGAAATGTAGAAGAAAGGCTGTCTTGTAAATTTTGTGAAGCACTTTAAATACTTTTCATCCCTTTACATTAAAGGGATGATTTTAATTGTTCAGTTACACCTATTTATTTGTGCACATGCCCATGGCACATGTATGGAGGTCAGAAAAGCAAGTATTGGAGTCAGCTCTCTCCTGCCAGTGGGTTCTGGGGATGATAACACATCAAGCTTGGTGGCCCGCTGAGCCACCTTGGGGGCCCTAACTATACGTTCATGACTCTATACGTGTATGACATTTAGAACTCCTGCCACGAGCTTTAATCTTCTGTATAGGTGCCAACAAATAGTTTTTGGATGAAAGAATTCATAACTAAATGAAGTTTGGTGATTTATAGATGGAAAAATATAGAAAAAATATTTTTGAGGAAGATCTTCACAGTAATATCCAGGAAAAGAAAAAGTTTGAGGCGAGTCTAGATATTTAGTGAGGGATAAGCTTGTGGAACAGAGAATAGAGGTGCCAGCTTGTCTGAGTGTCAACAGAGATGGCTCCTACCACCTTGGGAATGTCACAGCTCTGAGCCTACTACTTTGAGGAAGGAATACATTTTACACTAACTGGAATTTCTCAATGTTTATAAATTTAAAAAGGAAAATAAATTGGTCATAAATACTGCCATTTTCTGTAACTAAAATACAACCTTTGAGTTAATGAATTTCATTAATAGATGACATTGGACCTCCATTAAGGAGTTGCAGAGAGTTCATGACATTGAAGATAGAAACAGTGAGTGTCTTGGGGACCATTGAGGCCATCCTTTGTTACATAGTGAGTTTGAGCACAGTCTGAAGTACATGGAGACCCAGTCTTCCAAAACCAAAGTGCAAAACCAATTGAGAACTTTCTGGAATAAGTTACAACAAATTTGTATCTTGGTTCAGGAACTCTGCCCACCTGTTTTCATGTGGGAGTCATCCAGACTTCCTAACTTGAAATACTATAACTGTAAATTTTACCTAAGTTTCTTATAGCCGGGGAAGTTATTTGAACTCTCTCTCCTTTAAAATGCCCATCTTTTCCCAGATGTGAGTAAATTTATACCTTTCAAATCAACATCAGATGTTTCAGCTAAAATCCACGGATTAATTCTGACTCACATGTGAAGACTGCCACATGACCCAGTGCTTGCTCATCCAACAGCACCCATACGGGGAACCCAAGATACTTAGCAGCTTTTGAAAAATACTCTTGCATCAGGACATGTTTGGCATATCTAGCTTTTTCAGAAAGATTAATTATTTCATTACTTGTTGTATAAAGGCTCATTGTTTTAAAATATCACTTGAGTTTGGACTAGAGATATACAATAAAAATTAAACTTTCAGCGTTTAGTACCAGTAGCAGGCACAATGGAAAACATGGAGCAGCCAGAAACGCCTGTGCACTGCAGGTGGACATGGACACAAGAACATTTGTTTCAGAAAAACGGTTTTCATTATCTATCAGTGACATAGCAAGGGAACGTGTGTGTGCACATGTGTACATGTGCAAGTGTGTGCACACACACACTTTCATTAAGGTGTATTATACTGTTCATAAGAGTCAGAAACAAGAAACCACCCACGTGGGTGTCCACATTAGAAAGGTTGAGTAGGTTCTATCCCAGTCTTATTGAGTCCTGCGTGACAGTGAGACCACATGGACTCCCACAGCACACAACAGTGTAGTGAAGCATGGTACCAGCCAAGCAAGGACTCCTGCATGATTCTGTTACACAATTCCAATCCAGACCTGAAGGCAGGAGAGTGATTGTGTCTGGGGTGGTAATGACTAGTGTGGGGCACAAAGGGGCCTTTCTGGGTGCTAGACACACTCTTGGCCTGCTACTTGATCTGGATGCTGGATACACAAGCCATGCACCTGTGAGGACACACCTGCTGCTGCACCTGTGAGGATGCACCTGCTGCTGCATCTGTGAAAATGCACCTGCTGCTGCACCTGTGATGATGCACCTGCTGCTGCACCTGTGAGGACACACTTGCTGCTGCACCTGTGATGATGCACCTGCTGCTGCACCTGTGAGGACACACTTGCTGCTGCACCTGTGAGGATGCACCTGTGAGGATGCACCTGCTGCTGCAACTGTGAGGACGCACTTGCTGTTGCACCTGTGAGGATGCACCTGCTGCTGCACCTGTGAGGATGCACCTGCTGCTGCACCTGTGAGGATGCACCTGCTGCTGCACCTGTGATGATATACTTGCTGCTGCACCTGTGAGGATGCACCTGCTGCTGCATCTGTGAAAATGCACCGGCTGCTGCACCTGTGATGATATACTTGCTGCTGCACCTGTGAGGATGCACCTGCTGCTGCAACTGTGAGGATGCACCTGCTGCTGCAACTGTGAGGACACACCTGCTGCTGCTGCTGCAGGCTTGTGAAGTGTATTACATGACAATAAACAGTTGCTGACATGCTCCATGGTCAGAGGTCAGAGGTAAGACACTAAACAGGTGGAATATAGGTGGTGCTCCCTAAACTGAAAGCAAATTTGTCATAATGTTTTCCAGAAATTCATTGAGTTTGCACTTTGGATTGAGGAGACAGAGTCTGTATATAGTTTATACTGTCCTCCAACTCACTCTGTAGCTGAGGATGAGCAGGACTTCGGATTCTCCAGCCTTTAGCTTCTGAGTCATGGGGTTGTAGATCTTCTACAAATGGTTTTATGTGGTGCTAGGAGCCTAGTCCAGGGCTTCGTGCGTGCGTGCGCAGCCAGCACTCCACCAGCTAATGACATTCACAATTTCTGGCTGCATTTTCATGCATTTTCATGAGCTTTGCAGCTTCCACTACAATGACCCTGGGCGATCTGAGGCCAATGCCCTCTGATGTGCTGCAAGTCACTCTCTTCTCTCGAAGCACCTGAGACATAGATCCCAGAGGTTTGCTTGCCATCCCTACTAGAAGGCTAGAATGCTATGCTCAGTGTCAGCCCAGAATGATTGGTGTATATGCATCTCCTAGCAGCTTGCTGTAGTTAGATTAAATGAGCTGCTGTATAGAGTATATCACGGTATATAGGGAGTATAGAGGGGGCGGAGAAATGGCCCACTGGTTAAGAGCACTTACTGCTTTCACAAAGGATCCAGGTTTGGTTCCCAGTGCCTACATGGTGACTCACAAACACTTGTAGCTCCAGTGCCAGGGACTCTTGACACCCTCTTCTTTCCACAAACGTGCACATGTGCACATACACACAGGCACATGGTGTGTACATACATGCAGGCAAAAAGACTCACACAATGTTCATGATGTCTACACACACATGCAGGCAGAAAGACTTATACAAATAAAATAAAAGCAGCTAAGTCTTAGAAAGAGCATATTGTTTTTGTTTTTGTTTTTTTTTTTTTTTTCGAGACAGGGTTTCTCTGTGTAGCCCTGGCTGTCCTGGCACTCACCTTGTAGACCAGGCTGGCCTCGAACTCAGAAATCCGCCTGCCTCTGCCTCCCGAGTGCTGGGACCAAAGGCGTGCGCCACCACGCCCGGCCGAAAGAGCATATTGTAAACTCAGTGAACCACAGGCAGTATGTTTCATTACTTAAAAATGTTTCTCAGTTGGGTATATAACATGTCCTTCAATAAAAAAAAAAAAACAAATGCAATAAGAACCAGAATTTTCTCACAACATAAGGGTTGGCTAAAAATGTTTTGAATTATATACATGCAGCAAATCTGTTCAGATACTTAAATAAGTAGAAAATGCAGGTTCTCACTGAGAACAAATTGCCCACTCTTTTTGAGGTCCAAGTTTCTTGTATGAAGACGCTCTGACGTGTGGCCTTCTGACCAGTACACACGTACTCACAGTATTATTTTCTGTGTGGTTCACAGTTCAGTGTGATGGGAGAAAGTGACCATCACATTCAAGTGAGCAAGTTCCACGAGCAGACAGTATGAGTGGAGATGAGTGGGAACCTTTCAGAGGAACTTAGGAAGATACTGTGGCAGACAAGAGAGGAACCTTAGCTACAGCCTACCAATTGTGAGGCCCCAACCCTTAGAAACACCTGTGTGGTGCTCGCACATAAAGTGCATCTCAGACCAGAACCCGCTTTTCTGAAAATCCAAAGACCAAAATTTGAAGAATATTCTAAGTAGGAAAATGTAGACATCAAGGCAGTTCCAAAGCACAAAAACTGACGCTAAGCTACATTTCAACGGGTATTAAAATACTTTGTATTTCTAGATCATTTTCAACTGGCCTTAAACACATACTCTCTGTCTCTGTAGTTGAGTGTGAATGGTGCAGCCACATGCACCCTGACAAGCACGCACATATATCTTATGTGCTCTGGAAGAAGCACATTTCACTCTGCGTAGCTGGCTTTCCTGTAATCTTCCTGGACTGCAGAGCAGGATGGAGCTGAGGATCACGGGAGAACAAATGGGGAAAACAGCAGTCTTCTACAGATCTCAGCATTCTTCCTTACATCAGCCTCATTCTGAGAAGTGGAAAAGCAGTCCCGGTCTGTTTCATCCCCAGAGATGGCCGCCGCTTCCTTCACCGCTTTGAGGTTGTTGAGATGCTTGATTACCAATCACACTCTGCTGAGAGTAGCTTTTCTCTCTGACAGAAGAGATGAGATGCCAGGAAAAACGTCCAAAATTAGCATTTTCCTCCAGGTCCTTGATACATAGCTCTCATTTATGAGATGCGTGTTTTGTGGTAACTAAGAGACTGAAGAGCTCAGAGATGGGGAAGAGAACAATGGCAGCATGCTGGAGAGTGGCAGCCACTTCTCAGTGCCATAGGGCTGCTGGCTCGGCTTGCTCTCCTCCACGGGCCTGTCAGGACTGTGAAGTGCCGTTGAATCTGTGGAGATGCCTTGGAAATGAGTGCTGCGTGTTTTAAAAATGGTCGCTATTACCGTTAGCTCCAACCAAAGTCTGCGGAAAGTCTGACTCCTCTCTATGACACTGGCATGCCTTTTGCAGCTGTGCGCCTTCATCCCTTACGGTGACTTTTTATTTTTTCAACAACATTGGGCCACCTTGACTGGAGAAGAGAATGCACAGTTCTACGGAGCCTTTCACGTCTCAAATAAGAGGATGTGATTCACAGGACACACACAAATGCAATACAGGGCATCATGACCGTGTCATCTCCCTGTCACTGACGGTTTTATGAGCTGAAGATCATGGAGAAATGCATTTCTGTTGTGGATGGCTATGCTTAGGGACAAGTTTATATATACTGGTCTAGGAGGAATATTTGTGTTGTTCCGTGAAATACAATGCTACACATGGTACTTAGCAAGACATCAACCTACGGACATCATTCTAGAGATGACACCAGAGACCCGTGGGTGTTGCAATGGGTCCTTGAACTGAGATGCCTCAGACACATGCTGTGCTCGGAAGACATTCACTTTGCTGTTGGAAGAGTATTGACCAAGAGCTCTGACAAGGTGCCGCCACTCGGCGCAGACGATGATGTACATGCTATTCATCCCCTAGTGCTTGTTCATATCCTACCAAATGAAGTGATGCTGACCATCCCGTGTCATTAGGGAGCGGCAAATGGAAACATTAAGGAGCAACAGTGCACAGCTATCACTTAAGATCCATAGCACCATGCACAGCTATGGGACAGGAAGAGGAAGAGGAATTCTTGCCCTTTCCAAGATGGCCCACAGCTCCTTAACAGAGCTAAAGATACTCTGTATGACTGTTAGCTCCTCAACATCTACTCAAATGACCGAAAGACTCTGCATATAAACATTTATAAAAGCCTCATCGCTAATGCCTGCACTCAGTGGGCATCGACCTGCTCCTCAATAGATGAGTGGATGGGGTTGACACACAGCACCGTGGAATCTTAAAAAACATAAAACAAACAAACCACAAAGGAACAAAACAAGCTAGCAAGGCACGAGCACACATGGGGGAAGACTGAGGACACATCGCTAAATGAAAGAAGCGCAAGGTCTGATTCCAACTCTCTCCAGTGTTAAGAGGCAGAGCTGCAGAAGTTAGCGAGAAAGGGCCAAGCATTGGCAGGGGTGCGGGCGAGGAGGGGTTTAGATTGGGAAGACTTCAGATGTGGTTCCCTCCACACCTTTGTTTTCCCCGATCCCACTGAGACTCGGCAACTTGAAACTCTCCCATATGTGGTCGTGTTTTCTTTTATTCCTAGTGTTTAATTTTGATGGTTTCTATAGTTTTATCTTGAGCTTCAAAGATCTTTTCTAATGAAACATGTAAGGCATTCTTAATTTCCTCCAGTATTGTATGTCAGTATTATATCTCCTGTATCTAAATAAGCAATTATTGCCTGCCTTTTAGCGTTGGCATCTCTCTGTGATGGGTTCTGTCACTTGATCGGCTTTATGAATGTATGTTACAATGATGTTATAGTAATTATAATAACTTACTCCTGCTATCTACGCTCTCTAGCACCTCTAGTTCCTGGATTAGTTTGATTGTTTTTCTTCTCTCTGTACATTTGACCCACCTCTTCCAGGGCACACCTTCTGCTGTTCCTCTCCATCCTAGACCCTCTGCAGTTGCCTCCTCAGATGCCCGCTGCTTCTGTGTTTCCGTGACGATTCCTGAGGAATATTCTGGGACTTGTTAACTCTTGGATCTTAACCACACACTAGAGCAACGTTTAATCTGTGGCTAATGGCCTTGCAGGTGGCTGAGGTAAAGCGCTCCTCAGGGTTCTGACCGCCGTTGTAGGACAGTGAAGCTTCCTTTGGGGCCTCACAGCTGAGAACCATGCTTGCCCTTTGTGAGCTATGGACACCATTCTTGTGCTTTCTACATGGCTCTTATGTGGCTTAGAAGGTTTCCCCAAATCAGTCAAGTGAAGACCCAAAGGGAGTTGTGCCATTTTCCAGAGTTCATCTCTGCGCCATACCCTTCTTTCCTGTGCTCTTAAAGCCCCGGCTACCTTGACTCTCCCAGTGCCCCAGGTCTGCCTCTCTCTGAAGCTGACTCCCACACTGGACACAAGGAAGTGTTAGGGTGTGAGTCTGAAAGGTCTTGTGAGTTCATACTTTAAAGGCTGACTCTTCCCCCACCCCCACTGCCAGCTTCTGGTGCTATTTTAAGAGGTGCATCTGCTAGGGGAGGTAGACCACAAGGACAACAGACCTTTGTCCCTGTTCTAGCTCTGTGCCTTCTGGTCCACTGCTCTGTGACGTGCCATGCTCACACTCTCCCCACTGAAGGAGCAGCCACCATGTGTTCCCTGCCATGGTGGGCTGAGATCTGTGTCATCAGGAGCCAGAATAACTCCTATCCTTCTGCAGGACAACACAGGGCTGGACTAGGTGGCCGTCACCATCAGAGGTCTTTCTGCTTCATCTCAGTCTCTTGGCAGCACCCTTTCCTCCCCAGAAATGGATTGTCCCCTGCTCTCACGCTGCGAGTCACTGCCTGCGACTTCTCGGCCGGTGCAGCTTCCCACACGTGAGGCAAACCCTGGAAATCCCTTCCTCTTGCTCTTCACTGGGATATGAAAGTTAGCTGTAAACACTGTAGCTATCCTATGGTGAGAAACACAAGCCTTGTTGTTCTTCCTGTATGAGCAAGGTCTGTCTGGGATATTTGAATAAAGGACAAAGCATCTTCTGGTGTTTCCCTTATACACCAATGCTCACAGTGACCGTCATTCCTGAACGCATCTACATCTGGCAATTAAAAGCGTGACCCTAGGGAAGAAAGCTGATGGATACAGAATCTGGGTCGGGTGCCCAGGGAGGTCTTCCTAATTCACGGGTAAGGTTGAGGGGCCTGTCAAGGGCCAGCCGTCTCTCACGCACAGCCGAGATTTATAAGTGCTACTACTCAGGTACATGTGTACTGCATGTCTATGGTAGAGTCTGAGGCGTGGATGAGCTCTGTGGAAGGATGAAGGAACATCCAGAGAGCATGAGACTTAAATGTTTCATCTTTTCACGTCGCAAGCCCTTCAGGGAGCTGTGTGTGGGTTCCCAGGGATGCTCCTGCCTATCCAGATGAGTGGTTGCTGGTGGACCACTTTCCTCTCACTCTGACCAGAGAGCTCTAATCGGATCTGTCTCCAGGGTTAGGTATAGAGCAGAGTCTCATCTTATCTTAAGACAGGCATCCGAAGGTGCTATCAAGGTAGTAATTAACAGCAATCAGAATTATCTGAAGATGGCTCTCAGAATAATCACAAAATACAGTCTAGCTGTTCTTAAGTAAATACGTTATTAAATGCCATTTTAAGCAAGATTAATGTGTTCACAATATGAAATTGAACACTTTGGGCTACAGAAGTGAGTGCTGTTTGTTTTGTTTCTGAACTTGAAACAACCAAGATTTTTCTATGATTAAAAAGTGACCACAAAGGAATGGAGCCTCTTCAGTGTTCATCCAGGCCAAGGGCAAACAACGCACACACAGGTAGTGTAGTGGGGCCAATGAGAGTGGAGGAAGAAAGAGAGAAGGTGAATGAAGTTGCTTTATCGTCATAGAAATGGCTTTGTAAAATCAGCCTCGGATACTAGCACTATGTAGATATACTATATGACTCATTGGTGGAGAAACAAACTGGAATCATTAAACACGATTGCTATAAAGGAAGATGTGAAGTAAAATCAAGAATGGTGGGAAAACCTCAAAAATAAAATGATTCTCTTAAAATAGTTTCGAATTGTATAGGTGTCCCATCAGGGAACTTGGAACAAACCAAGTTCTGGTGGAAACTTGTATATAATAGTTGTATAGAATAATGAGCCTCCTTAGATGTAAGAAAATGGAAGCTAGGGCTGAAGAGGGCTTGGAAGTTAAGGATACTCACAAAACACCCACGATCACTTCCCAGCACCCACACTGGGCAACACATAATACCTATAACATCAGCTCCAGCACAACTAATGCCCTTTCTGGCCTCCAAGGGTACCTGCACTCATAGATACATACGTATGTACATAATTAAAAATAAGTACAAATGTAAAAAAAAGTGATAAATCTCTGCTCATTGACCTTTTGGTAAAATGACAGAGTAATTAATTTAAAATGACAGGAGTAAAAATTTCAAAATGATTCATTCTGGTGATATTTACATATTTGCAATGGCTATACCTAAGTTATCAGCTGGGCAATCTCTGGCTATTTTTCAGAGGGAGGCTTTAGACTTTCTCTATTCCAACAAGTGGGGTCAAAGACACTGGGTTAAGGAAATCAGAGTTATTAATTGACCATGTTAAATGGTAACTTCCCACAGCACTGTCATTTCTGAGTCTTTCCAGACCTCTAGGCTTAGGTGAGACTTCAGTAGAGCCTTAGAGGGGACTTGCTTCTCTCTCGCTTCTCTCTCTCTCTCTCTCTCTCTCTCTCTCTCTCTCTCTCTCTCTCTCTCTCTCTCTCTCGCTCTGTGTGTGTGTGTATGTGTCTTTCTGTCTGTCTGTCTCTCCCTTCCTCCCTCTCCCTTTTCCCTTTACACTACTTTGTTTTTCTATGAACACTAATACCACTTAATAAAAAAATTTACATTGATTTATTTTTTTTCATGTGCTACACACATTTCTGTCATTATAATAAATATCTGGGATAAATCAACTTAGAAATAGGAAAGGTATGTTTTGACTCAGTCTCTGGTTGCCTGTTCCATGGCTTCCAGCTTGTGGTAGCAATGCACTGTGGAAGGAGAAATCTTGTTCACCTTGTGGTAGTCTAGGAGTAAAGAGAGAAAGGGAGAGGACAGGATCCGATTCTCCTAGCAAACCATGACCTCCTGTAAGCTCCAGAGGCTGGGTACCAGTCCTTACACACAAATCGTTGGGGTACAATCACGACCCCTGCTATCTCATTTGTGTGAGACTTTAACTTCAGAACTTAGAATAAAAGCACGTAGTGGATGATCCACCAACCACTACTAATAATTGAAAATCTGAGTGAATTATCATTTGCACGGCACCTGTTGTGAAATAAGCACTGGGTAGATAATAGACAGCAAAGCAGTTCCCAATGCTGGTACCTTACCTGGAGGTGGCATTGTGCAGAAAACTCTGTGAGCATCAGGGCAAGACTAAGGAGGTTGCATATTCTCAACAGCCCTCTGCCTTTTGGGCCTATGGGCTGCTGCCAAGAAAGCAGCGCCTTTTGTGGGGTCACGAACCTTGAGGCTATTTTGATTAATTCTTTTGAACTTGAAAGGTGCCTTTGATGTTCTTTGGAGTGTGTGAAGAGAGCTAGCATACAGGGAACTCTGAGTCTACTGGCCAGTCATGCTGTTTTGTGTCCTCTCGGGTTGCGGGTTGCAGGTTGCAGCAGTGTGTGGGACCCAAGTCGGCTCTCCTCCACAGCAGTCTATCTATCTGGCCTCACTGAGTGACTCGGGTCTGGGTTTGAATGATCTCTCAGTTTCATATGACAGCTCTTGAGCAGTCCCTTAGAGATTTGTTGTTTCTCCAACCCAGCAAGCACGGAGTACAAGTTACTTCATTTTGAACACAAGAAAACCCTTAGGCCACTAAAAGCAGAAGCAGAATCTTGTCTGCTAATGTGGAACCTGGGTGCTGTGTGGTGCAGAGCATTGCACTCTGGGAAAGAGCTTCAGGGAAAGCCTCACCAGCCCATGACAAAGCAGTGCTCGGTTTCCTGGGAAGGCTGTAACCCTGGCAAGGGAACTGCATGCACAGACTCCTCCCAATATGTGCTATTTAACCTTAGTGTAGGATCCCAGCCAGTGTGCACAGTGGCTCCCCAGCTTCCTCATGGGCATCTTCACTCTGCGTGCAGGGTTGACAGTAAAAGCTCTGGGTGGAATTGACACCGCACTGTGTCGGTTCATCTGTAGCCACTCTCACACAGAGGTATTTGCATGTATGTGTAACAGAACTCATGTCAGTTAGCCGGTCAGCTAGCATGCAGGGCTTCGTGTGCTGTGGCATCCTCAAGCACGTCGTAATTTCCTACAAGTACCTTGCTGCTTCTGTCTCACATGTCTGTATCTTAGACTCCACAAGATGCCCTTCTTGGCTCCCAAACCTATAATGACAGGAACTGTGAAATGCCGACACACTCACATTCAGTCTCACCTATGTACATTCACATACATGCTCACTCAGTAAGAGGCAAAAGAGAACCTGACATGTCTGTCTCCATGTATGTTGGTGTGTGTCTGTGTGTGTGTGTGTGTGCGCGTGCGCGTGTGCGCATTCATAAAACAACAACAATTAAAGAAATGAGGTCATACATTTGAGAGAGAGCAAGGGAGAGAGTCCGTGAGAGGGGAAGTCTTGGAAGGAGGACAGGGAAGGGAGAAGTGATATAATTTCAAGCATAACTTATTAAAAAGGACCCTAAGATCTAGATCTGCTCTGAGTTTTTGCCATTTGCCAGCTTGAGAAGGCCAAGCTGCTACTTGATTTGCTGATTTGAAGTGGCCAGTGGCCAGAGAGCAGAACATAGCCATTTCCAAAACCACCCCACTCCAGGTCGGAGTTCATTCATTTTTTTAACATGATTTGTGTGTGTGTGTTAAAAATAAATCATCAACAAATAAGTGTCTCATCAGTCACAGCCTTTGCAGCACCTCGCTGTTTAAGTGGAGCTAAAATAGCAGTCCAGGGTAGAGCCTGAAAGAGGACATCGTGTGTCCCCGACTTGGGCCTCAGGCAGCAGCAGGTTAAGACCAGCACAAGAAAGTACCCAGGAGCCACGAGGGAGAGAGGAAGCAAGGAAAGGTCGGGATGGATATGAAGAAGCAAGCCGGAATCTGCCTGCCCTGAGCTAGGTTGGCCCCGATGATAAGGGGTGACCTGGGTGCTTAAGGCATGAACCTGTCACAAGGTGTCCCAGATTCTGAGCAGCAATCTGGGAAACAGGGAAATTGCTTGGCTCATTTGGAGCTACCAGCATGGAGAAAGCATTGTTTGTATGGCCATTTTGATAATTTATTATATTGGAGGAGTCCAGAAATGGTGACTGAGATTTTCATACCCCACGGTTCTGACACCCACGTCAGCTCCATGGTTCTGTCACCCACGTCAGCTCGTAGTTCTGTGCTGTTTCTTGGGGACAGAGATGACACAGTGGTTATTGAGTCAGTGAAGTTAGGAGATTTGGATGTAAGTGCTTGTATGCCATGACCTTGGAAAAACATTGGCTCCTGCAGGGTGCCCTCATCTCAGGAAGCTTTGAACCATGATCTGTCCTGTAACCTCAGCACCCAGAAGACAGAGGCAGAGAGACTCTGCCATTTTAGAGGTTAGCCTGGACTTCACAGCAAATTTTAGGCTAGTCTGGACTACAGTTGAGACCTTACCCCCAATCTTCACCCAACCCAAACCCACAATGAATGAGAACCCGACGCTGTGTCCACTCTGAGGCTCTGAGCTTGAGTGAAGGCACTTGTGAAACAACACTGACTGCCCCTCTCAGGACCAAATAGTTCTGAATGCCGAGATAGGTCCGGTGTACACGGTGTGAACTTATTCAACCCCTTATGTGGGAGCAAAGGACTCACCTTAGAATCGAGGCAAGAATATTCTCTTCAGAATCCTCAGAACCGCCATCCCTCCAGCAAATTAATCACCATTAGAGGAGTTCTCACGGTCCAGGCAGCTTCAAGAAGACGGCCAACTCTCTACGTTCTTTAAAATGAAGTCCTTGGGGCTGGGCTGGTGGCTCAGAGTCAGGAACTATCGCTGCTGCTCCACAGGACCCGAGCTTGGTTCCCCGAACACAGATTGTGTGGCTCACACCACCTGTAACTCCAGCTCCAGGGGATCTAACATCTTCCTCTGGCTTTGCAAGCACCAGTGTCCTGGAGGCACACAGACCAACACACACACACACACACACACACACACACACACACACAAATAAACCATTAAAAATTAAATACTCAACAACCAAGAACATCTTACATTTAAGAATATTTTTAAGTATTAAGGGTCAAAGAGAGCAAATGTGTTCAAAATACATGGTCTAAAATTCTCAATTAATGAGAAAATATTTTTAAAAGAGTAACAATAAGAATTGGCATCTGTACATTTGCCAGGAGTTTAAGATATAAAGTGCACCCCAGATTTCTTTGCGATCTCCTAGAGATGTCTGTCTGGTTCTATCTTTACTGTCGTCCCCTAAAGGTAGCTATAATCCTAGATCTGGGGTTTCTTCTTTTTATTATGTATGCAAATGTTGTCTGATATGTTTTAGTTTTTAAAGGACATTTCTGTTAATGGATTTTTAACTGTTTGAATATTTGATGTTTTAGCCAGTGCCACATTATTATTTAGCTACCAGTCAGCCATTCTTCTGTATATAGGTTATCTCAGGACATGTCTGTGCCTGGTTCTGTGCCCTCTGCCGTTGTCTGTTCCTGGCTGGTTCCTATTGTTCTCAACATGCAAACTCTTCCTATGTGTACTTGTATTCTTGGATTCCTATCCCCAGGAATAAAAGTCTGACTTGTGTCACACACACACACAGAGAGAGAGAGAGAGAGAGAGAGAGAGAGAGAGAGAGAGAGAGAGAGAGAGAGAGAGAGAGAGAGAGAGGTGGGGGGAGGATTAGTTTTACCACTACTAAACAAAGTAAATTGTTTTTGAAACTGGCACCAGCTTATGTATCCCAGGCAGGGCTGCTTTCCCTAGTGTCCTCTGGTGTAAAATCTTGCTAAAATGGGCTATGCTCCATGCTGTGTTTTTCTGCACCGTTAGGAGGGTGGTGGTATCTTGTTTTGGTTTTAAGCTTCATCACTCTGTTGACTCATGATGCCAAGCATATTTTTATATTGCCTAACACTGATTTATCTTTCAATGTTTTAAAACTTGCCTTTGTACTTAGCGTGACTGCCTCAATATGCAAGTGATTCTCACTGAGTCAGGTAGAAACCCTTATAAGATGGGGTTGTCCTGGAGTGACCCGGCAGTGTTTATAAGAGTTAATAACATTTTGCTAGTCTCCCTCCTGACATTAATTTAAAAATACTGCATTCAGTTATTTACAGAGTCAGAGCAATCACCGTCTGCCCAATAATAAACTTACAGGTCAAGGTCTGGCACAAAGAGGTCTATGACTATTTCAGGGAAAAGGATGTGTGTGTGTGTGTGTGTGTATTTCGTGTGTGTATTTCGTGTATGTATTTCATGTGTATGTGTATTTCATGTGTGTGTGTATTTCATGTGTGTGTGTGTATTTCGTGTGTGTGTGTGTATTTCGTGTGTGTGTGTATTTCATGTGTGTGTGTATTTCATTTGTGTGTGTATTTCATTTGTGTGTGTATTTTGTGTGTGTGTGTGTTTATTTCATTTGTGTGTGTATTTTGTGTGTGTGTGTATTTCATGTGTGTGTGTGTGTATTTCGTGTGTGTGTGTGTGTATTTCATGTGTGTGTGTCTATTTCATGTGTGTGTATATTTCATGTGTGTGTATTTCGTGTGTGTATATTTCGTGTGTGTGTATTTTGTGTCTATGAGTCTATTTCATGTGTATGTATATTTTGTGTGTGTGTGTGTATTTTGTGTGTGTCTATTTCATGTGTGTATATTTCGTGTGTGTGTATTTCGTGTGTGTGTGTGTATTTCGTGTGTGTGTGTGTATTTTGTGTGTGTGTGTGTATTTCATGTGTGTGTGTGTATTTTGTGTGTGTATTTCATGTGTGTGTATATTTCATGTGTGTGTATTTAGTGTGTGTGTATTTCATGTGTGTGTATTTCATGTGTGTGTATTTAGTGTGTGTGTATTTCATGTGTGTGTATTTCATGTGTGTGTGTATTTCATGTGTGTGTATTTCATGTGTGTGTGTATTTCATGTGTGTGTATTTAGTGTGTGTGTATTTCATGTGTGTGTGTATTTCATGTGTGTGTATTTCATGTGTGTGTATTTCATGTGTGTGTGTATTTCGTGTGTGTGTGTATTTCATGTGTGTGTGTGTATTTCGTGTGTGTGCATGCTCAGAGAGGTCAAATGCTGTTAATCTTCCCCCATTTCTCTTTACCATCTATATTGAGGCAGAACATGCCTCACTTGAGTTCAGAGAAGACCTATTTGGCTAATGCAGCCAACCAGCTCACCTCGTGCATCAACTGTTTCTGCCTCCCATGTGCCGACCAGGGCGGTGCCCGGGACCACCTGCCCAGTCTTTACACGGGTGCTGGAGATCTGAACTCTCATCCTTGTACTTGCAAGCTAAACTTTTACCTATTGAGACATCTCATTAGCCTCAGGATTTACATTTATTTTCAAAGTTCCAAAGGAAAAAGTTGGAATCACAACTTCAAAAATACCTAATAATCACTGATGTGAACAGCAGCTGCGCCTGGACTATTTTTGTGGGTGCTCTTCCTATGTAAAGTTTAAAAATGCCACTGATCATTTTACCTGCTGAACTCAGGAAGGGAATGAAATCAATTTCTCCTACTCCAGAGCCAACCCAAATTATTCTAGCTCAGAATGAAATGACTTAGAACTACTGACGATTCTTCATTAAGCCCACAAATAAAAAAGAATTGCACAACTCTATAAGTATCGCTTCTTTGTCTTTGAACAATCTGTTCTGATTTTCATTAAATCAGGCTGAGCAAGGACGGGGGACCAAGAATTAGGGTGGGTGAAATGATATCAGCGTGACATTACCCCTCAGCAGAGATGTGGCAGGAATCTGCCCGGTGTGGGGTCTGGATTGAGGGGAGGGTCTCTTCCTATACAAGAGGGGCTGTAGCAGCAAAGGCTGCTGTCACGCTTGTGGAGCATTGTCTGAGGAGGTACTCACAGTGAAGGTAAGGGAGGCAGTGTCCTTTCTGTCAAGGCAGAGGGCCCCAGAGGGAAGGGCATTGCCATGAGGGATCTATGCTGCGGAATATGCCAGGGATCACCTGTTTGAACCTGAAGGCTTTCAGTTTATGAAGATACAGAAACAAACGTGTATTTGTATTCACAGACTCACCTTGCACAAAGGGCTCTAATTTGGAAAACAGCTTCCCACCAGAAGGGAGTAGAGCATCTTGGAAACACGTGTGATCCCAGGTTTAAGGCAGGAAGAGGTCACAGTGACTGTGGGGTGTGGCTTTGTGCCAGGAAGAAGGCAGTGTTTTTGAGGCATGATGGCTATATGCCAAGAGGACAGAAGGGCCAAAGTTGGAGAAGCTTCCAGGGCCCAAATCTGGGACAGTTTGAACATTTAGATAAGTAATTTCAGACATGGATTAAACAAATCTGTAAGCCCATAATGCTATAAATACATGATCTTTTAATGAGGATCTTTACACAGTTCCAAAATAATTTCTCAAATACATATTGGAAGGGGAGTAGCCTGGATGACACCTCAGTCAAGTGACAATGCCAGCAGAGACAGGGCAGCTGAAGAGCGTTGGCTCCAGTAATGCTCCTGCCGAAGATCTGTGACAGTCACAAGGACACACTGGAAAATCCCAGGTGAGGCACAGTCTGCAGCACAACTTACTACCTCCGGTACACTCACACACACTCTCTCTTGAACACACATGCATACACACACACATATACCACACACAGACCCCCCCCCCCCCCCCCCGCACACACACACACAGAGGAGATTCACTTGAGTGGCTTGCAGGCGGTGGTCCGAGTCATGCAACAGCGGCTGTCTTTCAGTGGGAAGACCAATGAGCCTGTAGCTGTTCAGTCCATAAGCCTGTCTTAGCAACCCCAATCTGGTGCCGAGTCCCAGAGGGTTCCTGAAGATTCGCTAGTCTTCGGTAAATTTTGGAATACCAAAGAAGTCATTCTTAGCACCATCATGTTAAAGACTGTCTCGGCCTCAGGCTGATGGATGACTTTTCCCGGAGGAACGAGGACAAGCTGGCATAAAGCCAAGACTTCCGTCTTCCGTGTCATTTTCTGTGGTCCCCGTGCCAGAAGTGTGCTCTGCATTTAGGGTGTATCTTCCCACCTCCAGCCATCCACTGAAGAAGGCTCCTCCCAGATGTGCCAGATGCTTGGGTTTTAGATGACTCCAGCATAGGCAAGGTGACACCCAGTATTGGCTGTCACCAGGTCCTTACATGAAAATCACAATCAGGACAATGTGAGGAACCCCAATCATGTCTCAGGATGAGTTACTCAGGAATGTGCAATATGAATTTCCTGGCTGGGGTGTTTTGTTTTGTTTTGTTTTGTTTTGTTTTATAGAGAAACTCATCCTTACTTGGGAAAAAGCCAAGAAAATATTTGTATGTGTGTATGTGTGTAAGCAGATCTCATGTCAATAACAAACTGTCAAATTAGAAGAGGAAATTTACCAATTTTAGAAATTTAAAATTTTTCCTCTGAGTTTGGTATAGCTAAAAAATAGCCAATGAAGCTATATGTATAAAGAGGTGTAAGAGAGGTTCCTTGAAAAAACAAAACACGCATCAGTACATTCTACAGAGCAGCTGATGGAGCTCATGACTGTGGAGACTGGAAACCTTGCAAATTATGAGCCACAATTATTGCAGACTGTTTGTCCTCCCCTTTAACAGCTACTGACTATCCGTCTGTGTATCTGAACCAGCGCCACTGTGGCCGTTGCACGCATGCCGGTGTGCACTAACCTAGGGACCGCTAGCTTCTGCCAGTCCGACGGCTAAGCATGTGAGCAGCACCCGGAATGCACAGCTTTTCCCACTCATGTTCTCATTGGTGCAACGCTCTGATAAATGCTTTTTTTTTTTTTTTTACGTATTTTCCTCAATTACATTTCCAATGCTATCCCAAAAGTCCCCCATACCCCCCCCCACTTCCCTACCCACCCATTCCCATTCTTTTGGCCCTGGCATTCCCCTGTATTGGGGCATATAAAGTTTGCAAGTCCAATGGGCCTCTCTTTCCAGTGATGGCCGACTAGGCCATCTTTCGATACATATGCAGCTAGAGACAAGAGCTCCGGGGTACTGGTTAGTTCATCATGTTGTTCCAACTATAGGGTTGCAGATCCCTTTAGCTCCTTGGGTACTTTCTCTAGCTTCTCCATTGGGAGCCCTGTGATCCATCCAATAGCTGACAGTGAACATCCACTTCTGTGTTTGTTTGGCCCCGGCATAGTTTCACAAGAGAGAGCTATATCTGGGTCCTTTCAGCAAAATCTTGCTAGTGTGTGCAATGGTGTCAGCGTTTGGAAGCTGATTAGGGGATGGATCCCTGGATATGGCAGTCTCTAGATGGTCCATCATTTCATCACAGCTCCAAACTTTGTCTCTGTAACTCCTTCCATGGGTTTTTTGTTCCCACTTCTAAGAAGGAGCACAGTGTCCACACTTTGGTCTTCGTTCTTCTTGAGTTTCATGCGTTTAGCAAATTGTATCTTATATCTTGGGTATCCTAAGTTTTGGGCTAATATCCACTTATCAGTGAATACATATTGTGTGAGTTCCTTTGTGATTGTGTTACCTCACTCAAGATGATGCCCTCCAGGTCCATCCATTTGGCTAGGAATTTCATAAATTCATTCTTTTTAATAGCTGAGTAGTACTCCATTGTGTAAATGTACCATATTTTCTGTATCCATTCCTCTGTTGAGGGGCATCTGGGTTCTTTCCAGCTTCTGGCTATTATAAATAAGGCTGCTATGAACATAGTGGAGCATGTGTCCTTCTTACCGGTTGGGACATCTTCTGGATATATGCCCAGGAGAGGTATTGCAGGATCCTCTGGTTGTACTATGTTCAATTTTCTGAGGAACCGCCAGACTGATTTCCAGAGTGCTTGTACAAGCTTGCAATCCCACCAACAATGGAGGAGTGTTCCTCTTTCTCCACATCCTCGCCAGCATCTGCTGTCACCTGAATTTTTGATCTTAGCCATTCTGACTGGTGTGAGGTGGAATCTCAGGGTTGTTTTGATTTGCATTTCCCTGGTGATTAAGGATGTTGAACATTTTTTCAGGTGCTTCTCTGCCATTCGGTATTCCTCAGGTGAGAATTCTTTGTTCAGTTCTGAGCCCCATTTTTTAATGGGGTTATTTGATTTTCTGGAGTCCACTTTCTTGAGTTCTTTATATATATTGGATATTAGTCCCTTATCTGATTTAGGATAGGTAAAGATCCTTTCCCAATCTGTTGGTGTTCTTTTTGTCTTATTGATGGTGTCTTTTGCCTTGCAGAAGCTTTGCAGTTTCATGAGGTCCCACTTGTCAATTCTCGATCTTACAGCACAAGCCATTGCTGTTCTATTCAAGAATTTTTCCCCTGTGCCCATATCTTCAAGGCTTTTCCCCACTTTATCCTCTATAAGTTTCAGTGTCTCTGGTTTTATGTGAAGTTCCTTGATCCACTTAGATTTGACCTTAGTACAAGGAGATAGGAATGGATCAATTCACATTCTTCTACATGATAACAACCAGTTGTGCCAGCACCATTTGTTGAAAATGCTGTCTTTCTTCCACTGGATGGTTCTGATAAATGCTTTAATCTGTGACTGTAAAAGTCCGTGCAGCCACTTCTGTGGAGGAGCATGTCATTGGGGGGGGGGGGGGTGTCACTTCTCTCATTGCTGTGACCTGCAATGAGTCCTGCAAGATTCCTGCAAGAGTCATGTAAAAGGAGAAGTGGCTTGCCTCCTGGCTCCAGAAGGATGCCACCTATCTTGGCTGAGAGGGCATCGGCTAGAGTGATGCTGACCAGCACCTGCGTATGCAGGCAGGAAGAAGAGAGTAAGCACTGAGCCAGGATCTATAACCACAAGGTCTCCCTGATGGGACCTACTTCCTCCAGCAGGGCTTCACCGTCTAAAGACCCTACGACCTCCTGAGACAGCAGCACCAGCTGGTGACCAAGTGTTCACACACGAGCCTGTGGGGACTGTCCACATTCGTGCCACCATGATGTCAAAGTTTTGTGGATACTAAAGATGATGGTGTTGAGCAACATGCCTAGTCCCAGATGTTCACTCCCTTACAAATAGATTCATCCGGCCTACAGTGCCTTGGCTCCGTCCACTGTTACATAACCCTTCATCTGCTGTTGCTTTTCTCTCTCCCAGCTTTGCCGTCTTGGACACAGAAACTTGAAGTTGTTTGCACGTGTTTCAGCGTGCAGAGGATGCACTGTGAAGAGAACACCTTTCATTTAAGCACGTCATCAATGGGGTTAAGAACACTTGCAGAAAAAAGTAACACTTGTATAAATAAGAAAACAAGTGGTATTTAGTAATTTTTTCTGTACATATATCTACCTGTATATGCATGAGTTGCGTTGTGTTCAGTTGGTAAAATTGTACTTTCAGGTTCTCAGCTCACTACTTGACCAAAAAGACAGGCAGCAGGAACTGGTCAGAGGGGATGGATTTATTTATTTAATCTCAGTTTCTCTCTGTTGTGTGAGGTAGACAGCACAGAACAAGAGCCGCGGAGCTGGCATGCGTAGGTTTAGCTGCCGCTGGAGAGAGGTCAGCTGCCAAGAGCACTTGCCGCCCTCGCAGAGGACCAGGGTTTGGCTTCCAGCACTCACATGGTGGCTTAGAATGTTCCATAACTCCAGTTCCAGGGGATCTGATGCCTTCTTCTGGCCTTGGACAAAAGTAAATCACATGGTATGCTTTAAGACCCATAAAAATCAAGAAAACTGACTGTTGATATTAAGTATAATAAGTAATTAGATGTTCCTTTTATACGTGATGTGAGGATGGCTTATTTAATAATTAGACCTCTCTTTTTACATGTTATATTAATAGGAATTGATGAGATTTAGAATACTGTGTTAAGTTGTTGGAAAACAGGAAAATTAAAGCAATACTTTTGAAGTCGATTGACTAGTCTTTTCTGTTTCCTGATTCAATTCACAATGAAAACATGTCATCAATGTAGATGGGAAGTTTAAGCTGAAATCAATGTAATTATCAATTACAGTAACAGCTTCCTAAATAGGCAAAAGGCTAGGGGCTGGCGAGATGGCTCAGTGGTTAAGAGCGCCGACTGCTCTTCCAAAGGTGCAGAGTTCAAATCCCAACAACCACATGATGACTCACAACCATCCGTAATGAAATCTGATGCCCTCTTCTGGAGCGTCTGAAGACAGCTACAGTGTACTTACATATAATAAATAAATAAATCTTTAAAAAAAAGAAACCTTTACATTAAAAAAAAGGGGGGCTAATGTTTTGTGGGTCAGATTCTCCTCCTTTGGAGCTGATGAAACCTTGTGGGTGGAAACCTGTTTCAGCTGCTGTTCAAGGAGCTGTTTGGTCTTTGTCATTATAGTGGTATCCACAAAGACAAGGAGGGGGAGGGGGAGGAGGGGGAGGAGGGGGAGAAGGGGGAGGAGGGGGAGGAGGGGGAGGAGGAGAAATCATTTAACCCCAAGTCACCCAATATTTGGGTCTCACTTAAGTAGGAATTAGCATCAAGAGAGCATGGCTGTCTGTCTAAGCTGATGGCGCTATGGAGGTGGGCCATTCTAGTTCCTGAAGCTTGAGTTGAGAGCGAGAGTTTGTCCACAGTCAGGCTGTGGAATATGCAAGGAAGGCCACCAATAATTGGTGGAGAGATGAGAAAATAAGCCTTTTTCTTTATCTCTCTCTCTTTTGTCAAAACCGACACAAGTGGCCTGTGCCCCCCTCAACATGGGGAGACATATGTAATCCAGATGTTCATCTGTGAAACACTTAACATAAGGGCAAAAGCAAATTTACTTTTGGTAATTGTTCATGAGAGCAGACTTTATTGTGGAAAGTGTGTCTGTGTGTGTGTATGTGTGCATGTGTGTGTATATATGCATGTGTGTATGTATGCATGTGTGTATTTGTGGCATGTGTGTGTGTATGTGTGCATGTGTGTATGTGTGCATGTAAGTGTGTATGTATGCATGTGTGTATGTATGGCATGTGTGTAAGTGTGTATGTATGCATGTGTGTATGTGTGCTGTGTGTGTATATATGCATTGTGTATGTGTGGCATGTGTGTAAGTGTGTATGTGTGCATGTGTATATGTGTGTATATATGCATGTGTGTATGTGTGTATGTGTGCATGTAAGTGTGTATGTATGCATGTGTGTATGTGTGCTGTAAGTGTATATATGCATTGTGTATGTGTGCATGTGTGTATGTGTGTATGTAAATGTGTGTGCACTCATGTGTGTAAATGTATATGTGTGTATAAGTGTATATGTGCATACATGTATATAAGTGTGTGTGTATGTGTGTGTGTGTTGCATGCATTTGGGAATGCTGTTTTTCTGGACACTACAGAAGGCAGATTATTGACAGTAAGTGCTTAGTTGAGGGTGGGAATTCTTTTAGTTACAGATCTTTTTTCTAGGCAAGTTGACTCTCCCTCCTCAGAATTAGTCCACAGAAGTCTTCACACATGGTGGAAGTGTAGCTGAATGTGGCAGAGCAATCATGTCTGTTAGTGGCAGCAGAAGAACAGGTCAAGACTCTCTCATTAGGTAACACAGGAGAATTTCTGTTGTAGCCTTGGCTGTGTGCAGCCCTGGAGAGATAGCCTGCCAGAAGCAAAGGGTTGTCTCCATTTCCCACAAAGCACTGCTTTTATGTTTGAACGCTCTGGAAATGAGGCCGTGGGGCCATGTGTACAGTTTAGGATTGCAGTTACTGCTATTACACTTCACAGGTGGGTGGGGCAAGAACAGTAAGGCAAACGAGGGAGGTCGGGCTTGTCAGCTCAGTTCCCCACTCCTGCACACAGAAGAAAGGCAAGTTTGTGACTCAAATTAGAAAGCAGATTTGACAGACCTAGGGCAAGGAGATGGGCTTTTGACAGAACAACAGAGCCCCGAAGAAGCCCCGTGTGCACAGGGCTGTAGGTGGGCTGCAGGAGGAAGCAGCTCCCTGCCTTTTGTTAGTTACATCCTTGCATCCTTTTCAAGGATGTTGAGATGTGATTGTAAATACTGGATGTCCTGTCTGGGTGGCCATGGGATGGGCATTTCCTTGGCTTTATATCTGCACAGTAGCTATGTCTGTTACCATGGGCGTGGCTTCCTGCCTGCATATTGAAGAATATCACTGAGAAGTCTCTGTGAGCACACTAATGTCTTGGAAGCTGTAGGCAGGCTTTTCTGCAAGGCCATGACCGATGCCTATATGGCATTCCTTGTCCACCCACACAGTAGATCTGTGTCACACCGTATCTTAAAGTAAGATTTGTGATGCTGCGAAGACAAACAGGATGGTGACGGCTGATGGGAAGCCATGTCTTAAAAGCCTGAAGATGAACCAAAAATATATGGAATCTGGCTTTAAGATAGTCATGTGCCAGCCTAAACCTGGAGAAACCTTAATGAGGTGGGTAGAGACGCTGGGACAGACAAATGAGTTAGCAAAGGCTTAACATTTCCCTTTGGTTCAAAATATTTCAGTAGTCTGCTCATTGACTGAGTCACCATTCCGCTATCAAGGTTTTGTTGGTGTTTTTTTTGGGGGGGTGCCTTTACTTTACAGTCGTAATAAGATATTCAAAGTAATTTTCAGCCATTGCATTTCTAGAAATGCATTCTGATTCTGAATGGTAGAATCAGTTTCCTAATCTTTACAGCCCTTTCTCTCATGCACCTCATACCTAAAGAACAGAGTTCTCCAGACAAAGCAGAGTCAGCCCAGAGGGGAGTCCTGGCTTGTAATAAAGCCCTTGACTAAAATCTTCTGCAAGGCTATACACCCCTCCTGAGAAGACCTACCTCACCAGTCCCACCCTCCTGACTGCAGAGGGTGGGGAGACTCAGAGGTAGGAGGAGCTCCTGGAGCGGAGGAGCTGAATGTGTTTTGAATGTTGCTTTGTTGATGCAGCACTGAGATGGGGCTTTAAGGAGGAGATAAGTCACTAGGAAGAGGCCCCCTGAAGAGATAAGCCACTCTGAAAGGGTTGTGAGAGTTAACTTTCCCTTCTTTTTTTTTTAATTAAGTATTTTCTTCATTTACATTTCCAATGCTACCCCAAAAGTCCCCCATACCCTCCCCTCCCACTCCCCCCCCTCCCACTTCTTGGCCCTGGCATTCCCCTGTACTGAGGCAGATAAAGTTTGCAAGACCCATGGGCTTCTCTTCCCAATGATGGCCGACTAGGTCATCTTTTGATACATATGCAGCTAGAGACAGGAGCTCCAGGGGTACTGGTTAGTTCATATTGTTGTTCCACCTATAGGGTTGCAGAGCCCTTTAGCTCCTTGGGTACTTTCTCTAGCTCCTCCATTGGGGGCCCTGTGATCCATCCAATAGCTGACTGTGGGCATCCACTTCTGTGTTTGCTAGGCCCCAGCATAGCCTCGCAAGAGACAGCTGTATCAGGGTCCTTTCAGCAAAATCTTGCTAGTGTGTCCAATGGTGTCAGCATTTGGAGACTCCTGAATAGAACTGCAATGGCTTGTGCTGTAAAATCAAGAATCGACAAATGGGACCTCATAAAATGGCAAAGCTTCTATAAGGCAAAAGACACTGTCAATAAGACAAAAGGGCCACCAACAGATTGGGAAAGGATCTTTACCTATCCTAAATCAGAGAGGGGACTAATATCCAATATATATAAAGAACTCAAGAAGGTGGACTCCAGAAAATCAAATAACCCCATTAAAAAGTGGGGCTCAGAGCTAAACAAAGAATTCTCATCTGAGGAATACCAAATGGCTGAGAAGCACCTGAAAAAATATCCAGCATCCTTAATCATCAGGGAAATGCAAATCAAAACTTTCCCTTCTTTTAAGCCAGTACTCAGTGTCTTGTCCTTGAAGAGGAGGGAGCAGGACACCATCTCATGAGCAGAGGGCCTTGACCGGAGCCTCCAGCCTTCAGGATGGCTGAGCAAGCCTTCTGTTTCTAGATGGACAGACGGCTCCAGGCAGAGGTAGCCCAAGATGACAGCAACAGCCTCTTGTGCTCCTTTGGGCCCTGGCACTGTGCTCTGTGGATGGTGCTCCTGTTACACAACCTGTTGGAAGTTGGGTTTTTGTATTTGAATAGATGATGCTGTTAATCACAATAAGATACCTTACCTGGAAAGTGATACTTTAAGATGAGTTCATACTATTCTCTAGCTGTAACAAAGAGAAGTGTGGAGATAGTTTTTCTCCATGTTCTTAAAGCATACTTATCAGGATACTCTTTGATAGGTTGTGTAATAACCCTTTATTTATACCAATAAAGTGATGGTTATTTTTTTCTGTTGCTGCGACCATATGCCTGACAGAAACAACTTGTAGGAGACAGAATCTAATCTGGCCCAGTTCCCAGGGGTGCAGTTCATCACGGTGGGGAAGATTTGACAGAGCTCACAGCAGTGGGAACATTGGCTGGGTCCCCTGACATCACAGCACAGCAGAAAACCCAGGGGAGGAGGTCTCTGTTCTCGCTTGATTTGGAATCCCAGTCCCATTGCATCACCCACATTCAGGGTAGATTTTGCCTCTCCAGTTTATCTTCTCATGGGAAGTCCACGCCCAGTCAAGCAGACAGTGAAGATAAGCACTGAAGGCAGAGATTCACATCACTGAGGACATTGCTAAGCAAACCTCAGCTCTGGATCTAGAGCTGAGGACGTTCGCCAGTGGCTCAGGCAGATATGAGTGGACCACCTTACTCAGAAGGAGGCCTTCCGCCTCCAGACTGCTGACATCTGTGGCTCTGCTGACCCCAGGGCCTTTGATTCCTCACTGGATCCTCTGTACTGAGTCTCAGAAGGGGAAGAAGAAGGTGTAGTGCTGTCTGAGAGGTGCTCTTATCCTCCAGGTTGGGGGGCGGGGCTGGAGGGTACCGTTGAACTTTGTGGCTAGAAGGAAAGTGATCCGAGTTTAGAGAGCTGCTTGCCAGCCTTCAGAGCAGTGTCACCATATCCCCTTCTCTGAGGGCGAGACAGACAAAGAGGTTAAATAACTCAGAGAAGTCACCCTGGCAACAGGAGGTAAGAAAGAACTTGAAGCCAAGAGCTTACACCAGACTCCTCCCAGTTACACAGCTTCCGGGAGTCGCCATGATGCCAAACAGAGGCAGGCTCCTCCTCTTTCACAAAATGCAGAATGCAGCCTACAGAAACTAATGCTCATTTGGGATGCATGTGTGACCCTTCAACACCAGTGATTCTTCCTCAGCCTTCCTCAGTGTGTTCCAACCTTGGGAGTGCTGGTTCAGCCTATTCATGTCCTGTTTCCAACATCATTCACTGATGGTGGACAGATGTGGAACTGGGGCACTGGATTAGAGTCAGAGTCAAACAGATTCAAAACAGCATGGCTCAGCATGAAGAGGTGGACTCTGGAGTTACCACAGTTGAAGTAATAAAAGCCTTGTTCTGCAGCTCCCTGGTTGAACCCTGGCGACTTCACTCCCTGGCCTGTAGCCTGCTTGCTTATATGAACTGTTGAGATAGCAATGCCTTCTGCATAGGGCTGTTAGGAACATACGATTGACCCTTACTGGGTGTTATGAGTAGCCGGGCAGTGGTGGCGCACGCCTTTAATCCCAGCACTTGGGAGGCAAAGGCAGGTGGATTTCTGAGTTCGAGGCCAGCCTGGTCTACAGAGTGAGTTTCAGGACAGCCAGGGCTATACAGAGAAACCCTGTCTTGAAAAACTTAAAAAAAAAAAAAAAAAAAAAAAAAAAAAAAAAAGAGTAGTAGTTGGCACACCTGAAGAAATCCAAAGACACTGGTTCTTTTATTATTATTGTTCTATCAGTGAACAGCAACTTCTTGTGCACAGCAGCTCTTCCTGCACTCTCAGAGGTTGGTTAGTCCTGCGGCCCCGCCCCCTTGTCTATGGACTGGATCCTTCTCCATTTCCCTTTCTCCTCTTGAGTGTGAACGTGTATTACACGTCACTTCAGTCCTTGCAATGTTTTCTAAACGTCTCCTGCCTTTTCCTGTGGCCCATACAATCCTGTCTGCACACAGAGGCCGGAGTGATTGGTTTCATGATTGGGTGGGTGCACATCATGCTGAGGTGTCAAGCACACTCGTTATTGATCTCCATCCTTACCTGACAAGGTATGTGCGTTTTGACATTGAATGTGACCTCACAGCAAATTTCAAGTTAGCAGTCTAATATCTTCGACTCTGTTGACCATGTTCATCTCTGACCCCAGACTCACACCTCAGAACACTTGCTAGCGCTCACCCCATCTGCTTGTGAGTGACTCCTTAAAGATGCCCCGTTCGGCTAGGCTCCCATGGTGTCTGCCATCTACCTTATTTCACTTAGCACAATGTCCTCCTGGTTTACCCATCTGGTCATAAATGGCACATTCTCATATTCCCCATGACTGAATCATATCTCATTGGCTTTATTCATCCAGCCGTCACAGAATACATTGTTCTTTTTATATGTGCTCACTGGTGAATAGCACCGCAATTCATGTGAGCTACAGGCACCTCCTTGCTAGCCTGACTTCATTTCCTTTACTGGAAATTATAGTCCAATTTAATAAAGATACTCTGTACTACTTTTCATGATGAATGTACCAATTATATATTATATGTACATATATAATATAACTTATATGTATATTTTAATATATATTTTATATAATTTAAAATATAGATCAGATCATGAATTGTCTTGATTAACATAGTAACATCTTTAAGCCTTATTTAACTATCTCTCAAGCCCTTCCCTCAGTAGGGATCCTGTGTGTCCAGGACAGTCCTCACTTACGCCATTATTTTGCTCTTATTATAAACAGCCCGTATTTCACTTTCAAAGGATCTAAGAGCTGACAAGTTTTGTAATCATCCTAGAATGGTTGGATCTTAATTTAATTACAATCCAGAACCTTAACCATGAAGTTTGAATCAATGTGGTTATAACTTGATTCTGATTTAGCTTAGCTTTGAGCTGCATTTAAAAATAGCCCAAGTTCCTTGTGTATTGGAAGCCTTTCAAACTCCATAGTAATGACCTTTGCTGGGCTTACTAGAGCCCAGCACTCTTCCAAGTGTGGTACCTGCCAGGGATGAGCCAAAGCCCAGGGGCTGCAGCTCAGTGTCTGTCTCTGACTTGTACACAGCCACCTTCCCTTCCAAGAGGGATCATGCCTTAGGGCCACCATGCCTGCCTCCAGTGCCTTACACAGGACGGCTCAGGAAATATTGCTGAGCCTCATGGGCAAGACTTGTAATGTGATAGCCTTGTGAGTAAGCGGCCCAGTAATGTTAATCACAGCCATGTTTTTGTTTCTGTAATCAGACAACTCCACCCATGTGTACCCACTTACTCGTCAGGCAGAGCTCTCATTGTGGTACCTAACTATAATGCCAGCTCTCTGGACACAGAAGGATCACTTTGAGTTTGAAGCCAGGCTGGGCTGTATAATAATAAGACCTTGTTTCATAGCCAGACAAAGCAAAATAAAGCAAAAACCAAAATTACAAAGAAAAGAAGGAAGGAGGAGGAGGAAGAAGAAGAAGAGAAGGAAGAAGAGGAGGAAGAGGAGGAGGAGGAGGAAGAGGAAGAGGAGGAGGAGGAGGAGAGAGAGAAATGGGCAAAACAAAAAGAGTGAAATGACCAAACTTAGAACCTTGTTTCCAGAGTTTCAGGAGGGTTGAGTCCCAGCTGGGGCTGCCAGCTGCTGGACGGGAAGTATTCCTGTAGCCGACGGCAGATCCCACATAAGATTCTTGGCTAGTTCTTGGAGTGTCTTTCTACAGGTCAGTTAGAATATAGGCAGTTCTATATCATGGGAAGTGAGGGTTGGGAGGGGGGAGGAGACACAGATGTAGATCAAAGCAAAGCCTGAGCTAACAGCCCCCCCACCCCAGGTTGTCCACTATCAGTGATGGGCACAGACAATATGGTTGCCTTCAATTATATTACTTGAGCTAAGAAAGTGTCCTCTTACTCCCGTAACTCATCTTCTCTGGGATCCCACAGCCTTTAGTACAAACATTTATCTCATGTTATAGAACACTTGCCTAGCTACTCATCTCCTCTGTCAGTGGTAAAATCCTTTAGCAATACCATGCCTTTGTCAATGGCACACTGTAGTACAGGTGTCAGCTGAGCCAGTCTGACTTGTTGCATTGTTGCTGTTTCCTCCCCCATTGAAACATGCCATCCTGAAGGGAAGGGATACAACATACTAGGCTCATAAAAGCAACAAGAAACTCAGAAGCCTCACCAGCCCTGCTGAGGAGACTCTTCAGCCGGAGCTGCCTGCAGGTTGGGCAGGGAGCTCCAGAGATATAGTTTCTATGAGTTGTCACGTATTCTGATCTGTGGGGCTCTCCAGTGCCACGGCTGCCATTGAGTGACTCATGCTCTTGTAAGTAATCCAGATAAGTTGACTGCTTCACCAGGGCAGACCTGGGTGTGATTGTTCCATTGGTTTATCATTTCCCTCACTATCTGACCCCAGGGAAGGTCACACAGCACTTGGTTGTGATAAAATGAGGGAGAGAAGTACAAAGGAGGACAGTTGTAACTTTAAATTTTTCAAAGCCTATTTTTAATGATGGTTCTTAAATGCTTTAACCTCCCTTCTAGCCCACCACCCACCAGAGGTAATGGAAAAGAAAGGATATGGAGGGAAGTGGACCTGTTTAGAAATGGTTCTTTAGAGCAACTCCCTTCTGTGTTGTCTGGGCAACTCAACCCTCTTGTAAGCACTTCACAGACACACCAGTAGTCCAGTTCAATAGAGCTGGACTAGCAAACATGACCAGCAGCTATGGCACTACCTAGCAGAAACAGCCGGGCCTCAGCCTCAGCACAAGTCAGTAGGAGGGGCCAGAGCCAACAGGAATGCCAGGAAAAGTTCTCGGCTGTGCCTCTCCCAGCAAAGTAAGGATCAGCAAAGACTCAAGACCAAGAAGCGGTCAGCTCAGCCTCTGTCACTGTCCGTCGAGTTCTATTTATACCCCCTCCAAACATCACATGTCCTCCATGGGTCTTGTCTCACTGTGTCTTTCTTGCCTTGGCACGTGTGTCCGCCTCAGCTGATACCACTCTGCCAATCAGCCCAAATCGGCAGAAGCAGGAAGAAGCCTAGGCAACACCACCAGAAGTTTCTTGGTGCAATTCTCTCTATAGAGTCCAACATATGGAGCTCAATCACACAGTGTAAGGTGGACCAATGCAGGGGTGGTGTTAGCGAAGAAATCTTCACGTGTCCTTGCACGTGCTTGCTTCAGCAGAGCATCCTTTCGCCTGTGTCTGCTTCAGTGAAACTTACTTTCATGAGTCTGTCTTAGTCTTTCACCTGTGTCCCCTTCAGGAAAACACCCCTTCACGTGTTTGCCCCAGGAAAACATCATCCAACACAACTGACTTTCCAAGAACCCTAAGTTTCCACTTCAGACAATTGTTCTGGGCTGGGCATTGAATTTGTTTTGGAATTGGGCTCTGATACATGTTCCTTGTCTGAACATATGAGAGGTGGGCCTGTTACAGCTAGTTTTAACTGGGTGAGTGTTTTCATTTGCACCATCTCATCCTGCACTGCTCGCTATTTGTATATTTACTATGCAGTTTAGTTATATGCAATATAGATGTTCAGCTACTCTGGCATCCTCCCAGCCTACTGGAAGCAAATCTGTGGGTCTTGATTTGTAGAAGTCTCTCCGCAGCCGTCATTCATGTGCCCAGAGTGCTCAGTGACTCCTTTACCATTTTCACTCTGTGTCACTGATGTCCAGGTCGCCATTTTTAGCTCTCCAGACATCCGTGGTGAAGCCAGTCCTTAAAGAAAAATCAAACCAAATGGCAGACATTGATAGACCCTCTGCCCTGTCAAACCAAATGACAGACCCTCTGTCATTGATAGACCCTCTGCCCTGAATTTCAGAACTGTGTATACAGAAGACAGGGTCAGGGTTAGAAACATCCCTGTACAGTCAGCTGCTGATGTGTTGGGAGCCAGAGGTAAGTTAGCACTCCTTAATCATCCACAGTCAGCAACCAAAAGAACATTAGAAGTAAGCAGCAGAGACTGAGCCACGGTGGCCTTCACAGCAGTCATCCATCAAGTCTTCCTGTCTTCTTGAAAAATTTACTCAGTATGTATAAATGCTGAGGGAGAGAAGGAAAGAGACAGAAGGTGAGGGAAGAGGAGAGGCAGGGAGACATGAGAGAGAAGTAGAGGAGAGAGATCTGTCGGCAGAACACAAAAGGCTTGTCTTTGTTTTTTAATGTTAGTTCCATTTGTTCACCTTCCTTCAGCTCACACGCAGCTATCTAAATGTTTTGAGTACTTTCTATGTTGTGAGGGGAAACTTTAGTTTCTTCTTTCCTGTTTGTTTGTTTGTTTGTTTGTTTGTTTTGACATAAGATCTCCTGCAGCTCTGGCCATCCCTGGCTGGCTGTGTAGGTGAGGATGACTGAATTTCTGATCTCCCTGCTTCATCTCTCAAGTGCAGGACTCATGTGACCACCCATCAGCTCCTTCAAGTACAACACCCAGAACTGCATTCTCCTGTGTCCAGGGAGAAGAACATAGAAAGGATTGATAGGTCTGGTGTGTATGCATGCCTGTAATTCCAGCACTTTGGAAGTGGAAGGCAGAAAGATCAGGACTCTAAGGTCAGCTTCATCTCCTTGGAGAGTTTTAATCCAGTTTAGGTTACAAGAGACCCTTTCTCAAAGAACAAAGTATACAAAAGATACCCACTGGTGTTTCTTTAAGAAACTGGGGTGAAAGTCAAAAGCCACATGATCACTTCATCATCAGCTGCAGGAAAGGCCTTTGCCAAAATTCAGTACCTCTTTATAATAAACGCCCTGAAGAGGTCAGGGATAAAAGGACCTCAATGTAATAAAGGCAGTTACAGCAAGCTTACAGCCAACAGCAACTTAAATGGGAAAAAAAAACCTCAAAACATTGTACTAAAATCAGGAACAGGACAGGTTGTCCATTCTCTCCATCCCTATTCAGTATGACACTGGGAGACTTAGCTAGATCAGTAAGAGAGCTGGATGATAGCAAGGGGTACAAAGGAAGAAGTCAAAGCATCTTTACTTGCAATGATATGCTAGTATACATAAGCAACCCTAAGCATTCCATTGGGGAACATTTATAGCTGATAAACTTTCAGGGAAGTAGCTAGGTACAAAATTAATTCACAAAAAATCAGTTGTCCTCTTATATATAAATGACAAATGGACTGAGAAAGAAATCAGGAAAATGGCACTTTTCACAATAGCTTCCAATATTTTGAGGATAGATCTAGCCAAGCAAGTGAAACATTTGAATGATAAAAACATCAAGTAGTTGAAGAAAAAAGAAATTGAAGAAGACAGAAAGATCTTCCATGCTTGTGGATTGGTGGAATTAACATAGTGAACATAGCTATCAGTTTGAAGTAATCTAGAGATACAGTACAATCCTCATCAAAATTCCAACACAGTTCTCCACAGATTTTGAAAGGACCATTTTCAGCTTCATATGGAAACACACATACACACACCATGCCACCCAAAACAATTTTGAATAATAAAATAACTGTAGGATATATCACTATCTTGGATTTCAAGTTGTATTACAGAGTTATGTTCATAAAAACAGGATGATGTTATCACAAAACAGATGGGTTGATCAATGGAGTCAGATTGAAGACCCAGACAAAAATTGACACACCTATTGATGCCTCAGTTTTGATAAAGAAACACACACTGGAGAAAAGACAACATCTTTAACAAAGAGTTGCTGGTCAAACTTGATGAACTGGATGTCGAATAATACAAAAAGTTCCCTATTTACCACCCTGCGTAAAACTCAACCACAAGTGGATCAGAGACCTCAGCATAAAGCCAGGTACACTGAACCTGATGGAAGTGAACATGAGTAGTCTTGAATTCACTGGTACAGAAAAATATGTCACAAACAGAACACTGTTAGCACAGACACTAAGATCAATAAATAATAAATGGGGCCTCGTTAAACTGAAAAACTTCTGCATGGACAAGGACATCATCATGTGGACAAAGCAGCCTTCTGTAGACTGGGAAAAGATTTGTTAGTCTAAACACAGGATTTTCAAGAGAAAACTTAAATGGCTTGAGAAACAAAGAAATGTTCACCATCCTTAGCCATCAGGGAAATGCAAATCAAATCTACTTTGAGATTTTTATCTTTTACTCTGTCAGAATGCTAAGATCAGTAACACAAATGACAGCTGGTGCTGGTGAGGATGTGGAGTAAGGGGACCACGCATCCATTGCTGGTGGGAGTGCAAACTTGTACAGCCACTACGGAAATCATTGTGGTGATTCTGAAGGATGATAGGAATCAATTTACCCCAAGATTCAGCTGTACCACTCTTGAGCATCTACCCAAAGGACACCTCCTCCTACCACAAAGATACTTGCTTAACTATGTTCACTACGCCTTTATTTATCATATCCAGAAATTGGCTAAGAAACTACCAGTTTCTTTGTTAGCTATCTTTGTTTCTCAACATAACTAAAGAAAATGTGGTACATTTACCTAATGGAATATTACTAGGGGTTAAAAAATTAAATTATGAAATTTGCAGGTAAATGGATAGAACTAGAAAAAATTATTCTGAGGTATTCCAGTCCCAGAAACATAAATATTTGGTATTATTTGCTTATATGTGGATCTTTGCTGTTAAGTCAATGATAATCAAACTATGGTCCACAGAACCACAGAGATTAGGTATAAATTGAGGGTCTAGGAAGGCCAGGTAGATCTCATTAGGGAAGGGAAATAGAATAGATAGTTATGGGTGAGTGGGGGAGGTGGAATGGGAGGGTCAAGTGGAAAGGAGAGGGGACAGGGAGATGAGAGAGGGCATATGGGGAGAGACTGCTAACATTAAGGGCCATTTGAGGGGTACTGAAGAAACCTAATTCACTGGAAGCTTCCTAAAATATAGACACATCTGAAGTCAGTACAGATGAAATCACCAAATAACAGTGAGACATCCCTTATCACAAAAGAAGCTTCCAGTGTGGGCTTGGTTACATCTAATAGAGCTGTTGACCGAGAGTACTATGGAAATCATCAAACAACTCAGGCTATTGCATAGACTGTGGGTTGTCCCCCACAGACTGAGGGGGAGGTCTCATGACTGAAGACAGCACCTATACAGCTCAGAGAGCATGAAGAGGCAGAGCCGGTGTCTACCCAGACCCTCTACCCCTGCATCCCAGCATCATAGGTACAGGAATCTGCTCTGCACGCTGCCCGAATGGAAAAATGTAAATCCCCAAACATCCATAAGCCCGTTGACCTTCAGTAGTGTCCTGCCTGTGAGCTGATGCTAGAACAGGGACTGTGTAAAGCTTATAAGACTAGCTATAGCTAACCAATGTCTGAGTTAACCGAAGGCCCACTCCACGAGATGGAGACCACTCTCTTACCTGATACTCGTTGGGTGACTATGAACCTGAGACCAGACAGCCTTGGGTAAAACCAAATACTGCTGTTTTTTTTTTTTTTTAAATAGTAATACAGTGACTCACCTGCTCTACTCACACAGCAGTGCCTTGCTCAGGCATCCTCAGAGAAGCTTCCTGAAGCTGACCAGAACAGAGGCAGAGACCCACAGCTAAACATTGCTCAAGGACCTAGTGATACTGGACCACTCAGCCCTAAGCAGAGAGTCTCCATCAAAGTCCTGCCCTCCGGGATCAGGGAACTTTCTTGGAAGTGGAGGCAGAGTGTAAGAGCCTTAGGGATGGAGGACATCAAGAAAACAAGGTCTCTAAATCAACGTAACCAAAGCTCATAGGAGCTCACAGAGACTGAAGCAGCAATCCCAGAGCCTACACCAGGTCCTCCGCCTATGCACTGTGGCTTCCAGTTTAGTGTCTTTGTGGGACTCCTGAGTATTCGAATGAGGGGTCTGATTCTTGTGCCTTCTCTTGGGCTCTTTTCCTCCTGTTGGTTTATTTTATCCAATTCTCATGTGATAATTCTTGTTTTATTTTATCATTATCCCATAGAAGCCTGTTTGTTTCCTACTGAAAGACAGAGAGGGAGTGGGTCTGGTTGGGATGTGGGGTGAGGAGGAAATGGGAGGAGGAGAGGGAGGGAAAACTATTAACAGGATATATAATGTGAGGGAAAAGAGTGTTTTTTTTTTTTTCGGTAAAAGGGGAAAAATCTCATTTTGAGAGTTGTTATTGGAAAGATAAACGGGCTATTGTTGGGTGGCGGGGGGGGGGGGGGGGGATGACAGAGTTGGGAGATGAATGAGGGTGAAATGTTGAGGAGCCTTAAAAGATGCAAAGGGCTTCTGAGCCTTAGTTTCTATTGAGCCAGCTGAGATGACTCAGAATCTGCTAGGAAGAAAGTCTCAGTGAGGGGTTGTTTAGGCCAGCTTGGCCTGTGGGCGTGTCTGTGGGGTATTGTCTCCATTCATTGCCTTAATTGATGTGAGAAGACCCAGCCCACTGGGGGCTGTTTTGAGTGTGGTGAAAGGAGGCTGAGCAGTAAGCAAGTACTCACTTCCCTCTGCGCTTGACCATTATGTGGGGACCAGATGCTTTCGGTTCCCATTGCTTTTCCTTTCTTGAGATGATGTTCATATGGCCTGGCTTTGTGTGCTGTAACTGGGGGATATTTATTTTCTGGGCCAAAGAGCAGGCCAGTCTAGCAGCATGGACTCTAGAGAGAATCAGCTTGGCTGATAAGGAGATGTGACTTGCCAGCATTGTCCAGGAATGTAAGGGAGAATTGTTCCGAGTATTACTTGCCTGCAAAACCTCAGAACATATGTAGGGACATACTTGGATCACTTCCTTACCATTATAATGTTGAAAAGTGATATTAAGTCATCAGAGTTTAGGGATTGTTGGTGCCATAGGTAGAGAAATGCAAGAGAGGAAGCACATGTGCACGGGGCGGGGTAATCAAGATATAGTTCTGGGCCTAAAACCGGAGAGTGGCAGAGCTCAGAGTGTCTGCTTGGGGAATATGAGGAGCAGCCATTGGACTCTACACTGTGACTACAAGGCAGAATTCTCCAGGACAGAAGAGTTAATGATGGCCCAGGGTTAAATTATCCCATGGAGAAATCTGGGTCCAGAGGCTTTAGGCAGAGGCTCACAATGTGTGTGGCTGAAAGGGAAGAAAGTGATGGGTAGCTTTTGGTAATATGAGCTCTGTCTTAGTTAGGGTTTTACTGCTGTGAACAGACACCGTGACCAAGGCAACTCTTATAAAGACAACATTTAATTGGGGCTGGTTTACAGGTTCAGAGATTCAATCCATTGTCATCAAGGTGGGAACATGGCAGCATCCAGGCAGGCATGGCACAGGAGGAGCTGAGAGTTCCACATCTTCATCTGAAGGCTGCTAGCAGAACACTAACTTCCAGACAGCCAGGACGAGGGTCTTAAAGCCACAGGCACACACCTACTCCAACAGGGCCGCACCCTCTAATAGTGTCACTCCCAGGGCAGAGCATATACAAACCACAACGAGGTCCTTGGCACTCTTTTTAAAGTAGCCAGAGGTTGTTGTGTGGCGGCAGCCACTTCCTGGCATCTTTGCAGAGATATAAACCATAGTATTTGGGAAGCAGTAAGCGAGAACTGAGCTGGAAGGCAGATTGTCATATTCATCTTGTAAAAGAAGCTTAACCTGGAAATATTACAGTTTGCCCTAAGAACAACAACAAAGAAAAAAATTGTACAATACTGTTTCAGTTCACCAGTTTCATTTTAACAAACATACATGTGAGTACAAGCCGAATACAGTAAGAGGCAATCCTCTTTCCATTTCCATGTCCTGCAGGGACTTTCTCATGCTGTTTGTCATGAGATTTGAAGCTAGCAGATGGCTGTCCTTCGTACCCACTGTCCAGATGTGCTCCTCACAAGCTCAGAGCCCCACTGATGACGTGACACCCACGCTTATAGCAGAAACTCCGTGGAACAAACTCAAACACCACCAGGTCAAACAGCATATGGTCTGATCAATTACTTTATAGTTTCCTGCTGTGGCTTGAATGTAAAGTGTCCCCGGGTATTTAAGCACTTGGTCTCCAGATAGTGACCTGTTTTGGAAGATTGTAGAACCCTTAGAAGGTGTGGCCTACATAAAATGTGGGCCACTTGTGGGGAAGGCTTGTGAGTCATATATAAGCTCAGCCCCACCTACCGAACCTGGCTCTGTCTCCCCCACCTTTACCTGTTCTGTGGAGACATGAGGAAGCCTTACTGTCAGCTCCCGCTGCCCCTGAACAGTCTGCCATGGTGGACTGTGTCTCCCTAAACCCCGAGCCAGGATAAACCCCTTCCCTCAAGTGAAGTTGCTTCTTGTCAGGTGTTGGTTCCCAGCTATGAGAGGTAGCTAACACACTGCCATTCTGTGAGATGGATAAAATGTACGCTCCCAGAGCGTCTCCTTTTGTTCTTAAATACAACAATGCATTCTCAGATAATGTCAGCCAATGAATTTAGACCCCGGAAGCTTTCTTTACACTTATAAAATGACACGAAGTCCTTAGTAGGTTTGACACCTATTTGTACAAAACTTGCTTCAGTCCATAGCTTTTGTATAAACAGGACGCTAACGAATAGCAACATAGGGCTTTGGTTCAAAGCATAGTTTCCAGGTCAATTTCTGCCTCCACAATTGTATCCAATTAGCATTTAATCAACACATGTTTACTTGCCTCTTCCTAAGATGGGCGATGTTTGGAGCGATTGGGATGAAAGCCTTGGCTTCTGAAGGACATAGACGATTATAAAATCACACTAGACTTAATGTATTAAAATCTTAACATTAAAAGGTAATACATGCTATTTATTGTTAAAAGTTCTCTCAGGGATACTGCACAAGTCGGGTGAGTTGTAATGTTAACTATGGTACTTGGGGTGGAATTTTAAGGAAGATAGTATGTGATTTTTGTTGGGTTTTGTTTTGAGGCAGGGTCTCTCCTCTTACCCAGGCTTGGCAGTGAGCTCACTGTATAACTCTAACCTTGAACTCCTTAATTTCCTGCCTCTTCCTTCCAAGTGCTGTGATTACTAGGTTCTCTATGGTGGTATTTGAGTAACTACTTGAGCGAAGCTATAAAGTTAGCCTTGGAGATACATAAAGCAAGAGTGCTCTGGGCAGAGGGAATGGAAGTAGGAACTTGATGGTAATGTTTGGAGACATAAAGGCAATTGAGAAAATGAAAGACGTGGAATGAGTTCACAATGGTTGGGAGGAAAAAGCAGGGCATGGTCTTTGGGGCCTTTGGGAATATTCTTCTTAGGACCAGCCAGGAGTTCCTCTCAGCTGAGCTAGCCAATGCTAATGGGATCTGAGAGTGGTAACTCTGTGATGCCACACAACCGTTAGCCATTAGAATTCATGCGAGTGCTAAGTCACACAACTTATAACAACCACCAAAAATCCACATGCAAAAAAAAAAAAAAAAAAAAAAAAAAAAGCCGGGCTGTGGTGGCGCACGTCTTTAATCCCAGCACTTGGGAGGCACAAGCAGGCAGATTTCTGAGTTCGAGGCCAGCCTGGTCTACAGAGTGAGTTCTAGGACAGCCAGGGCTACACAGAGAAACCCTGTCTCGAAACCCCTTCCCAAAAAAATTGAAAAAAAAAAAAAAACCACGTGCTATTGACACCCATTCAGAGCCGTGGTAGTAGATAGTTGCCGAGACAGCGAATAGAAAGGACCACAAAAGGAGCAATGGTGTGGTGACCGACCTCCTCAAAGGCTTTGACCCATGGGGCAAACAATCCAAACATCTCTCCTTTTTATTCACCTGCCCCCACCCCACCCCCCACATTTGCATGATTTCCTATCTATGCAGAAAGCAACCTGTGAACTTCTCCCTGCTGCTCCTATTTTTGGCCAAATACAAACCATCCCTCCCTTCTCAAGTGGAGTTAAGGCTGGTGTATTGTTCACATGATCCACAAAGAAAAGGGACCCAGCCCACGTCCAAATTTGGTAGCACATTCACTCTCCAGGGAATCTGTTAAAAGTTATATCTGAAATTCCACCGATTAAATCCTTTGGAAATGTCTCAAGATGAATAGCACAAATAAAGAGAGATTCTTCAAGAAAACCCCATTAAAACTTGATAAAAGCTGCAAGAGACTGTGGTGCTGACTCAAGACATGGCTTCCTGAGTCCTCCAGCTCATGAGGTGGAAATGACACAGCAGAAAGGATTAGTCAAGGACAGAAGAGCCCCGTGCTGCCCCGTGCTTAGTTGGAGAACTGTCGTCTCGGTAGAGGCAGATGTAAGCCTGTCCCGCAACTACCCACAGGTAATGCTGTTTCAGAGGAGTGGGCATGAAGAGGGGATTTCTTTGCCTCCCACCAAGGGATGAGAGTCATATGGGGTCACTCTTTGGTTCACGGGGTTGGGTGACATGCTGAGAAGACTCGGGCCATCTGTGTACCCACTCACTGACTCCCATGCTCCTGGAGTGGGGCTGTCACTTAGTAGTGACATCCATGCACTAGTGCTCTGGATAGAAGATGCACCCAGGGATGGTGGCAGAATCTGAGGCTTGTACCCTTCCCTGCTTTACCAAAAGTCAGAAGGAGTCTGGAATGTTAGTTACAGGGGATTCATGGAAGGAAAGGGGTTTGTTCAAGAATGACTTTTTAAAAAATGGAGATTTAAACTGTCATCTACAAGGGCTCAAGGTTGCAAAGGTCCCCTTGAGGGGATCAGAAAGGTATGCAGTGATGTGAGGGTTGGGGATAGGCAAGGACTGTCTTCAGAGCCCCTTCTCTCCGTGAAGTCATCAGGATTTCAGCCTTCTGGGGCAGCATCTGTATGTTCTGTGAAGATAAGCCAACTCCTGTGAATTCTAGACAAAGAGAGGTGGGAAGGATGGATCTCTAAGGAAAGAGCCAGGGACAGGGGAGGCAACAATAAAAGATGAGGGGAAGGACTGGGAGAGGCGATAAAACCAAAGCTTTGAATTCATCCGTCATATGTAAATCATCCCCCAAAAGAATAAAAGTATAACTTTGAGGCTCTGGACATGTTTCTGCCTTTGTACTTGCAGAATAAATATGGTTTCTGTGACATAATTGTCTCTGCATGTCAGTCCTTCATTTCATTTTCATAGGATATGGAGATGGAGATGGGAACATTGGAATGAAATGTCTGACAGGATGAGACATGGATCTTCAGGGAAAAGTCGCAGTGGGCCATGGCCCCCTGTGGTTACTTAACAGAGACCCAAAAAAGGCTTCTCTTCAGCAGTATGTATTAGTGGGATACAGGAAGCTAAAGGAAGGAGGGGACTGAATCAGCTCCAGTGAAGCTGTTTCAGAGGGACAAGCAATCCACAGGAGCCACCAAGTCCCTTCCCAAAGGAACTGGCCGATTTGCAGCCATATAGAGAACGTCATTTTTAGGGCTACTCTCAAACACATTTGCACTGAGAAATTGTTGAGTGGATATTGAGGGACTTTGGGAATCTGGGAACAACTGCACGCTAGTCACCCTTAGTGACAAAACATGAAGCAGACCTCTGGGTAGAACTGCCTTGAGAATTAGCTTCGGCAAAACAAATGTTGATGGGATTTGGCCATAAAAAAATTTATGCTGCTGAAAACTACTGAAAGCCACTGAGCTATTGGTCCTGAGTTGGCTGAGATCAGCAACTGGATGTTGTATGAAAAGAGGCCATGAAAGAATACCCAGCCTAAAACAGTGTCACCCAGAGAACTGTGGACCGCCGTCACGTGCACCAGCATCTTGATCTGGGCCCTGAAGGAGAAGAGAGAGAAAGAGAAAAGATTCATAAAGAAATTCTGACTGAAATGGCAATGCATTTAAAAGATTAATGTATGAGTCCAGATTTAACGACGTACAAGTCAAATAAATACAAACAGATGTACAACTAGGGACATCACAGCAGAAATTCTAAAAACCAAAGGTGGAGAGAGACTCTTGGAAGGAACAAGAGCAGAGTGGTGTGCCCTTCACAGGGGATTTGTGTCCTATGGTTAATGATCTTGGCCTGCTGACATCAAGGCTTGAAGGCACAGACTGCCATGTCGGAGGTGGGCAGAGAAACCAAACTGTCTGCCCAGATGCATAAGCAAAACAACAAGCCAACAAGAGGAGCTGTCGGGTTTGCCAGGAGAGCTACCTACAAGAAACTCTATGGTGAACAGTGCAGGCCAAGAGCAAGTCAAGTCAGATCCGAATAGAAGCCACATGAAAAATCAACGATCCTGAGCAGATGAATCCCCGAGGGAATGCTTGCTATGCAGTTGTGAGGACCTGAGTTCGAATCCCCAGCAAACAAGACAGAAGCCAGGCATAATGGCATAACGGCTTAGCGGCACACACCTAAACCCACAGTGCCCGGGGCAGAGACAAATATCCCAAGAGCTTGCTGCTCAACAAAACTAGCCAAAGAATAAAGTCTGGGTTCAGTGAGAGACCCTGTCTCAAAAAGTGAACTGGAGAGCAATTGATGATGACTCTCAGTATCAGCCCCCTGGCCCTCTGCGTGTGCCTGTAAGGGCCTGCATGTGCACTGTGTGCACTTATCTCACACACACACATACACGCACGCACACGCACGCACACACACACACACGCATGCACACACAGGCACACACACACGCACACACACGCACACCCACACATACACACACACACATACACACACCATTAAAAATACGCTATTTAAAAAGACAGATTTCTTCTTTTGTAACTGGTTTAATACACAATTGTACAAAACACTATGTTTTGTAGCCTAAATCACAGTAATGTGCTATATTTACCAACTTCTTACAGACAAGGAATTCATACTCTGGTGATCACAGTAATGTGATATATTTACCAACTTCTTTTTTTTTTCTTTTTTTGGATTTTTCGAGTCAGGGTTACTCTGTGTAGCTCTGGCTGTCCTGGAACTCACTTTGTAGACCAGGCTGGCCTCAAACTCAGAAATCCACCTGCCTCTGCCTCCCGAGTGCTGGGATTAAAGGCGTGTGCCACCACCACCCGGCAATTTACAGATGAGGAATTCCTACTCTGGTGGGAGAAGATCAGTGTCAGCAAATCTGGGTTAAGGGAACAGCTCTGTGAGGTAACTCCTGTCAGCAGGAAGACACAACGGGCTGCTACTGTACATGAGGACTAATACAATAACGGTGGGAGTAATGCAGTCTCGGGGTCCTCTTTAACCTCTCAGCTTCTTTAGACACAGTGATATATCAATTAATAACTGTATCAGCTTGTGAACTACAAATATGTAATAATGTAGCAGTAATACCACAGAGCAGGGAGGGGCACAGCATTGAGCACTGATACCACAGAGAGCAGGGAGGAGCACAGCGCTGAGCACTAATACCACAGAGAGCAGGGAGGAGCACAGCGCTGAGCACTGATACCACAGAGCAGGGAGGAGCACAGCGCTGAGCACTGATACCACAGAGCAGGAAGGAGCACAGCGCTGAGCACTGATACCACAGAGCAGGGAGGGGCACAGCGCTGAGCACTGATACCACAGAGCAGGGAGGGGCACAGCGCTGAGCACTGATACCACAGAGAGCAGGGAGGAGCACAGCGCTGAGCACTGATACCACAGAGCAGGGAGGAGCACAGCGCTGAGCACTGATACCACAGAGAGCAGGGAGGAGCACAGCGCTGAGCACTGATACCACAGAGAGCAGGGAGGGGCACAGCGCTGAGCACTGATACCACAGAGCAGGGAGGAGCACAGCGCTGAGCACTAATACCACAGAGCAGGGAGGAGCACAGCGCTGAGCACTGATACCACAGAGCAGGGAGGAGCACAGCGCTGAGCACTAATACCACAGAGCAGGGAGGAGCACAGCGCTGAGCACTGATACCACAGAGAGCAGGGAGGGGCACAGCGCTGAGCACTGATACCACAGAGCAGGGAGGAGCACAGCGCTGAGCACTGATACCACAGAGCAGGAAGGAGCACAGCGCTGAGCACTGATACCACAGAGCAGGAAGGAGCACAGCGCTGAGCACTGATACCACAGAGCAGGGAGGAGCACAGCGCTGAGCACTAATACCACAGAGCAGGGAGGAGCACAGCGCTGAGCACTGATACCACAGAGCAGGGAGGAGCACAGCGCTGAGCACTGATACCACAGAGCAGGGAGGAGCACAGCGCTGAGCACTAATACCACAGAGCAGGGAGGAGCACAGCGCTGAGCACTGATACCACAGAGAGCAGGGAGGGGCACAGCGCTGAGCACTGATACCACAGAGCAGGGAGGAGCACAGCGCTGAGCACTAATACCACAGAGCAGGGAGGAGCACAGCGCTGAGCACTGATACCACAGAGCAGGGAGGAGCACAGCGCTGAGCACTGATACCACAGAGCAGGGAGGAGCACAGCGCTGAGCACTAATACCACAGAGCAGGGAGGAGCACAGCGCTGAGCACTGATACCACAGAGAGCAGGGAGGGGCACAGCGCTGAGCACTGATACCACAGAGCAGGGAGGAGCACAGCGCTGAGCACTGATACCACAGAGCAGGAAGGAGCACAGCGCTGAGCACTGATACCACAGAGCAGGGAGGAGCACAGCGCTGAGCACTAATACCACAGAGCAGGGAGGAGCACAGCGCTGAGCACTGATACCACAGAGCAGGGAAGATCACGGTGCTGTGAGCAGTTTTTATTCATTCAGTGGGTTTTACAGACATAAAATGACTAAAGATGTAATCCTACAAAAACATGACAAACCCATCAAATACATGAGAATGCATGTATGAAAATATTTAGTGGACACAATTAAAACATAGTAAAAAATAGGTTGAGTATCATAAAAGCCAGCAAGCCCTAGGAATCATCCTCCTGTCTCCATCTTCCCCAGATCTGAGATTACAGGAGTGTGCCACCGTGCCTGGGTCTTGGGAGATCAAACTCGGGTTCTCATGCCTGCATAGCACGTGTTATACCAACTGAGCCATCTCCCCAGCCCTCCCATCCCCACTTTAAAGGCAGGGTCTTCTTATCTCAGGTTGGCCCTGGAATTGCTGTGTAGCCAAGGATGATCACACATGTATGGTCTTCTTTCCTCCTGGAGCACTAGCGTTGCAGGTTCGTACCTCCAGACCTGCTGTGTGCATGCAGGGCCATGGATGGAAGCCAGGGCTCCACACATGCTAGGCAAATGCCTTACCCACTAAGCCACTGGCTTAAGACTAGACTTTCCAGGCCCTGTGCCTCTTTACAATGAACTGAGCAGAGACACCTGGATACTCATAGGAAATGAAATAATACATTAAGGGAGTGGTAGGTTCTGAGGAGCTTGGAGGTCAGCCAGGCCTCACTGTGCCTGGGCTCCGAGAGGGCAAAGGGGAAATGGAGCTGAGGTGAAAGATAACAACTTTCTACGAGCCACCAACACAGCACCTGCCTCTTCAAGCTCAAGTACTTAGGCTTTCCCTAAGTACTTATACTCTGTCTGAAGCCGAGGGCCTCTGGTCTTCATTCTGTGGTGGCCTTTTCTGTGTTGGTCTCTGGAACCTCCCTCCGCCACTGTTGGCTAGTCTCCTTCCTGGTCCCACTATTCCTGTCTTGCTCTCTGGTTTTCTGATGTGTGGTCAGCAGTGTGAGAGCACTGGGGAGAGAGTCAAAGGAAGGAAACCTAGTTTGAACATGTGTCCCCTTTGGGTCACAGCTCCTGCCTGTTGGCTGCTGTCTGTCTGTCTCTCGTTCCTTCTTTCCCTCTCTCCATTCTTCCTGTAACAACTACATCCCCCTTTTGTTCCTCAACCTTCAGAGTTGGCACACCGTAGCCATCTCTACTATTCTTGGGGCCCCACCATCTGCCTTATGATCCCTTATAATAGTTGTAATCTTGTCACTGTTCCGGTTTAAACTGTCCTCACATTACCCAGCGAGAGTGCCAGCTGTTGTCCTCCAGGACTGACTGATATGAAAGGCAGGTCAGAACCGTAGTTTGGGACACATTAAGTCCGGTGTGAAAGGGATGGAGTCTTGTAACCAGGGGTCCCCAGAAGGCGAGCTCTGAAGGAAAGTGGGAAACAGAGTAAAGGACTGAGATGGAGATGGAAGGGACAGGAAAGGAGGAGTCATCAAAGTGGTGACAGAGGCAGAGACAGTGAAGCATGCTGTGCACACCAGCAAGGGAAAGGATATGGAAGAAGATGGTAGTCCGTCGAGTCCAACTCAGCTAGCTGACCATCAAACTCAGCAGCCTGTGGCCAGGCCAGTGCTGACCTCAGCAAGCACAAGCCATCAAAAGCCCACCGCCGCCACGAGTTTTAGGAACGATGAGAAGTGGGGCGCAGAAGTGTGAGGATGATAGCCCATTTCGGTGTCAGTGGGAGGCAGAGCAGAACAACCGGACGCTGATGAGTTTGACCATAGGAAAGAGAAGGTAATGCTGAAAAGTTCCTGAGGTGGCCCCTGGGCGAGGCGAAGGTCGGTTTATAGACACTAAGTAAGGGGTGACTGAGCGCCCTTGGATGGTTCAGTTAGGAGCCAGCCTGAAGGCAGACGGCGGCGGGAACTAGACATTTCTCTTCTGACTGATCTCCTAAGAAAGCAGCAGGCAAAGGGAATCTGCTGAGGGTGGGAGGGAGACGCTGGGAGATTAAAAGACAAGTGTAGTAGGAACCATATATGCTCTCGAGCCTGTATAAAAGACTTACAAGTACAAGCCAGGTACTTATTTACAAGTTGTAAGCCTAGGTTGGACAAGTTTTGAACTATTCTCACTTATGCCCCAACCATATGTCCCTTGCTACTTGCTGTTCCCCCTGGCCACATGCTCATGGTCCATGTCCTCATGGCTGCCTCCTTCTCCATTCACCTCCTTTCTTCTCTTCTCTGCTCTCTCTCCCAAGACCCCACACTTGATCCTCAAGTTCCCCCCTTTTCTCTCTACTGCCCAATCTTAGGCTCTAGCCTTTTATTAACCATTTGATTTGAGGAATCAAGGTTTACATAGCATGACTTGGTGTACGTGAGTCCTCGTCAAGGAAGCAAACAGATCTTGGGGGCCATTATTTAGCATTTTCATACCTACAGCATCAGACCAACTCCAACATTTCTCCCTTTTTCTCATCTAATAAAAAACATATAGTAGGGACATATATGAAACAATTATGAAAATTATTAGGTAAGAGTTACATACATAAAGTCCAGTCTGTCTGTATTGGCAACTTTGGATAAAGTGTTCTATTATGCATCCAGTCTTGGTAAGTTTAGAGTTCTGTGCTTAAATCATTTTCTTATTACTCTCTTAAGCATTTAAATCCTCTAATTTTCATAACTTGTAATTACAAAACCCTAAAACATCTCCTTAGATCCTAAAATGCTTCTTAAAAGTTCCTTTTAACTTAAATTTAACTGTGAGACTATGATTATCTAGCTTTGAACTCCATCAGAGACTTGAAGAGGAATAAATGTTACCCAGGTATGTCAACAGTGCAGGCAAGCAGCTTCCCAAACTCTAGAATTTGCCGGCTGACCGGACAGTCTCAAAATTACACTGGAGCCTCTTCCTCCAGCCTCCCGGCCCGGGATCTGATGCACCTGTGAAGCAGGGTTCATGAAGGACTTGCTTGCCCTGTCTTGACCGAGCTTGGCAGTTGACTTCGCCCACGTCTGAATTTTGTCCATGTTGGACAACATTTTGTCTGTAGATGAAGTTAGGGCATTTTCTTTGCCCAGTGGCTAGCTTGCCATAGCTGAAGTCTTCTCCAAATGGAGGTGCTCAATGCTCATCATTTTCTTTGAAGTGAATTGGGGTTACTATTAGGAGCAGGCTTGGCTCAATGTCAAAAAGATTTTTTTTTTAATAACAAAACTTTAAATGCCATATTCTGTGGATCTCTGTGGGTTTTGAAGACCAACTATCTAGCTGTAGGATATCTGAATTGTCAAATGTTATTTGCTTTTAGTTATTTACCATCTGAATAACCTGAAAATATCTTATTGTAATTAATTAATTAGTATTAACACAATCATTAACTTAATTGCCTGAGTATTAACTAGCATTTCTTTGTTTTGTTTTGTTTTTCTTGGAGGGGGGTTGTTTGTTTGTTTGTTTGGTTGGTTTTTTGATACAGGGTTTCTCTGTATAGCCCTGGCTGTCCTGGAACTCACTTTGTAGACCAGGCTGGCCTTGAACTTAGAAATTCACCTGCCTCTGCCTCCTGAGTGCTAGGATTAAAGGCATGCGCCATCACGTCTGGCGTTAAGCATTTCTTATTTATCCCTAACCATTCATTATAGCAGCTCAAAAGGAGTGAAATTTACATTACATCTTTAAGAATTATCAATACCTCAAATAAAAGTTGAAGATATATATACATTATGTATATCAAGAATAACCTTAAATTTGTATCAGTGTACAATAGTTTTATACCCAATGTAACAAATTAAAACCTCAATATGTATTAATACTCAAAGATCTATACTAATGTAAGTTTTTGGCTAGTAGCTCTAATAGTTGAAGAGTAGACTCAATAATCTACCCATTATTCCTAGATCCCACTTTTCCTCTATAATATTCTTATTTCTACCCTTTTTCTTTTAACCCTTCCCCCTCACACAAGAAAGAAAGAAGGATAGAGAAAAGAAAGGGAAAGAAAGAAATCCCAGAGTCTAACCTCCTAACCTTGTTTTTCCCGATCAAGACCATTAATAACTTGTAACCAGCCTCTTTATAAAACCAAGCATCCTTTATCCAGTAAAATGACCAAAATCATCTGTCCCATGTCTTGGAAATGGGGGAACATGTTTACTTAAAATCACTTCCTACTATTTAGGGGCAACAGTATCTTTTGGGAATCCTAAGAGATTTGGGACTCTGTGAAAAGTGGGATATTGGCCAAGTCCTGGGAGAACTGGCTGCACCGTTTGTTGCCCAGTCTCTGTGGGATGGGAAAGTTCAAGGCCTAATTGAAGTCCTGGCTGGATCAGTGTGCAAGGCTGGATGAACTGTGGTCAACTGGGGCCAACAGCCTTCCCTGAAGCCATTCTGGAAGCAAGTCTCCCAAGGAAACAACATTGAGGCAGTCTGAGGCCAGATCAGGCATCCCAGCACCCCCAAGGGTGGATCCTGTTAGGGCCACTTCCTCGGTTGTCATTTTCTGTTAACATGTAAGCTCTCATAAGTAATATACAGTTCTGTACCAATAGTGTATATAATGTGCAGGGTGCATAGATCAGTTAAAGATGAATCTTTGTTCTTGTTTGAGCCGATGAAAAGCATCTGTCTGTCTTTATAAGTTAGTTTGGATTGTGTAACAAAACTGTAATATAGATTAATATATATATATATATATATATATATATATATATATATATGCCACTTAAAACAATGGCATGGTAAGTCCTGAAGACTTGGTTGCCAACAAGATTTATTGACTACACACACACACACACACACACACACACACACACACACACATTCATATTCATGTCTCAGTTGGTCTCAGAGCTTTTCTCATGTAGACAGAACAGATACATATTAACCTATCTTGTTGATATTGCCAATCTCTCTCTCTCTGTCTGTCTGTAGCCAAGATATTCAGGGTGTCTTCCCTGGTCAAATCTTATTTCTAATAATTTAGATGGAAGATAACCCTGCCCCAACCCTAACTCTGGGTTCTTATATTGACTACTAGAAAATATCTTTCCTAGGGCAAAATGTTTTTTGCCAACAGAAAAAGCATTACCTTTCAAAGTGAAATTATAAATATACCTTATGTAGATAAATATGTCTATATTTCCCTTTTTCTTTATATAAACTTGAGATCGATATGTATTTAACTTTTAGATCATTAAGGATATATTATTTATTATAAAGCAAAAAACCTAGATAGTACTTTTATGGAAAAAATGTGTCATTTTGGATGTTTGCAAATTGCTATATCTTATAAATTGTAGTGACATTCAGAATTTACTTAAAATCTTTAAAATTCTTTTATGTGTTAGTAAAGTCAACCAATAAAAATATCCTTCCTGTTTCCCCGCTATTAGGGAAAAACAAAAACATTCAAACAAAATCCAAGCAAGGAAACAAGAGAATTCTAAGTTTGGGGCCAGCTGTGTTAGGTTATCTCACAGGCCTTGGAAGTCAGGCGTTGCCACACTCTACCTGAGTCCGTGTAGCAGCAAGCTGGTCTAACAAACATCTCACTGCCAGAGAGCTCTGAGTTCCAGCTGCCACCAGTTTCCTTTTTTCTTCCTCTATTTTTCCTGCCTGTAATTTAGCGTTCCATCTTTCAGATCTCTCTTTACCCAAGTCTGTTTCATCTGATCTTCCTCAGAGAGGGCACAGAAACTGTGATGCTACTGAATGTGCTGTCGCTAGCTCCATGGCAACAAGGAAAAACAAAAGCGTACAAGATCCAAGCGCCTTCTGCTGGAGTGTTTTCCATTTTTTAACATGGAAAGTATTTTTCCCTTTAATCTCTGACTCGCTTTAGGGATGTCGATTTATCAATTTTAAACTTAGTGCCTCAGCAGTTAGGACGCTTGGGGCTGTTAGTTTTATGGCAGCTCAGAAGCAATGTTCCCTTTGAACTTCTGTGTCTCTGCAGGCTCCTGGGGTCAGCAGGTGTCTAAGGCAGCCAGCTCCGCCTCCTCAGCTCAGCCCCGCCCCTCAGCGCAGCTCCGCCCCCTCAGCGCTGCTCCGCCCCCTCAGCTCAGTCCCGAAGGTTGCCCCACTGGTTCAGCCTCCTGTCTTCGCGGCCAGGCCTCTCCAACCCACTGGGCTTCTGCACTGCTTCAGGCCTTCACCCACAGCCTCAGGCCTAGCTCTCTCTAGGGCTTCTGTCTGCTTTTGTTCTTTTTTTTTTTTTTAAGATACCAGGCCTCTTGTCCAGCTGTGCTGACTCCCCCACCCCCACCCTTTTACCCAGGCCTTGTCAGGCTGTAAGCTTGGATTCTAACTGCTGTTAAGTTGTGGGCCAATTTATAGTAGAATTAATATATTCTATCTAGCTTGTATAAAAACCTTACAATCCTGGTATTTATTTACAAGCTGTAAGCCTAGATTGGGCAGACTTAGTTAGAATTGAGCTATTCTAACTTACATCCCAGCCATATGTCCCTTGTCACTTGCTGATCCTCCTGGCCACGTGCTCATGGTCCATCTCCTCTCATGGAGGCCTCCTCCTCCCTCTGTGTCCTTTCTTCTCTTCTCTGCTCTCTCTCCTGAGACTCCTCACTTTTTTTCTTTTTCTTTTTTTCTCACTTTTTTTTCTTCAAGTCCTGCCTTTCTCTCTCTACTGCCCAACCACAGGCAGTATTCTTGACCGATTAACTTGGGGAGCAAAGGCTTTTATTGACCAATTAAGTTGGGGAGCAAGGCTTACAGGGTATCATTTAGTGTAGTTGGGGATCTCCTAATTGCAGGCAGTCTAATCTCGAGAGCCAGTATTTAGCATTTGTGTACATGGCAGCATCAGACCAACTCCAACAGAGATGTTTTATGGAGGAAAGCGCGAGTGGCCTGGGTCAGTGACACCTAAATGCTGGCTGTCATGAGGACAAGAAGCTGAAGTTGCCTGTAGGTCTGAGATGAGGCAGACATGGAACGAGCAAGTGACTGACTTGACGTGTCCTGAGCAAGTGGTTAATACCCACCAAGGAGCTGTGGAAGGAGGCGTGGTTTACTCAGGTTCTCAGTTTGAGGGGTGTAGACTGCCCCAGTGGTAAAGGTGTGGTGGTGGATTGTTCTCCACTGTAGCAATGGGGACATAGGCGGTGAGGTCACATCTTACCAGAGCAGGGAGCAGAGAGGGTGAACAGGAAGCAAGGCTGAGTTACAGCCCTCATGACCCACCCCTCACCTCCAATAGTGACTCACTTCCTTCTGCCAGGCTTCACCTCCAAACAACTTTCTAAAACAGCACAGTTGGGCAGCCATGTTCAAACACTGAGGACGGCATAGCTGCGTGAGCTTACACAGGTTACTTAACCTCTCCAAACATCCACTTCTTTGTATGTAACACCATGGTAGTGCTACCCTGAGGACAGCTATAAGTACGCAGGCAAATGCATGTTTCTCATTGTCATGTGTAGCGAATGTGAAATGTAGCGAATGTGAAATGTAGCGAGTGTGAATTGTAGGGAATGTGTAATGCCTGCTAGAAGCATCAACTTCTTTGTGGCTGTGTAAGTACCCTGTGCCGCTGAGAGACATGTCTCCACCACAGACTGCTGTTCCACTCAGCTTAGCCCCCGTCTTAGACGATGCCCAGGTTGCCGTTCACTCCCGCATTCCCCTTACATCAGATGGTCTCTGCATACTGTTTATGGAGTCACTCCTGTGTCTGTGACGCTTCAGATGTGCTGCGGGACGAGTGGGAGGCCCAGCGCTGTTAGCTCCAGAGACTGTTGCCATTGATCTCCTTGCTGATTCTTGACAGAGCCTTAAGACTACTAAGAATCGAATGACTGAGATTATCATAGCTTTGAAGTCATCCTTGTTCTTCCCACCAGGACTCTAAACATAAAACTGGCAGGCCAGCACAGAGCTTGGATGTCTGCTCAGGCGTGACTCCTTCTGTCCCATTGTTATACCTGATGGGGTGATCTGAATCACATCGCTGTGGGCTGTGGCCGTTTACTGATACTATGTTTACTCCTGAGACTGAAGACATCTCAGCCACTCTCCAGTCCCTTCTTGAAGAGAGCTGTCTGTCTTTGCAGAGATCCCTTGTTATCTGTGTCAAGAAAACCTGTGTTCAGTTGTTGAGGCATGCCGACTAAGTCTATTTAAACCCACACAGAATTTCGGTACCAGTGTATGTGCGGTTGGAGTTAGCTGATTGTCACTTTTATTCAACTAAGATGCTTGTGGTTTGGCAGGGGTTTATGTTACTGAGCCCTGACGATTTGTCTCTAACACTAAGAGACAGAGTCCAGCTTACTTACCTGCCTCACTTCTAGGCAGGATTTTATGCATCCCAGGCTACACCTCTTACATAGTCGAGGGTGACCTTGAACACCTAATCTCCCTGTTGAATTCTGGGATCACGGTGAGTGGCACCACACATGGATTGTAGTTTGGGGGTTTAGAGCGGTGTCTTTATAATGCTAGGCAAACACTGCTGACTGAGCTGTGTCCTCAGCCCCATGTCACCTGTTCAGGTGGGATTCAGGCATCCTGGGTTGTTCTCCAGTGCTGCGCTTCCGGTGATGACTGGATGCACAGACACGTGGCCCTTCTTGGTCCATCCTGTTCTGTAGAGGCTCTGTGTTCTCTGCTCAGGCTTCCCCTGGGTATAGAGGTTTCCCCCAGCAGGCTGCAGGGCGTTTCAGTCTGGGAGCCCCTCAGTGAGGTTTCTCTTATTGGTACTCCAGGTATCCCAGGACCCCTGCACAGCAAGAGGCAGTGTCAAGCCCAAAAGGAGGAATTCTCAGGTAAGGTCTCTCTTTTCAGTTGATCCCTCTGGCCAGTTTCTGGCATCACCTCCACCCTAATATCTCCAAATTACAAACACAGTTATAAAATAGAAATTGTTCTCCCTGTTCTTTCCTTTAAAAATTATAACAAAGAAACTTAGTAGAACAGCTCAACAAAAAATGTATTAGAAGAAATCAGCTGTGTTTAAAATTGTTTCAGACTAAGAACAATCAAAGGAGCAACAGCAGCCACTTATCTGGGTTCAGCCTGCATTCTTCTCACGCAGATGAAATACAGGAACCCCAGCTAAAACAAATAGTTGTTAGTGTTTTATTGATTTTTTTTACATTTACTTATGTCTGTCTGTCTGTCTGTCTGTCTCTGTTTCTGTCTCTGTCTGTGTGTGTGACACACGCATGCGCGCGCGCAGATCAGAGAACACCTTAAAGAAGTCAGCTCTCTCTCTCTCTCTCTCTCTCACACACACACACACACACACACACACACACACACACATACACACACACACCAAAAAAAAAAAAAGAAGTCAGTTCTTTCCTATCACGTGGGGTCAAAGGAGTTGAACTTGAGTCATCAGGTTTGCGAACATCTTTTCTAGCCTTAACTATGTTTGAATATGAGAATGTGGACAACATCTTTTGCACACTGATATTGAAAAATTATCTGTGGTCTACCTGACATTCACATTTAGCTGAGCATGTGTGCTTTGGGGAAGGGAGCTATTAACATCCTTCCCTACGGGGTCATTCTCCCTACTAGTGGTGTTCCTATGCCAGACCACCTGAGGAACATTTACATAGTAAGACCCCAGGTGTCTGTGTAAAGCAAAGATGGTTAGTGTCTTAGTTTGTGCTTCATTGCTGTGAACAGACACCGTGACCAAAGCAACTCTTATGTCTTAGTTTGTGCTTCATTGCTGTGAACAGACACCGTGACCAAAGCAACTCTTATAAAGGCAGACATTTAACTGGAGCTGGTTTACAGTGTCAGAGGTCCAGTCCATTGTCATCATGGTGACATCCAGGCAGACCTGATGCTAGAGGAAGCAAGAGTTCCGCATCTTGATCCAAAGGCATCCAGAAGGAGACTGGCTTCTGCAGGCAGCCAAGGGAAGCCTCTTCTGCACTGGGTAGAACCTGAGCACAGAACCTCAAAGCCCACCCCCACAATGTCACACTTCCTCCAACAAGGCCACACCTCTTCACAGTGCCACTTCTCATGGGCTAAGCATATTCAAACCTCCACACTCAGCCATGACTTTTTAAACATTAGCATTCCAAATTCTATTCTCTGTTTCCTTTAATATGGCATGCATTTCTCTCTCTTGCCTGGACCCTAGGCTATCTCAAAGCACACTACCATAAGGCACCTCTAGTCTCATGTCAACATGACAAGATGCTGTCATCCGTGCAGCAACACTATGAGGCCTCCGAACGCTAGCCTCATAGAACGCTGCTTAGACGTTCGCAGCTACTGTGACTTCTGTCCATTTCCTTAGTTGAGAGATTTTACCTTAATTCTCCTTTGATTAACATACCCATATAGACAGCCAATGAGCACAAGTCCAGGAGATGGACAGGCATCCCATGGTTATGGCCAGTTCTAGAAAGTGATTTACAATAACTTCTATGTTGTTCATGTTATTTATCATTTGTAAAGTAGATTTATATATCAGTCATGTGTGTGTTACCAGGTATAAGAAAGTGCTGTGTGGCACATGTGGTATGCTGTGTGACATGTATGGCATGCTGTGTGGCATTCTATGTGACATGATGTGTCACATTCTGTGTGGCATATTGTATGGCATGCTGTGTAGCATGTTATGTGGCATCCCGTGTGGCATGTGTGGCATATTGTTTGGCATGTTGTGTGACATGCTGTATGGCATGTGTGGCATGTTGTGTGGCATGCTATGTGACATGTGTGGCATGTTGTGTGGCATGCTATGTGACATGTGTGGCATGTTGTGTGGCATGCTGTGTGGCATGTGTGGCATGTTGTGTGGCATTCTGTGTGACATGTGTGGCATGCTGTGTGGCATAGTAAACTAGCAGTCATTACCTTGCTTTCACTGTGCTTGTCAGACTAACTGAAGCCCATTTTATGCACTGTCTTTCCCTAGGCTTAGCCTCCACACTAAAGCATAGCTGCAGCTAACAACCATCTTGTTGCAACATACCCACAGTCCTCAGTGCATCCAGACTGTGAGCACAGGTCAGAGGTCACCAGGTAGTGCAGTCAAGTGTAATAAGAGAAAGTTCCTTCCATCAACAACGATGTGGTGGTTGTGCATCAGTGAGTAGACATGCATTAGAGGTGAGAAAGATGCCACCTCTATAAAAGTAGCCAGATGTGGAAATGGCCTTTCCTTCATAGTTGGTATTCGTTAGGTTCCTTTCAGAACCATTAATTCAATTTGGATCATCATCGTTTCAGAGAAGTCTTAAGACACTGGGAAAGGTTCAGAAGCCTGCATCACCAATATGAAAATTTTATTTAAAAGAGTTAAACATGCAAACATTGTCTTCAAAAGCTGAAAGAACTGAACTTGTTTAACTTTTGAGAGGTTTGGGATGGCTGGGACTATGATGAGTCCGTGGGCAGTAGAGTTCTTGCCTAGCACAAGGTAACCCTTATCACTACAAAAGTAAGTGAAGAAAGAATCAGAAGAGGGAGGGAAAAGAAGAGAAAGATGAAAAGGGAAGTAAGGAAAGAGAAGGGGAGGAGGAGAAGAGGGACTGGTGGGAAGAAAGGGAGGGAGAAACAGAGGAGACAGGAAGAAGAAGTGGGGCCTTAAAGGGCAGCACATACACATAGCTCCAACACTCAAGCAAGCAGAGCAAGCACTTCAAGGCCAGCCTGGGCTTTGCAGGAGAAAAACAGAATGAGAAACGAATACATTAAAAATAGGAGTTTTTATTTTTCATGAAGAACTTCTGGCAACTTGGTGCCATTAAGTTATATAGTCTGCAATCAAAGACTCTTGCTTTAAAATTTTGTAAGTAAAAAATCAGTCTTGCACAGGCCTCATCCGGCCGGATCAGCGCCGGGGTAGCGGGAGCGCAGGGTTGCCTGACACCCGCCAGCTACCCACTACCCCCGCCGCAGGATTTTGGGACTGCTGGTGAGTGGAACACAGCTTCTGCTCCAATCCAATTGCGCGGGACCTGAGACTGCATTAGTTAGGGAAGCAGAAACCGGCCTGAGTAGGACCACAGGCCTCATCCTGCCGGATCAGCGCCAGGGTAGCAGGAGCGCAGGGTTGCCTGACACCCGCCAGCTACCCACGACCCCCGCCGCAGGATTTTGGGACTGCTGGTGAGTGGAACACAGCTTCTGCTCCAGTCCAATCACGCGGGACCTGAGACTGCTCTGGTTGGGGAGAGAGAAATCCGGCCTACATAGGGCCACAACCCTCTTCCGGTCAGAAAAGCACCAGGGCAGCTGGGGCGCAGGGTCAGCTGACACTCGCTAGCTACCCACAACACCCGCCACAGGATCTTAAGACTTCTGGAGAGTGGAACACAGCTTCTGCTCCAATCCAATTGCGCGGGACCTGAGACTGCATTAGTTAGGGAAGCAGAAACCGGCCTGAGTAGGGCCACAGGCCTCATCCGGCCGGATCAGCGCCAGGGTAGCGGGAGCGCAGGGTTGCCTGACACCCGCCAGCTACCCACGACCCCCGCCGCAGGTTTTTGGGACTGCTGGTGAGCGGAACACAGCTTCTGCTCCAGTCCAATCACGCGGGACCTGAGACTGCATTAGTTAGGGAAGCAGAAACCGGCCTGAGTAGGACCACAGGCCTCTTCCGGCTGGACCAGCACCTGGGTACCGTCAGCTACCCACGACCCCCGCCGCAGGACTTAGAGACTGCTGGTGAGTGGAACACAGCTTCTGCTCCAATCTTTAAACAGTGACAACGATAACAACTAACCCCAGAGATTACCAGATGGCGAAAGGTAAACGTAATAATCTTACTAACAGAAACCAAGACCACTCACCATCATCAGAACCCAGCACCCCCACTTCGCCCAGTCCAGGGCACCCCAACACACCGGAAAAGCTAGACACGGATTTAAAAGCATATCTCCTGATGATGATAGAGGACTTCAAGAAGGACTTTAATAACACACTTAAAGAAATACAGGAGAACACTGCTAAACAGGCAGAAGACAATAAAGAGGAAGCACAAAAATCCCTTAAAGAATGGCAGGAGAACAATGCTAAAGAGTTACAAATCCTTAAAGAAAAACAGGATAACATAATCAAACAGGTAGATGTCCTTAATGAAAAACAGGAAAACACATCCAAACCGATGATGGAAATGAACAAAACCATACTAGACCTAAAAAGGGAAGTAGACACAATAAAGGAAACCCAAAAGGAGGCAACACTGGAGATAGAAACCCTAGGAAAGAAATCTGGAACCATAGATACCAGCATCAGCAACAGAATACAAGAGATGGAAGAGAGAATCTCAGGTGCAGAAGATTCCATAGAGAACATCGGCACAACAATCAAGGAAAATGTAAAATGCAAAAAGATCCTAACTCAAAACATCCAAGAAATACAGGACACAATGAGAAGACCAAACCTACGGATAATAGGAGTGGATGAGAATGAAGATTTTCAACTCAAAGGACCAGCAAACATCTTCAACAAAATTATAGAAGAAAACTTCCCAAATCTAAAGAAAGAGATGCCCATGAACATACAAGAAGCCTACAGAACTCCAAATAGACTGGACCAGAAAAGAAATACCTCCCGACACATTATAATCAGAACAACAAATGCTCTAAATAAAGATAGACTACTAAAAGCAGTAAGAGAAAAAGGCCAAGTAACATATAAAGGCAAGCCTATCAGAATTACACCAGATTTTTCACCAGAGACTATGAAAGCCAGAAGATCCTGGACGGATGTTATACAGACACTAAAAGAACACAAATTCCAGCCCAGGCTACTATACCCAGCCAAACTCTCAATTAACATAGATGGAGAAACCAAAGTATTCCACGACAAAACCAAATTCACACATTATCTCTCCACGAATCCAGCCCTTCAAAGGATAATAACAGAAAAAAACCAATACAAGGACAGGAACCACACCCTAGAAACAACAAGAAGGTAATCCCTCAACAAACCTAAAAGAAGACAGCCACAAGAACAGAATGCCAACTTTAACAACAAAAATAACAGGAAACAACAATTACTTTTCCTTAATATCTCTTAATATCAATGGACTCAACTCCCCGATAAAAAGACATAGACTAACAAACTGGCTACACAAACAAGACCCAACATTTTGCTGCTTACAGGAAACTCATCTCAGAGAAAAGGATAGACACTATCTCAGAATGAAAGGCTGGAAAACAATTTTCCAAGCAAATGGCATGAAGAAACAAGCTGGAGTAGCCATTCTAATATCTGATAAGATTGACTTCCAACCCAAAGTCATTAAAAAAGACAGGGAGGGACACTTCATACTCATCAAAGGTAAAATCCTCCAAGAGGAACTATCAATCCTGAATATCTATGCTCCAAATACAAAGGCAGCCACATTCATTAAAGAAATTTTAGTAAATCTCAAAGCACACATTGCACCTCATACAATAATAGTGGGAGACTTCAACACACCACTTTCACCAATGGACAGATCATGGAAACAGAAACTAAACAGGGACACAGTGAAACTAAGAGAAATTATGAAGCAAATGGATCTGGCAGATATCTACAGAACATTCTATCCTAAAACAAAAGGATATACCTTCTTCTCAGCACCTCATGGTACCTTCTCCAAAATTGACCACATAATTGGTCACAAAGCAGGCCTCAACAGATACAAAAATATTGAAATTGTCCCATGCATCCTATCAGATCACCATGGACTAAGGCTGATCTTCAATAACAAAATAAATAATAGAAAGCCAACCTTCACGTGGAAACTGAACAACACTCTTCTCAATGATACCTTGGTCAAGGAAGGAATAAAGAAAGAAATTAAGGACTTTTTAGAGTTCAATGAAAATGAAGCCACAACATACCCAAACTTATGGGACGCAATGAAAGCATTTCTAAGAGGAAAACTCATAGCTCTGAGTGCCTCCAAAAGGAAACTAGAGAGAGCACACATTAGCAGCTTGACAACACACCTAAAAGCACTAGAACAAAAGGAAGCAAATTCACCCAAGAGGAGTAGACGGCAGGAAATAATCAAACTCAGGGGTGAAATCAACCAAGTGGAAACAAGAAAAACTATTCAAAGAATCAACCAATCAAGGAGCTGGTTCTTTGAGAAAATCAACAAGATAGATAAACCCTTAGCCAGACTCACTAGAGGGCACAGGGAAAGCATCCTAATTAACAAAATCAGAAATGAAAAAGGAGACATAACAACAGATCCTGAAGACATCCAAAACACCATCAGATCCTTCTACCAAAGGCTATACTCAACAAAACTGGAGAACCTGGATGAAATGGAGAAGTTCCTAGACAGATACCAGGTACCAAAGTTGAATCAAGATCAGGTTAATGATCTAAACAGCCCTATATCCCCCAAAGAAATAGAAGCAGTCATTAATAGTCTCCCAACTAAAAAAAGCCCAGGACCAGATGGGTTTAGTGCAGAGTTCTATCAGACCTTCAAAGAAGATCTAATCCCAGTTCTTCACAAACTATTCCACAAAATAGAAACAGAAGGTACTCTACCCAACTCATTCTATGAAGCCACAATTACTCTGATACCTAAACCACAAAAAGACCCAACAAAGATAGAAAACTTCAGACCAATATCCCTTATGAATATTGATGCAAAAATCCTCAATAAAGTTCTTGCTAACCGAATCCAAGAACACATCAAAACAATCATCCATCCTGACCAAGTAGGTTTCATCCCAGGGATGCAGGGATGGTTCAATATACGGAAATCCATCAACGTAATCCAGTATATAAACAAACTCAAAGACAAAAACCACATGGTCATCTCGTTAGATGCGGAAAAAGCATTTGACAAGATCCAACACCCATTCATGATAAAAGTCTTGGAAAGATCAGGAATTCAAGGCCCATACCTAAACATGATAAAAGCAATCTACAGCAAACCAGTAGCCAACATCAAAGTAAATGGTGAGAAGCTTGAAGCAATCCCTCTAAAATCAGGGACTAGACAAGGCTGTCCACTTTCTCCATACCTATTCAACATTGTACTTGAAGTCCTAGCCAGAGCAATTCGACAACAAAAGGAGATCAAAGGGATACAAATTGGAAAAGATGAAGTCAAAATATCACTTTTTGCAGATGATATGATAGTATATATAAGTGACCCTAAAAATTCCACCAGAGAACTCCTAAGCCTGATAAACAGCTTCGGTGAAGTAGCTGGATATAAAATTAACTCAAACAAATCAATAAACACACAAAGAATAAACAGGCTGAGAAAGAAATTAGGGAAACAACACCCTTCTCAATAGTCACAAATAATATAAAATATCTTGGCGTGACTCTAACTAAGGAAGTGAAAGATCTGTATAATAAAAACTTCAAGTCCCTGAAGAAAGAAATTATAGAAGATCTCAGAAGATGGAAAGATCTCCCATGCTCATGGATTGGCAGGATCAACATTGTAAAAATGGCTATCTTGCCAAAAGCAATCTACAGATTCAATGCAATCCCCATCAAAATTCCAAATCAATTCTTCAACGAATTAGAAAGTGCAATCTGCAAATTCATCTGGAATAACAAAAAACCTAGGATAGCAAAAACTCTTCTCAAGGATAAAAGAACCTCTGGTGGAATCACCATGCCGGACCTAAAGCTCTACTACAGAGCAATTGTGATAAAAACTGCATGGTACTGGTATAGTGACAGACAAATAGACCAATGGAATAGAATTGAAGACCCAGAAATGAACCCACACACCTATGGTTACTTGATCTTCGACAAGGGAGCTAAAAACATCCAGTGGAAGAAAGACAGCATTTTCAACAAATGGTGCTGGCACAACTGGTTGTTAACATGTAGAAGAATGCGAATCGATCCATTCCTATCTCCTTGTACTAAGGTCAAGTCTAAGTGGATCAAGGAACTTCACATAAAACCAGAGACACTGAAACTTATAGAGGAGAAAGTGGGGAAAAGCCTTGAAGATATGGGCACAGGGGAAAAATTCCTGAATAGAACAGTAATGGCTTGTGCTGTAAGATCGAGAATTGACAAGTGGGACCTCATGAAACTACAAAGCTTCTGCAAGGCTAAAGACACCATCAATAAGACAAAAAAACCACCAACAGATTGGGAAAGGATCTTCACCTATCCTAAATCAGATAAGGGACTAATATCCAATATATATAAAGAACTCAAGAAGGTGGACTCCAGAAAGTCAAATAACCCCATTAAAAAATGGGGCTCAGAACTGAACAAAGAATTCTCACCTGAGGAATACCGAATGGCAGAGAAACACCTGAAAAAATGTTCAACATCCTTAATCATCAGGGAAATGCAAATCAAAACAACCCTGAGATTCCACCTCACACCAGTCAGAATGGCTAAGATCAAAAATTCAGGTGACAGCAGATGCTGGCGAGGATGTGGAGAAAGAGGAACACTCCTCCATTGTTGGTGGGATTGCAAGCTTGTACAACCACTCTGGAAATCAGTCTGGCGGTTCCTCAGAAAATTGGACATAGTACTACCGGAGGATCCAGCAATACCTCTCCTGGGCATATATCCAGAAGATGTTCCAACCGGTAAAAAGGACACATGCTCCACTATGTTCATAGCAGCCTTATTTATAATAGCCAGAAGCTGGAAAGAACCCAGATGTCCCTCAACAGAGGAATGGATACAGAAATTATGGTACATTTACACAATGGAGTACTACTCAGCTATTAAAAAGAATGAATTTATGAAATTCCTAGCCAAATGGATGGACCTGGAGGGCATCATCTTGAGTGAAGTAACACAATCACAAAAGAACTCATACAATATGTATTCATTGATAAGTGGATATTAGCCCAAAACTTAGGATACCCAAGATATAAGATACAATTTGCTAAACGCATGAAACTCAAGAAGAATGAAGACCAAAGTGTGGACACTGTGCACCTTCTTAGAATTGGGAACAAAACACCCAGGGAAGGAGTTACAGAGACAAAGTTCGTAGCTGTGATGAAAGGATGGACCATTTAGAGACTGCTGTATCCAGGGATCCGTCCCATAATCAGCTTCTAAACGCTGACACCATTCAATACACTAGCAAGATTTTGCTGAAAGGACCCAAATATAGCTGTCTCTTGTGAGACGATGCCGGGGCCTAGCAAACACAGGAGTGGATGTTCACAGTCAGCTATTGGATGTATCACAGGGCTCCCAATGGAGAAGCTAGAGAAAGTACCCAAGGAGCTAAAGGGATCTGCAACCCTATTGTTGGAACAACATGATGTACTAACCAGAACCCCGGAGCTCTTGTCTCTAGCTGCATATGTATCGAAAGATGGCCTAGTCGGCCATCATTGGAAAGAGAGACCCATTGGACTTGCAAACTTTATATGCCCCAATATAGGGGAATGCCAGGGCCAAAAGAATGGGAATGGGTGGGTAGGGAAGTGGGGGGCGCTATGGGGGACTTTAGGGATATCATTGGAAATGTAATTGAGGAAAATATGCAATAAAAATATTAAAAATCAAAAAAAAAATCAGTCTTGGCCACTTTCAACTTGGCATCTTCCTGACCCAGGGAATGTTGAAGGAATGTCAACAGTTCCTTCTAGCTTCAAAATATAGCTAGAAAGCAACTAACTTTTTACGGAAAAAGTGTTGCATGGTCTGAGAGCTGCTTAAAAGTCACTGAGGAGCGAGTTGAGGTGTCCTGGCTGTTACAGAGAGCAGCAGGAAGCTTGTCAGTCAGCTTCCAGCCCACAGCCCCAGGCCAGCCTGACTGAAGGGATTCTGGCAGCAATTACACTGGATCTGCACGGCTGATGTGAAAGAAGGCAGCTAATGACTTCTTCTTCCAGCATAAATCACCGTGACCACCTCGACTCGTGACAACTAAAACACATACATCTCAAACCAGTTGACATTAAATTAACAATTCTCAGTGTAGAAGGGATGTTTCCCTGATTGATTCAGGGTGGGTCTGTTGGTGTCCTGGCTCTGACCTGTTACGGGTTGGCTGCAGGATTCATTGGCTCTTTCTCAAGGCTCAGCACACGTGCACACTTTTGTCTTTTCTTGTTGCAAAGCCATGAGCCAGAGCGCCAGGCTTCTCTTCTCTCTTGCTCTGTGACCTTTGTCCCTGAGTGTCCGGGGACCATTTGCCCCCTACTCACTAGTGAAGGTCACGGCCTCGTCCTGGTTCTTATGACCCTTCTGGGAGTGTGAGCCACCAGTCCTTTGTTTAGTGTCGGTAAATTTTAGCGTGTACGCACAGATATTTGTAAGCTGAGTATTTATTTTCTATCTGTATTTGTCTCTGTGGGATCTGTGAAGGGCTTAAAAGCCTTCATAACCATAACAGTGAGACAAAGCAAAGCAAAAGCCAGGCGATTAAAATAAATCAAGGCTTGGGCTGCAGAGATGGCTCATCCAGTAAAGATCTTTCATGCACAAGGACCTCAGTCTCCAGAACGAGAAATCTGTGTGTGAGACGGTGTACTTCACGACCCAGCACTGCTGGAAACAGAAACAGGCAGACCCCCGGGGGCTCACTGGCCAGGCAATCTAGTCTAATTGGGAAGGTCTGGACCAGTGATAGACACAGTCTCAAAATACAAACAAAAAATGAAAATGGACTTAAAGTTTACATTTCTGGGGTGTGAAGGGATCTCGAGTTGGACACTCACTCTGCCTTCTGTCCTGTTTTACACAGGGCCTTGTGAGCTGATGGGGTGTTATAGTTTACACGTTCCATCTGTCCACATTCCAGGAAGCAAGGTGGAGATGGAGATGGAGGAAGTCCTAGAACCTCTACACACACACACACACACACACACACACACACACACACACACAATTTCTAGCTGATTCTCATTGGCTAGAATGTCAGTCAGAGGCTATTCCCAGCAGCAAGGGATGCTGGGAAATGTACTTCTTCCCGGTGAGAATTCCATTATCTTGGAGGAAAGGATCGCTAGGTGGAGAACTGAACAGTGAGCAGCCTGTCTCACAGAGCCCAAGCTTCTATGGCGAGTAGTTTTAACCCACAGGCAGGAGCTGTCAGCATGGTACGGATGCCATTCCTGAGTGCTCCATCATATTGTCTTGTGAACTGGGGAGAAGATGCCCCATTTTCTCAAGGCTAAATAGTTCCTAAAACACACAGAGGATAAGTGGTATACCCCAGCCACTCAGTTAGTCTGTCACAGCTAAGCCATTGCTCCCTGGGCCAGATCCCTGAGCACGTGCCCGTCTGTATCAGTGCAGAGTAGCTACGGACCCTGCCTTGTTCAGCATAAAGCACAGTAGAGTTCTTAATGCAATCTAGTTTGGGCTCTGTGACAATGACGGTCCTACATGTGAAGAAAACCAAGTCCGTTTCTCTCTTCGTTTTGACATGGTAGCCAGTTTTGTCAGCATTCTCAAAGGAATCAGCTGACAGTGGCATCCCACCTCTGCTACGGCTTCCGGACGTCCTTAAACACTGACTTTCTTTCTCAGACTCTAGAAATGAGAAATTGTGTGAAGTTTAAGTTCAGGGGTTGCAATGTGTTCATTCTTTTGCAGCATTTTATTCTTTTATGTGCATGGGGAGGATGTGTTTCTGTGTGTGCTAATGTGTCTTTGTGTGTGAGGATGTGTGTGTGTGTGTGTATGAGTGTATGTGAGTATGTGTTTAAATGTGTGTTTGTGAGTATGTATATGTGATTGTGTGTGTGTGTGTGTATGTGTGTGTGTGAATGTATATGTATATGTGTCTGTGTGTATATGTGAGTGTATGTGAATGTCTAAGTGTGTACATGTGAGTGCATGTATGTGAGTGTGTGAGTATGTGTGTGTCTGTGTGTTTGTGTGTGTGTGTCTGTGTGTTTGTGTGTGTGTGTCTGTGTGTTTGTGTGTGTATCTGTGTGTGTGTCTGTGTGTGTCTCTCTGTGTGTATCTGTGTGTGTGTGTGAGTGAGTGTGTGTGAGTGTGTGTGTATCTGTGTGTGTATCTGTGTGTGTCTGTGTGTCTGTGTGTGTGAATGAGTGTATGTGAGTGAGTGTGTGTGTATCTGTGTGTGTGTATCTGTGTATGTCTGTGTGTGTCTGTGTGTATGTGTGTACCACATAGGTGCGGGATTTTCTTTTAGGTCAGAAGAGGACATCAGACCCCTGAAATCTGGGGTTAGAGATGGTTTTGAGCCACTGTGTGGGTCCTGAGAACCGAACTGGGGGTCCTCTGTGGTACAGCCAGTGCTTTTAAAAACTGTGCTCTCATTGACCCCTTATACCTTATTTTGTTGAGGTAGGGTCTTTTGGTGAACCTAGAGTTGCTGTTGGGACTAGACTGTCTGGCCAGCAAGCTCCAGGTATCCTATTTCAGCTTCCACAGAACTGGGGCTCCAGGCTTACATCATCATGCCCAATTGAATCTTCTTCTTCTTCTTCTTCTTCTTCTTCTTCTTCTTCTTCTTCTTCTTCTTCTTCTTCTTCTTCTTCTTCTTCCTCTTCCTCTTCCTCTTCCTCTTCCTCTTCCTCTTCCTCTTCCTCTTCCTCTTCCTCTTCCTCTTCCTCTTCCTCTTCCTCTTCCTCTTCCTCTTCCTCTTCCTCTTCCTCTTCCTCTTCCTCTTCCTCTTCCTCTTCCTCTTCCTCCTCCTCCTCCTCCTCCTCCTCCTCCTCCTCCTCCTCCTCCTCCTCCTCCTCCTCCTCCTCCTCCTCCTCCTTCTTCTTCTTCTTCTTCTTCTTCTTCTTCTTCTTCTTCTTCTTCTTCTTCTTCTCCTTCTCCTCCTTCTTCTCCTTCTCCTCCTTCTTTTCTTCTTCTTCTCCTTCTTCTCCTGCTCCTCCTTCTCCTCCTTCTCCTTCTCCTCCTTCTCTTTCTTCTTTCTTCTTTCTCCTCCTTCTTCTCTTCCTCCTTCTCCTCTTCCTCCTCCTCTAACTGTACATTTTATATGTTTGAGTGTTATGTCTGTATATATGTATGTGTATCACATGCATGTCTGGTGTCTACAGAGGCTAGAAAGGGGCACAAGATCCCCCTTGGAACTGGAATTACAGACTGTTATGAGCTGACATATGGGTTCTGAGAAGCAAATATGGGTTCTCTGCAAGAGCAGTTGGTGCTCTTAACTTCTGAGCCACCTCTCAGCCCCTGAGGCAAGGCAGATGATCACTTATTTCCCACCTCAGGATGATGCTGTCAGTGTGTTTGTCAGGAGAGAGGCTGTCCCATTGAGAAGCCTCACCAGGTAAGGTTATAGGGGGAGAGGGATTAATCCCAGTCTACAGAAAAGTTCAGTCTTGTCTAATTGCACAAGGGAAAAAAACCAGGGTTTTTTGTTGTTGCTGTTATTGTTGCTTATATAGTGACAAATGTTTAGCAGATTGGAATATATATTTCAGTCCTACTAAATGTCAAATTACTGGAATGTTTCCTTGATTTCAAAACCATCTGTGCTTTGTCTTCGAAGGTGAGTGTTATACTTCTTGACATAGACCTAGCTTTCTAACCAAGGGTATGTCATATAAATATTCCACATCAGCCGAAGTGAGAAATGGTCTGCTTTTAAAATAACTGATGAGGGTAGAGAAGATTTAATGTCTGTGGATCTCATTATTATTTTGGCCTGTCCCGAAGAGGGATTTTAATGGCTCTTTGTCCACATAAATCATGCTACAGTTTTCCAGGAAAAAGCTCAAGGAAAATGAAATAAAAGAGACAGCAATAGCTTCCTCAAAAGGTTTAGTATTGGAATGTCCAAGTACAGCCCAGCAGTAGGCATAGCTATTATGACCTTCACCTTAACAACAGCCCCCTCGCCAGTGCCCATATTAGGACCTTCACCGTAACAGCCCCCTCGCTAGTGCCCAACACAGGCAATCTCGATTCATCTCCAGCTCCATCTGCATCTTCCCTCTTTTCTCTGGTCTGTTTGAAAGATCCCCTAAAACCATCTCACTTACCTATCCTTACAATACCCATGAGGATAGGCCCTGGGCCTCTGCAGCCACCATATTCCAAAGATGCTCAAGTCATTTATACTAAATGAAAAGAAGACTTGCAAAGCCTCCTCTCATGCCTCTTTCTAAACCAATGTAACTACCATGCTTGGTGCACTGTGCCGTCTGGGGTGAGGGGCCAGAGACGCATCAGTGCAGGGTCAGCGTGGGTGCTTTCACAAATGCTTCCACTCTGTGGTTGCTCAGTCCACAGATATGTAAGCCATGCGACACACAAACCACAGATGTGTTTCTTGTTTTAGAGGTTGTATTCCCAAGAACATAGTCAGTGCAGAGCCAGGAAGAGCAGTGTCACGTGATGCGACCACTGGGATCCTTTTCTTCAGTCGGGATCCCAGCAGGCTTGGCCACAACCTCTTGCAGTGCTCCAGTGTCTGTCTAAATACACAGGTTCATCTTTGTGGTTTGTTTTGAAACTTGAATGAAATACTCATGCAGGATTCACATCATGAGCCTACATGCCTCCCATTTCTGAAAGAACATTTATAACACTTCTCAGCCCTCTAGTCTCTGTTGGAATCAGACAGATTCAGGTCTGAACTTTCCCCTGTGCTTTATTTGATCTTATTCATAACTAGAGAACATGTTTGTGTCTATGTAAGGTGTGGTGTGGGCCTGTGCCTGCGTGTGCACCTTTGCATGCAGGCTAGCACTTGACACGTGGCTTATGGAGGGAACTTTTGGGACTCAGTTTTCTTTCCACCACGGGATCCAAAGATCAAACTCCCATCCTCGGTCCTTGGGGATGTACTGAAATCACTTTTACCTACTGCGTGCCTCTCTGGCCCTGAGGATGTTTGTTTGTTTGTTTGTTTGTTTGCTTTACAAGAGTACACATAATGCTATGTGCATCCTGCTGTGTCACATCAAGAGGAAGAGATGCTAAGCTGACGCTTTCCGTGAAGTTGATGTTGTCTGTTAGAGAATGTCACCCACATCCCTCCCTTAAACATTTCCTTATCAGTCCGTCACCTGACACACTCAGCCACTGATAATCATCACCCAAGTCACCTGTTTGAGCCACAAATGAATCATCAACACATGGAGCCCCTTCAGTTTTGCAAAATGGAGATACTTCTGTTCTAGATTTCATTCTGCTCTCATTGGTTAGGATCATTTGCCAATGTTCTTTTCTTGAGAGTTTCAGATCTCAGTTGAGGACCAGAGAGAGAACTCCACTCTTCTCTATTTTCTCAGGCTCACATCACGCAACACTCATGGCTGTTTCCAATGTCAGTCAGCCACTCAGGCCTTCAGTCGCATCTGCCCCGTCCTCACTATCCCATTACCTCAGCCTGGTCTAGGCCCTTACCATTTTGCCTAGATTATCTCTGACTAATTTGTATCACTTGCTTCATCATGTTCCCACACTCGTCCTGGCTTTGTAAGGACCACAGGCTGTTGCAGCACCGCCCTGGTCAAAACACAGGCTCCTACACCCCAGGTCTCGTCCCCAGTCTCCACCCCTGTATGGGAGCTTCATTTATTCAGTCACACTTTGGCAAGAGCTCTCGAGTGTTACGTGAAATACGGTGCATTATATAACTAAGGTGTTGGCACTGGTGTGCACCAGAGCTAACACTCAGCTGTGATGGCCAGGCTTTAACAGAAGGCACAGTGTGGGGAGTACACCTTAGTGGTGAGCATGGCTACAGGGACCCAAGGAAGAGGCAATTCACCTAATCCTGGAGCTCTTCACAAGGCTTCCTTGAGAGATGGCATCTTACTTGAGCCCTAGAAAGCAAGTAGACCCTCATGCCATTGGCTGGTGTGTAGAAGGGCTCCCACATCTAGATGGAACGCTTCCTCTCCGTCCATCCCCTTCAGCTTCTGAGCTGCTCTGCCATCCATTTTCATTCATTTAACAAATTTGGCTTCTCCATCATATGAACCAGGAACTTTTCAGGCTCTGAGGCATGGCAGGGAATGACCCGTTCCTTGCTGTCCAGAGTCTATGTTCAGATGGAAAGAGGCAGACAATACAAAGCAAGCAAGAATGTGCATATGACGTGCTGGAAGGTGGTGAGCCTGATGTGGCATAGAAACCACGGCGTCATGCACAACAGAGAGTAGGTGTGATTCTGGGTAGAGAGAAGGCTCCTGTGGTAAGGTAACAACATGTATGTGGGCACTTAAAATACAGAAGACCAAGGCTTGCAACTGTAAAGGTCACAGAAGCAGGAGTCTGTTTGCAGTTAGCTTCAGTGCCATGTCCTTGTGAAGGTGGAACTTCATTTCATCCTGTCAGAGCTTAGTCGCTCCTAGGATGCCAACCTCACACTGGTCTGTGAGGGAGCTTCCAGAGAGGTTTCACTGAGGACAGAAGACCCACCCTACATGAAGATGGAATCATCCTATGGGCTGGGTCCTGGGCTGAATCAAAAGGAGAAAGAGCCGGCTCAGCCTCAACATTTATCTTACTGCTTCCTGTCTGTGAATGCTATGACAGACCACCTCAAGTTCTGCTGCCATATCTTCCCCACTGTGACTGACTTCACCCTCAAACCGTGAGCCAAAACCAGTCCTTCATCTGTTAGTGTGTTCCTTGTCAGGTGTTTGTTACAGCGACTAAGATGTCTTACAGAGTGTCCCCTTCATTCACCTTTCACGTGGTCCGAAAGGCCATGTTCTCCCCATCGTTTGGGGAAGGCAAAGAACTCTGCCTGTGCTCTCTGGGATATCACCTGCTGGGAGCCTTGCTCCCAAGTCCCCTGGAGTGGGGCCCAGTTTGTTCATGAGATTACCATGCGGCAACCCTTGACTGACTGTGAAGAGGGTATGTGCAAGCTCAGGGTGAACTGCAGGTGCTGTAAGACACGTGTACACCTTTCCCTATCTAATATGAAAAGAGAATTCTCCATAGCCACCAATATCAAAGGGTGTGTGACTGCGAGGGACATTGCCATAACTGACAGCCACCTTACAGTGTGCATTCAGGAGATCCAGAGGAGCGTGTCTCCATGGTAAGAACAGGAGTGTGGCTGTCTGTGTTTCTGCAGATTGTCGTGCTGTAAGGGTGCCTGGATAAGATTGGGTGCATGACTCCCTGGAAAAGTGATTTAGGGAATTGCCATCTGTGGGTTGATTAAGTGTTGATCAGTGGTCTAATCTGCGTCTGAAGCCCTCTCAGAGCTGCTGGCAAGCAGGTCATCTAGCAGAAGAGCTGCTCAGAGATTCAGCTGGCAGTCTCACAGGGGAAGCTGAGACTCTGGGAAACAGCAAGTTGAGAAAGTATGAGTGTACACTTAGATGTTCAGCTTTTTAAAGATCATTACTCCAAATAGCTTTAAGACAAGTTCAGTATTAATCAATGAACAGGTACTTTGAAGGTATCTTACCTTGTTTTTGTTGGCTCATTTACTTTTGGACAGTTTCCTGTCTTCCGGGCTGGTCTTGAACTCAGTATGTAGCCAAGGTTGGCCCAAAACTCTCAAGACTCCTGCTTTCACTCCTGAGGCTGGAGAGACAGCTCAGAAATCAACAGCACGAATTGCTCTTGCACTGGACCTGCGTTTAATTCCCAGTACCACATGGTGGCTTATTTCCATATATAACTCCAATTCCATGGGACACAACACTCTTCTGGCCTTCTAGAGCACCCATTGTATATACATACATACATACATACATACATACATACATACATACATACAGGCAAAACCCTCATACCCAGAAAATAAAAATAAGTAATAATAATAAGTTAATAAAAGTAAGTTTTCGCCAGGCGGTGGTGGCGCACGCCTTTAATCCCAGCACTTGGGAGGCAGAGGCAGGGAGATTTCTGAGTTCGAGGCCAGTCTGGCCTACAGAGTGAGTTCCAGGACAGCCAGGGCTACACAGAGAAACCCTGTCTAGAAAAATCAAAAAAAAAAAAGTAAGTTTCCAAGTAATTATTACCTATTTAAGAATTGGCACCGCTTGGTTGTCTGTGAGGAGGGGCACACTCAAGCTCTTAGACACTTTGCTGAATATGAAAGGGTAATTTTGGGGCAGGATAGTGCTGAGATCTCAGGTGTATGCCACCGTACCTGACGGGCAAGTGTCACTCTTATTTGAGACTCAAGAAAGCGCCCAAGGCTCTGCCAGAGCCTGACCAATATAGAGGGGACTGTAACTCCAGCTGCATATGTAGCAGAGGATGGCCTTGTCTAGCATTGATGGGAGGGAAGCCCCTTGGTCCTGTGGAGGATTGATGCCCCAGTGTAGGGGAATGCCAGGGTTGTGAGGTGAGAGTGAGTTGGGGAGCATCCTCATAGACACAGGGGGAGGGGGAAGGGATAAGGGTTTGCGGAGGGGAAAACGGGAAAGGGGATAACATTTGAAATGTAAATAATGAAAACATTCAATTAAAAAAAAAAAAAAAGAAAGTGCCCAAATCAGGTATCACTAGAACTTATTTAAGTTTTCTATACAATGGATTTTCATCATATTCTTAACCTTCCCACAGTTTCTCCCCTATTGTTCCACCTGCCCAACTTCATCTTTCTGTCTGTCTGTCTTCTCTGTTGTTCTGTCTCTCCCTCCCGCCTCCCCCTCTCCCCCTCTTCCTTCTTCCTCCCCCTCCCCCACTCCCCTCCTTCTCCCCCTTCCCCTCCCCCTCTCCCTCTCTTTTCTCCTCCTCCCCTCTCTTTCTCTCCACCAAACTTAAAAACAAAAAGCATACAAAAACCATGGAGTCTGCGTTGTGGTTTTGTGTCCGGCTTGCCCTCGGTTCTGGTAGCTATACCCAGGGGTACTCCATTGGAGAGAATGGATTTTTACATCTTCAGTACGCATCAGTTGCTCATGGCCTTGTGCTTGGAGGGTGGGGTTTATTCTCACTTCCCCTTCTCAGTGCTAGGATCTTGCCTGGTTTGAACTCATTCAGGTCTTACTGTGCTTGCTGGCAGACTCTGTGAGTTCAAATGCACCTCAGCCCTGTCGTGTCTGGAAAATGCTGTGTTCTGGGTCCCTCACCACGTATGACTCTTACGGCTTTCCTCCTCCTCCCTCATACAGATCCCCAGGCTGGAGGGGAGGCGTGTGATAAAGGCATCTCATTTATGGCCAGGGTCTCTCACTGTCTGCTTGTTATCAGTTGGGGATCTCTGTATTGATTATGCTCTATTGCAGGAAGCTTGTTGGGCGAGGGTTGAGCTGTGTGCTCACCAATGGCAGAGCTTTGTGTCAAGTAGCAGGCTTTCTCCTGGGCCTACGACCCAATCTGAAATGTTTAAGGAGTCCATGGGACCCCTTTTGGCCAGTTAATCAAAAATGATGCTAACTCATTCCTGGTGTTAATGGTTTTACTCCTTCTCATATGATGTCTAATTGGGGTATCGTCTCCCCATTATATGGTAACTCCATTTAAATTTATTTTATATAGTATATATTTTAGGAAACTTCTATGGTAGATTTCCATGTGGCTTTGCACTTTTTAAGGATGAGTTTAGTATTTAAAGGTTCCAGATAACAAGTTAGTATAGATCCTGTATGGAAAGAGGCAGCATCTGGGGTCCCTGGGCTTCCTGAGCCCTCAGACAATGCTACCATGCTATTCTGCTTGTTCCATTGACCTCTACTGATGGTGCAAAGCATGGTGGGTAAGCATGCTGTGGGTATGGCTCGCTGGTGTGGACTTCCTGTTAACAGTGGTCTAAGTAGTAATACTGTCGATGAAACAGTGAGAATTCACTGACACTCAACCCTGAGCGCATATATATATATACATATATATATATATGTATATATATATACACATATACATATATATATGTGTGTGTGTTATGTATATGTATATATATATGTATATATATATATATATACATATATATATATATATATATATATATATATATATATATATATAAAGTATCTTATGCACCAAGCACTTCCACATACTAAAGTATAATAGTTTTCTGTAGAAAAAGTCATGGAATTGAAATACAAACATTTTATCTAAAAGGAACAGCTACAAACTATCCTTCTCTTAGGAAACGAATTAGGTAAGCCTGTTACAGGCAGGAAAGGAGTTCACTTCTAGCCAGCAATAAACTTAAGCTTTCAAATGACACTGAACTTTGGAAAATCTGCATCTTACTTGTGAACCAAAGACTTCCTGAAAGTCTGGAGGATGTTCTTTATGAGAGCTCTGCTCGTTAGGTGGACGTTCACAAACGTGATACTGACGTAATGAGGTGCGTCCGTCCTGGGAAGAGCCACTGAGTCGATGAGCAGCACATCAAGTGGCCAACCATGAGTGGACACAAGTGCACCTGAAGGTTTAGCGCAGGCCAGCAGGCTTCATGTCACACAGTACAAAGAGCTTGGTGGCATGCTTTCTGAGTCCACATCATAGTCACAAAAGAAAGCAGCACTTGTCACTTGCCACATTCTGACATAGTCTTGGAGGAGAATACCTACACAGCCATCTAAAAGGCCGGGGAAAAAACTATCTCATTTTCTGGTTGTGTGTTCATGAGGCCAGACTGTCAGTGAGGGAGAAAAAGCAGCCTGCCCTAACTTGGACAGAGAAGGTGAAACCTCACTGTTTTAACCCAAACATAAGGAATCTGCATCACAAAGATTATAGTTGTTTTATAAAGTATGAGTATCTATCCCATGAAGAATAAATGGCTTAGGGGGTGGTCACATGGCTCAGCTTTCTCTCTCAGAGGACCTGAGTTCAGTTCTCAGGACTCCTATGGTACAACTCTAGTTGCAGGGGATCCACCTTGGACATACGTGGAGCATTTATGTGCATGCATTCAAAAGATTCACACACATAAGTAAATAAGTCTAAAAGCAAGTTGTTTGTATCAATATGCAATTAATTTCTCACTATTAATTTTAAATAAATATTTGAATACAATGTGATAGTTTGTATATGCTCAGCTCAGGGAGTAGCACTATTTGGAGATGTGGCCTTGTTGGAGTAGGTGTGGCCTTGTTGGAGTAGGTGTGGCCTTGTTGGAGTAGGTGTGGCCTTGTTGGAGTAGGTGTGGCCTGTTGGAGTAGGTGTGGCCTTGTTGGAGTAGGTGTGGCCTTGTTGGAGTAGGTGTGTGACTATGGTTTAAGACCCTCATCCTAGCTGCCTGGAAGTCAATCTTCCAGTAGTAGCCTTCAGATGAAGATGAAGAACTCTCAGCTCCTCCTGCACCATGCCTGCCTGGATGCTGCCATGTTCCTGCCCTGGTGATAATGGACTGAACCTCTGAACCTATAACCCAGTCCCAATTAAATGTTGTCCTTAGAAGAGTTGCCTTAGTCATGATGTCTGTACACATCAGTAAAACCCTAAGACATACTCCTATTCCCATTTTTAATTTAGTAAACATCAGAAGAGATAAGGTGACATAAATTATCTACTTAGAGTATAAAGTAGACTCTGAGATCCTCAGGGTGACACGGGTGACACGGAGTCTGAAAGTCCCACGGTCTGCAGTCAGCATGATGGCAATCCAGGGCAGCGGGTTACCAGGATAGCTCTAGTGTGAGTCTCAGAGACCCAGGAACCATGAGAGCAAATTTCAGTTTCAATCCAAGGCTGAAGATGGGAGAGGGGTGTTCCAGCAAGGATACAGTCAGAGAGGGGCCCCCTTTCTTAGTCCCTGGTGCTCCTCAGGCCTTCAGCAGACTGTGTGAGGCTGTGGGCAATGCAGAGAGCAATGGGTTTCCCACAGTCTCCTGATTCCGCTGTTGATCCCTTTCATGAATGCCCCTAAGACAGACCTAGAGGAACACAGACTGGTTATGTTTCTGGTTCCCCAGAGCCCACTCATGTTAACAGATAAAATTAATCACAGGAATAAATAAATGAATCAGAAAAAAAAAAAAACTTTTGCTTTACCTGGTCACGTGATTGACAATAGACAATAGGAATCTATGTACAATCCTAGACAATAGGAATCTATGCACACCCATAGACAGACACTTTTCCAATGTAAAAGTGAGAGCATAAGTGAGCCACAAGCCCCATTCCGTGATCAAAGAATGCTGTGAAGTCTGTTTCTGTTGTATTTCTTCCCTGTGGCCTGTTCTTTCTCGCTCTCCCTGTAGCAACTCCCATCTTGTGTTTTCTGTGTCTGTATTTTCTCCTCTCAGACATGTACTTATGAGACATGAGCTTTGCTCTCTGCAGTATCTGTATCATCTTCACACACAGTAGTGGGGTATTTAGATGTCTTCCTGTTTTTTATCTTAACACCATTCACAAGCTCCAGCCACGTTACCACATGCCAGTGAGAAAGGCAAGACAGACCATTTGACAGACAGACAGACCTTCCATTCTTTTGCCATGCACAGGCACTTTCATATAAGATGCATGAAAAGACATCTTAAAGCTATAAGATCTATACAGCTTACTACAAGACTATTTTGCCCCTTTGTCTCAAAGCTCATGCCATCCAACGGTATTGTCTATAGTCTCAGTGGGACACTTTAAGTTCGGAGAGTCTTCTAGCAATGTGATCCGGGCTCCGGGGATTCTGAATCTTGACTTCACTGCTGTAGAAGTTAAAAACAGTGTCTATTTCTCGGCACTGACAGGAGGATTTAAGTGATTTTCTGTCAAGTGCTGGACACTGTGGAAACATTACTTGTGTTTTTGTTGAATTAGATGCAGACAGAGGAGAGCCACTGAGAATCCTGCCTGTTCTTGTGGCACATAGCCACCCTTTCCTGTAGAGCACCTCTCCCCATAATCTGCAGGAGAAGCTGATGTGGTAATAAAGCATCATGTAGTGACTGGTGAGATGCAGTGGCACAGCGGTGTCATGTCATGATCTCAATAGCTACACAGAATGCTGAAGAATTTTGCCTAGGGATGTGGCTTAGCTGGAAGAGTGCTTGCCTAGCATAGTCAGGCCCCAGGGTTCAATCCCCAACATCACATAAACAGGGCCTGAAGGCAAATCCCTGTTTCCAGTACTCGGGAGACAGAGACAGGAAGATCAGAAATCCAAGGTCAGATGCATTGATTTGAGTAGATTTGAGGCCAACATGAAACCTTACCTCAAAAGAAAAGAACATTATATTAAATATTTTAGGTAGCTGCTGGAATTCTGTCAGTGTGAGAAGCCAGATGTGGTGATACACACCTGTCACCCGGCCACTGAGGAGGCTGGGGGAGGAAGATAGAGAGCTGAGGCTAAACTAAGCTGTGAAGTGAGACCCTGTCAAGAACAGAGATTCATAGGTCCCGAAGAATCAGGAGCTATATAGACAAAGACAATAAAGTGGTAATCCCTTCCATATTAAATGTAGTAAGCTGCCCCACCTATTGGGGCTCCAAAGCCATTCTCATTTCCACTGAAGATGTTTTCCGTAGGCACAGAGCAGTTCAGTATAGTGTAGTGCACACTCCAGTGTAGTGTTTAGAGTGCACACAAGGTGCTGGTTTTCATCTCCAGTGCCTTAGCGAGCACAGTGGCTCCACATGCTTTTAACCTCAGAACTGGGGAGGCAGGGATGGACAGATCACTGGAGACTGCTGGCCAGCGAGGATAGCCAGATTTAGTGAGCTCTAGTCACAGTGTGAAACCCTGTCTCAAAAAGATGAGGGCGAGTGATTGGGGAAGACACTGATGTAGACTTCTTGTCTCCAAAACACACACGTGCATGGGTGTATACAGGTGCCCCTCAGATACACATGCATGCACAGGGGAAAGGGCTGTTTATACCCAGGCATGCTGGTACATGCCTGTAATCCCAAAACTCAGGCAGTGAGGGCTGGAGGTCAGGACTCAAGGCCAGCCTCAGTTCTATAGTACATGTGAGGTCACCCAGGCCACATGAGACCCTGACTCACAAAGCAAAACAAACCTGCAGTAACAGAAGAGAGTGTTAGTGGCTCCCTGCTCTCTCTTGGACACAGGAAGCAGATGGACAGTGCCAGGAGCTGAGAGGTCACGGGAGCTGGGTAGTCTCTCGGGGCTTTCCACAGCTAGGTAATCACTGACAGGGAGCCAGTGTCTTCCCTGTGTCTCCTCACCACTGGGAAGATGGCGTTCGGGAAGTGCTAACTAAATGTTGGGGCGAGAGGAACATGACAGATGGAAGAGCCTTGAAGGAGATGCCTCCTCACTTCAAAACGGCTGAGCGGTACTGTTCAGTGTTTCCCTTATACAAGTCCCTGGCTCCTTTCTGGGGAGAGAATGCTGTTGAAATTACTTATTTCTCAGATGGGTGCTCTGGGGAGCAGCCAGGTTAACGCCGAGCTGTGAATTTCACAAATACTCTTGTTTAGCATATAATCTATTTAAATAGAACCATTCAACAAAACACAAACATGATAATTGGTGCAATTTTTTTTTTTTGTGACACACAGCCTAGAAGAATATGTTGGTTTTCTTTCCTTTTTCTTTTTAATCTCAGCATAGTCAGAAGTCTGGCGGCATAATGGCTAAAGCCCAAGGTGAAGCCTCAGATAGAAACACAGACAGAGCACCGCTGAGCCTCTCACACTTCACAGCGCAGCCCTGGACAGAAGTACTGTCCTGGCTAAGACCTAATCACTGCCAGTACCTTCTGATCACAGGATTGGATTTAAAAGAAACAGCCAGAGTACCACAGTTGCCTTAATTATTCCTGAGTGTTGATTAAAATGATCATTTACTGAATATCTCAATGTTTTGTATCAAAAAAAAAAAACCCATGAAATTAAAAATATGGCCTCTTAGTGTTATAAAAATATATTTTGAAAAATATTATTTATTTATTTATTTATTTATTTATTTATTTTGCTTATTCACTGAACATTCTGCTCACTGCCACCTCCTGGAGATTGGGGGAGGAGGGGACAGCTAGAGATTTTAGAAGTGATTTCCTGCTTTTTCTCACTGTGGTTTGCAGAAAGAGCAAGGTCAGATGAATGTCCTCGAGTGTTTGAATTTTGGTTTTCTGTTTGTTTGGTATTATATTTTATTTTGTAAGGCCCAAGGATGTTGGTGTGCTTCTCTGGCTAAGGAATTTAAGACTGAGACAAATCCGTTCTAACCCCGCACACTCCTGCTACCCTGAGAGCTCTCACAGAAGGGACAAGCTGAGACCACTGAGACCACTTACCTAAGTAAGTGCTTGGCTGAGGCCCCTGCTTGTACACCGAGACCTGGTGCCCCATGGGAAATCTGATGTTTTTGAATTCATCTCGACCCTCGGATGCTATTGGAATGAAGCAAGCCGTTCCTCTGTCAGGCGGGTCTCAAGTGAGGCAAGTGAAGTAAGCCGAGGAGGAGATACTTCATCTCAAACAGGACGGGTGGGAACGTCAAGATGCCACGTGGCCCCAGGTGACTTCTCCCGTCTCGGCTCTGAATGGGCCACGTGGCAAAGTACAGGTGCTTTTGGATGTTCACCTGACTATTTCAAGATTTCTTTGACAAATTAGAGGAAAATGTCTAGACTAATGCTTCTGTTGTAAATGTACGTGATTTCCAAACTGAATCCTAGATCCTAGGAGCCTCTGGCAATAAGGAAGACTTGTACGTTTGCGTACACCGTAATGCTGCATGTTTAACCAGTTCACAAATGCTAACCAATAGCATAAACCGCATAGGTAGATATACCTGAGCTCAAAATAACTTAGCTAAGCCACATAAGTAACAGCAACTTCTGTTGTTTATATTTCCTCACCGATAAATGGCTCATTACAGTTCCTCTTTCAAGTGCTCTGAGAGGAGGTAAATATGATAACTTGAGGTGTTGGCAAAGTTGCAGAAGCAGAGTCCCGAGTAATGACTGTTTTTGTTCTGAGCTATATAGCAGTACTTGGGAAAGAGTCAGCATGGCCTCTGCTTTCAGGAGAAGCGCGCTTACTGAGGTAGGACACACATGCACGAAAACTTTAATACACTGCAACACTGCAGCTGCACATCGCAGTGGTATTTAGCAAGTCCAGTCAAAGCATTAAAAACAAGTGAACTGGGATTCCAGCTCTGAGCAAGAGTGTGCTGCAGCCCAAGAATGAATGGTGCCAGGGAAAGACAATGTGCTCAGGTCCTTGGGGATAAGTCTGGAGTTTATTTCTGGAGCCTCTTTGTTCTCTATAGCTAGTTTCTTCAGATGCGTGACTAACAGAATAGAAAGACAAAGCCAAGTGCAGATCTCTTTCTGTCTCCCCGTCTGCTGTCTCCACCCTCTCAGTTCTGCTCCAGAAGCCTTCATCACCTTGAGCTCTGGCCCTGCCAGACTCCCCATGGTGAAGATCCCAGGCTGTGCTGCCCCATCACACTCAGCTCCTCAGGACCTGGGGAACCTTCACAGCACAGCTCTCTGGGCTCTTCATTTGTGTCCCTCCTTTCTCTTGGGGACCACAGCCTTTCGCTGTTTGTCACACAGCGTTTGACCTTTGTCCTGTAGGGAGTAAAGGTGGTTAGTCCCCTGCCAGTCCATTTTGGCCTAAAGTCAAGGCCCCATTGATTTCCATGAAAAGGCACCGTGCCTCTCGCACTCGCTTCTAGAACTCATCTGTGGGAAGTCGGTCTAGGAATCTGGCAGCTGATCGTCAAGGGGAGGCAAACAATAAAAACTTTCCCAGTCAGGAAGATGTCATCCTGTAGCCATGTTGACTGGACATTCCTCGGATATTCAGACAGAATTGGTTAGCAGTGGCAGATGATAGGATGGTAGCAATTTATGAGGCATGGTCACCAGCAAAACTGCACTTACTTAGGTGGGCCAGGCAATTGCCTGTGTAACAAAATGCATTTTCTAAGGTATCTAAAAGCAGTTTTGTCCTAATGGCCATGAGTGTCCATTCCTCAGGACCCCTTCCCTCACAGAGATCTCTTGCTCCTCTGCTCCCTTCTCAGAGCTCTGCTGATCTCCACTCATGTCTTCTATTCAGTGCCAATGGCTTTCTTCTTAAAAGCATCTAAATCTAAAACCCATTCCTCTATGAGGAGAGATGGCTTGGCAGTTAAGCACACCCGGTGCACCACGGAGGGCATGAGTTTGATTCCCAGCACCCTCATGCTGGTTCACAGTAGCGTGTAAGTCCAGAGCCCTTCTGCAAGTCTGATGCCTGTTGCAGGAAATATTAAAAAATATGAACCCACCAACTCTCATCAGGGCTAGGCCACACACTCAATCCTGCCACTGCCAACAACTCTCTAAAGCTAGTCCCTGCGCCAGGTTATCTCACTTGCTCAGTCTCTCAGCCCACCAACTCGATGACCCTGCGAGGTCACCTGGCTCCCACGGGGCCATCTCTTGGATGCCCCTCACCCCCCCCGAGTTTCTCTCCCTTTTACACAACACCCCACACACCCCTGGTTAGCCATCTCAACACCTAATTACTCAATAGAATCAAGACTCTTAATGCTTAATTAGCCAATCAGATTTATGTATCAATAATAACCCAATTTACAAGATGCCAATACAATAATTTCAGAGCCAAATGATAATGATAAAGCTTTAACCCAATTATTCTAACCTTTTGATAACACCACATTGGCCTCCATTCTTGTTCTCTCTCACCTTCTGAGACCTCTCTCTCTGTCAACTCCTTGCTCTGCCTCCCTTCTCTTGGCCAAAAACAAGCCTCCCACTGCCCTAATGTGATTGGACAGAGAAAATCCTGCAACAGATGCCCTTCTTGCCTCCATGAACACTAGCCACACTGTGTGTGTGTGTGTGTGTGTGTGTGTGTGTGTGTATGTGTGTGTGTTTGCGAGTGTGTTCACACACATGCACACAGGTAAGTGCTTATACACATAAAATAAAAATAAATCAATCTTTATTTGACAATTTTTTTGTAAATTGTTCATGTCCCATAAATATTATTCCATCTGGATCTGGAGAGTTGAAATTATTTAAACAAGTCAAGCAGTGTTCAAAGAACATTGCACACACTATGCAATCTTTTGGGATAGATTCTGCTTTGAGATCTGATGTGCCCAATGGATGTATCTGGAGGATATATCATCCTTAGTGAAGAAACCCAATCACAAAAGAAGTCACTTGATATGCACTCGCTGATAAGTGGATATTAGCCCAGAAACATAAAATACCCGATACAATTTGCAAAACAAAAGAAAATCAAGAAGAAGGAAGACCAACGTGCGGATACTTCATTCCTCCTTAGAATAGGGAACAAAATACCCATGGAAGGAGTTATAGAGACAAAGTTTGGAGCTAAGTTGAAAGGATGAATCATCCAGAGACTACCCCACCTGGGGATCCATCCCATAATCAGCCACCAAACCCAGACACTATTGCATATGCCAGCAAGATTTTGCTGAAAGGACTCTGATATAACTGCCTCATGTGAGGCTATGCCAGTGCCTGGAAAACACAGAAGTGGATGCTCACAGTCATCTATTGGATGGACCACAGGGGCCCCAATGGAGGAGCTAGAGAAAGTACCCAAGGAGCTAAAGGGATCTGCAACCCTATAGGTGGAACAACATTATGAACTAACCAGTACCCCTAGAGCTCGTATCTCTAGCTGAATATGTAGCAGAAGATGGCCAAGTTGGCCATCATTGGGAAGAGAGGCCCCTTTGTCTTGCAAACTTTATATGCCCTAGTACAGGGGAACGCCAGGGCCAAGAAGTGGGAGTGGGTGGGTAGGGGAGCAGGGCGGGGAGAGGGTATAGGGAACTTTCAGGATAGCGTTTGAAATATAAATAAAGAAAACATCTAATTAAGAAAAAAAAAAGATCTGCTGTGCCCAATGGAGAAGTAAATAGATTCATCAAGATCCCCCAGTGGTGGAGCTGGCTCTGAACCTAGGGTGTTTCTGCCTAGGGTGTAGCTGCCTTTCTTGTCGCTGGGATAAAACACACCAAGAAAAGCAATCCCAAAGGTTTTCTTTATGGTCACAGCTCAGCATTGAGAAGTTAAATCAGCAGGATCTTGAAGCATCCCATCTGTGGTGGGTTGAAGAAGAATGGTCCTCATAGGCTCATAGAGTCGAATGCTTAGTTTACAGGGAGTGGCACTGCTTGAGAAGGATCAGGGGTGTGGCCTTGTTGGAGGAAGTGTGCCACTGTGGGTGGATTTTGAGGTTTCCAAAGCCCAAGCCGACCCAGTATCTCTCTCTTCCTGCTGCTTATGGATCCAGATGTAGAACTCTCAGCTACTTCTCCAGCATCATGTCCTCCTGCATGCTGCCATGCTTCCTGCCATGACGATAATGGACTGAAACAATGAAACTGTAAGGTAGCCCCCATTAAGTGCTATCTTTTATGAGTCATTATGGTCATGGTGTCCCTTCACAGTAATTAAACCCCGACTACGACCATCATAATTATGAACAGAGACGCTAGCACATGCTGCTGTTCACTTCCTTTCTCCATTTATGCAGCCCAGGTTACCAGCCAGGGAATGGTACCCCCCAAAGTGGGCAGGTCTTCCCACCTCCGTTAACAGACAAGATGCTCTCCTACCCCTACACGTTCAGAGCCCATCTCCCAGGTGATGCTAGGTTTTGTCAAGGCAACTGTTAATGCTATCACAGTGTCCACATGCTGATGTCTCTGAAGAAGCCCTAGATGTTCTTCTCCTATGTCCTGGCAGTTTGGACTTCAGCCTTCCACTGAGTGACCCCTCAACAGCTGATAACATTAACCCATGCCTCTAATTAAAGTGCTGCTAATTCTGACTACACTACAGGCAGTATGTAATAATATAACTGCTAACAATTCTGTCAGTGGGAAACTACTTAAAAAATGAGATAACATCAAGGGAAAAATCAGTTTTAAATGACTAAATAATAACCCCAGAGAAGCCATAAAAGTGCAGCTCTTTAATGATGCTAATTCTTTAAAGAAATTAGCCTCTGCTTTTGTTTGTTTGCCCTTATTGTTTGGAAAAATGACTCAGGCTCTCTCCCTCACTGTAGAGTGCTGGCCAGAGACACTTAGACATTTGGGTCTCTACCCCCTCTGTAGCCTCGTTTGGATTAGAAGAACCCTGATGTTTCAGCTCTTAGCGCCTGACACCAGAATATATACTCAGTTAATTGTGTGGTGAATAATTCACCTGAAGTCTGCCTCCTAGTGCACAGACTTTGTTTTCCACAGAAGTTTGCCAGCTGTGAACTCAATGTAATGCAGAACTCGATGGAGATCGTAACACACGTCCTCTGTCTCGGCACTGAACTTGCAGGCAGCTCCTGAAATGTACCTTCCTCGGTGAGCAGCACCGCTTTGCTGTGGTTGCTCGAGGAATGCCTGGACCCCACAAACTTCCCTTTGGGGAAAAAAATTAGAAACTACATCCACTATAGCTTCTCAAACTCTTCCTGCTTCAGCCACACCAATTAATATACAACATCCCCTAGCTAGCAGACTCAACAATATCCAAAAACAACTGACACAGGGGAATTGTCTTCCTTATAGACTTCTTCCCTGGCAGAATAACCTGTGACCTGCCTCAAGCCGTCCCACATGTACATAAAGATACAGATTATCTTGCATGATAGTCACTTGACTGCCACTGGGCACTATGTTAGTCAGGATTCTCTAGGAGAGCAGAATGGGTAGAATGTGTGTGTGTGTGTGTGGTGTGGTGTGTGTGTGTGTGGTGTGTGTGTGTGTGATGGATATTTGGGTATTTGTTAGAATGGTTCACAGGCTGTAGTTCAGCTACTCCAGCAATGGCCGTCCACCAACAGAAGGTCCAGGAATGCCCTAGTTGTTAGTCCATGAGTCTGGGTGGCTCGGCTGGCCTTCAGAGGATGCTGGAATCCTAAAGAAGTCGACTGTCGTACCAGTGAAGGGAATGGACTGGCAGGCAGGCAGAGAGCAAGCTTCCTTCTGCTGTGTCCTTAGATAGGCCGCCAGCAGAAGACATGGCCCAGATTATAAGTGGGTCTCCCCACCTCAAAAGATCCAGATTAAAGGTGGGTCTTCCTGCTTCGAGTGATTTAATTAAGGAAAATCCCTCATAGACTGGGTTTTAGTTAATCTAGATATCGTTGGCAAGAAATAACAGCCGTCACAGGCATACTGATATTAATAATGATTTGTGCCTATACTGTGCATTGTATGATGGGACAGCAAGTGTTGACATAATCAATATTTTATCTGTAAGAGTGCACCCCAGCCTTGTTCCCAGTTTTCCTAATTTTAGCACCAGGAATTTTCTAATGTCTTAATACCCAGGAACCTCGCTGTTCTGGGGCATCAGGGCAGCTTTCTTGAAAGATACCTCTGAACTCTTAAGACTGTAGAGCTGCAGTGTCGGGCACACATGTCTGCTGTCATATAAAGGGATTCTGTGCTTCATAGCTGCCGACACTCGGAATGTGGGCAGTGTAATCGAGGACCTGCGTTTTCAGTGTAATGAACTGGAATTTAAGTAGCATATGCCTCCGGCGGCTTTCATGGGACAGCATGACTCTAGACAATGTCACAGAGCTTTGTGCGGCAGTCTGGAGCTTCGAGTTTGTCCATTGTCATACCGACAAGATAATATAATGAAATCGTCAAGAAGATCAGTGAGACCCATCTTACCTCGTTCAGGTGAGAGGGCAGAAGCTGTGATGACCTGGCCGAGTTTCAGCTTTGAACACATCATACTGAAATCACTGCAGTAACTAGTGTGTTCTGGTCTTGCCATGTGGCATAAACAACTGTGGGTTTTCAGATGTGAATTTTTAGACCACAGCATGTTGATTCAGTAAATGAAGGTGTTCTACTAAGGCTCAACCTACAATGAGAATTCTTTACAAAGCTTTATTCACCCTCAAGGAAAACTCAAGGAACTGAAACTGCTTTATTATATCAAAGCAAGCAGTCAGCAGAGAGAAAAAAAAATGGTCTTACATCCTAAGGGAGAAAGAGAATTGAAGAATGTTGACATGAAGCATCTGTCCAACATCAAAGCCGTGGGTTATAAATGTTATAGATAACCAATCATCCCAAATCCACAAAGGCAGGAGCTGAGAGGCATTAGAACATCAGAAATGGCAAAGGAACCCGCAGCACGGAAGGAGCTGGAGCTGGGGCAGAGTGCCATCCAGCCTCAGGGTCAGGAGACTTGCTGTCCTCATGAAGAGTAATGAGCAGGCCCAGCCCAGGCACTGATGTGCTGAGGCGGCAGCAGCCCGGGACATTGCAACATTGTTGCATATGCAGTAGTAAAGAGCTCAGCTAGAGTTTTAAATGTCAGAACCAAACACAACTCTCACTTGTGTGTGCCCACTTATGAATTCTTTGGCGTTGTCCCACTTTCTAAAGAAAAGATGAAGTTTTAAATTCCCAAGTGACTTTCTACTAAGTCGGCCTGATGATAAAAACAAGAGGTCTTCTTGCACAGTGCTTACAGAGGGCGTCTACTTAGTGGCCATTTGCAAAGTCCTGAGTGGTCATTTTCTTTTGGATGTTAATCATCTTCAGTTGCAAGATATCTGAACCCTTCCAGGCATTAAAGAATATCAAGATTTTGCTGCACATTCTTGCTGTGTGCTTCTGTAGCACGTCCAGGCCATTACTGCACTGGACCAACAGCAAGCACACATTATGGGTAGCTGGGAAGATCGAGTAATGACAGAGTAAACTTTAGTTCCACCAGAGCCTAGTTTGGTGACCAGGCTTGCTGTTACAAACCACGGTTGAGGTGTGAGTGACCCCCACATAGCTGCCCCACTGCACAATCCCACCGACATGGAGACAGACCTCCTGAATGCTGCATCATGAGCCAGCTTTCCATTAACCTCCCACTTCCTGTGTGTGTGTAGCATTTGCCATGACCCCTTGCTGTTGGTGGAGGCAACACCTGGAACTTTAGCTGAGGGTCTCCTGACCTCCTGACTTCCTGACCCGCTTTCTTCCATCACTGGGGATATGAGTGGCTCTGTTGTCATTGCCACAGACCTGGTACCACTGGGTGTTTTGCTCTGGTTGCCATGGCTACGGGAGCAGAGTCTAAAATAGCACCATGTTATTGAGGAAAACATTGGCATACACCAGGTAGAAATCAGTTTCTGAAGCTGCCTTGAGTAACAGCAGAAGCTTCCAGAAGGCTGAGTGTAAGTTACAGGAGGCCTCTTTGTGGGGAACTGTAGCTGCCACGTGGATAATTACTGCCGTCTCCAGAAAGAGAGTCCCTGTAATGATCCATCCAACACATGTATGAAGATTACCTTGCACGTGTCAGGCATTAAGCTTGGTGCCGGGAGTATAATTATGATGGTTGCTAGGTCGGGGCCCTTTAAGATGCTGGAGCCCCCTCCCTCCCCGCAGCCGTCCTCTGGAACAGCTGTGAGCCAGCTGTTGATGCTGTGGTCTTACAGTTCCTGATTTATGATCCTACTCAGTGCCTGACTCCTCCTTATTCCCTGTCATGTGGGCTGTCCCAGACTGAAGCATGCGGGAGGGTGTAAAAGTCAGGTATTTTCCTTCGGGGATTTCTCTGGAGGTTCCCCAGATTTCCCCCACCATTCATCTGCATTAGCACACTCTTCCTTCTATTACTTCAAGCTTTTATATTTTATTTTTTGACCATGCCTCACTGTATGGCCCTGGCTGAACTAGAACTTACTGTATAGACAGGTTGGCCTTGACTTACAGGTTTTTGCTTTCCCAGTGCTGAATCAAAGGCATTTGCCATGGGGAGGTGCTCCTCATGCCTCCTGCCTTTTGCTTTATTAAATATTTCATAAGATGCACCCTCCCTCCCCCAGGGCTTCCCATCCCCCACCCCTTCACACGTGACTCTGTCCCTTTTGGTTTTTTTGTTTTGTTTTGCTTTATTTTGGTTTTTTGTTTTGTTTTGTTTGTTTTTGTTTTTGTTTTTGTTTTTTGGTTTTTGGTTTTCGAGACAGGGTTTCTCTGTATAGCCCTGGCTGTCCTGGAACTCACTCTGTAGACCAGGCTGGCCTCGAACTCAGAAATCTGCCTGCCTCTGCCTCTTGAGTGCTGGGACTAAAGGCGTGTGCCACCATGCTGGCTGGTTCTAAACACTCTTACAGGGTATGTATTATGAATGGAGAAACTGAGGCACAGAGATTACTTAACTTGGCACATTATCACAGCTCTTAAGTGTGGCAGTAGGATTTGAACCCTCAAGAGTCTGATACCAAAAGCTGTCCTTGTTAAAGTCACTGTAGGGAGGGCCACGGCTCCACACTCCAGTGACACTTGGAACAATACTCTTTGTTCAGTTTGCTCTGTATATATACACATATATACAGAGCAAACTGAACAAATATATATATATATATATATATATATATATTTTTTTTTTTTAAAAGGGCAGACCTCACTCCACTATGAGCACCTTGGGGTTGTCGGTGGTAACTTGTTCTTACCTGGCCTCACTCCACTATGAGCACTTTGGAGCTGTCTGTGATAATTTGACTTAACCTGACGGCTCACATGCTTGTCACATGCTATAAGAACAAGAGTTCAGGGTGCCAGGGAGTGACTGAAAATCCACTCAACTACGTCTCAGGCATAGTGACCTTAGCTTCTTCCTTTGCAAGCTGGGACTAACAGAGCTGTTCCCAGGGGCAGGATACTTTACTGTCCAATAGCCCAGAATTTGGCAAATGATAGGCTTCAGCAAGTTACCAGTTCTTGTCTGTATTGTTTGAAGCCCTCTTACAGGACTTTCTCTTGAAAGTACAAGTGGTTTCAGAAATCTGGAGCCATTAGTCTAAGCTAGCCCCTCACGCTGAGGACAGTGGGGTCCAGTGGCCATTAGTCTAGGCTAACCCCTCAAGCACGGTATGGTGAGGTCCAGTGGCATAAGAGCCACCTGCTATGTCGTCGGGTCTCTATACAAGAGACCTACCTTCCCTTCCTGCCTCCCTCTGCTGTGCCACCGTCAGCAGCTTCACTCACCCATTCAATGCCCTTGCTACTTCCTAGTCAACCCACAGGTTTTTTGACAGAGATAAAGTAAGTGGCAGCTTTCCCTTTGGCTCCAGGGCTCAGAATCTGCACATCCCCAGCAGTGTCCTTCAATGATGGCCTGGTCCATGATGCACTTGGCTAGACCTTGGGGTTCCCAGACATGCTATCAGTGTATACTCTGTGGGTGTCTCAGTATCAGGCTAACATTTGAACCCACAGACTAATTGAGTTCTCCCCTCCCTACAGTGGGGTTCCTTCAGTCAGATGAAGAATTGACAGGGACAACAAGCCTCAGTCAACCTTGAGTTGGGGCATCATTCCTGTGCTGCTTTGAGGCTCAGTTAGGGACAAAGAGCTCTTCCTGGGTCTGGTCCTCCAGCCTGCAGCCCGGGACTTACACCATTAGCTGTCTTAGTTCTCAGCGTGAGGGGGCTGACTGAACTGGATCGATTCTTCAGCTTTCCTGCGTCTGTGGAACTTGGGTCTTCTCAGACTCCATTACCACACAAGGCAATTCCTTCTAACAAATGAATTCATTGATTTCAGTTCATCAGAGCAGGGTCTGGCTATGTAGCCCTGGCTGACCTTGAACCAGCAATCTGCCTTAAGCTTCCAGGTGCTGAGATTGCAGGCATATATGGATGTGTAGATCTTTGTGTTTCTGTTGGTTTGGCTACTCTTGTCTATAATCACACTCCAAATTCAGCATGGACCCTCCCTCCCCTTCTCACACGGAGATCCTGCCAGGCAGTCTGGGAGTGAGGAGCTCTCCAGGTAATGGAGGCTCTCTAAGCTGAGAGCAACTGAGCTGGAAAAAAGCCCTCTGTGGGCCTTGCCAGGGAGGACAGCGTCACTTGAACGTGAACAGGGTTACACTCCTAAGTCACGACTGTTTGAGACAGCGCACCTTCCTGGTGGTCACAAGCTGCAACTGTGTACTCTGAATCCATCGAGGTTCTTACCTTGATATGAGAACATCTTAGCTTGATGAGGGTAACCTCTACTCAACCTCATTTCCCATCTTCAAAATAGATTTAGTCGTTGGTATTCCAGGGGAACTGTGGGGCTCATATAGATGTTAGTGGTCATGAAGCAATATGAAATACTAAGTAATATCCCATCTGCTGGGGGTTTGAATAATATTCAGAGGCAATATTCCCACTTGTTCAAATTTAAAAACTATTCCCTGGGTAGGATGACCCTGGCAGCAAGCTGTTTGAAAACATTGCCACCGACACGTCTAAACTGTGTAAAGAGACGAGCGAGCTGGCTGGAGAAATAGCTGAGGAATTGAAACGCTTGTGCTCGAAGAGGACGGGAACACCCACATGTCGGTCCACACATAACTCCAGTTCCAGGCAGTCCTCCCCTGATCTCCTCAGGCACTGCAAGACTGATGAGGATGTACCAATGACTTCTGGACGTATAAAATACTAATTTGTTAATTCCACTAATATATATTGGGTGCCCACCAAATCTGTGATCCAGAGAGGATGCTACAGACACTCAAATGAGTAAGACAGGCACAGTTCCTGTCCCTAGGGAGGGGGCATGATCAACCTGGAGATAGCTGTTGGGCAGAACCATGCCCACAGGGGTGGAATGAGCAATTTAAAACAGAAGGCAATGTTTCAATCCTGGGAAGAGCCCCTGCCTCATGGAGACTAGAAACGACCCTCCAAAAGCCCTCTATCGGTAAAGAGAGAAGTATAATTAACCTAGTGTTTCCCCTTAATAATATAGGTCTGGCCCATGGAGACCTGTGCCAGTAACCAGGTACAGATAGTCACCCCGGTGGGAGAAAGCACAAAGACTGAACGTCGTAGCTTGCTCCAGCAGGTGATTAGCCAGAGAAGCCCACAGTGCAAATTCAGAGACGCTGACCGTTCACATGTGGTAGCTTAATGACAGTAGGGAAGAGAACTTGGCCTCAAAGCTGGATACAAGGCAAAGCTTTTGTTCTTGGAACTAGTAAGAGTTTAAGAAAGTCAAGGCTCAAAGGCAGGCAAGCCACAGAGGCCCACTGTATGAGTGGGTAGGGATGGAGCTGGGAAAGGTGGTGTGTGGACCAGCACACAGGGCCCAGACTCTTGATGGCAACACGAAGAGAAGGGTGTTCACTAACCTCATGTGAGTGACTCAGTGGCTTGCTTTCCCCCTGGACTAATTTCAGTATTGTGGCAGCAAAGAAATCAGTTAACCCAGGGGTTCTTTAAACACTTCCCACCTGGGGAAGCAGCCAAGGGGAGATGAAGAGGAAGGAAATAACCGCTCACTGCCACTAGGTTCTTCTTTTCCCTGGGCTTTTAAGTCCTCACAGCACTCCTAGAACTCGCCATGTGAGTTCCCCATGATGAAGCCACCCTGGATGTATCAAATGAACTCAAACCGAGGTACAGTCACATGGATGTGGTAGTGATCTGCTAGTAACTTGGGGTCTGCAAATACCGAGTTGTGGGCAAATGGGAGGTCAGCAACTGTCCATGTTTATCCAGGACTTGTCTAGCTTCAGCCCAGACGTCTCTCAGAATAGAAAAGCAGAGACAGGAGCTCTGAGATCAACACGCCTTCTACTTTCTCAGTTTCGTACGTTATGTCTAAGGAGAACAGAAGCTAAGTATAGGTGGCACTCCTCACATGACAGGACCTGCTGGCTGTGGAGGTTGCACAATGAGTTTCGTGTGGCTTGACTTAATGTTCATAGATGTAAGAAAGAGGAAATGGAAAGTCTTGGTGAAACAGGTTAGCAAGGGCTGCTCTGGAGATCCAGGGGCTCAGGCTTACAGCTCTGCACATTCTGAACCGACAGGAAAGCGCCTGGGTCGATCTAGTCTGGGGTTGAGTTATGAGGCTGAGACCGTGCCACCACACTCTAAAACTGCAAGGCAAAAGCCCTGTAAAGTCTCTGTTAAAATACTGTGGTTTTTTTTTTTTTTTTTTTTTAATAAGGGTATCTTACAGAGTGTTTCAAATGGCTGGAGATGGAATGGAGAAATTAATCACTCAGAAAAAGGCCAATTAACATGATTCTTTATGTTATTGGTGTCTTTCTGGACTATCAATTTTTAAAAAGTAATAAAAAGAACCCTGAGACTCACAGGGCTGTTCTCTGGCTGGTGACAAACCCTGGGACTCACAGGGCTGTTCTTTGGCTGGAGACAAACCCTGGGACTCACAGGGCTGTTCTCTGGCTGGTGACAAACCCTGGGACTCACAGGGCTGTTCTCTGGCTGGTGACCATTACTCCCAGTCTCACATCTCACTGATTTATATCCTGTACACCAAGTGCTCATGTGTGTTTCTCTTATTTGAGACTCATTTCTCAGATGTGATTCTTTTCAGGGAGTTCTTTCAAAGGGAAGATCTATAAACAAAAAGACGATAGATTTTTTTTTCCAGGAATGACTCTGAAATACGTTTTTGAGGCATCAATTTCCTACAACTGTTTTATCCCCAGGCTTGCCCACCTTTGATTCAGGAACAACCTGGGGATACTCCTTGCTTCTCTCAGCGTAGAAAGTTTCGTGGTTTTGCTGTCTCTTTAGGTCTGTCCAGATACTATCTCTGGACCATATCCTCGAGAGCCATTAATTCAACTACCATCTCTAACACTGAACACATAGTTCTACCTCACTACTCTGGTTTATATGGGGAAAAACACTTAATAGAGGAAGAGTTTTATTCCACTTTACAGTCTGCTACTGAGGAAAGCTGGGGGCGGAGCTCAAGCAGGGACCCGGAGCTTTGAGAACACTTCTTACTACCTCATTCAGGGCTCGAGCTTAGTGAGCTTCTTTTACAGCCCAAGAGCACCTGCCTAGGGAATAGCGCTGCCCATGGTTGGCTGAGCCCACCTTTACGAACTAACAGGCAACACAACATTGCAGAGGCATCCCACAGACCAGTCTGGTCTAGGCCAATTTTCAATGGAGACTTTCCTTTCAGATGATTCTAGGCTGTGTCAGGTTGATAATTAAAGCTAACTGGGTTACTCTGCTAATAGATTTGGATGTAGGGAAAGAGTAATTAAGATTGGATGGGATCCTGTGGCATCGGTGGTGTTGTCATGATAAGAAGGGAGACCTGAACTAGTATGGCTGCCCTGTCTTGCTGTGTGATGCCCCCCACTTTGTCATGATGCAGCAAGAAGGCTCTCACCAGAGATCAGGAGAATGTTGGAACCAAGCTCTTGGCCTTCCTAGACTCTTTATCTGTGAGAAATTTTAACCTCCACTGTACACAGAGTACTATGTTTTCTGTAGCAATAGAAAATACAGTAAGACACCGGGTTCTCTGGAGCTCTTGGCTACCATTGTTAATTGCCATGAAATGCTTTGTGGTTCTCACCTGTTGCCCCTTTGTCAGCTGACACTACCACCTAGTAGCTGGCTGGAAATATGAACACTCTCACACTTTATTCTTCCTGTGAAGTCGCCTCCCCAACAAGTGTTCCTTGAGGTCTGTGGTGCACATGTCAGAAGAAAGTATCACAAAGCTCCCTGCCATGTGTGGCGCCTCTGACCTCCTTACCCACTCTGACCTCTTCACCCCTCTGACCTCCTCACAGAGGATAATGCCATGTAATGCACTGATGCCCTTGCATTGCTAAAGCTCCATGGAATCCTGGTCTTTGGGAAAGGACTAGAGTGAGCCTTCTATTCTCGTTCTTAGCCAGTTGTGCGTTCACAAGCGCTAGCAGAGATGATTCCGAAGGCAGCCACCATGGCGCACACAGAACATTCTTTTTTTTTTTAAATATTTTTTTATTACGTATTTTCCTCAATTACATTTCCAATGCTATCCCAAATGTTCAAATGTGTTTCTTGGTCACACTGACCATTCTGAGTTCTCTGAGAGATTTTAAGGCCATCGATTCTTCACTCCTTTGGATTAGGCTCAGACTGGAATGTCAGTCATGTATGTAGGTAGACAAGTGGCTCTTATGTCCTGAGCCCCTACACAGTTTCTGGGTATCATTGCTTTTCAGACTGAAGCTGTGGCGTCAGGGCTGTGGAATGACAGGGCAGCAGATCGATGCCCTTAGAACTCCCCGAGGAGGGCTTTGGAGTTTGCATAGAGGAGACAGAGGCAGACTCTTGTCTATGATGCTAGAAAGTAAGATTCTGCTGTGTGGCGTGACTCAGGGCCCTCTGCCCACTTGAAAAGAGAACAAGGACCTTGGGGTTGTATATCTGGAGGCTGTATGTCTTGAGGCTGGGTAGAAGCAGTAATCTCTGAGGCGGTTGAATAAGTCAGCCATGGAATGGGGAGATGCAAACATGTACTCTGTGTGTCATCCTATGGCCTCACCTGGAGCCTTTGCTGCATTTCAGTCTTTGTTCTTTTTCTTGGTGACCGTCCTGCTTTATAGCCACCATTAACCAGAGGCTCAGAGAATCTCTGATGGCATTTGACTGTTAAAGGAGGTTAAACCTTGTGGACATTCCAACTCATTTTAGAGACAGAGTCCACCCATCTGAACCGCCTAGCATGTGTTACCATGGAAGACACAATGCCCACAGCTGCGCAGACAGATTGACTTACCATGCTTTCTCACAGAGAAATGGAGGTCGCCACTCAGTAGGTCTGGCTTTCTATGAGTCTGTCTTGAGTCACCGCTCTTACTTACTTTGCTTGTGTGTGCTCAGGAAGCTCCGTCAGAGTTTATTCTTGTGTCCTTTGCTTCTTCCTTACGTCCATACCCTTCCCTCTTTTAGATGTCCAAACAGCTGATCATATGGTAAGGTGCTCCCCACACTGTGCTCCTCACCGTTGGTTTTGAGGAAGAAGAAGAAGGTCTCCATGACCAAAGAATAGAATTCAGGACACAGTTGATTTTTACATAAGCGTACACACACTCAAGGGGGTCACATGATCGTGTAGCCCTGGGGAACTCACTCTGTAGACCAGGCTGGCCTCGAACTCAGAAATCCGCCTGCCTCTGCCTCCCAAGTGCTGGGATTAAAGGTGTGTGCCACCACCACCCGGCCTGTATGGTAGTCTTTATCCAAGAAGCAATAAGAAAGTTTTTAAGGCCCTTCAAAAGGTGAACTCTTTTTTTTCTTTGTTTTTGTTTTTAAGTCACTGACTACACTGCAGTGGATGGAACCAAACCAGCAGGAACAGATGTGGGGAAAGAATTTGAAGAGAAAGTATCTGGGCAAAAAGATGATGTTGGCTTTGAAAATGACACTGAGTGCGACTAAACATAACTGTGTTAAATGAAATAAGCCAGACTCACACAAGTGAATACCCCCGAGTTACCATGTATATGTGGGTTGTCAATTATACAATATATCCTAGAATAAGCTTATGAAGGAAAGCAAGTGGGGACAGGGTTATCTGTTACAGGGAGGGAGAAAGGAGGCTGGGGGTGAAATGGTCAATGCTGATATATACTTTACAGAGAAGGTCTTTTGCCTTTAATCCCAGCACTCGGGAGGCAGAGGCAGGCGGATTTCTGAGTTCAAGGCCAGCCTGGTCTACAGAGTGAGCTCCAGGACAGCCAAGGCTACACAGAGAAACCCTGTCTCAAACCCCTCCCCCAAAAAAAACAAAAAACAAAAAAAGAAAATTTATTTGGTAATAAAAATTAATAAAACAAAAAAGATAGTCACAGTGAATATATTAAAGCCAGGTGTTGGATGCACTTTCCTTAGCCTAACGCATTTGTTTATGGTTGTGGTCTTTTTCAAGGTCATGCAAACCTAAGTAGGACACTGTCCTACTAAGGGCCAGCCTCAGCTTGGAGAGGGAGGGGTTCCTGAGAGAAGGGGATTTGAGATTGTAGAAAAAAACAACTCAGAGTCAATCGTGGTCCATGCTGATGGCCTGTGTCCTGCTTTTTCTCACTAGAAAAAAATTCTAAAACCTCTCTGGCTAGCTCATCCCTTGCAGGCCAAAGCCCAGTCTTTATTTACGTATCAGCTCAGTCACTTACTCCAGGTTCCCGTTTGATTATCCCATGAATCAGCACCCCCCACCACCCCCGACCACAGCTCCTTGATTCTTAGAAAAAGACAGCAAGTACATTCTTTTTTTCCTTCTTTCCTTTTTAACATTGCAAATGAATTCAGAGATCTGCCTGCTTTTCTAAGCACAGACAGTAAGTTTAGCTGGGTGGGATCCCATTCTGAGGTTACCATTCTTATCATACTTGGGCATAAACTCCTTCTGTCCAAGGCTGACCTGGAACTCAGGAATCTGCCTGCCTTTATAAGCACAAACAATAAACTTAGCTGGTGGGATCTTGCCCTATGATCACCACTCCAAAAATCTCTTTATCTCCTTCCTTAATGTCTTTCTGACAAGCTGGCTCGTGGTACAGCTGCCTCTCTTCTTTTAGGTCCATGAAGCCCCTCATACAAGTCATATTGCATCCTTATGTTTTGCATAGTTGAGAAATTATATATTCTTGAACTCATGCTGCTTCTAATTGTCACAGAGTCATTAGCTTTGCCAGGGAGAATATTTCCCAAAGGAGGAACATGGAAATATGTACATTATTATACAAACAAGCCTTACACCCCCAGAAACCATCAGGACTTGTGGAGGCCCATGCCCTGCTTGCTCTGCTCCAGGGGCAGGAACCATGTCACGCTGTCCCTTGCATGGCCATTCGGGATTCAGCACTGTCCCACCAGGTAGTGTCACAGCTTCAGTAAGGATCATACAGATGACTGTGAGTGTGGTTAATGGGATGACTTGGCTAATGAGGCACTGGGTAGCAGACCTTCTATAGAGCCTCCCTCCGTGACAGGGGCTCCCCAGTTCTGCTTCTCTTTTAGGCAACAAGAGCCCCTTTTAAGGCACTTCCTCGTCTGGGCCCTCCCTGGGGAGTTTCAGATGCTTCTGGAGTGACAGCAGCTGCCCACAGCTCAGGAGGCTGAGACAAACTAGTGAGCCTACCTCCTCACCTCCACCCTTGCCAGCACATGCTGGGTGTGTTCTTAGCCATCCCTTACCGTGTGGATTCCTTTAGATCTCCGGTTTTCCCACATACAACAGTGTGCTACACTTCCCAGCCTCCTCTTCTGTGTGCATACATGGATGTCTCTCCTTTCCCCTTCTCCCCTCTTCCCTCCTCTCCCCTGCTCTGCCCTGCGCTCCTCCCCCTTCCCTCCTCTTCCCTCCCCTCAGCTCCTCTCCTCTGTTCTGCCCTCCTCTCCTCTCCCCTGCTCCACTCCACTTTCCTCTGTTCTGCTAGCTCCTCTCCATTTTGTAGCATCCTTCTGTCCTTTCATGTCGCTTTGCCTACTCTACGTGTGGCCTCCAGTCAGTTCATCTAATCAAGACGTCTCACAGAAGCCAGAACAGCTCTCCCCTGCTCTGCCCTCCTCTTCCCTCCCCTCCTCCAGCTGTTTCTGGAAGTCTCAACATGGATGGATATCACACCAGGAATCTTAGCACATCCCAAACTAGATTTATTATATTTTCTCTCAACCCTGTTTTTTTTTTTTTTCTTCTCTCCGTGTCTTATTTGTTCGTGGCTCAGCCAAAGTAGAAGGCAAAAAGTCATCTCAGTTCTTCACATTTTCTTCCGTTAAAGAGCGAGCCAGTGCTGCTTAGTGTCTATCATGTCATATGTGTGTCAGAAACACAGGTGAGAGGCCAAGTTCCCAGTGAGTCTCTGAAGCACATGCTGTGTGACGGGATTCTACGGCCACATCTTGAAGCCTTCCTTTGGACCCAGCCTTTGAATTGTTATTTCCAAAGCTAGAGCCTTGAGCAGCTTTCCAGTCTCTTTTCTGTTTTTTTCTGCCACTGTGGTCCATCACCCAGATTGTCATGTCAGCTGCACTCTCCAGTCATCTTCCATGCTCCTCACTGAAGGTGCTAGACTGCCCAGTTGGCCAGTATCCTACTTAGGTTTGCCTGGGGTGGCACCGCCCACAGTGGTCTGGGCCTTGCAGTTGATCGTCAGTCAAGCAAGTGGCCCACAGGCTGGCTTACCTACAGTCTAATAGAGGCATTTTCTCAGCCGAGGTTTCCTCTCCCCTGGTGACCTCAGCTTGTGTCAAGTTGACAAAACAACAAACGTGGACGGGCTTTCCCAGTGTGATTGTGTGTCCACCCACAAAGACTTGTCCATGGTCCAGAGTGTGGTTCTACGCTGTGGCTTCTCACTGTTTCTGTTGTTGTTTCAATACTGTGACACCTGAGTTTTGATTCCAAGAAAGAAAGAGGGTCACACAGGACAGGAGATCAGAGATTAGAGAGCTGAGGACAGATAAGACATTCTTCATTCACTCTAGGCAAGGACCACCAAGCAAACAACTGCCAGCAGGTGCTCAGGCAAACACCAGCACACAGGAGCTACACACAGGTAGGCACAGACAGGCACACATACATGGAGGGAAACACAGGCCTAGAGAATGGATACTCGCTAGCCCATGTGGCTCTGACCCCAAGGCCATACTTTTACAGACCCACAAAAGTGGCATTCTGCCAGAAATGGCAGATTACATCACAGGTTACTTTTGGATTCCCTGACAGCCAGTGTCAGCCACTGTGTAGCCCTGTGGATGTTGAGGGTCAATCATCTTGACCCACACTGGATATCAACAATAGTGCCGTGTGATCTAGACATGAACGGGACTTTGTGAGCCTACTTTTTCTACAAATAATTAAGTATTCTGTCACCCAATGAGTGTGAGCATGGAGGAGGCTCAGACCTGTGAAAGTGCAGTTAAACATTTGGGAAATTTGTGAGTAAATCGCTTACAAACCACTGTAATCCAGACAGGTAATGGGAGAAACGAACCAAGGCAGGGACTGGAAAAGGTGTATGAGTGGTTTGAAGATTTGCACTGATGGTTTTGTTTTTATTTTTTATTTTTTGGGTTTTTATTCATTTATAAAAATGAATATAGGTATTTTCTTCATTTACATTTCCAGTGCTATCCCAAAAGTCCCCCATACCCTCCCACCCCACTCCCCTACCCACCCACTCCCACTTCTTGGCCCTGGCGTTCCCCTATACTGAGGCATATAAAGTTTACATGATCAATGGGCCTCTCTTTCCATTGATGGCCGACTAGGCCATCCTCTGATACATATGCAGCTAGAGTACTCTGGGGGGTACTGGTTAGTACATAATGTTGTTCCACCTATAGGGTTGCAGATCCCTTTAGCTCCTTGGGTACTTCCTCCAGCTCCTCCATTGGGGGCCCTGTGATCCATCCAATAGCTGACTGTGAGCATCCACTTATGTGTTTGCTAGGCCCCGGCATAGCCTCACAAGAGACAGCTATATCAGGGTCCTTTCAGCAAAGTCCTGCTAGTGTATGCAATGGTGTCAGCATTTGGAGGCTGATTATGGGATGGATCCCCGGATATGGCAGTCTCTAGATGGTCCGTCCTTTCATTTCAGGACACTTTGCCCCTTCTTAGAATTGTTTTTATTTTTAAAACGTAGAAACAGAAGCACAGTTGGAGCCTATGCAAGAGAAACACCGTAAAGCTCTGATTAGAATGGCACTGATCAAAAGAGCCCTTGTCAGTCTCATAGGACATGTGTATGTGTATGTGTGTGTATGCGCATGTGCATGTCTGTATGTGTCTGTGTGGGGGTCTCTGTGTATATCTGTGTGTGTATGTGTGTGTTTGTGTGCGTGTGTGTATGTGTGTGTGTGAATGTGTGTGTGTGTGTGTGTGTGTGTATGTGTGTGACCACACATGTGCCTGCCTTCTTCAACTTGATACAAACTAGAGTCACCTAGGAGGAGGGAACCTCACCTGATGGATTGTCTTCATCAGATTTGCCAGAAGGCAAGTCTGAGTCATTTTCTTAACTAATATGATAGATGTGGGAAGGCCCAGCCCACTGGGGCAACATCACCTGGGGCAGGTGATCCTGGGTGTACAAGAAAGCAGGTTGCGTAAGCCAGAGGGGGCAGCCAGTACACAGCCTTCCTCCATGGCCTTGGCCTCAATCCCCACCTCCAGGTTCCTGCCCATAACCTGTAAGGCATATAAATCCTTTCCTCCCATGTTGATTTTAATCTGTCCTTTATCAGTCACAGGCATCTAGTTTGGTGAACTATCCAAACTAGAACACTATGTGTTCCTCAAGTTAAAATGTAACAAGTAAAAGAGGTGCCCATGCTTTCAGTCTCCACTGTGAAACTCACAAGTGACCTGACTGATGGGTTCAGTTTCTGATTTGAGGAGAGAACATTGGCTTTAGCCCCTCTTCTTGTCCAGGGAGTAGCAGTGTTTTGATGTGCCCCCTCAGACTCCCCCTCGTTTCCCCACTTAGTGAACTAACTTTTGCTAGCTCCCTGTCTAGGTGTTATGGCTTACATTACTCTCCGGAGCTCAGTCTCCACCAGTCCCTCCCCTGGCCATGACCTCGAGAATGTGCCTAGTGCGGTACATAACACGGAGCACAAAGGTCCCACACCACCTGTACGCAGGCCCACTCCTCCAGCTCTTCACATGGCAGGCAGGCATGCACGCTTTGCTCTCTAAGTTTCTGTTGCCCGTGCTCCTGTTGTCCAAGAGCCTTGCCTTCTTAGGATTCTGTCAGAGAACACCCAGCGAGCATTCTGCTTGTACCTCGAGTGTCCCTCTCATTCTTGCACATGTGAGAAGCTCACTGCTCATAGAGATTAAACCCTACAGAAAATGCTGAGAGCTCCGAAGTAAATTTTCCTGGATAAATTCCAAGCCGTAAATAATGTCAGGAGCGTTGCGCAAAGCGCCCTCTGGGGTGGTGGGGGACAGGATGTTTGTCTTTAGTAATCAGAAATCCAGAATTTTCTCAGTGCTCAAGATAATTTAGTAAAGGTTCAAATGTTGGCATGGAAACATGGCTTCAGCCACTTGTTCACTCAAGGCCCACCCTCTGTAACCCACTTCCTAAGGCCCACCCCACCCCACCCCACCCACTCCCAACCTTCCCACCACCCTGTGACCAATTCCTGAGGCCCACCCCAGTGACCCACTTCCTAAGGCCCACTCCTCCTCCAACCCCTCCGCACCTCCCACCACCTTCCCAGTCTTCCCGCCACCCTGTGACCTCTTCCTAAGGCTCACCACCCACTACCACTTCCTAAGGCTCAGCCCCTACCTGACCATTTTCTAAGGCCCACCCCTCCCCCATGACCACATCCTAAGGCCCACCCCCATGACCCACTTTCTAAGCCATGCTCCCCCCAACCGCATGACCACTTTCTATCGGTTTCTGGGCCTTCTAAAGCAGTTCCTTGCAGGGGATCTGGTGCCCTAGAACACGGGTCTGGGGTAGCATTTTCTATCACATTCTTATGCCGACTTATGTTCCATATTCCTTCCTGAGAAGTCTCAGGCCTGCTGACCCATACTGCATCGTCTAAAAAGGTCCATTTCCGTCAGAGTGCATCTGTTGGCTCTACTCTTTTCACAATAGCTGCTTTCATGTATTTTCCTTGAGCAAAATACAATCTGACACGTGTTTAAAGCAACTTCCCCGGAAGCCTCACCTCTGCCGACTTTATGTCTGTGGGTGTGCCATGTCCAAGGAATGGGGATTATCCACAGTTCTGGGGCCAGCATTGCTCTTCCTTAGCCCACTGCAATATTGCCAATATCTCTTTTGATAAATATTGAACATTCAATGGATTTGGAACATGTTAAGGCATGTGCTCCTTCCGAAGCAAACTCTTTGAAACACTTGTGTTGACTTTACTTTGTAGTCATTTCCCGCTCATTCTTCGAGCTACGTTTAATATCCGTGTCTCTGGTTTGCTACATGAGCTTTTCCAGGGCAACGAGCAAACATCTGCTCACCCTAGATACAGCACCAAGAAAAGACCAAGTATGGTTTGGTGAGCTGGTGAGCTCTTAGTTTAATTAGGACTGATCAGGAATGTGGGTAACTTATGAACAACCACACCACAGGAAAAAGCAGCTTCTCTCCCACCACTGAGTTTCTGTCAACCGTGAACTGCCTTAGATCCTCAGTAACTGCTACGTCCTCCCAGGCCCTGTTCCCACAGTGATGGACCACCAGCGAGCCCATCTCTGTAGGTGTTAAACTCGGGTTATCACAGCTACCGATAGCGCACGATAGCAACAGCTACGCCGTGCCTGGAGAAGAGCATTGCACAGTGCAGTTGTTAACTCTAGAGACTCATCTTTAATAATTCTCCCCTTGTTTCTATGACTCCTCTTCATCCCTCAGGCTGCTTCACATGCTGATCTTCAGGCCCACTTTCCCAACCTTCTAGAATGTATGTCCTACATACAGTTTTTGTTTGTTTCTCTACACACCCACATAGAGCAATATCAATGGCATCCCTGGCTTCCATCACAATGCTGCCAGCCCTATCAACCACTTTAGCTTTCAAGATGCACCTAAGTATCTCTGGAGCCTTTTTTCTCATCAACAGACACAAGGACTTCAGTCTCCAGAACCCAGGCTGTACCATGCCCCTCTGCTGCTTTCTCTGTCTTGGTGAGTGGTACATCAGGCGCCCTTTGTTCAGGCCCAAATCATGGGTGCCAGCTTCCAGTCTCCCTTCTTGCCTATCTGCTGACCGTTTTCAAAGCTCCACCAACTCTACTTTTGAAATATTCCTAATCCACCCTTCCCTCTGTCTCGTTTGAGTTACTATAACTACTACAGATCAGTCCCTGACACAGTCTGCCATAGGTTCCTGAAGCAGTGTGCAGTGTGGCCTGCTCTGCTGCAATTTGTTTCCCAGGCTGCCACAAGGACACCTTTGTAAGTACACAATCTCTGAATTAGTCACGCCCTTCCCTCCCTCTTCTATTCACATCTTCACTCAACAAACATTCCGATGCCTTTCACGTGGATCGTCCCCGCCCCAGCTTTGCCATTGATGACATTTGGTGACACTTAAATTTCCACAGTTCCCAGGCTGCTCCAGCGTTGATCATCTCAGAGAGTCTGCTCCTGCACAGTGGGGCCCCCTCTTTGCTGATGAGCGGTATAGCTTCCCCTGCAACTTATTCACTCAACATACTGTGTATTCTGCTCCACACGTTTTTCCAGTATCTCAGCCCACAGGAGGGAGAAAGGCAGCCTCATCAGTGAACTCATGAAGCTCGGAGGCTGCTGTGTAACTGGATGTGACAGTATATAACCTCCTGCTGTGCACGTTTCCTAACATTCTCTCTTGGTGTTAGTGGTGTGTGTGTATGTGTAGGTGTGTGTGTCCGTGTGTCTGTGTGTGTGTGTGTGTAGGTGTGTGTGTGTGTGTCTGTGTGTGTGTGTCTGTGTGTGTCTGTGTGTGTGTGTGTCTATGTGTAGATGTGTGTGTCTATGTGTCTGTGTGCGTGTAGGTGTGTATATGTGTGTGTGTAGGTGTTTGTGTAGGTGTGCATGTAGGTGTGTGTGTGTAGGTGTGCATGTAGGGTTGTGTGTGTGTGTTTATGTGTCCGTGTGCGTGTAGGTGTGTATATGTCTGTGTGTAGGTGTGTGTGTGTCTGTGTGTGTAGGTGTTTGTGTAGGTGTGCATGTAGGTGTGTGTGTGTAGGTGTGCATGTAGGGTTGTATGTGTGTGTGTCTATGTGTAGGTGTATGTCTGTGTGTAGGGGTGTGTGTGTGTCTATGTGTCTGTGTGTGTAGGTGTGTGTAGGTGTGTGTGTGTGTCTGTTTGTCTGTGTGTGTAGGTGTGTCTGTGTGTGTCTGTGTGTATAGGTGTGTGTAGGTGTGTGTGTAGGTGTGCATGTAGGTGTGTGTGTGTAGGTGTGTGCAGGCGAGGGGACAGCTTGAAGGAGTTGTTCTCTCCTTCCACCATAAAGATCTTGGGATTAAACTCAGACTCTCAGCCTTGGCAGCAGGTGCCTCTGCTCCCTGAACCATCTCAATGGCCTCTCATATCTAAGCCTACAGAGTGGATAGCGCATGGTGTTCTCTCTGTGTGAAATGTATAGATAGCATAGACCAGGGCTCAGAAACTTTCTGTCGGCTTGAGGCCCCTGTCTGGCACTGGGGTCAGGAGAAGAGCACGGCAGGAAGGATTCTACACTGATGTGCAAACAAAAGCTAGTTACCTGCACTGGAGTGGGAGCTCGGCCCCGCACTGCTGCCTTGTGTCACCCTGTGGTGACTGACATCATCGAGGTTCCCCACAGGAAGCAGGGTCACCTGCCAATCATCAGTAATGCTGCCCTCTTACCGTACACGACGTATGATGTGACATGAGTACACACTGACACTAGGAGTCGGAGCGAGGGGCAAAACCCAGAGGAGCCTTTGTACCTTGGTTTCTCTCAGTGCAGACACTCAGCTTAGGTGAGGCTTATAGGTTAGGATAGGATATATCCTTATAGGTTAGAGGATAGGATATATCCAACATGTTTGTTAGTTAGCTTCCACTTAGTGTCAGCCAATGAGAGGTGCCCACAGAAGGCCAGAGGTCAAAGGAGGTGGGGTTACTCTTCTGCAATGCTCTCCTCCTTTCTGACTTCTCAAACTCTGGGAAGGCTGGATTCTTCTAAGTCTGTGACTCTACAACTTGATCATCTGTCATGTGTCACTGAGACCCTTCTTATGCCTTACCCCAAAGGTGAGCATGAGTTCTCCTTCACTGCTCAGCCGTCCCCTGACTTCTCAACCCAGTCTGGCGTGTGTGAAATAGTCTGTGTCACGCCATCCTCACCTGGAAGCCCTTTGCACACATCATCACTTCCTGAGGGAGCTTAGCAAGTCCATCAGACATGACGGAGGATAGGAAACAGTGTTTAAAGGCAGAGGTCAGTGGAGTCAGCCACTCAGAGCACTCTGGAAGATGAAGGATGCCATGGTCACGTCTATCAGGTACATTGTTAGGTGATGTGCATGAATCACATGTGAACCTCACAGTACCCAGTGAGTTAGTGTGGTAAGTACCCAGTTGTAGGGATGAAGGAATGACGAGTCACAGTGGCGAAGTAATCTTTTCCCAGTCACTCCTTAGTCATCCGTAGCGCTCCTGGACCAACCCCCACATGAGCGATGTTTGTTATCAGACTTTGCATTGCAGAAATGAGAGCTCATCCTGGGCGTTTTCAGGCTTCACTGTGTCACATGGTGAACTATTTAAGGGGAAGGCTGTGGGACAACTATTTTAGGGACATGAAACGAATTTCTCTGAGTGTTGGTGTCCGAAGTTGGAAGACTTTAATGAGGACAGCTGGAGCCCTTCTGTGTCCCCTCCTTCTCTTGGAGCTTCAGTTTCTCCTCACTGACCCCACGGAGCATGACGCCTTCTTTGCCTGTTCATCAGGGTCCTCTCAACCCACCACACGAGCCTTTCCAAGGTTATTTCCTCCTGGTGGTGCAGAGTGTCCCCATGAACTGACCTTCTCTAATGACCCCCTTATCCCTTCCTGAAATGGCTCTCTCCACGTTCTCTAGACGTTTCTTTGTGCACTTCTGCCTGCTTGAATGCCTTCCCTCATCTTGCTGTTTCTCACTGTCCCGCCCTTCTCTGAGCAGCAGCTGCTTTCCTTCCCCCACTTTTGCTGTGTACAGCAAAGTTCAGGGTGTTAGTTGTTTCTGTTCGTCTTCTGATCTCTCTTGCTAGATATTCGGAAGTTAGATGATAGGGGCCATCAAGGAAGTGAAGCCAGAAGAAACTCAAAAACATAGGTGCCTGTGTGGACACCATCCTTCAGACACACAATAAGTACGTTTAAGAGCAAATGCTCACAGAGGTGTGAACAAGTCCAAAGTTCACAAAGGTTTGAACAATCCCACCATCACCGAAAAGAAAAACAATAGAGGGAACCTCCTGGCCAGGTGTTTAGATGTCACCATCAGGAGTGCAAAAGATAAAAAGTCAGATACCATGCCACCTCCAGAAGAGAACAAAACTCCAGCAACACAGTGGATCTCCTCTGCGTAGTGAACAGGAGGCTGAAGCCCAGTGTGGTCTCTCACAACTTTAATCACAGCACTTGGAGACCCGAGGGCAAAAATAATGCCACAATTTCAGTAATCAGTGCTGACTTCCAGGTTAGCCTCAGCTATAAAATGAAACTATATCTCGAAAAGGAAAAATTAAACATTTCCTTAAAAGTGTGTGTGTGTTATATACATGTTTATGTAGATGTATGCACTGCATGCATGCATGCATGGAGACCAGAGCTCAATGTTGGGTGTCTTTCTTGATCACATACCACCTCATTTGTTGAGTCAGGGTCTTTCAATGAACTTGAAGCTCATCAGTTTGGCTAGGCTGACTATCTGGCTGGCTGGTTGGCCATTGAGCTCCAAGGATCTATCTCTGCCCACTGCCCCACAGTTCAGGGTGATACGTGTACACTGCACCCAGCTTTTCATGGACACTAGGATACAAACTCAGGTCTCATACTTACTCCGCAGGCACCTCATGGACTCAGCCATCTACCCAGGGCTCCAGATGTTTTAAAGAAACTCAAGAAATGCAGCATATTATAAACAAGCAAGTTGATGAAATAAAAAAGACAATCTGTAACCCAAACAAGAGATCCAGCAATAAGAAAGGGCCAGTTAGAAATCTTGGAGCAGAGGATCTCAACAAATGAAATAGAAATAGTTACAGAACTCGGAGCCTCAACAACAGACTATTATCAAGCAGGAGTACATCAGGAGTTAAGTCCAACAAAAGGAAATCAACAACCTCTATAGTCAAAAGTATAAAGCACTGGTGGAACTGGAGACCTTGGAAGATGGCGGATCTCCTGTCATGGATCAGCAGACCAATCCTGTTGTTGAAAGTGGTGCATAGTTCAGAGCTCCTGAAAACACCAGTGATATTCTTCACAGAAACTCTAAAACAACACTAAAATTCAAATAAGAGAAATACAGTCACTTTAATAGGCAGTGCTTGAGAAACTGTAGGAGAATGAAACCAGACCCAACCTATCACACAGTAAAGTATTCAACCCAACCCATCACACAGTACAGTAATCAACCCAACCTATCACACAGTACAGTACTCAGCCCAACCCATCACACAGTACAATACTCAACCCAACCTATCACACAGTACAGTACTCAACCCAACCTATCACACAGTACAGTACTCAACCCAACCTATCACACAGTACAGTATTCAACCCAACCCATCACACAGTACAGTACTCAACCCAATCCATCACACAGTACAATACTCAACCCAACCCATCACACAGTACAGTACTCAACCCAACCCATCACACAGTACAATACTCAACCCAACCTATCACACAGTACAGTACTCAACCCAACCTATCACACAGTACAATACTCAACCCAACCTATCACACAGTAAAGTACTCAACCCAACCCATCACACAGTACAGTACTCAACCCAACCTATCACACAGTACAATACTCAACCCAACCTATCACACAGTACAGTAATCAACCCAACCCATCACACAGTACAGTACTCAACCCAACCTATCACACAGTACAGTAATCAATCCAACCCATCACACAGTACAGTACTCAGCCCAACCTATCACACAGTACAGTAATCAACCCAACCTATCACACAGTACAATAATCAACCCAACCCATCACACAGTACAGTACTCAACCCAACCTATCACACAGTACAGTAATCAACCCAACCTATCACACAGTACAATACTCAACCCAACCTATCACACAGTACAATACTCAACCCAACCCATCACACAGTACAGTACTCAGCCCAACCCATCACACAGTACAGTACTCAACCCAACCTATCACACAGTACAGTACTCAGCCCAACCTATCACACAGTACAATACTCAACCCAACCTATCACACAGTACAGTAATCAACCCAACCCATCACACAGTACAGTACTCAGCCCAACCTATCACACAGTACAGTAATCAACCCAACCTATCACACAGTACAGTAATCAACCCAACCTATCACACAGTACAGTAATCAACCCAACCTATCACACAGTACAATACTCAACCCAACCTATCACACAGTACAATACTCAACCCAACCTATCACACAGTACAATACTCAACCCAACCCATCACACAGTACAGTACTCAACCCAACCCATCACACAGTACAGTAATCAACCCAACCTATCACACAGTACAGTAATCAACCCAACCTATCACACAGTACAGTAATCAACCCAACTCATCACACAGTACAGTAATCAACCCAACTCATCACACAGTACAGTAATCAACCCAACCCATCACACAGTACAGTACTCAACCCAACCCATCACACAGTACAGTACTCAACCCAACCCATCACACAGTACAGTACTCAACCCAACCCATCACACAGTACAGTACTCAACCCAACCCATCACACAGTACAGTACTCAACCCAACCCATCACACAGTACAGTACTCAACCCAACCCATCACACAGTACAGTACTCAACCCAACCCATCACACAGTACAGTACTCAACCCAACCCATCACACAGTACAGTACTCAACCCAACCCATCACACAGTACAGTACTCAACCCAACCCATCACACAGTATAGTACTCAACCCAACCCATCACACAGTACAGTACTCAACCCAACCCATCACACAGTACAGTACTCAACCCAACCTATCACACAGTACAGTAATCAACCCAACCCATCACACAGTACAGTACTCAACCCAACCCATCACACAGTACAGTACTCAACCCAACCCATCACACAGTACAATACTCAACCCAACCCATCACACAGTACAGTACTCAACCCAACCTATCACACAGTACAGTAATCAACCCAACCCATCACACAGTACAGTACTCAACCCAACCTATCACACAGTACAGTAATCAACCCAACCTATCACACAGTACAGTAATCAACCCAACCTATCACACAGTACAATACTCAACCCAATCCATCACACAGTACAATACTCAACCCAAGGGCTGGGGAGTGACTTGGTGGCACAGAGTGCTTGGTGCTTTTACAGAGGACCCAAGTTCTGTTCCCAGAACTCACATTGGGTGTCTCACAACCACCTGTAACTGCAGTTCGGGGAATCTAATGCACTTTTCTGGTCTCCAACAGGCACTTATGCTAACACACACACATACTCACATGCACATACACACATGCAGAGAGAGAGAGAGAGAGAGAGAGAGAGAGAGAGAGAGATTTTTTAAATGACTCAGAATGGATCAAAAGTCTTAATGTCAGAATTCCATAGGAAAATGCAGTGGTAACCCCTGGAGACTTGCATGGTATACGGGTAAGAAATCCACTCTCTGGACTGGACCACGACAGCTCAGGAAGAAAAAGCCAGAGTGGCAAATGAGAGCATGAAGCTAAAGGCCTTCTGCAGAGCCATGGAAGCCACTGCTGGAGCAAAGAGCCAGCCCAGAGCATGGTAGAAATTCCTTCCCAGCCATCAGCCAGAGAGCTAATGTCCAGAATATAGATAGAATTCAAGGACTCCATTGTAAGACGTGAAACAAGCCAACCAGGGACAAGTTGACAAGGGAAATGCAGATCACAACTGCTCTGACATTCAGTCACAATGCCAGAATAAAGGAAATAACCAACAACTAAAGTTAGTGAGACTCAAGAAAGGGATCCTGTGCACTGGAGGGTGGGTGAGAGAGAGAGGGAGAGAGAGAGAGAGAGAGAGAGAGAGAGAGAGAGAGAGAGAGAGAGAGCTACTACAGCCACTCCTAAAGATAATTTGGAATGGCTTCTAAAACCTGCAACTGAAACTTCGACACGAGCTAGCCACCATGGTTCATCAGTGCACACGGGAATCAAGATGGCATTCCACAGAGATGGTTGTGCACCTGTGTTTACTGTGCTGCCACCCACCATGGCCAAGTGCTGCAATCAGAACCATTCGGCCACTCTCCAGCCAGGGAGCAGACAGAGCAGAGCATTGCTCAGACATAAAGAAGAAGCAGATCATGCATGCCATCTCAGGAAGATGGAAAGAACGTGAAGCCATCATGTTAAGTGAAGTAAGCCAGACTCAGCAAGGCAGTGACCACATGTGGAGTCTAGAAAAGATGCAAAATTACAAGTGGGGTTTTACAGGAGAGGCGGGATTGGGTGGGTGTGTGGAGTAATAGAAGGGGCAGTATGGGTGAATGTGAGAGTGCCAGCCTGGGGAGTCCTCAAAGCCATCACTTGAAGATGATGCCCTGAGAATCTCTAGCTTTGGTAGCCAGGCACTAAAATCATGGCTGATTGAGACACAACAAATCCAAAGAGTGTGGATGATGACGTTTTTAACCACACAATGTTTGCTAACAATAAAATCTGGTCCCACCGTAGTTACTAGCTATGTTAGTCACAACTCAGACTGAGAGCTCTGTCGGGACTCATGGCTGTCTCTAGTGGGTGAGTCTAAATTGAACTTGAATATTTTGGTCAAGATACAAATATGACTCCTGTTTGCAAGAGTGCATGGACATTTAACCCAGGCAAGGAAGCCACTCTGCATTACCAATGAGTAGAAAGTTGTGATCCAATCTTGGAGCTGAAAAGATGGTGGAGACTCTTGTCTTAGTTCTTTTGAGAGAAGGTTTCACTGTGTAGACCTAGCTGTCCTAAAACTTATTGTGTAGCCCAGGCTGTCCTGAAACTCACTGTGTAGCCCAGACTGGCCTCAGACTCACAGTCTTTCTGTCTCCTTCCCTCCACATGTTTCCTTTCTCCTGTATGTCACATGTACACACTGGACATCTGCTCTGTGACAGAAAGCTCTCAAGGAAGGATGCGATGCCTGTAGAGGAAAGATGTGAGGAGGGAGCCATCTGTACCCATTTGCTGTGCCAGGCTTTCTTGATGAAGGATCAGACCCAGTTAAAGTGGAGAGATGAGGGAAGCAGAACCCTAAAAAGGCAAAAGGACTGAAGCTCACCCCATTTTATATGGAGAAGCAGGGCTTCAGGCTACGTTTGCATTAGACTTCACTGATGGCTGAGTGGTTTTTAGACTGCATTACACATGTTCCTGATTAATCCTAGATTAAATATAAAGTGTTCTGTTTTCATCTCTTGCCGTTCTAGTGTGCTGGAGTATGGGAATAGAAACTGTAGATGTTGACAAACTAGAGATGCCAGAATCAAAAGCAATGTGGCATTTACATTTATGTTTTTAAAACTCTTAACCACCGAGCAAACAGAGCTACCAAATGTAATTGATGTGAGTCATTCTCTATTGGTAATTCGATTTTTGCATATGTCCCATATCTCTAAAACAAATACGCATTATTTCTAAAGGAGAAGTAACAGTGTATCAATTTGACTTAATAGATTATTAGCATAATAACTCACCACACATTTCCTTTTCCGGGGAAGTAAAACACTGATTAGTTTTGGCATCTCTTAGAGAAAGTAACCGCTCCACAGGAAGTTTTGCCTGCAGAGCTGGGGCTGTGTAGCCTATCTATGCAAGTACTTGCCCACCACGCTACAGCTCCAGCCCCCAGTAGGAAAGGACTACTCGGCTAGCGAGCAGAAGTAGAGAGAGCAGGATAGGAGGGGGATGTCTGGAAATGACAAGAGCCCGGTGTCACTCATCTTGCAATTGTAAAAGTTATTGCTATGCTAATTACCTAGGAATCTATTTTGGTTTCCTTTGTGCCATACAGGGTCGTGTACATGCATTCATGCTTGCACACGTGTGCACATGTACAGAACAGACATCACCTGAGTCTGTGTCTGACCCACTCATGCTTTTAAAAGTTTTTTTTTTTAATTTTATGTGTATAGGTGTTTTACCTGCCTGTATGTCTCTACACCATGCACATGCCTGATGCCCACAGAGGTCAGAAGGGGCATCAGATTCCCTGGAGCTAAAGCTGCTGATGGCTATGAGCTGCCCTGTGGGTTCTGGGAACTGAACCCTAGTCCTCTATAAGAGCAGCCAGTGCTCTTAGCCACTGAGCCACCTCTCCAGCCCCATAAACAGTTTTCTTAAACAGCACGTAGTCTAAAGCATCCAGTTTGTACCCCACACCCAAACATTTGTGAAGGAAAAGATCGCACCTACACTGCTTTGGAATATTTTGGGGTTCTAATGAATGCACTCTGACCACAGTTCTGATCATCTGAGTCACCCATCTCCATTGGGGCAGAACCTGATCACCCTTGATCTGATGTTTCCCTTTGCCCAGCTGTAAAACGGCCTTAAGGCTGATTTCATCTTTTCTTAAGGGCTTGTAGCCTGGACAAGCTTCTGTCTGTGCCTCACGGAGAAAATGCACCCCCTCAAAAGCCAGGTTCTGTGAGAAACCAAGCATCCAGGCAGATAATGGTGGACATCACCCACTGGCTCTCATGCTGCTCAGTGATCGTGGGTGCTAGGTGGTTTCTCGGACCCTTCTGAACATGTGGCCTGAATGAAGGCGGTAGCTCCTTGGAAGCACCTTGGGGAGCGTGTGTTGCCCTGTCCCTTCCTGTTTTCCCTCTCATTTCCTGCGAGCTGTGACGTTTCCTCTGCCAAGTACTTCCACCATGGTTTGTGGTCTCACTGCTGGCCCAGAAACATGGAGCAAAGCAACCATGGACCAGAAGCCCTGACAGTACAGCCAGGGTAGATCCTCTTCTAGCTTCTTTCTAATGTTTGCCACAGCAGCGCACAGCTGGCACAGCCAACTAGGTATTTTAAAGACTGATGCAGCCCTTTCTTTCATACAGAAAGTACAGATTTTAAAAGATAAAGAAGCCATTCTCCCTGGAGATTAATAAAAGCACTGGCTCTTCACCTAAGAAGTCAGGCTTGTTTCTGTTACTATGGCAACAGCTCCTGGGCCCCAACGCTGGGGTTTCTCTGGCCTGGCTGATTACCAAATGCAAGGAAACAAGACGTGCTGTTGCTGCCTGGGTTTAATTTTTTTTTTTTCAGTTTATAATTTTAAGCTCTTGGGCGGATGCACATCTAGTTAGGGAATCTATGAAAGGGACTAAGCTTGCGACCTGTGACCTGCTGACCTCAGAGCATACGCTGGACCTGTATCTCTTCCCTTGGCTCCTTGCCCTGTATCTTCTATCTGTTTCCTGAAGTGGGAAACGCTGAGCTGTTGATGACACGTGGGTGATACTCATTCAGCCGTCAACAAATGTTTACCATGTGCTTGCTGGACATTGAACATCCGACTTACACTCTCTCAGGCCCGTCGTAGACTGCGTTCCTACGGATGGTAAGCTAAAAAAAAAACAAAAAACAAAAAAACAAAAAACAAACAAACAAACAAACAAACAAACGCCAAACTAACATGTACTGGTGGTGAGAGGCGCTACGCAAAGGGAAGCAGAGTAAGATAGCTACAGAGAATTCTGTGGAAAAATGAAATATATTTAAAATTTAAGGCATTGAAGGTGCTGTCTTTTCATTCATGTGAATTTTTGGCTTCTTTGTCAAAACTCAGGGATGTATATCTGGCTCTCAGTTTTACTCCACTGACCAGTGTACCTATTTTGATGTCGATCCTGCGCTCTTTTATGCCTATGGTTCTGTTGTTTAACTTGAAATCTGGGATGGTGATACGTTCAGCAAGGCTCCTAGTCTTCAGGATTATTTTGGCTATCCTAAGTCTTTTGTGTTTCCATGTTGGATTGGGAGATTAGTTTTTCGATCTCTATGAAGAACCACATCGGAGTTTTGATAGGGACTGCATCGACTCTGTAGATTGCTTTTGGTGTTAATCTTGCCAATCCATGAGCATGGTAGGTCTTTCTGTCTTCTGGTCTTTAACTTCTGTCTCCAGGTCCTGAAGGTTTCATTGTACGTGCCCCGTGCTTCGCTGTTCAGGTTTATTCCAAGATCTGTTTCTCTGTAGGTTTGTCATCGGAATGTAGGGAGGCTGCTGACTTACGTGTGAGTTCCGTCTCCCCCTGCTTTGTCTGTCAGCTGTGGAGGTTGTCTGGAGTCTTGCAGGTTTTTAAGAGATGGGATCGTATCATCTGCAGATGTGGATGCGGTTACTGCTTCCTGTCTATGTTCATCCTCTCTCTCCTCCCACCTTTTTGTTCAAGCCAAGACTGGAAGCACAATATTGAACAGGAGAGCAAAGAGTGGACATTGTTTTTGTCCTTGACATTAGTGGAAAATGCTTGGTGACATTAGTGGAAAATGCTTGGTGACATTAGTGGAAAATGCTCGGCACCTGGTCACACTTTACATGATGTTGACCATGGGTTTGTTGTATTGCCTTGACTATGTCGAAATAATGTCCCCCATGTCACCACGTTCCTCAGGACTTGTAACATTAAAATAATGTCCCCCATGTCACCACGTTCCTCAGGACTTGTAACACTAAGAGATGTTGTATTTCACCAAAGGGTTTTGTTTTTGTTTTGTTTTGTTTTGTTTTTAACATCTAATCAGATAATCAAATGATTTCTGTCCTTGAGTCTATTTTTATGGTGGACTGCATTTACCAATTTACATACATTGAACCATCCCTGTATCTCTGGGAAAAGCCAACTTGATTGTGTTGGGTGGGTGACATTTTGGATATATTCTTATTTCGTTTGCAAATACATTGAGAAATTTTGCATCTGTCTCCACCAGGAAGATCGGTCTATAGTCTTCTATTTTGGTTGGGCCTTTACCTGGTTTTGGTGTCAGGGTAATGATGGCTTTATAAAAAGTTAACCATCTGTGAATCCTACACGCTACAATAACGACTTCCCTGGTAAGATACACCCATTTGGGGGAGTAGTGACGTAAATATTATGGGGGTAACCAGCTACTTTCCTATTGGCTAAATGGATCATAAGCCCAAGGGGAGAACTTTATGTTCTCATTCTGCTAAACGAACAAAGCATTAAGCTGACCTCCTAGTCCTCGTGTTTATATCAGTAGATTGGTGCTCTGTTCAACCTTATCAAAGAACCTTCCTCTACAGTTAGATGTGAATCAATCCAGAGAGTCACATCTGGTCAGTGTACAGAGGTTAATTAACAGGCTGTGCATCTCAAAATGAGACATCTCTATCATCCTCCTCCACCACCACCCTCACACTGCCCCCACCTCCCAGGGCTCAGGGCTCAGGGCACCAGAGGGGCCAAAAGAGTTCAATCAGGAGTAGTGGAGAGCCACAGTGAAACCTCATTTGCTGAACACCACAGGGCTTTTTGACACATGAGCTAATAGATTGCATGCATAAGCCCTACATAAGAACACAGCAGCCAAAACACCAGCATGGATGGGGAAGTTCCACTGTCAGCCAGGGAGCTATTGGCAATTGAAGCCTGCTAGAAGAGAGAGAATAGGCTTCCTTCAGGGAAGTGGTCCCTGGGGCACCATCCAGCACATGGTCCCATATGGCTGTGCGTGTACAGGCGGCGCTAGTATAGCTGGTGAGTTTTAAAACAGAGCCCCTGAAGCTGGAAGAGAAAAGTTGGGAGGGTAGGGGAGGGGGATTCGATCAAAACAGTTATATACAGGTATAAAAATATCCAGCTATTAAAAAAAAAACCTTCAAGAAAATCCTAAGTGTTCAACTTATAACAGGCTCAGCTCAGCTCTGCTCCACTCCTCCTGTGCCTACCCCTTCCCATCCCTCCCTCCTCCCCTCTGCTTTCCTCCCCTCCCCTCCTACTCCGTCCCCTCCTCTCCTCTTTTTCAGTAAGGGTCTGTTTAACCCAGGCTGGCCAGAAAACTTACTATATTACTATAGGATGACTTGATTCCTGGGCCCTTTGCCTTCGCCTCCTGAGTTCTGGGATTACAGATTTGTGCCACTAGCCCCGGTTTATTTGGTGCTGGGCACTGAACCAGGGCTATGTCTCGCTAGACAAGCACTTCACCAACCAAGCTAAATCTCCAGAGCTCAGTCATTTAAAAAAAGGGGGGGGCTTCCAGATGGCTCGTTACCAAGTGACAGACGTGGCCCAGAGCTGGACGTACTGCAGACCTGCAATGATGCCAATCAGATCTTGAGTGGATTTTATACCTCTCTTACATTCTCTGAAATTTCTCAGGATCACTTACTGCTCTAAAAATGATAGGCAGGAGAACATACTTTGAGTGTTGTAGCGGTGAGTTTTTAGCTACACCAGCTTTGGCTCCCAGCAGGGTCGTGTGCTTCCACCCACCCGCCCAGGAAGTCTTTGGATCTACGAATGAAAGACACACACATTAGCTTATTTTAGAAATGCCCTGGCTAGCTGCCCGACTATCATAGATTTCCCTCCGGTACGCCTGACACAACACTCTCTAACCCCATGATCTGCCCTTGCTGCCCTGTTCCTTCTGGGCAACCCTTTCGGGGGCCACATTCCTTCTCACCCATATCTCAAATGATTTTCCTTTTGCAGCTCTAAATCTGGCCCACCTCCCTCAGTCTGACCCGCCTCCCTCCGAATCATGGTGATCCTCCTCTCCTCCGTGTCCCAGCCCACACAAACCTAAGGCTCCCACCCCATCTCCTATTGTCCAATTATTGGCCACTGGCCTCTTTATTGATCAACCAAAAACCAATTGGGGACAAGGACCTTCAGCTTTGGATACACAGATTCCCTATTAAATCATAGCATTAGAACCAGTCCCCAGCAAAGTGTCGTTTCCTCACAAATAAGATGGCACTGTGATGGGATCTGCATGACTCGGGTGCTCATGGGTCAGGTTCAGTCCTCTGCATGGAGGTCCTACTGCCAAGGCCTGGAGGGAAGACTCCCGAGCACCACAGCTTGCTCCTGAAGGGATCATAGGATCCAGGTCCCTCCTCTTTTTACACCAACTCTACCGTGTGTCCCTCACCCCAGCTACACTACTGTAGTCATGGGCCCAAAGCTGTGGGTCCCCATCAGACTGTGGACCAAACCCTCAAAACTAGGAGTGAAATAAGTGTTTCCTCTTTATATTCCCATTGCCTCGTGTTTAAAACAGCAATAACATGTTGACTAAGAGGAGAAGTTTTCCTCTCTGGCTTACAGTCTCCCAGACCAAGTTTCTTTGTGAAGCTCTGACCTCAGTGTAATGCTGGAAGGACATACAGATGGACCTGGTACGAATCCACTTAGGCATGTCAGATGGCAGAGCCTTCCAACAGCTGAGAGAAGGCTGGAGGGCTGTGATTTGTCTGCAGCAAAGGAATGTAGGGAAGAGAGGCCCTGCTACCGGGATTGGGAAAACCGGGCAAGGGCCTCACAGGCCTGCCCTTCCCTGCCAAGACAGTCCTGGCCACGGATGACTGAGCTGCACACGCTCGCTCGGGACCACCCACCGTGGCAGTTCTGCTCCATCCAGACTGTCTCACTCGTTATGGACTTGTAAAGAGCTTGGCACGCCGTGTCCATTTCACTGGACGGAAAGTTGCTGTTGATATTGTGTTTTTGTATAGCCTGAAGCAGCTGCAAAGGCTACAGTGGGGCATGTGTGCTGCTGCTGCCTCTGCCACCGCTGCTGCTGAGCTGTCCTGCCGCCTTCTCCTCTGCCTCCTCCTCTGCTGCTGCTGCTACTGTGTGTGTGTGTGTGTGTGTGTATGTGTATAACTCGCGCGTTACAGTTGTGATTGTAATTCAACGACTTGCTTTATTTGAAGTTTTTATTTCGCATATGATTCTAAGGTGCTTTATAATGTTGTAAGATGCTGGTTTTAAAAATTGCTTCAGTTAAATAAAGCATGGAACATTCAAATCCAGAGAAGTACAGATTCATAGTTTTAATTTCTAAGGGCTACAAGCTCCTTAGCTCTCCTGTAAAGTTGTGAATTCTACTAGGGTTTTTTTTTTTTTTGGTTGTTTGTTTCATTTACTTTTAAATATTTGTTGGTCTTATTTATTTATTTATTTATTTATTTTGAGGCAGGATTTCTCTGTATAACCATGGCTTTCCTGGAACTTACTCTGTAGACCAGGCTGGCCTCAAACTCAGAAATCCACCTGCCTCTGCCTCCCAAGTGCTGGGATTAAAGGCATGTGCCACCACTGCCCAGCTTTTAGGGTTTTTTTGTTTATTTATTTTGTTTTGTTTTGTTTTTATTTGTTGGTCTTAAGCTACTACGTTTAATCCTTATTGTTTTAAAATTAATCTACACCTAGCTGGAAATTTATTGTCTTAAGGACCCCAAGACCTCATCAGTATGAACAGATGACAAAAATGAGGCTGCTACCTGTTCTGGTGAGACAGAAAACAGCAGTAAAACAAAATACACCGGACAATTCAGTTCAGACCCCTCCCCTCGACTGTGCTGGTCCCTCCCCTTGACCTGTTCACTCCTCCCCTTGACCCGCTGGCCCCTCCTCTTGACTGTACTGACCCCTCCCCTTGACCTGCTGACTGCTCCCCTTGACCTGCTGACTCCTCCCCTTGATCGTGCTGACCTCTGCCCTGACCAGATTGCTCTCTGCTCAGGTCCTTCATTCTTCTCTTTGCACCCAAGTGTTTGGCCTCTTCCAGTCCAGCGTCCTGGCCATCAGCCTGCCATTGTCTAGCCAGACTCCTGGAGGAAGGCACACCTGGTTAGCCCGTTTCTCCAGACAACACAGCATTTACCAGATACTTTGACGCCCTGATCTTCTCGCCTCTACCATCCAAGAGCTGGGACTGCAGGTCTGAATCACCTGCTTAGAAACTTCTCTCCCTTACCGTATGGATGCACTAAGTCCTCTGAAGAACAGAAAGGGTCTTGGGGTCCTCACTGCAGTGCAGGGAAGTGTACCCACACCTTTCATGGGTACCCTGGTCTAACACTGTCCTGCCTCCTTCTTTTGGCTTCTTTTGTTTCTTTTTTTTTTTTTTAGTTTCCAGCCCTGCTTGGAATCAGGCTCTTTGTGTCCTATGTTTAGTTTACTTGGATTCCCCAGCTCAGGCCAGGGCTAGGTTATTTCTCTGAGATGCTGTTTATTCTGCAGGTAAGTATGGTCCTGAGTTCCTCTCCTGAAGCACTTGTCTGTCTCCAGCACTTTACTGTGGATGTGATTTTGCTCAGGTCTTCGTGACACGATGCCTCCTGTCTTGATCGTTTCCTTCTGTTCTTACCTGTGGTTCTATTTGGTTAGATGTCAGCGATAAAGTGTTGGCCTCGCGTGAGAAAACCTGCACTTACAGCAGGATGCTGAAGGGGAAAATGTCGGCTACTGGACTATAAACCTTCCTATGCTATAATATCAACAGCTTCTCCCCATCCAAAGAAAGACTGAAATGCCACCTCCCCCAGGAGCTCTCTGGTGATAGGGAGGGACACTTTCCCATGAGGATTCCCGTAGAAGTGGGAAGGACGCAGAGAGGCTGCCACACAGGCCAGCCTGGCTTTAATGTCAAACCCAGAGGCAGCAGAGTCTAGGCATGATGCAGGAAAGAGGTTAGTAGAGTTTGGGGAACATGCATTCGATTTGGTAAAGCCCTAATCATGTCTAACCTCCTCTCTCTCAGTTTTAGGATTTCAAAAGTGGTTAATTAAAAAACAAACAAACAAACAAAAAACAACGGTGTTCCCCAGGATCTTCTTCCATTTGGGGAGGACGGATATAATGGGCAGAGAAAGGGCCTGGGGATCAAGGGCTACTCACTGAACCAATGTGCCAGGCGGTCAGGATGAGCTCTTCCTGGGCATCAAGGGCTGCCTCCCATGGGGCGCCTGGACTTCCAGGGCTCTACCAGGCCATTTTGAAACATGCCCTGTCTTGTCCTACATGGGTGCCAGACACTGGGCATCTCTTTAAGGTTAGTGTGTCTGAAGGTAATGAGACGGAGATGCTGGGAGGAATGAGCAGGGGAGGTCTGTTTTGGATGCCCTAGGCACACGGAAGCCTGTAAGGGGTGATTTCCCTGGAAGCTCTGTGTGTAAGGTATGGGTACTGCCTCGCCCTCCTGATCCTGGCAGGCAGGGGTTGGGATCTGTTTAAACTGCAATGAGTAGGACTGGGACAGGGACCGGGACGGGGAAAGCATGAGGTTTCCACAGTAGCATCCAGCAAATGGTTAGTTAAGAAAAACCGGCTCCTCCACACCAGAAAGCTTTGGGTGGGTTCTGAAGAAAAAGAACGTGAAGTACAATGTTTCAGTTAGCTCCCCGAGGCACTTCCTGAGCAGGTATCAGTCGGGAGGCATGCTAGCCAGCTCTTAGCCAGTCCCAGTGTGGGCTACAATGGGAACACAGGCTGGACCTGCTCAGCTTGCTCTGCAGGGACCACTGCCCAACCGATTGAACTGGGGCCCCACTGTTGTCCTCTCTGCTTTGGTTCCGTCCCCCCAGGCCCTCAGAGAGTCACCATGAAAGGTGACCTCAGTCTCAGGTGCCATAGCCACTCAACTGGTCTGACCTCTCGCACACCTGCTTGGCCCTGAGCTGAGGAAGTTTCCCATAGCCATGGCCCAGCTGTGCTCTGGGTACACAGGCCTGGCCGGTGTTTGCCTGTGGGCTGTTGTCCTGCCCGACCTACACCAGCCTGGGAACATGAAGTCAGGCAGAGGCTCTTTGCTTTCATGCTGCATTCCTCACCTGGCACCTTCTGCAGTCACAGATGTGTTTCCCCTTAAGGTTTACCCAGAGATGGCAGCAGGCTCCGTGGGAGAACTGGAGTGGGGGCATACAGGACGATCTGGTTGGCCCACTCGCTGCCTCTCTATGCCCCTCAGAGCAGACAGAGAGGAGCTATGGGGTTGATTTTTCTCCTTCTCGTCCTGCTAGCCTCTACAGACGTTTGGAATTACTCTCGCAGATAGGAAAGGGCAATGCTGAGGCTGGGACTAATCTCGGTGCAGTCTTGTGCTGTCCGGGCCCCTTCTGTGTCATGGTGCTTATGCCTCAAGCGTCTGCTGAAGACATCACTTCTCTGAAGTCCCCACCAATGACTCACATGTTGAGCCCTTAACCCCTAGGGCTCTATGTGAAGCTAGGACCTTAAACAAAGGTTTTAAAGATAACTGAGGCAGCTGTAATTCAGAAATGGAGGGCATGCCTGCTGAATTTGAAGTAGGAAGATCCACTTTTTCCAATAGGGATCTTTGAGGCAGGATGGCACACCTTTAATCCTAGCCATACCTTCTGCGGGGAGCACGTGTAAGGACATGGAAAAAGAAACTTCCGCTCTCTGCCTGCCTGCTCTGGCCTTGCTAGCCTTGTGAAGCCATTCCTTCACTAGCCTTAGAGCCAGCTTCTCCAGGATTCCAATGTTAACTGGAGACCAGCTGAGAAATCCAGCCTCCTGGACTGAGCGACTACTGGATTCTTGGACCTTGGATTCATATCCAGCCATTGTTGGATTAGCTGAACTACATCCTGTTTGTATACACACACACACACAGAGAGAGAGAGAGAGAGAGAGAGAGAGAGAGAGAGAGAGAGAGAGAGAGCTGTATGTCCTGTTACCCTAGAGAACACTGACTAGCCACCTTACAAGGCATGGAAGACACTTCAGAGATGAGCCTTTGAGTAGAGGGATCATATGAGAAACAACAAAGGTGGCTGCTTGCAGGCCAGGGAGAGATGCCTTTCCTGAAACTACCTCCTGCCACCTTGACCTTGGACTCCTAGCCTGAAACTATGAGGAAATGATTCTCTGCTGTTTAAGCCGCCAGAGCGTTGCACTCAGCTATGGTAGCTCACGTGAACTCTCACCTCAGCTGTCAGTTTGGTGGACTTGTTGGGTCTGCACCCAGCTCGTGGGCTTGCTCAGCCTGGCCCTTCGCCTGGAGTCGTTAAGCATGCAGATCATGTGGCCCACACGCCTGCCCCCCTCAGAGGTCAGGCACCTCACTGCCTGGAATGTTGCCTCCTGGAGCTCTGGGTCTCCCTCGTGTCTAGGATTGACTCAACCTTGATTTGCACACACCATTTTGAACTGTGTTTATGGGTGTCAACTTGAAAAAGAAAAAAAAACAAACAAACAAAAAAAAAAAACAAAAGAACAACAACAAAAAAACACAGCTCTTGTGTTAAAGGGAATAAACAACAGTTTGTTCTGGAACCATCTTAAGTGACCGTGGCCTGAGAACACAAGTTTAGGTCACTCTGAATTCTGTGTTCCAACACAGAGCAGTTTCATAGTTTTGCAAAACAAAGAATGTAATAAATTAAGAGAAGATGTAAAATACCTGGGTGGGTAAGGCAGAGAGGCGGCTAGAGCACCGTGGAGGAAGGTTTCCTGAAAGCTTCGGGCTGTCCGGTAACCTTCTTAGCTTTAGGCTGGTTAAAGCCAGGAGTCTGCTAGGTTAATAGACACGCAAGGCTTTTATCTGTCACTCCAGGATGGCAGTTCTGACACAGAGGTGAGCAGAGCATGGCCATCTAGGGTGCTGCAGCTAGACACGCGGTTAGGTGGAGCTGGAGGTGAGGTACTGAGCTCTGGACCTGCGGCCTGCCAACCCCTGCCAACCTCTGCCCACTGCTGCAGTTCTAATCAGTCAATTGATCTTTGTGGGACAGCTTTCCTCTGGGAACTTTCATTCACGTGGGCTGTCAAACGCTATGGGCGGCTAGGAGGCCAGAGCCGTAGCTCAGCAGCACACATTAGTCTAGATTGATTTTTTTTTTTTAAAGGACAAGGGTCGGGAAATTCTGAGTAGGAAGAGTTAGGGGAGAAGATGAAGGTCAATATATTTAAATATGTAAAGAGAAACCTTTCTGTTTCTCTGTTGGTTTGGTAGGGCCCCAGGGCCTCTCCTACACAAGGCAAGCCCTCTCTGAGCTCTATCCCCAGCCCCCTGCTCACATTTGGCTTTTGATACGGGATCTCACAAAGCTGCCTACGCTGGCCTTAAACTCACCTCCACGGTCCAAGACCTTGAGTTCGCGATTCTCCCGAGTCAGCCCCAGAAGTAGCCAGGGTTCTAAGTCTGTACCTCCGGGCCTAGGCAGAACTAGACAGAACTCATCCACAGTCTCCAAGTGTCGTTCAGTAAGTGGGAGAAAGGTGGAGCAGGAGAGCAAGGCTCTTAACGCAGATGACCATCTCTGCCTTCACCTCCTGCCTTATGGTGCTCGAAGGAACTCAGCCTCTGTAGCTTAGCCGCCTGTATGCCCCTCGTCCCCAGTGCCTGTGCACCGATCCCTCAGTGGAGAAATGGGAATATGACACGGGCTGGGAGCCTGTCACAGTTTAGCACAGTGACATACTCATAGACATCACAAAATAAATGGTTTACAGGCATCTCTAAAGTGAACATGGCAGTCTCTGACTACCCACAGACACCAAACAGTAGCATTTATGAAAAGTACCTTCTAAGTCGCCCAGCATAACCAATCCCAACTTCTCCTCCATCTTCTTCACCTTCTCGTATTCTCTCCCAAAGGGAAGGTTTACTTCTCAAAGGCCCAAGCTCTCCTGTACCCTGGCATGTCTGCCCTCTCATCAGGGCCCTGGGGCTTCTCCAGGCACTTCACCTTCTACCCTGGATGAGCCCCACCGCCCAATTCCAGAGGAAAACATGCACCTGTTAGACGAGCTCTGAAGGTTTAGTCAGTGCAACAAGAAATCCAGCCAGCGGTGAGGCTTTACCACCAAGCTCCTTACCGCAGCTCATCCCCTTAAACATTGACAGCCCACGCAGACTTTAGGTCCTTCCAGAGAACAGTTCCCAGAGTCTGGAATGCTGCCTTTCCTGCAGGATAAATTGCTGGCAAGTGAGGTGGCCTCATCCCCAGCAGGTGACAGGAGGGCCTTCTGTGGCCGAGAGTCCAGCTGGTCAGAGCTGAGGCATTCACAGCAGGGAGGCAGAAGCAACTCAGGCCATAGGATTTGAGCGTACATCGTCACCATCAACATTTTCATCATCAGTAAAATTGTATTTCTGGGTCTAGAGGATGGCTATGCGATGAGGACTACTTCATGCTCTTGCAGAGAACCAAAGTTCAGTTCTGAGCGCTCACTTACATCTGATGGCTTTAGCTTCAGGGTACCAGACATGTGGCACACACACACACACACACACACACACACACACGCACACACACACACACACACACGCACGTGCACATGCAAGTAAAAGTAAAAATAAAATAAATCACTCAATAAGGCATCCCACAGTGCCTGTTGTCTATCACTTAGGAAGCTGAACCTGGGCGTGGGGGGCAGCCACACAAGTTTGAGGACTGCCTAAATTACACTGTGAGTCCCAGGTCATCATCCCAGGCTACCTATCAATATCCTGTCTTGAAATAATACCATGAATAATCAATCCCTCAAGGATTACAGCATTTTAGTCCTCTGAGAAGCATCTGTCACTGAATTGCAAGTTAGATAATTATGGTACTTTTACCCAGTCTCTCTCCAGGGAGCTAGCTGACCCCCTTGGTTGCTCTGTCCAAGACACCCAACCAGGTCAGCACAGGGGAGGGGAGGGGGATGCACGATTACTCCTGTGCATTGCCGTACATCCGCAGTTCAAAATGGAGCTCAGTTCCCAAGTCCAAGTGGTGTGCTTTAAAGTCAAAGCAATCGAGTACACTCACGGCATTTCTCACACGTACACATTTGCTAAAGTCTGTGGTGGGGACCAGCAGGTGGACTGTTGGCTTAAAGAGACTGGGCTTGCAGTCTGCACGGAATAACTTACGTAGGACCAGCAGTGGACATCCTCTGAATATGCCCTTTGCTCTCATACTGAACATCCTGGTGTAAGTTATAGGACCTTATTTAATTAAGAATTCAGTGTGAGATTTACAAAGGGACCACACAAAAACCATATCAGGGGGCCTATGCCTGACATCTTTTTCCATTATCATTACTTGTGGACTGTATTTCCTTTTACCTCCAAAGACAGAGTTGATTTCTTGGCCAATTAAAAGTGTGTAAGCATCTTCTGGCTTAAGAATAACCATCCATAAAAAGATACCTGATGCAGGTAAAACCGCTTCTCCAGTCACGGAATCTGAACACGAGGAGAAGCAATGGGACCTAAGAAGGAAATTTATCATTGCCCTTGTAAGTCCGACAAGCAAAGGAAAGCCCAAGACAGAAGAAGCGTATGGGTGCCCAGAAGAGTGTATCGGATCCCTGGGAACTGGAGTTCCAGGCAGTTGTGAGCTGCCTAACATGTTTGCTAGGAACTGAACCCTGGTCCTCTAGAAGGACAGCGAGTTCTGCAAACAGCTGAGCCAGCTCCCCCACCCCACAGCTCCACTATTAGCCACCATCGTTAGCCGCTCTACACATAGCAACCTCACATAGCAACCTCATAGCTTGCTTTCCTGAGTAGATTTTTATCCTTGTCCTGTTTTCTGTTCATGAATGGGTTGGTCGAGTATTCTTTCCATCTGGGGTTTTACCAATCAAGAACTTAATTAGTTACAATGACAGAAAAGAAATTTATGACCCAAGTTTGATAGATTAAAACGTTTAACAAGTGTTGGTCTTTTATTAATAAATGGAGTCATACCCAAATGCTGAAACCTGACCATGCTAAGGTGGACTTAGGTCTGCTGGGTACAATCTGCACAGACTCCTCGTAACAGATCGTCTGAGACACACCCCTCACTCACTTTCGATGATCAATGATTACTTATAGCAAACCATAAAGACTCTTTCCACTTATATTAATTTTTCACTTATATTAATATGAATCGTGGCATACAGCTGCTGATACAATAGAGCCCAGAGGACCACACTATGATAGTTTCTGTCTTTGAAATACAATGTTCTCTGTTTGCCTATCTTTATTCTGGTTTTTCTTTCTTTCTTTCTTTCTTTCTTTCTTTCTTTCTTTCTTTCTTTCTTTCTTTCTTTCTTCTTTCTTTCTCTTGTAATAATGAATGCCAGGGAATACTGAAAAACAGACTTGCCCACACCAGACTCATGCTCTGCAGACATCTCCAGATCCAGCAGCGCTCCAGGGGACTCTGTAAAGAGATCTCTGGTCTGGGTTGGATATCAGCAGCTCATCAAGAGAAAAGCAGGAGGCCTTTGAAAGGGGAAATGGATGCTTGAGCCCAGATGAGCCTAGGGAGATGGGACAATCGAAGGACAAATCACAAGCAGCCAGAGAGGGTCCTGATCGATGAGAGGCTGTGGGGAGGGAGAGCCACTGGCTTTGCCACACATGATCTCTGCACAGCAGCCTTGTGCTTCTGCATAGGGGAGGCCTGTCCACCTAAACAGCTGTGACTGTCAGCATCTATTAGAAATATCAGTGAATAAGAAGTGTGGGTGTTGAGGATGTTGGGACCATAAAGATCACAGAAAGCAGTTACTATAGAAGTGCAGCCTAGTGGGGGACCAGAAAGGCCATGTATCAGACACAAGGGAGGATACTCCATACAGGGCCTCTCTTATCTGCTGCATTCAGGCATGGGCACAGGTGCCCTCAGGGGCCAGAGGTGTCCAATTGCTCTTGAGCTGGAGTTAGAGACTGACGTGAGCTGCCCGATGTGGATGGGTGGGGAACCGAACTCAGACCCTCTGGAAGAGCAGGTAGTGTTCTTAACCAGCAAGCCACCTCTGGCTCTAGTTTAGACTGCTTCCGTACATCAGACCCAGGAAACAAACACTCCATTGAATTTAGTCATGGAAAGACCACATGGCAAGCAGTGTGGGCCTCCATTGGAAAACTACTTTTGTTTATCCCTTACCTTGTCCTAAAGGAAATGCTCTTGGGTTTTGTTGGAACTGAATTCACAGTCTGGTGTGCCATGAACTTAGCCGGAAAGATTTGAAAAGTTTAAATCTTTTGTAGATTATTCTATCAGGGTTTGAGAAAGGGTCAGGGAGGTGGGACATATACATCCCACATAAAGTTATCCTCGTGTAATATACTGCCATGCATAAACAGACCATGGGCTAATCTTCACATCTTATTTACCAAATGACACAAAACCAAACTTCCTCACACTCAGAATGCATACTGACTACTAAACCCTTATGCGGCCCATATTGGGACATTAAGGAGCAAGGCAGCCACTGTGAGGATTGGGTGTTTGTGCAGTGTGTGTGCATTATCGCCATCCACTGGCTCTCGGCTGCAAGCCATTATTTAAACATTGGGATCTGTGTCTGCGTAATTAGATTTCCAAATGATGTCATTTGTCATTAACTGTCCCTATCCTCGCTATCAAAGCAGACACACGGCTAACAAAGGAACAGGGTGGACCACCGTGCACAGTGGGGAGAGGAACGAGATAATGGCGCAGCAAGCACTTCTCCTGAGGAAGAGCTCCCTCTCAGCTGCATTAGTGAAATTAAGACAATGATGATCTAATTAGGTATGACAAGCCGTCGAGATTCAAACTATCAAAGGACCGGTTCAGATGTGGACTTTGATCAGCTGCCACTGACAGGGCCATACGTGTCACCAGACGTTGACATGTTAGCCAACAGTAATACACATTGTTTTAGAATGCAGATGCCTGCATCGGGGGCCACTGGTTAAAGCTTTTATGATAGTGATATGCAATTATTAAAAATATTAAGAATGCCTCTTCAGAGAAATAAACAGTACAAAATCACAGAAGTATGTTAGGGTCATCTGAAATTCTTGGAAATTCCTCCCTAATCCCAAACCCAAATTCATCTAATGGTTGTTTAAATAAACCTCAAATCAACAACTCAAGCAATTTTTTTACATTGTAAGAGGTATATTCATTCGGGAATTAACATGCTAATAACAACGTAGGAAGATACCAAAAGTCTTTTTGAAGATCAAACCGTTATGTTGTTGCAAGAACAGAAGACTGTTTGCATGCAGTAAAAACACCAGTGTTCATAGCAGACAACAGTTGCAATCTGAGCCCAGTATTCACTGCACTGCATGGCATGACAGCTTTGCCATATAAGATGTGCACAGGAGCTCAGAACTGCAGCCACAGTGCAGGGGTGTGCCCAGCACAGGCGAGCACCATCAGAAATACTTCAGGCTCGCTACACGGTCGATTCTGAGTTAATTGTTGGTCACTGTGTGTTCTCAAGCTCTTCCTGATGCCAAGCCTTTCCCACAACCCCACAATCAGTCACACAACGATGTATGAGGTCACAACCCACTGTGGAATTGAGGGTCACAGAGAAGCTTCGGGGTATTTGAATTAGAACATTTAAAAACTAACGTGTGATAAAAGGAACTCATTCATTAAGAAAAATTAAGATTCCAATGCAACACTCTGGAAAGAAAGGTTTGGGGTACAATACATCTGCTGTTGACCTTGCTGAGCTGCAGTAGAAACCTGCTTCCCACTGCACAGTCTTCCAGGGCACTGAGGAACTCGGCTTGGAGACACTTGCCTCCTGTGCAGTTAAGACCTCTCTGAAATGCACTTAGTTCTTTGCTTTGCATATTCCCAGTCTGCTTTTTCTCCTTTTTAAAAGACGGGGATTATTTATTTATTTTTTGTGTATAAATGGGGTCATACCCAAATGCTGAAACCTGACCATGCTAAGGCGGACTTAGGTCTGCTGGTTACAAACTGCACAGACTCATCGTAACAGATCGTCTGAGACATATCCCTCACTCACTTTCAATGATCAATGATTACTTATAGCAAAACATAAAGATTGGCTGTCCTCAGACACACCAGAAAGAGGCATCAGACCCCATTACAGATGGTTGTGAGCCACCATATGGTTGGTGGAACTGAACTCAGGACCTCTGGAAGAGCAGTCAGTGCTCTTAACCACTGAGCCATCTCTCTAGCCTCTGATTTTTTTTTCATCTTTGATAGCTTTAAACACACACACACAAGACGTGAGTTCTTGAGACTAGTTAGTTCTTGAGACAGTTCTTGAGCTGTCCATCAAGAGAGAGGCAGACCTCGGAAGGAAAGGTAACTCTGTAACCCAAGATGAATAATCAAACGACAACTCAGGAGGGAGGAGGCTAGAGCAACCTAAGAGGGTCCAACGAGATTGGGGTAGAGAGTAGACGGTCTCAGGACCCATTTCCAAGCACCATGTAGTGTGTGAGCATGGGCAGGTACATCCTGTCCACCAGACATCACACTGTCCCTTGCCATCTCTCCTTTTGGAATCACAGTTTTATCTAGTTACTGGGAACATGTCACTAAGCCAACCATCAGGTCTCTGAGTTTGTCATCAAATTCATAAACGTACGGCAGGAAGAAACCCATTGCTGGCCCTCAGCCAGGAAGGCCTGATTGAGAAAATTCTTTGTCCTTCAACATCTTCATTAAAACTTCTCATGGTGAATATAGACTCCCTGCAGCACGGGCTCCTTAATTAGCAGTGTTTAATATTTACTGATGATCTATTATTTACAGGCAATTTACATACATTATAATGTGCATAATAACACCAGGGAGCAGGGAGCTGTATCTAGTTGGAACAGAGGGTCCAGGATGCACAGTAATGAAGAGGCAATCTGGAAGACGCTCTCCGTGTGAGAAGCAGGCTGCTCTACTTTCAAACCCAGCCTCTTTTCCATGGCTTCTGATGCTGCCCTGTTTTTCAGACACTTTGTGTCCTTTGTCTCATGTCACTGTTCAATTAGCACATCAATAATTTCCTAAGCCTGTGGCTTCGTTTTAGGGCACATGATTGTACTCTGTTAGCAAGCACTTTGATCTGTTTGAAGTTCACGGAAAGCAGTGTGGTAAAAGCATGCCCACATTCAGAATGGAAGGTGTCATAATGGGGGCTGCCACTGACTCTCCGGCTGCCCCCTCCCCTGCAATGATGACTGTATTTTACTGAAATCGCCTGTGTATGATGTTGTCACACGTGCATGTCCTCAGCATCCATGACCTTGCTTCTGTATTCACCTGGCCTAAATACAGGACTGATTACTGAAACCATGCACTTGAAAACACACTGAGTTCTTTGTCCTTACCCAGCTAGTTCCCAACCATTTGAGCTACAAGCACCTCTCTGCCTGTACTCTGTGTCACTAAAGACACCACAACGCTGAGGATGAGTGTACGCCAGTGCTTAGATCAGAGATGGGCACATGGCAGTTGCTGAGTCATTGTGTGCCAACCTGCACTCAACACACATATGCACAGACACACACATGCACACCACACACATATGCATGCACAGATACACATGCACACATCACACATGTGCACAAACACAGACAATACACAGACATGCACAGACATGCACAAACACACAGACATGGACACATGCACCCATGTGCACAGACATGCACACACGACATACACAAGCACTCACGCCTATACATATGCACACACAACACACACAAGCATACACACATACACACATGACACATGCAAACACACACACAAGCACACACATGTATACATGACACACACAAATACACACACATGCACACGTGACACACACAAACACACACATGATGCGCACACATGCGCGCACACACACACCAGGCTCTTTGTTCTTATTTGCCTGTACTCAGAGGCAGGACCTGGTGTTGCTGCTGAACTATAACTGAGGTAGGACAGCATCACATCTCTCTTAGACTGACACCAGGCTCATAAGTTTTTTTTAAGACAGCATACAGTGCTGCGGGCTTCATCATTACATCATCAGACACATGCACCATTATGTTTTGTTCCTATTCACCCCCTCACCAGTTTCCCTTCTCTCCCTTCTCTCCTGGATCTGTAAACATGAAGAAAATAAATCATCCAATGAACAGATGTGCTAATAAGCTGAATGGACAGTTCTCAGAAGAAGAGCAGACAGCCAGTAGATGCTTGGACTAAGTGCTCAGCACCCTTAGCCATCAGAGAAATTAAAAATTAAAACTGGCTTTGAGAATCCACCCCAGGTAGAACAACTGCCACCAAGAAAATGATTGACAACCAGTGCCGCTGAGGATCTGAAGTAGCGTCCTCTAAGCACAGGACACTCAGTGGGGAACTGGGGCTGGGGGCTGGGTCTCTTTGGCTTGCCTTTCTTGTCATGAGGCCTCAGTCCTAAGAACAGTTTGGGAAGAAGCTGATGAAGACACAGTCACTTTAGTGACAGCCTACAGGTATGGAGCTGGTTGAAGGGAGGAGCTGCTGACATCTCAATAACACTTGCCTGGAGTTTCTACCAGGATCTGGGAGGAAATAAGAAAACATTGGTGCCCTGTCCCATCCCGTCCCACCCAACCCCACCCTGCTCCAAGGGGGTGGGGGTGATGGAAAACGGAAGAACTTGGCCACATCTACTTAGAGGCGAGCTCTATCGTGCTGAAAGATGCTGGGAGCAAGAAGCGATTCAGAAGTCAGAGGGCTGGTGCTCATAGAGTTTGTTTTTTAACTGACATGTCCCTTTGTGTGTCCCCAGGTCATCCTTCCTCACTTCCTATTAATTGAGGCTGTTTTAGGGGGAGAGAACTGACCACGTTCCTCATCCACTGGGACAGGCTTCAGCATATGTTATGTTCATGGACATGAATGTAAATGTGTATGCGTATGGATTTTTTTAAGATGTAAATTTTTGCAGTTCAAGCTGGTCTCAGGCTTGCTCTGTAGCTGAAGCTGTCCTTTAACTCTGAGCCCTCTGCCACTAGCTACCAAGTATTGAGAACACAAGCGGGTGCCACCATGCCTAGCTCCCCCAATGGTAAATTTATTGCAAACTCCTATAGACTCGGTGCCATCAAAGTAGCTTAAAATAATGCAAATTTATTTTGCTTTTTTTTTTTTTTGAGACAGTATCTTGTTCAGTCTAACCATGTGTGGGGGTCTGACTGAGAATGGACCCCAGAGGCTCATGTAGTGATTGACTGAGTACTTGGTCACAAGGTAGTAGAACTATCTGGGAAGGATTAGGAGGTGTGGCCTTGTTGGAGGAGGTGTGTCACTTGGGGTGGGCTTCGAGGTTTAAAAAAGGCAGCACCATTCCCAGTGAGTTCTCTCTGCATGCTACTTGGCAGATCAAGATGTGAGCTCTCAGCAGCTTACGCTGCCATCATGGACTCCTGCCCTTTGAAAACGTAAGCCAGATTAAACATGGTCATTTATAAGCTACTTTGATCCTGGTGTTTAGTACAGTAACTAAGACACCAGAGTAAAGTCAGCAGGAAGGCTCCTTTCAGATACAGAGACAGCCTGTACTTGCCCTGGCCTGCTCTGGAGGCCGTTACTCTTCCTAAGGGCAGGCAGGCTACACAGCTCAGGCCTCTGTCTTGTTGATTACCTTGCTTTCTCTGATGCTTCTGCATGGCTTTTGACGTCATACACTCCACACCTGTGCCACCGAGGGCAATCTCCCACATCACACTGCTTAACTTGATCACATCTGTAATGTCCCCCTACATCAGATGAAGAATACGTCTTTCCAGATCCAAGGTCTAGTGAGTAAATAAAGGGGTGGGAACTAGAGTGGAGTGATTCTCGTGTATGAGAGGAACTGGTCTTCCAGTCTGGGAAGGTAGCCGGGCTTGGTGACCGACCGGCATACTGAGGGCGAGGTCTCTCAAGCCCTGTTTTGCAATTCATAGTGTAAATGATTAAATGTAGCATGACATTCATGCTATTCGTGGTTCTTAAGCTTTAATGTAGCTTTAAAATGGTAGCTATAAAAACACTATATCTTTATCAACTTCAAGTTATAATATGCAATTTTGTCATTGCATTAAAATTTTAACTTTAATACCCTTGTCTTTAAAAAGGAAATGATTGTTTACAAGCAAGCTGCTTTTCCTAAGCTCATTTAATTCATGGTCATGAGTATATGCAGTAAGGCACACTTGGAGAAGTCATGAATAATGGTCCCATACAATGAGAAAAGTCATCCCAGAATTCAGAGAAATGCAGAGAAGCTCGTTGAAAGAGCTGCGTGATGCAGGAGGATGCCTTTCCAAGCAGTATTGTCACTCATTCATACAGAACATTCCTCCCCAGAGCCTTGCTTTATGGTTGTTCTGCTTCCAACTCAGGAAGGACAGTCTGGGCATGGCGACATTTATCTTTAGACATAAAATGACCTAGGAAAAGAACACATTGAATTTGTACACAGAGCTTCGGGGAAAGTTGCCACGAGAGTAGGAACTGTTCCATTTCATTTCAAGCTCTTCAGAGAGGGAGGGAAAGAGGAAAGCAGAGAGGGAGGGAGAGAAGGAGAGGGAAAGAGGGAAGGAGGGAGGGAGGGAGGGAGAAAGGAGAGGGAAGGAGGGAAGGATGGAGGGAAGGAGAAAGGAGAGGAGAGGGAGGGAGAGGAGGAGAGGGAGGGATATAAGGAGGGAAGGAGGGAGGGAGAACTTCCCCCATACTTGCCTCTCCCCAGCACATGACCGAGAAGTTGAGCAGTATGCTGCTTGAGCCTGGCCCATGAGCATCATATGACACTGGCAAGAAACAAGCTCTGAAGACCTTGTTAGCGTGTAAGATTTTCCTTGGGTCAGCTCAGAGAGAGAGGAGTTAGTGAGGGGTATTTGCAGACCCCGAAATGTGGTTCCGTGGTACAGATCTTTGTTACTGCAGAATCCACCTTATATAAGGACTGGTCCTCTGTAAAAAGCATAGAAGACGTCATAGACTGCTCACCTGGCAGGGTTTAAAGATTGTCCCTCCCTCCCCCCAACAATCATAAAACACATCTCTAAAGTCAGTGAAAACCGTGGTTTAGTAGTGACTCTCTCTGACAGGACAGTAAGAAATGATCTCTGAACTTTGTAGTAAACATGGAGGCCTCGTTCCCTCAGAAAGGTTTGTGGTTGATCTTGATCATTTAACTTTCTGCTGTCCGGCTGGGCTGGCTAAATGCCTGTCCACCGTATGGAGCAAAAGCCATTGGCTTAAATCCTCAGATCGGCCCTTTTAGGACAGTGTGTATACCAGCCGAGGGCTCAGTCATGGTTTTATAAATGAATCCTGAAAATAAAGGCAGCCAAGGAGCTCTTGGATGTCTTTGTAGTCAGGCTGATGGCAGACTCTGAGGATACGGTTAGCTCTGAAATTAATGATGTGCCGAGTTGGTCGGGTCTGAGATGAGAACCAGGGGCCCTGTGGTGGCTAACTTTATGTCAGTCTGACACCGGCTTGAGTCATCCGAGAAGGACCCATAGCAAAGACTGTTGGACAATTTTTTTTCTTTTTCTTTTGTATTCAACCTCTAATCGGTTCTTGTGACTTTCACATCATGTAGCCCAATCCCACTCATCTTCCTCTCCCCTAATACCCACCCTCCACTCTTGAATCCCCCACAAAAAGAGAAAAACCATTTTGATTATGGAAGTTGTAGTGTGTCACAGCGTGTCCCACGCTTCTTTGCTTGCAAATGTTTGTTGCAGTGACTCTTTGGTCTGATACTAGGCCTCTGGCTTCTGCTACTCCATCAATACTGGAACCCCACTGGGACTCCTCTCAGATACCCTGAGATGCCTTGCTGGCCTTTGGTGGTAACAGATCCTTGATGCTGCAGGGCCACAGACCCAGACATGTTCTCCAATGACAGCACAGGCCAGGGTCCCACCATGGTCTCAGGTGGCATCACCAGCTACTCACATCCGGCGGTTCCTCACTACCCTGGAGTCTCCAGTTCTGCCTCTCTTCATTGTGCCCACATCTTTCTGTTTCTTTCTCTTCCATTTCCTTACCACTTGCTTGCTCCTCTTAGTGGTGCCCAGGGTCTCCGAGTGTCTGGGGTCATCTCTGTCATGAAACACCTGCTCCCCCCATGCCTGAGTGGACCACACTGGTGGTCATCTCAGGCTAGCTCCTCATCCAGGCCTGCCCAGGTGGCCCCATGCAAGGGTCATCTGGCTTGGGCTCATTCTTGCCCCAAGGCCCATGGTCCCAGGAGGGGTTCTTCTAGACTCTGGCTTGCTCCCTGTCCTCGCACCAGACTGGTGGTCATTGCAGGTTTGTTTGTTTTCCAAGGAGTCTTAGGCTGCTAATCATTCAGACATAGCAGAATGTAGACATGGTCTCTCTTCTCTCTGCCACCTACTGACGCACATGTGACACAACAGTCACACTCGCTATGGCTCTAGGATTTTCTTAACTAGTGACTGATATGGAAGGGCTCACCCCTGGTCAGGTGGTCCTGGCTTCTGTAAGAAAGCAGGCTGAGCAAGCCATGGAAAGCAAGCCAGTAAGCAGCACCCCGCCACGGTCTTGCATTGGCTCCTGCCTCCATGTTCCTGCCCTGCTTGAGTTCCTGCCCTGACTTCCCAGTTACCTGGGAGTGTACGCTGAAATAAACCCTTTCCTCCCAAGTTTCTCTGCTCACGACAGCAACTGTAACTCTTACTAGGACAAACTCCATTCATTGGTGATGTGATGTTCTGTCCTTGCAGTTCACAAAGAGCCATGGAGACAGTTGGGGGTACGTGTGATGGTTAGGGTTGTCCAGTTGACAGAATGTAGAATCCCCTAGGAGATATGCTTCTGGACACAGCTAGGGGCTCTCTTGGTTGGACTGGCCTCCGGTCATGCCCAATGAGTAGGTTTAGTTGACTGGGAAGACCCACCCTCTTTCCTGGGCTGGATTCTGGACTGTATGCAAAGAGGCAGGGAGGGAGCTCAGGCATTCATGGTTCTCTTCTTCCTGACTATGGCTGCAGTGTCATAGGTCACCTCAGGCTTCTGCTGCCAGGTCTCCCTGCTGCGTTGGACAGTGCCATGCCCCATGAGCCACAGGAATCCCTTCCTTAAGTCGCTTTTCTCAGATTATTTTTATTACAACTACAGACAAGTAAGAACAAAGGCGAGCATCCTCGAATGGACTCCAGTCCAAACCATGTCTGCACTGCAGCCGTGTGGCAATTTCATTAGAGGGTCTGAAGGTTTCCACCGTTTGACCACAGAGCTGTGCTTCACAGCAGTGACACCTCTGGCCTTACCAGGTTCCAATCAGTTTCCGATCCATACAGGAAACAGAAACATTTCCTCAGACAGTTATACTAAACAAACACACAAGCAAAAAGTGGTAACCTGCCGGTTTTGCTCTCTCAACGCGCCCATCTTTCAGTGTTACTCTGCTGCCACCATCCTTCTGACTGGTCTGTTCCGACCAGACATCAGGGTTGCTAACCTCACAGGCACTGTGAGAAAAAGGAGTTCTGAGGGGCTGGCACTGTCAGGTACAGAAGTGTGACCTGGCCCTTTCGGCTCCTGCCTCCCTGCTAGCCCCCACCTCCCTTGCAGTCCCTGCTGCCCCTGCCACTGCAGCCTACCCTGCCGCCCCCGCCTGAACCACTCAGAAGCTGGCTGTGGGTCTGTGTGTTGCTGCTGCTTGTGCCTTCACAGCAGAGATTCACAAGTGCTCTCTCCTAGCCTGTGGGTGCGGAGGGGTCTTAGGTGTCATCTGACACTCTGCATTAGCTGTCATGCCTTGTAGAGCTGTGGCTGACGGAGAGCAGACGAGGGAGGCACCTCAGAAACTGGCCTCTGACATCAGCTCTCCTGAAATTGGACCTCCCAACTGGCTAAAATTAGTTACCCAAGCCCTTGAAGCTTCAGCATCTCTCCATCTGTAAAGCTGGGGCTGATGCTCTGTTGTGTGGTGCCAGTAAAACTTACGGTGTATATAGTGATGCCTCAATGCCCTTATGGTGAGAGTTCGTGTATACACTCATATACACTTGTGTATACGTAGTACATATACAGTAAAGCATAGAGAAAGAACATACACAGAGAGAGTGGCAGATGGGGCGGGGGAGTACAAGACCTTTACTGTTTGGCTTCACTGTACACACTGGTGTGTGTCCTCAATGCATTCACTTCAATCCAAGGCTGCAGTGCCAGGCTTCAACAGGAAGAGAAGACAGGACCAGAGGAAGATGAAATGGAAAGTCCGCAGGGGACAAGCACTGTGTCCCTGGAGCCCTAGCAGAGGGCAAGACTCACACAGGGCTTGCTCGGGAATGGATGGAAGCAGGGTTTCTCCACACTGTTAAACACTAAGCTCTTACATTGAAAACGGGCATCCCACCTCCTTCCAGCAGAGCCACAGCAAAGGGGAAATGGCCAGAGTGTTCTCTACCTTGTTAAGTGTGAAAACTGGGATGGAGAACGTAGACAGGAATGGAATCAGACTGAGAGGACACTAGCGTTCCTCACTGCCCAGGGAAAGGATGATTTCAAAACACTGTGTGGAGAAGGCTGCGCATGCTGCGGGCATTCTCCAGAGAGTGAGCACACACAGGCCACATGGCCACCTCTGTGAGAGCCTCTGAATGCCACTCAGAAGCTGTGTGCCAAGTTTCTCTCTCTCTCTCTCTCTCTCTCTCTCTCTCTCTCTCTCTCTCTCTCTCTCTCTCTCTCTCTCTCTCTCTCTCTCTCCCTCTCTCTCTCTCTCTCTCTCTCTCTCTCTCTCTCTCTCTCTCTCCCCCCCTTCTTCTTCCCTCTCCCCCCTCCCCCCTTCCCCTCCCACCCCATCTCCCTCTTTCCCTCTTCTCCTATCTCCCTCCCTCTGCAGTGTATTTATAATTAAAGTGAACTTGAGACCATAAGCTCACAGGCTGTATGCAGCATCTCCTGTAAATCCCCTGGATATTTGTAAAGCTATGACTTCTGAGACCCAGAGGTGCAAGAGTTCCCTGAGAAGGGCTCGAAACTTTCTCTGCTGGGGCTTTTATTAAAGCCAAAGGTTTGCCGAGACAAATATCATATGACCCGGCGTTTCAAAGAAAGGAAAGAACCCACACTTCTGTGACCTGTAGTGACAGAGCTTTTTTTATATTTATTTTGCATTAACTGTGAACACAACAGCCAGCCATTTTGGCAAAAGCAACCCACGGGAAAGGAAAGGCAGAAGTGCCCAGGAGGCTCCAGAGGGTAAGCTGAGTGTCGGCTTTGAGAAAGTGGCAGAATCAGTGTCCATAGGCTTCTGGGACCTCAGTGTGTCCCCTAGCCAGGCTGCCCCTAGCACGTGTCTGCAGCTGTGAATATACTGTACAAAGCCCTAGGTGCAGATGTTGGGGTGGAATGGGGCCTCCAGTGTCCCTGGCCAATCTGAAGCCTGTCCCAGAAGGCAACCTCAGGGCTTCACACTCCTACTTTATGCTGTGTTCCATATTCATTTGTATCCCCCCCTTTTTTTTTTAATTTGGCTCTTCCATACGTTAAGTCCAACTGGTCACCTGCTCCTTCAGGTCTGCCCTTGTGTTTTATGGTCAAGGGTCGCAAATGACTCTTTGATTATAGGCAGCTACGTGCACAACGGTGGTGCCATGGGGCTGTGTTAGAGTAGAGATGTAGATTAGCCATCAGCATTTAGATATGGCCAGCATCACATCCTATCAGGAGACATGGCCACGTGTCTGTGTTGTTGCACAGGTAGCTAACGGACTGAGCCGCCGGTTGTAAGCAGCACTGTGCACAGCACCGTGTGGAGCATGTGATACCTATGACACCAACAGTGGCGTCAGTGCCCCCTTTCCCCCGGGATGCACCTTATCTCATTCCTGCGTGTTAAGGCTGCTCTAGTGAGCCAGACTGCCATGGTACACCAGCAGCCTGGTGGTCTTATGAGTGTGCAGTTCCTGGTTACACCAAGAGGCCATGTCTAGCAAATGGCCCGTGGCATGTAGGCTTACCCAAGCGCACGCATGCGTGCTGCTTCACTGTTCTCGACCCAACAACTCTTCCTCTTGATCTTTTCTTAGAACTGCCTGGAAAAGTGCAGAGACAGAGAGATATAAACAAATGTATTCTTAGCGGCACACAAATGCGGGGGCAGGGGGGTGTACATGTCTGGCGGCTATAAGCCAATGTCAGTGTTTTTCTCTACCACTCTGCAGTTTATGTTTTGAGACAGGATCTCTCACTAAACCTAAAGCTAACCTGTTTGTCTGTGCTGACCAGCAAACCCCAGTTCCACCTGCCCACCCTCTACCCCCAGCCCCTCCCCCCACAGCCACCCTAGTGATGAGGTTACAAGTGTACTCTGCTATGCTTTACATGGGTGTTGGGGATCTGAACTCAGGCCCCACGACGTCCTCAGACCTGCTGTGTTGTGTTGAATTGCATCATGTTACTGGATAAGCAAGCATGATGGGGGTGAGGGAGGTGCAGGTCGAAGGCTCACTGGTGGTAGAACAGACTGTTGGCCAATCAGAAACCTGTTTTCTATTTTGGGGCAAATCACTCCATGATGCTGAAGTTGGTTGGTGAATTCTCTCCTTTGCTGAGTGATCTCTGGGTTTTAAGATCTGTACTTGGTCTCTGTGACTGCAGCAAGACACAACAATGATCACCTTCTCCAGGTTTGTGGTCACCCTTGTGCTTTCTAGCTGCTGCATGGACTTCCCCTGGGTTACAGTGTGTGAACAGAGTGTGCTCCACCCCAGGTGGAGCACCACCAACAAACTAAAGAAGTGATTCCACTCAGAGCTGCCCTGGGGAAGCAGTGAGCTCACTTTGTTCCTTACAGGTGCATGGGAACTCATGAGCCTTTGTGTCACTGGAAAAGCTCGCTCTCCCCAAGCAGCTGTAAACCACTTCCATATCCTCAGAGAGGGACAGAACCTGGGAAGCCCCGCTCCCACCCATGTGGGGAGAGAGAAATCAGCCACATCTTGTGTAGTTCTCGAGTGGGAAATCACGGCTGATGAGAATTCAAGGAGGTGACAGTCACGTCCCGCCAGGAAGATGGTGTTCCACAACACCACACTAAGTCAGGTCTTGACATTTATGTATACCACCCGTGCACCACTGAGGTAGTTGGCATGGTCTTAAAGATCAAATGACTTTACCCATTACAGAACAGACCCTTGGCTTTGCCTTCAAGCCCAGCTTCCTGGATTCCTGAATTCATTTCCATCCAGGCCTGGATGCTCTGGTGTTGACCCTCCCTAAGGTCTTAGCAGTGGTACAGGGGACTTGAAGCTGTGCCCACACAAAGAGTAATGTGTATTTTCAGGAGTCTTGAAGCCAAGATATTGCAGGCGTCATCAGTGGTGTTGAGAGTGCAGAACTCCCTCATCTGCCTGTTTGGCTTCTCTTCACTTGCTCCAGAGGCTCCTCCACAGCCACGCAGCAGGTCCCCCTGCCCCTCGGGGAGCTAGCAATCCTGTGAATGCTGGTGCGGGCACTCAAATCAAGATCTCCAAGGTCAAGATCTCCAAGGGTTCAGCCTGGGTTTTGGAGCTGTTAACTGCTCTCCTAGTGCCTCTAATAGGCAGGCTTGGTTGAAATCAATCAAAATGTCCTACTTGGGCAAATTCCTACAGTCATTGTCACATATACAGTCCCAGAGGGCCAAGCAGGAAGTGTTGCAGACAGCTTGTAAAGTGTGGTAACAATAGTCTGAAGAGGTGAACCTCAGACAGAACCTGAAAGAGCCGACTCTGACTGACAGGAGTGAAGTATGCGCACACTTGCCGTGGGAAGCTGTCACCCAGGGGCAGTGGTCACACCAGTGGCTGGGGGACATCGTGCATGTTAACTGTGCGGGCCGGATGCTGTTCCTTCTAGTAACAGCCAAACTGTCTACTTTCCACGAGATCTCACATGCTTCCAGTCTGCTCTGCGGACACCTGCCTTCTGAGGTCGGCTCATGTCAGCTAAATGCTCGGTTTGTGTAGCAAGCACCCTAGAACCAAGGGACAGATGTCATTGAAGGCAGAGGAGCTCAGAGTTCTGCTAAATGTGCCCATTTCCCTGCATGGCTCGTGAGAAATGAATGAGCAGTATATCTATGCCCGACAGAACCTCCACTTGAATTATTGAAGTGAATATTAATAGCAGTGGGAAGAAGCAATGCTCCTGTGTAAGTGGCTTAACCTCTTTGGGCCTCAGTTTCCCCCTGGTGTAGGTTATGGGCATGGAATAAAGCAGAGCTGAGTTCAAGTCTGGCCAAATGAAGGTTACCTGTTAGAATTCATCTTCTGGGTCACTGCTTGGGTTTGTCCTGGAGAAATATCTGTTAGTATTCATCTTCTGGGTCACTGTTTGGGTTTGTCCTGGAGAAATATCTGTTAGAATTCATCTTCCGGGTCACTGCATAGGTATGTCCTGAGGGCTTATCTGTTAGTATTCATCCCGGTCACTGTTTCAGTATGTCCTGGAGAATTATCTATTAGAATTCATCTTCCAGGTCATTGCTTAGGTATGTCCTGGAGGATTACATGTTAGTATTCGTCTTCCAGGTCACTGGTTAGATAAGTACTGGAAAATTACCTGTTAGTATCCATCTACCAGGTCACGGCTTAGGTGTGTCCTGGGGGCCCTCTGCTGAGAGCTCCAACTTGATGTGGCATCAGTTCCATTTTTTCCCTTTCCTGATTCATGGATTTACTGCATACAAGTTGTTGCCATTTCACATTGTGTGTGTGCCCATGTGTGTGTGTGTGTGTGTGTGTGTGTGTGTGTGTGTGCGCGCGCGCGCGCGCCTGCCTGTGGTCTCTCTCCCCTACTAAGGTAAACTTTGTGAGGAGGGGGACTGTGCTAGGCATAGGCTAGAGGTACCTAATGTATGGTTCTCAGCACTTAAGAAATAATATTTGCTGAGCCACAAAGCTTGAGTTCAGTCCTTAGAACCCACAGAGTAGAAGAGGGTCTAGTCCTGAAGGTTGTCTTCTGACCTCCCTGTGTTCTCTGAGATACAAGTGAACACAGGCAGGCACGCGAGCGCACACATACAGAGAGAGAGAGAGAGAGAGAGAGAGAGAGAGAGAGAGAGAGAGAGAGAGAGAGAGAGAGAATAAATAAATGTTTTAAAGTTTCTGATTTGTTGAATCAACAAATAATTGATTACATTCCATATGTTGTTAACTTGAGGTGGTTCATGTTAAAAATCATTTGAAATAAAATTTACCTATGTTTAAAGTCCACCCTAGTAACTTCAGTTTTTAAAAACTCCTATTGTTGTAAAATATTTTCCTAACCATGTCACTAGCATTGAGAGATAGCTTCTTTTATATCTCTAATTTACAGACAGCAGAATCTCTGATCAGTCTCGTTCAAGTGCATGCTTTGAGGGAGACTCTTGGCCTCCCTGCTGGGCTGAGAGAGCCCAGAATCCTCGTTTTCTAACAGCAGAAAAGCATGTGAGGTTCTCCTCTGACCTTGTCCAGGATCTTCTCAGCCATTGTTGACTTAGAGTCCAGAACTGAAGGGCGCTTTCAGCGACTCCCGAAAGTAACAGCTGACGGAACTCACAAGCTCCGCTCTGTCCTATTTATACACCCAGGTGTTGCGCTCACGGGTTTGACAGAATCACACCACCGACCGTGGTCAGCACACTGTCCCCAGTGACCTTGAGCACCCTGTCTGCCCTGATGGCACATACCCATATCTGGTGAGCGAGGCTTATTCTGAGACCTAAGTCACTCGTTTTCAGTTGCACCCCTCCCTCTGCTGTTGTCAACTTGAGCACCCCAAAAGATCTGGCCTGAGGAACGCACCTGGAGACTGTGGAGGTGCTCTGCTCTCGGCTGGGCACCTGCTATCTGCCTTTCCAGCTTGCAGGTAGCCATTGCTGGGTTATCAAGTCCCCATTGTGTAAGCCAGTCCAGTAAATTCTCTCCTGTAATTGGCTCTCTTCCTCTGGAGAACTCTGCATAAGACAGTGGACTCTGCTTGGGTCTCGCCTCCTAATCCTCACGTGGAATCCCAAATCCTCAGCTCCTCAGAACATGACTACAGACGTGGGGTCTTCTCAGCGGTGATCAACTCTAAGATGAAGTTGTCGGTGTGGACCTTAACACCGTATGACTGATGTCCTTGTAGGAAGAGGAGAGGAGGGCACAGGCAGACACTAGGAAAGACCAGGTATTCCTGTCAAGGACATGAGCCTGGGAGAAACTGCCCCTGCCCATGTCTTGGTCTTGAAGCCTCCAGGGAATGAACTGTTGTTTCGCCTCTTGGCCTGTGGTGCTGCAGTAGGGAAACCTTTTCAAACCTAAAACTGCTTTTCATATCTACAGGCTCCTTTCCCAGTGTGCTCCCTGGGCACTGCAGTCTGCTGGGGCTGTAAGTTCCCAGGACACGTGAATGTCTCCTGTGCAGGAACTTCTCTAGCTTCGTCTTCCCTCTCAACTGTTCACTCCTATGGTGTCTGGGGAAACGTGGCTTTTATGGATGTCCCTACATCTTCTGCTGTCCTCCCTCTACCTCCTATGTGAACATTCAAATCCTCTTTGACAGATAAGTCAGTATTAACAGAATCTGTGGATTAGGCCATATATATATATGTGTGTGTGTGTGTGTGTGTGTATATATGATATTCTCTATATACTATATGATGTATGGCACATTAAAAAAATAGAAGTTTATTATAGCCCTTGACTCCCTTTTCTGTTTCCTGTGTGTAGATAGGTCCTTTAATGTCTAATTCATTAGCTAAGAAGAACCATTTCAGAGTTCCTGTGTACGTCAGACACTGCCACAGACAGGTGTGCAGCAAACACATTGGACTGAAGTAGCATAGAAGGCAGGAGAGCTCCTTTAGCCTGACTGGTTCTTCAAAGACTTCCCAGACATGGACTTGCTTGAGTTAGGTTATAAATAGTTTGCTAGGCAGGTATCACATTGAAAGGATTCTAGAAGAAGGGAGCAAAGGTTTTCCAAATCCCACAGGATGAAATCCATAATACAGACCAACAATTATGGGAGATTACTCAGCACCTCTAACAAAAGAGGGAGCGGGGAGGAGGGAGGGAGGGAGGAAGTATGTCGGTCTCTGTGTCTGTGTGTGTATGTGTCTGTATCAGTGTGTCTGTGTGTGTCTGCATGTATGTCTGAGTGTGTGTATCTGTATGTATGTGTGCATCTGTGTCCATATATGTTTGTGTGTGTCTGTGTCTGTCTGTGTGTCTGCATCTGTGTCTGTGTGTATGCATCTGTATATGCCTGGGTTGTGTGTGTGTGTGTGTGTGTGTGTGTGTGTGTGTGTGTGTATGTATGTTAGGGACCTCAGAATTCTTATCAGAATCCTCAAACCTGGTTAATTTAAGAAAAGGATGAAATTAGATTCAAGCTCCTTATTCATGTTTTAACAAAAAGCTTTTCAGTCACTCCAAAAACTTCTAATTTGCTATCTCTGCGTCAGAAGCTTCGGTGGTGTTCTTAACTCTGTAGTGAGGAACAAGGAGAGAAGATCTGCATCAGTGAACACACAGAAAGCCTGAGTAGACAAATTGTGTCAGGGTCCCAGTGGCATATATGCTTAACCTACAGTCTCTCCCCTCACTGAGTTTGCTGTTTAATGGAGAAAACATGTTTACCAGTAGATGTTTCCTCTTAAGTTCCACCACACTCTTACAACACACACACACACACACACACACACACACACGTAACCAGTTTTTAAAATGTAAAGTAAGACTATAGGCTATGTGGACTCACCTGCATAGTCGTCAAACATTGCATGTAGACATATTCCCACCGGATCCCTCCTCTCCTTCATCCTGATCCCTCCTCTCCCTCATCCTGATCCCCCCTCTCCCTCATCCTGATCCCTCCTCTCCCTCATCCTGATCCCTCCTCTCCCTCATCCTGATCCCTCCTCTCCCTCATCCTGAAGCCTCCTCTCCCTCATCCTGATGCCTCCTCTCCCTCATCCTGATCCCCCCTCTCCCTCATCCTGATCCCCCCTCTCCCTCATCCTGATCCCCCCTCTCCCTCATCCTGATCCCTCCTCTCCCTCATCCTGATCCCTCCTCTCCCTCATCCTGAAGCCTCCTCTCCCTCATCCTGATCCCTCCTCTCCCTCATCCTGAAGCCTCCTCTCCCTCATCCTGATGCCTCCTCTCCCTCATCCTGATCCCTCCTCTCCCTCATCCTGATCCCTCCTCTCCCTCATCCTGATCCCTCCTCTCCCTCATCCTGATCCCTCCTCTCCCTCATCCTGATCCCCCCTCTCCCTCATCCTGATCCCTCCTCTCCCTCATCCTGATCCCCCCTCTCCCTCATCCTGATCCCTCCTCTCCCTCATCCTGATCCCTCCTCTCCCTCATCCTGATCCCTCCTCTCCCTCATCCTGATCCTCCCTCTCCCTCATCCTGATCCCTCCTCTCCCTCATCCTGATCCCTCCTCTCCCTCATCCTGATCCCTCCTCTCCCTCATCCTGATCCCTCCTCTCCCTCATCCTGATCCCTTTCTCTCCTCCTCCACTGTTCCCTCACAGACATTGTTCACGTCATTCCAGTCTAAAACTCAAAATGAAGTAAAAGGCCTCCAACAACCATCAGAGCATCAAACATCTTCCTTTATCATGTGAGTCTTATCTTAATTGGAAAAATCTACTTTTGTGTTTTCTCTTTCTTCATAACCTAGTAGTATTTGAACACCCAAACATGATTTCTGTCTCCTAAAGCCACCCTTGGCTGTGCGTTATGTGTCACATCTCAGCACCTGAGGATAAACAGGAGGCTCCCGTTCTCCCCACGCCTAGCTCATGTGACACTCTCCTCCACTGTTTCAGCTCTTGCTGGTTCTGCACACAGGGCTTTCCTAGAGGTCCCCCCCCCTTCCCATAAAGATATCACTTTGAGACCCTCTACCCCTAAACTGTGCCAGTTAGAATGAATGATTTTCCAATTTTTCTTTCAGTGTGAGTCCTGGCTGTCATATCAAACCTCTTATGGCCAAACCCAACCCAGCCCCTTCCTGGAACTGAGCTGTGTAGACTTTATACATCTGACCCTTCCTCCTCTGCTCCAGCTAATGAGCGGCCAAGGCTGTGACGTCGGCCTCTGCGTCCTCTGAGCCGTTGTTCATCTCCCAGAACGTTAACCCACTGTGCATGTCCCTTTTTCCTGGACCACTTTGTGTGACCCCCTGCCCTTCATGGCCCTTTCTCCCCTCAGCCCGTGACCTGTCCCCAGCTGGAAGGATGTCTTCCATTAATGGTTCTGTGCTGCCCACTAAGCTAAGTACAAATGAAGGTGGCCTCACCCTTCTTGTCCTTCCGTGTCCAGAGTCAGTGGTGACTGGCTGTTCCATGGCACACTGAGGTCATCTCAAAGCTGTGGTAAACAGAGAGTGTCACTGTGTGAGAACGAAGACATACAGAGTTAAGAAGCTGGTGACTTCATGGAGGGAAGGAACCCTGATCACCGTATCATGTGGCGAATGATTGCTTAAAGAAGAGATATTTGAGCCATGACAAGAACAGAAAAGGGACTGACGACGTCAATGCTTGAGTAGCTGTCTGAGGGAAGATGGCTGCTTTTGTTCCAGTCCATGTGGCCAAGAGAGACAGAATTTGAACTAAAAAAAGTAGAAGCTCCAAGAATCATTATTTGGACAAACTTAAGGGGAAAAAAATGACCACACAAAGTTGGCACAAGCATTCTCCTATGGCAGGTCTCTTACCAGAGGGGACCGGTTACACTGGACAGCTTCACGGGGCCATTCTCAGGCTGATTCCCCTGCGCTGTCTTCCACCACACAGTTCTTTGTGCTTACCTGTGTAGCTCTTGCCAGTAGGTGAAGCAGCAGACTCAACCTCTGCTCTTCAGCACAGCTCCCAGAGCTGTCTGTGCTTTCCTAGACTTGCAATTTATATATACATGTGTATATATATATATATATATATATATATATATACACACACACACACACACACACACACACACATACACACAGAGAGACACAGACACAGACACACACATACACACATTTCCCACCTGCCCCTCTCCAAACTGCAGTTATAGGCAAATGCTGCCAGTCATCTTGGAGATCCAAATCCAGGCCTTCATGCTTACACAGCGAGCACTTTTCACCCACTGAGCAACCTCCCCAGCCTCCTTGTACATTAACTTTGAGGAACATTTTTCCCTCTTCATCTCCGACACCACAACACAGTTGTCTGAGCCTCTGTCCTAGTCAGGGTCACCATTGCCATGAGGAAGCACCATGACCAAAGCGGCTTGGGGAGGAAAGGGTTTGATTTATTCCACTTATGATTTCATACCATAGTCCACCATCGAAGGAAGTCAGGAAGGGAACTCGAACCTGGAGGCAGGAGCTGATGCAGAGGCCATGGAGGGGTGCTGCTTACTGGCTTGCTTTCCATGGCTTGCTCAGCCTGTTTTCTTATAGAACCCAGGACTGCCAGCCCAGAGATGGCCCCACCTACAATGGGCTGAGCCCTCCCTCAAAATCAGTAATTAAGAGAATGCCCTACAGGCTTGCCTACTTATGGAGGCATTTTCTGAATTGAGGTTCCTTCCTCTCAGATGACATTGGCTTGTGTCAAGTTGACACATAAAATAACCCAGGACAGCCTCCCTACTGTAAAGAACAGAATATATGTGCTGAGCCAGGGAAAGGCTTGTGTGGTAAAGTATAGCCTCAAGATCGAGGCTCTGAATTAGGTTCCCTAGAGCCTACACAGAGAGCTAGGTACTGTGTGACCAAGGCAACTCTTTAAAAGGGCAACATTTAATTGGGGCTGGCTTACAGATTCAGAGATTCAGTCTATTACCCTCAAGGCAGGAGTGTGGCGGTGTCCAGGCAGGCATGGCACTGGAGAGGAAGCTGAAAGTTCAGCATATTGATCAGAAGGCAGCCAGGAGACCTGAGTTGCTAGGAGGAGGTTCTCAAACAGTGACATACTTCAAGGCCACACCTACTCCAGCAAGGCCACAGCTCCTAATAGTGCCACTCTCTGGGCCAAGCATGTTCAAACCACCACAATGCTCTTACAATCCTAGCAAGGAGGAAAGGCTCACCGGCAAGCCAGCCAACTTAGCCAACTTAGCGTGCTCCCAGCCAGGTGTTCCTGGCTCAACAAAGCAGTAGGCTATGCTGAAGAACAGCACCCGCGGCTGTCTGCTGGCCTGCACAGACGCGGTGAACACATGCAAATAACAAACAAACAGAAGACGTTTACTAATCTGGTTTTAAAAGTTATTTATTATTAGTGTACAAATGGTGTGTTTGCCTCCATATTGACCGTGAGTTCAGGGAATTAGGCACATCAATGTCTGACCAGTTCCATAAGGAAGTTTTAATACCTGGTCCTGAAAGACAGACTTCATTTTTTCAAGCATGCTTGTGATATTTCTTTGTGAGAGATCCCACGGGCGTTCCTTATAGAATTTTAAACATTAAAAGAACGACACATGTTTTGGTTTTATGAAATTAAATGGCATTAAGTCAGTTCTTCATAAAAATTAAAGGTTGTCTAATTGAGAATATTAAGACAATCACCGAGCTCTGGCAAGATGTGCGAGGGAACCGTCTCACTGTGGTGAGTCAGAGAGCACCAGCACCCGCCCCTACTCCCTTCTTCCTGCTCTTCATCGGAAAACAGAGCTCTCCCTGGGTGCAGAGTCCTGTCAGGCAAACTCTGCCAAGAGCCCAGATGTTTCTCGGCATGAGAAGATGGGTGTGTGTTCTGCTGAAATTCATAAAAGGGTCGTTCAATACCTGCAGACTGAAAAGGACAAACAGAGCATCTCGCACGGAAGAATAAACTGTGCCTTCGGGTTTCCCAGCTGACTCCCCTTTCCTCTTCTCATCTCACTCAGTGAAGCCAGTAGGCATAGAGCCGAAACACGTGACTATGACCTCTGGAAAAGTCCAGGGGTCTACCACGCAGTAGACCCAGCCTTAAGGAATGGACCTGTAACCACTGACAGTTAAAAGCCCTTTAGGAAAGCAAATAGAGGGGCTGGAAGGATGGCTCAGTAGTGAGGAGCAGCCCCTTGTGGGGGCAGCTCACAGCTGCCTCAAACTTCAGCTTGAATGGGCCCAACACCCTTGCCTGGCCTCCGTGCACACCCACGCACACACACTGGGGGGGGGGGAGAAAGCTAAAAATATAAAAATAAATAAATCTTAAGGAAAAGCGAAAGCAAGAGCACACATCCATACAAGAATGTGAGGACGGGAGGACGGAAGGGCTGAGGATGAGAGGCGGGAGAGGCGGAGGGTGGGAAGGGGAGGACGGAGGATGTGCGGTTGGCAGGCAGAGGCAGGTCCCGAGTTCCTCAGCACCTGAGGAATTAGCAAGATCATCAGTGTCCTGTGTCGTCCTCAGAGAAGGGGAGGTTGTTATGGTCTGGACCGAACAGTGCAAGAAGGAGGGCTCCTTACTCTGCAAAGAAACCCTGAGAGGCAAAGATGCCACCGAGGAGCCACTGCGCGCTGCTCAGTGGTGAATCGGGTGACTGTACGCCTCAGACTTCCCAGTCTCCCCATAGTAAGCTCGCGTGTTCTGGAACCATACTGATTTTCCTAACTTATTAAGCAAGGTAAATTTCTGCCTACAGAGAGAGGTGGGCAGACGGGATGAAATCTTCTGGCACTTTCTTATCTAACGCAGATAAAGTGGGGTGTTAAGATCTGACAGAGCATTAAGAAAAAGAGTTAGCTGGTTTCCAGCAAAAGCGAAACAAGAAAACTGAAAATTAAGTATTGATTTTCTTCTCATAAACTGGTGTCTTTGTATCAAAGGCATTAGTTTTGTTTTATGGGAAGACTTGGAGGCTCTCTTGGGTTTAATTTCAAGTCCATTTGCCCTGGCATGCAGGAGGTGGTTACTGCAGGCTCAGCCTTGTATGTGACACTTTCCAGTCAGGAGACCCCAGAGTAAGAGGTTGTGGAGTGTTTGCAAACCGATAAGCGACTGTCGCATATACATACTCTCAAATCTGGTCTGTAGACTCGGAGCTGTGTGTGAATTATTCCTACCATAAATAAGGATGTAAAATCTCGTCAATTCTTCCTGGGAAGTTCTGTGTGTGTGTGTGTGTGTGTGTGTGTGTGTGTGTGTGTGTGTGTAGGTGTGTGTGCGGCTGTGTGCGGGTGCATGTGGAGGCAAGAGGACAACTGTACAACCTCAGCTGTCATTCCTCAGTCACCATCCACCTCGTGCATGCCAAGTTTTTGTTTTTATCTTTTGAGACAGGATATGTTACTAGCGTATCTTCTTAGCCATCAAATTACATTTACATTTTTTATAAATGCAAAATGAAATATATAAATAATTGAAGATGTATCTGTGGCTTTAAAATAGAATGAATAATTTTTATTATAGCTACTGTTCAGCCCAGGAGATAGAACCAAACATTAGCAATGTATTGATGTCTCCATGTGTCAATCCTTTTGCCCGCAGAGCAGCAGCTGCAACCATCCTCTGGGACTTTGTAGCCATCAGATCCCTGGATTCTTTGCACTTTCCCACTGTAGACGAACCTTGGTGTGTGCACGCGCGTGTGCTGATGTACACGTTTCACTTTTAACTCTCCGTGAGGCATCCTCCTTCTTGGTATCCCTGGGTTATTTTCCTTGGCTTGTAGGTAACATTCGTCCATCCAGGAGTCTGCAACCACAGTTGACTGATTTCTGACTGGAGTACACACTGAAGGCTTTATCCTTTCGTCTGTGATCAGCTCTTTGGTCATTTCCAGAGCACAAGGGTAACGATGTTACCGTAAACTTCACTGTGTGTGAACCCTGGACTTGTGTCTGGGTTGTAGATCGTCCATCCGTGTTTGTAGCTCAGCTACACAACCCAAATACTTCTTTATCTAACTTGATGCCCAGATGCACACACGTTCCTGTCCCTGCACAGCTTGATGGTTGCTGGATACTGACAAACTATTTGAGCACATGAGCTGGGCTTTAAATAGCAAATCACTGTGCTTTTAACTTGCATTTTAATAGTGATATTGAATCTATTTTTAAACATCTAATGATCATTTACTTCTGATTTTTTTGTCCATTTATTAGAGCACTTGACATTTGCCTACTAATATTTATGTTCATCATTTTTAAACTGGGAAGTAACTGTGTAAACAGGAGTGTGCACTATACATTGTATAGTATTACATGTATATCAGATGTATAATTACATGTATAACATGCACATAGAATTACATGTACAACATACATGTATAATTACATGTTCGAGTGAAGGAAACAGCAAGGCAAGAGGACAGAGCAGGCTAAGTGTACCATAAGTCAAGGAGCACACGTGTTTAAGGCCCTCGAAGCCCATCTCTAGCTCACCCCTCCTTTGCTCCAGGGAGAGCCCTGACTATTTTGAAAGCTATTTCCTTGTTTTCCATGGTAACTTACTGCCCGTGCAAATGCTTTAACCCGCAGAGAGAGATGAGTTCTTCTGAGTGTAGACTGCAAACATGCTTTTGGCTAGGATTATATTTGTGAGACATAACATGATCTCTAACTGTCCAAAGGGTCCAGGATTTGGGAGGTTCTGTCTTACTATGTTCCTACAACTTCGTGGATACCCAAAATTAACACTGGATTATCTTAGTTAAGGTGTAAATAAACCTAAAGCAAAAATAGTCATCTTAATTCCCTTGTATCTCCCATTTCACCCAATTTTACAAACCTCTATATTAATCCTAGATGGGGGAGGGGGTCTGAGTACATTGCCAGCTGCTGATCTTGCAACAGCCTGAGCTTTGTTTCTGAACATTTTATGTTTGCTTTAATCAGTAATTAGATTTAATACGCCCACACTTCCCATCTAATATATCTAATGGTGCTCAACTCTTTTATATGGGTTTTCTCCTCAGTATTTGGACCCAAATATGTCCAAATACCGAGTATTTGGACCTTAGAAGAACTGTTGGTCTTCCAGGCTGAGGAAAACCTAATAGGGAATAATTAAGTTAAAAACCACCAGCATACTTCGCAGGACCACAGTGCTTGTTAAAAAACAAGTAATTAGATCCCAGGGGTGTTGCCAAGTCTCTAGATGTAAGCTGATTTTTAGAAAATATTTATCTATTCATTTATTCTATGTGTACTGTAAGTGTCTTGAGAGTTACGAATGTACACCATGTGTATCCAAAAGCTCACGAGGGGAGTCGGATCTCCAGGAACTGAAACCAGGTTCTCAAAAAGCAGCGAGCATTTTAGCCCACTGAGTCATCTCTCCAACCCCGTGGCAAATTAATTTCACTGAGTAAACTCTTTACTGATATCTACCTTGTCTTCTTGTTCTCTGGTTCTTTCCCTGAAAACAGTCCATGTCCTGTTTAAATTAGCTGAACTCGCCAGCTCCTGAAAGCCTCCCAGATGTGGACATAGAGTACAGGGGCAGTTGTTAAAGCAAGGACAGGGTCACACAGAGAGGTTAGAGGTCAGGGGTAGGGTTATGGGGAGGTATCCAAGGAGGAGGGTGCGTGCTTTTAAGGGACAAAGAGAAAACTTGCTGCCAAGAGACGCAGAGTGGGAGGAAGTTCAGTTCCACGAACTGTGTGTGGTGCTCGAGATTCAGTGATACCAGAGCTAAGCAAGAAGAGTGAAGCTGTTGAGACCGTGTTGGAAGTCAGGCGGCATGATGCTTATTGCTTGACAAGGGCATTGCACTGTTTTCTGTGAGCCGTGTGGAGCTGTTTCTCAATGGGAACATCACCTAGTCTGGGTTTTAGAAATATAGCCTTCAAGGTGGTGTGACATTTATGTTGTCAGATCTATGTTTTTAAGGTTCTATTCTTTACTTACGAGTTTGAGAAGATGGTCTGTGTGTGCCAGTGACACATGCTGAGAAGGCTGTAGGAGGGCTCTGGGAACCGAACCCAGGTCCTTTCCAGAGCAGTGAGGGTTCTTAACCTCTGAGCCAGCTCTCCAGCCCCAAGGTGGATTTTACATATTAGAATCTACTTGAATAACAGTGCTTTAATGTGAATCCTCTCAGTTCATCAGAGTCTCTGCGACTCCACGATGTCATTAGCTCAGCCTCTTCCTACATCACTTCTCATGTGTTGTCCCAAATCAATGTCTAGGGTGGCAAATCCACACTGGGCAGCCAGACTAAGGAGAGAGAAGTCAAGGGAGGTGAGGTGCACTCACTGGGTGTCTTTTTTAAAAGATCCCCAGAAATGGTCACGTGACCCCGTGGTACCGCTCTGTAGATGCGCATGAACCCCTGTGCATGTCCACCACAGATCAAATAGCAAGCAAATAAACCCAAAACTTTAAAACATCTACTCTGAAAACATTAATTCTCTGGAGCTCCCTCCAAACAAATACTTAGATTTTAGGGACAACAGAAAGTGTGATTCTAAGACCCAGGTGGCCATAGCTAAGCTCCTCTGGGACCGGGTCTCTCCGTGTGCAAACCAAGAGTGCTGAGCTCAGTCAGCAGGTCCCTCGCTCGCACCAGTCAGCAGCACAGAAGCAGTTACCCTGTGCCTCCCAGGCTGGTACGCCTTGCCAGTGGAAAAAAAGATAATTGAGGCAAGATCTTCAAGTTTAAGTAAACACAGTTGGTCTAATTGCTTCCCAAGTCCTTCCCTTGTCTGCTGGAACCTCGTTCAGTGTGGTCTGGTGGTATTAAACTCTGGCGAATTTACAGAGTGCTTTACTACAGTAGAGTGAGCTTTGCCAATTACATTTCAAAATTATGTTAAAAGGTTTAATTTGGTGGGAGGAAGGAATGGCTCATTTCCTGCATCAAAATGCAGCTGGAGGTCTCAGGCTAAGGCTGGAGAGCTTTGCAAGTCAGAGCAGGCAGGACCCATGGGTGCTGCCAGGCTGTAGAAACTTCCAAGGAGTCTAGAATCGCAGACAGTCTGCTGAGGGTCAGTCTTTGGGAAGACTGATTCCAAGATCCGGAATGCCTTGCACAGACACAACAGTGGGCCCAGGAGCAGGACTGGTCAGGGCCAGTGTGTGATTTGAGCCAAGCCGTCCTCATCTCCTGTGGTCTCTGCCAATAGCAGTGGTCATCAAGGTTAGAGTCTTTAAAACTCGGCAGCATGATGGAGAGCCAGCAGTGCCTTTGGCAGACACTATCCATTTCCCTTGGAAAGTATGCTGGCCAGGATTTCTTTTGGTTTAAATTTTAAAAAGTGGAAATCTGATATGGGCGTATTATTTTAGAGTTGATAGCTAGCACAAAATGTTCATTTATCAGCCAAAGAAAATACTCCTTGTTGAGTAAGTATTAGATCTCAGGCTATGGTAGAAACACACATTTCCCAGGTGTCCACAGAGAACATAAATAAGGAGGGTCAGGCTAACTTTGAAGCCGTAGTTATGCTCCTCAAGCCCCTCAGAGGTTGCCAGCCCTGCTGGGTGTGTTTTCAAACGCCACAGTCTTGGCAGAGGATACACCACATTTCAAAGTACAAACGTCTGTGCTCTTTGCCAAAGCATTACATTTAGGCCCATTTGCGGGGTGTGGGACCTGGAGTTTGCAATTGTAGCTGCTATCAAGTGCGGAATACCAGATTAGGTTTACAGAACACTCCCAAGTCCATGACATCTATAAAATAGCAGTTGTTTCTCAAAAGTCAAAATGCCACAGCCTTGCTCATGAAGAATCCAAGGTTGGTATGTGGACCAGCACGCTATTGTTCAGAGAACAGTTTGAGTGGTTGCACAGAGCTAAACATGATGTTGAGGCGAGGTATTGAGTAGACAGGCAACCTTTCACACAATTGATTGGTGATTGCTTTATTTATAGATTGAGGAAAATCATGAATATGTTGCATGCTGTCTCTGTTTGTACACATGTGTGCCCATGTGCATGCCTCTGCATATATGTGAGCATATGTACTTGTGTGTGTGTGCATGTGTGTGCCCATGTGTGCATGCATGTGTATGTGTGCTTGTGTGTGTATGTGCATGTGTATGATCATGTGTGCATGCATGTGTATGTGTGCTTGTGTGTGTGAGTGTGCATGTGTGTATGTGCATGCATGTATATGTGTCTGAATGTGTATATGTGTGCTTGTGTGTATGTGTGAGTATGCATGTGCGTGTGTGTATGCATTGTATACATTGTGTGCATGTGTATGCATGTGTTTGCATATGAGTATATATGTGCAAGTGTGTGCATGTATATGTGCATGCATATATGTGTGTATGTGTTTGTGTGCATGTGTGTATGCATGCATGTGTGTACATGTGTGAGTATGTGCATGCATGTGTGTACATGTGTATGTGTGCGTGCACTCCCGTATGTGTGCATATAATTAAAGTTCTTTTCCCTCAGTTGCTCAGAAGTCAATCCCTAGGATCATTTTGTCTTGTCTCTTTCTCTCCCACTTCACTTTAGTCTACCAACATTCTGCAGGCCTCCTTTCCGACTCTAGCCAGAGCCCAGCCACATCTTGTCACCTCCTTGGCTGCCAGCCTGTGGTGCCAGCAGCTCTTCCTTTACAATGGCAAATGTCTCCCTGCTTCTTGCTCTTTGAGATTATTTTCAGTACAAAGACAGAGAGTCCTCTTTAAACAGAAGGCAGAGCCTGCCACTCCTCAGACACACCCCGATAATCTTGTCCTCGTTCCGAGAGAAGGTTGAGTCCTCCTGGACAGATACAGCCTGGAACGCTCCCCTCCTCATCTCCTGTCAGCAGTCAGTGCAGTCTCCCCACCCCCACTGCCCAGCATGGCGGCCTCCATGACCCACCACGGGTCACCAGACCCACCTTGGAGCTCCATGGGCTGTTCTGTCTTCCAGCACATGTCAGAGTGCCAACCCAGGTACAAGTTAGTAAGAACCCAACACTGCCACTGAATCAATAGGAATGAGAAAGATGCTGGGGTCATAGTATGTTCAACAGTGAGACAGGACTCAGCAATGCTGAAGCAAGAAAATTAAGGAAAAGATAAAAATCTGTGTCCTTATAAGAACTAAAGATTTTAAAAGGAACTATTTGAGCTGGACAGCGGTGGTGCATACCTTTGATCCCAGCACTTGGGAGGCAGAGGCAAGTAGATCTCTGTGAGTTCAAGGCTAACCTGGTCTACAGTGCAAGTTCCAGGACAGCCAGGGCTGCACAGAGAAACCCTGTATAAAAAAAAAAAAAGGAAAAGGGTATTATTTCCTTATACCATTTAATAATTATGTAGCAGAATTACTTTATATCACTGTACACTTAGCATTTTGAGGCTGGAGAGATTGTTTAGCTGTTAAGAGTGATCACTGGTCTTACAGAAGTCCTAAGTTTGAGTCCCAGGATATACCGCAGGTGGTTCACAACTGCCAGTAACTCCAGCTTAAGGGGTCTGTGGCACCTGTTGCCTCTGGACTCCCCAGGCACATACACTCAGTGTGCACATATCCATGTATACCACACATGAAGACACACACATGTGCACACATACAACACACACCCAGGAACACACACTTAATAAAATGGATCTTTTTAAAGTCAGCATTTCAAACTGAGTCTCACTCTAAAATTCTATAGTTACAGGTACTAATGAATGTGATTAAGTACATTAAATACAGTTGTTGTCCATACAGATGTGCTTGTAGCATACAGACATGGGGGACTATTTAAATATCACATTTGGGTTGCTGTGTTTTTGATGTCAGAAAGATCCATCCCTGAGGCGTATTGGGGAGAAAGAGCTGAGGCAGAGTGAGGACCCGCCTCAGTGAGCTGAGTTCAGGTCTACAGATGCTTCTCTCTGGTCCACACCTATTTCCTAGTAGTCAGTAAGAATGCTCGTTACGGAGCCCAAGTGTCTCCTAGCTTCTTTATTGAGGTCTGTGAAAGACAATCGTCTTCAGTTGATTTCCCTTGCATGGAGTCTGTTAATGAGCAAGTGTGAAAACGACAGTTGAGCGAATCGACGCACTATAAAATAAACCCTGAAGTCAGCCATGCACATAGTGTTGACCGGCCTGTTGACTCTCGCCAGCAGAGTGGGCTTGTGGGGAACACGGAGCCGCAGGGAACACGAAGCAGACACTAGTGACTTGGAAGAAGCACAAGGTCTCACCTGGAGTCTTCAAGACCACAGGCATCCTAGTTAGGTCCCAGTGAAGTTACCATAGAGCCTCCCTGTCCCTTCATAAGCAAGCAGTTCATCCTTGCTGTCTGTGGATTCACCATGCCAGACATCTGTCATTTTACAAGGGAACAGATAAGACAGAGACAACAGACGATGTCATGTGGGGATAAAATAAACTCAGGCTGGAGCGACGGCCCAGGGGATAAGGTACATGTCACAGAAGCATGCCAGGTCTTCAGCATTCACATAAAACATAAAAGCCGGGGGCCGTAGCTCCCTCCTGTGGGCAACAGAATTTAGAGGCAAGCAACGGGAGATCAGGGAAGCTCGCTGGCCAACCTGTCTTGCCAAAATGGCAAGGTTTAGGCTAAGTGAGAGACCTCATCTAAGGCAGAAAGGGATAGAGGAAGATATCTAGTGTTGACATTTGACTTCCACAATGCCCTTATGAGTAAGCATGCCCAGGCACGCACACACACACACACAGAGAGAGAGAGAGAGAGAGAGAGAGAGAGAGAGAGAGAGAGAGAGAGAGAGAGAAAGAGAGAGAGAGAGGAGAGAGAGAGAGAATTTAAAGTTTTAAAAAAACAAAGTATTTTTCTAACCTACAGTTAGTCCTTTATAATTCTATTTATTTTACTGCTCTCTGAACAAGCCTTCAGATTTGAACTTGTTGCTACATTTTTATGCACCAGAATGATATATTTCAAACTTGGAACACTTTTTTCTGACTGAGAAATCTTTACACTTTAGGGTTGCTTAATGTATCCAGGACTGTAGCTTGTGTCAAAGTGACAAAGAACTGTCCTGCAAACCTGCTGTGGCTAGACAACAGGGCTCTGAAGAGTAACAGCTTGTCACGATGAAGCCCTCCAGCCAGGTCAGAAAGCACAGAAGACACACCGGCAGTTTTCCTTTAGTCTCTGGGCATCAGAGAAGTCCTTGAACGATTCTGTCGCTTTAGATCCCTCTGCTGGCTGCATTGTGGCACATGCCCTGGGGTGGGAAAGACTCTGAGGCTGCTTATGGGGTCAGGAGGGAAGAGCTAAGTGCCTGCAAGGGAAGAGAAAAATCAAAGCACTGTTCGAGTACACACATAGCTGGTTGAAATCATGAAGGAGAAGAAAATCTCAAAGCAGAGTGCAAAGCTCTTGGCTTGAGAAGTCTGGTTGGTTCTTACTGAGTGAGCAGACGGAGACAGCGTCCTCAGGATGTTTGGAAAGTGAGGTAATGAAATTGGTTTGAGGCACAGCCCATCATGCAGAACACCCAGATGGAGAAGTCAAATGGACATGTGGAAATACTTAAGATGACTAAGAGAACATAGCCTGTGTAGTTAGATCACTAGATATCATGTGTGTGTGTGTGTGTGTGTGTGTGTGCAGCCCGCGCACTCACGAGCTCATATGTGTGTGCACACTTGATAGTTTGTGTGTGTCTGCATGCATCTGTGCGCTTGACAGAAAAGCCACAGCCCAGGGAGAAATGTTCTGCAATGAAAACCAGGCCTGGGTGAGTGCTGGTCTGGACTTAGGGCTCCTCCTCATCAGCTTCATGTTTGCCCAAAGAACAGAACAAGGAGGCCAAGCAGGTCTTCCCACATTATAGCAATGGAATTAAAGTGTTACTGTCCAACTGAATCTATAGACCACATATTTTATAAGTGACGAGATGTGTTCAAAGACTGAGGCTGTCTTACATGGACTTAGATGTCCTGGACTATGTACCAGCAAGAGGAAAGCACGTCTGACATTTCTCTGGAGACGTAGTTTGCAGTTATGAAGCCCATGGTCATGTGGTGGTTTCATAGCAGGAAGCACACACAGTTGCCTAACTCCAGCACAGACTTGGATACTGGCAATGAGGGACAATTGTCAAAAAGAAACAGGCCGTCAGAGTCTGAATCAGTGTTAGTCTCAACCTGTGGCATTGGATCTTCACACAGTGAGAGGCCCTGTGGCCCTGTGACATACAACCCCAAACTTACATGGGTCTGCATTAAACCGAGTCGCATGCAAATGAAATAGATTGTAGCCAGCAGCAGTTAAGTATTACACAGCTCCCTCATTAGCACAGCTCTGCACTAACATGCATATTTGGTATCTTAAGATCAGGGTCTAAAGTCACACTCACCATGCCTTCTATTTTCACTTGGTGGCCTGATCCTGACCAGGATTCCCAGAGACTGGAGAGGATGAGCATGCCATCCATCAGCTCACTTGGCCACACTCGTACCTCCCAGTGTCCCTTCCTTTAGGAATGTGGAGCTGCTGCTATCTCTGCCCGATGGTCACCACTGTCCTCTGCACACCCCTCACACCTGCCCTCTGTACACTCCTCACATCTGCCCTCTGCACACCTCCATACCTGCCCTTTGCACACCGCTCACCTGCCCTCGACACACCTGTATCATCCTACCCCCACTCTGGTGTCACTTATTCTTCCATTTATGGTAATATCACAGTCTCAGTCATGTCAAGCCACTTAGTCAGTCTTCCCATGTGGGCTCTGTGTGTGTGTGTGTGTGTGTGTGTGTGTGTGTGTACATGGATGCATGGACATATGTGCCTCTAGTGTAAAACATGTGCTAGTGTACGTGAGCCACTTTCCACTGTCCTTTGTGAAATGGGAACAGGAGAACACCTAAGCATGTGGACAGCACAGGAAGCCTTGGATCAGCAGACAGAAGGTTGAGTCCTTCTGTCCCAGGGGTTGGAGAGAAGTTGTTTCTCAAGTCACCACGCCCATCTTAGCTCCTCAAATACTCCATCATGAACAAGTGGGACAGGAAATGGCACCAAGCAGACTCTGGTTATTTCCTAGCTATGTTTTAATGACAGAGATCTGCCTGTTCTGAACACAGAGAACCCTGGTTTTTGTCTCCTGTCTGTCCTCTCCACTGCACTGCTTGAAGCCCTTAATGGAAGCGGTATGTTACATTCCCTCTGAGATGACGCTGTGTGTTCTGGGCTTCTCCTGATGGCACATCTTGTGACATCACTGCTGGCCTCAGTCAAATGCCTCAGGAATGCGTTCTCTCCTAACTGTTCTTTAAGGTCACTGACAGGAAAGGGAGACCATTTTAAAGTCCATTCTCCTCCTGGTTACCTCTCGTCACACTGCTGGCTGTGGTGAGACTCCATGACTGAGCAATGGCCTGAGGCTCAGAATATCTGGAAATGTCTCTTGAGGAAGGTCGAGGGCCCTGGATTTATATCAAAGTCTTTTGTTAACTTCTTCTTTGAGGCCTTTTTTTCTGAGCAGATGATAAAACAGAGCTGGGGGGATGACTCGGTCACAAGAGTACTTGCCGAACAAGCAAGAGTACCAAGTATGGTCCCCAGGGCACGAGGGAAAAAGCTGAGTGTGTTGACACACGCTTGTAATCCCAGCACGGAGATGTAGGAACACTGATCCCTGAGACCGCTGGGTTCTCACAAAAATGTGGGAGAATGACCCTTGAGGTTAAGACCTGGCCTCCACGTAGGAAAGCATACCTGGGCATACAGCGTGTGCGTGCACACACACACACACACACACACACACACACACAAAACCAAATAGCATAACATATCACCAAAGGAATTCAACAAACTCTCTGTTAGAACTGAAGCAGTTCCCTGGAGATGAAGCTTTCTACCTCACTTTTAAGCCACCATGTTGCCTCCTTCCTGTCTCTCCCCATCCTTCAGAGACTGCCAACTCCCCTTGAGAAGTGCCAGTAATTCTCCAGACCGTTGCCCAGTGTGTTGTTTCAGGTATAATAGCATTTGTTAATTTGTTATTCTACCAAGATGCAATTTGTGAGTGGCTGATAAAGCTGTAATTCCCACAGCGGAGACGAGACGGGGGTTCTTCCTTCAGTAAACACAGTGAATCTACCCTGGGAAGGCGTGAGAAGGAACAAGTCCCCAGGTATTCTCTGACTTGGGGAGCTTAGCATCTACCATGATGAGGTGAAGTCATGAAAATAAGCCATGACAGACCGCAGAAACTGATATTGCCAGGATGGAAAGACGGAAAAGACAGTGTGTCCCACTAACACTTGGGAGAGGAATGAGTCATTTCTACCTTCAGGAGAATCAGAAATAATGTATGGAAAAGACACATGGTAATAGCGTCAGTATTTATAATAAAACAAGAACTACATTTAAAGGTACCGTATTTAGTCCCCTATAAGGTAGGCATTCACTCTGTTTTGTGATGTGAAGGCGAGGCTGGACGTTAATGAAGAGTTGGTTTTGTTTGTTTTTGAGGTAGAACCTAGAGGGTAGAGAAAGGCACTGTTCATTGATGGGAATCGGCAGTATCAAGGTGTGGGTGTTGGGAAGCCAGAGGCATCTACTGGCACCGTGCAGGTCAGTGTGGTTGGAGCATTGGAAGGGTCAAAGCCAGTTACAAAAGAGACGCGCGTGCAGGCTGTGACAGAGCAGCGCATCAGGAAGAGACAGTAAGACAGGCCTGCTGGTCCTTCTCATCCCTGCAGCCAAACAAGAAGCTGGGATTCTCCGTGGGTGTAGGGAACCTAAACTCAGGTCCTCCTGTATGAACGGCAGGCCGTCCCATCCCTGATCTCTTTGCTGTGACAGTGAAGGTTGGAGGTGTCCTTTCCTCATGAAGGACATAAGAGTCTGAAAGGTCCTCATCACTTCTAGTCTCCATCTTAAATGAGGGTAAAGCTTGCTATTTACCAACTGAAATCTGTTTATAGTTTGTCTGAATACTGGAAACAGCTTCATTTATTAGTGCCATGGAGTCTCTTTGGGGGACTGTACCCATCATGGACACCTGCATCTGTAATCAATAATGAATAATAATTGGCAGTAGCAACCACTGACCAGTTAGCTGTGCAGGAAGCAGACAGGGAGAGGCGCCTAGGTCGTGGCCCCTCGCTGCCTGCCTGTGTCTCCATTCGGGGCTGACTTGGATCTGTCTGCTCCTGTATCTATGCTTGACTCCATGGGTACAGGCTTCTGACAACTCCTGTTTTACTCCTTCAACCCAGGGTCTATGAACAAGGTTTGGGCAAATTACCTGAAACTTTAATCTCCCAACAAATGGCCTCCTGGCCTCCTTCGTCATTCTCAGGCAGCCCCTCATGATTGATGATGACTGAGGTAAAACAGCGCCTGCATCTGAGGCTGAGTTACTTCCATGTAGACAATGAAGGAGTGAGAGGAACCCGCACCTTCTTAGACTGGTAAGATGCCGTGCAGTGGGAGTCCATACTGTGTGTGCAGATATGAAGCCGTGTGCCATGCTCTGAGCCTGAGGAGAGGGGGCGTGTTGGGATACTTTATGCCATACTCCTCAGGTTTATGTTGCCCACATGTGTACCCACTGCTGGAGATGGAAAGGAAAGCCAGTGTGCACAGCCCTCCTTCACACAAGACATCCTAACTATATTGCCAGTTTAGCTGGGCAGTGGCGGTGCACGCCTTTAACCCCAGAACTTGAGAGGCAGAGGCAGAGGTCGATGAATCTCTGAGTTCAAGGCTAGCCTGATCTAGAGAGCTAATGGCCAGGGACACACAGAGAAACCATGTCTCAAACAAAACAAAACAACCAACCAAACAGCGATGTCATGAACCCCGTGCTGAGCAAACACTCTCCACACGTGGCAACTGAAGACTTTAACATGAACCCAGATCTTTGTTCTCATCAATGGTTTCAAAATTGTGCATGTGTAAGTATTTGCCTAATATTTTAAATAGAAGAAGTGGAATTTTCCCACATTTAATTTTTGCTTGACTAGGACAAAAAGCACAAGATATGAAACATCTTCTTTGTTTTGAAGTCAGGGTCTTCTTTTGTAGACCTGGCCTAGTACCCTCCGTACAAACCAAACTGGCCCTGAACTCATGGTGATCCTCCTGCTTCTACCTCCCAAAGTCTAGTATCACAAGCGAAACTCAGTTTCCGTGTTTTCTATTCCCTATCTACTCTTAAAGGGCTTAATTCCCCGTACAAAGTTCTGGAATTTTTTCTCCCATCAGGGCTAAGGTCAGAGATAACCGGGAGAACGGGTGATCTTAGAGCAGAGGTGAAGAAAAGCAGGGCCGATCCTGTTCAGAAATGGACAGGCTTTCAGATCCAGGAATACACTGGGCAGGAGTCAAACAGGGAATGAGCGTGGGAACAAGTCCTTCAAAGCAAAGCAAAGGGTGTAACTCCTGCCCCATGCCCTGGTGCAATGCCTTTGGACAAAGGTCATGTCAGTTAGCTTCTGCATTATCAGAAGGCATGCTCCCGTCTCTCTCCCACCTTAGCTACTCCCCTGCACACACCCAAATCTTACTTATGGCGACAGGACCCAGGCTCAGATATTTGCCTGGAGAAGTGGCTGGGCATCGTCTTCCCAGCTATTGTTTGGCCATGTCCTTCCTGAGCTAGAGGGAATAGCAATGGTGATGAGATCTGTCTACAGCCTGGTGGATCCTCTTTTTCAAAATGGTGAGCAACAGATCCCAGCAGGCATATATGGTCCCTCTCAGTAACCAATGGTTACTTCCTGGGGAGTTTAGGTCTGCATTAAAGGAATGTAAAGCTAGCTTTGAATTCATATGTATTGTGAAGCTAGATTTCAGACTCAAGTTGTCGTTTATTTTCCACAACTGTGACTATCTGGCATGTCAGGTGCTGTGTGGAAAAGCTTTTTGCCAAGAAAGAGTATGTCAGGTCCTAATGACATACTCCTGGTTCCTGTCCAGTAAAAGCCAGCCCTACACACACCCAAATCTTGGCTCCTCCCCTACACATATCCAAATCTTGGCTCCTCCCCATACACACCCAAATCTTGGCTCCTGACCCTGTGTTCTCATGCAAAATTCTCCTTGTGCTCTATTTTGTCCTTGCTTCAAAATCACTGGCATTGTCTCCATGGCAGCAAAGAAGGAAATTGGTTTTGTTATAAAAGTACAGTAGCTTAGGCAAGGGAGCAAGGACAGTCCACTGACGGAGTGGATGCTGAAGCAGTCACACAGAGCCCACTGCCCAGGAAGTGGTCACTGAAGTGGCCACACATAAAGTCCACTGCACAGGGAATGGTCGCTCAAGCATCCACATGTAAAGTCTACTGCAGGGGGAAGGCCGACACAGTCACACATTCAAAGCTTTCAGAAGCTTTTCTCAGTTGATAAAAGTTTCCTCGGAACTATGAAACCATGAATAGAATCTCTGATAAGATAAATGAGGTCATAATGACCTCATGAGAGCATGTAACAGCTGAGAACCCACACGGACTGGAGGAGGTGGGGTAAGGGGGAAATCAGGAAATGATAAATCCATTCTCAGCCCTTCCCATAAGTCTCCCAAGGAGATTGTTACGCAGTAGGCCTACTGTGTTTAAAGGGCACAGGCTTCATCTTCAAGATTGAAAAAATGTAACCAAATGTTTACTGCCCTCCAACTTCTTGTCCTTTTTCAACTTATTAACAATTATAATTTAAATCGGAAAGTGTGTTGTCTTCCATGGGAAGAATTGCTCATCTGTAGCACCTACCTACCGTTGGTTACATAGTAGATGCTCACTGATAATTTCTAAATGAGTTCATTCATTCCTTTCATCATCCATAATGTATGTAACAAATGCATAGACGCCTATAACTTCATATCTGGTGACCGTACTCTCCCGCCACCATTTTCTATCATGGAACATTAAGTGTGGGCTCCTACACAGAGAAGAAATGAAGTTAGGGAGAGTTTTCCTAACTTGTGATCTTGGTATAACTGGAAGGATTCCAGTTATTAATTGGCTTTGGTTATCCTCACTAACAAACTGCCTTGTGCCTTAAAGTTACATGGTTTCTATTCCTGCCCCAGTTGTTTTCTGTATAGTCTTTGCCAGAGGGAGGGGGAAAGCAAAGAAGAGAGAAGAGTTGTGAAAACATGAGTTGTGATAGGTTCCAACATTTATGTACCGCCCTAGGTCCTCAGAAACCCACAATGGACCACTGAACGTGTCAGCCTCTGAGGGAGGTATGGCACTCAGTGTTGACGGTCTACAGACTTCACTACAGCAGTCAGCGTTCAGAGCTGGAAGCTCTGTAACCATGGTGACATGAGCCTGTTCTCTAGAGGCAGTGGTGGCCAGATGCGAGGTCGTTGGTTGTCATAAAGGCTGAGCTGCTCACCATGGTCTCTCTGTGGTTTGTCTCAGATTCTTCTCCCACAGAGAGAGGCATTGAACACGTCGACTCTGACCTTTCTCGTGAGAAAGGTCTTTCTAGTACCAGTGTAGCAAAGGAATCATAAGATTTGATAAACTGAAGACAGTTGGATTAGCAGGTAAGATCATCTTAAAAAGAAAGTCCCCCTTGAGCCTCTGCTGTGGTCACTGCCTGAAGCCATGATCTCTTTACCTAGGAAAGAGAAGAGGCGCCTCCTCTGCCAGCCACGATGAAGGAAGCATCGGAGCCTCTAGCCAGTGTCACCAGCATCAATAAGCAAGACAGTAAAGTACAGGATGGAGAAATGTAAGAACCAACCGGGGCAAGCGGGGTCTGGCTTACAGAGTTTGGGATGGAATACACACCTCAGGGTTTAAAAACGACTTAGGTGTGGGTGTCTCACGCCTCAGCAAGTAAAAGTGCTTGCCTGCAAGCCTTGTGACTGGGATGTGGTCCCAAACCTCTGTGATGGAAAGAGCTCCCTCCCCAATTGTAAGTACAATAAAAACCATCTGGGAAGTCATTAGAACTACAAATTCCATAGGTTTCCCAAATATAATGACTCACAGCATCAACTATTTTCCCAACCTCTGTTTTATAAGACCCGCCCCCTCCTCTAAGCAACATAAAGAATTGCCCTAGACAGAACTCTTCCATAAAAACCTGGGTGGGATTTCACAGCTGCCCTTTAATGGGCCAAGGCCATCAGCTTAAGAGCTTGTCTAGAGCAGGTGTGGAGGTGTGGCAGCTCACACCTATGTTTCCAGCACGCTGGAGGCTGAGGAAGGAAGCCTGGGCTGCACCACAAGATGATCTCAAAAATCAAAAGCTACACAGAACCACCACCAACAGCAAACTGCGAGATGAACATGAGACCATTAGAATTTGCTCAGGGAAATGTTGGTGGGGGCAACATGTATAATAGTCCCTGTTCCACCACAACTGTTAACCATCTGTCAGCTGAAGCACTGGGGTGGGTTTTCTTTGGTTGGCTAACAGAAGCATTCAGCTCTCAAGGGCATGTTAACCAGAAGCCATGTGTCACCTCAGACTTCGCCCTGTGTTCACCATTCACCACCCAGCACCTGTCTGTCATGAGAAGCTGGGACTGTCAGTATCTTCAAAGCCGCATGACCCAGCCCTCTCAAATGCTGGCCTGAGCTCCTGCCATTGCTCCTGGCTTAGCATCTGTTATCTATAGAGGAAGGAAAATACAGAGAAGGAGCTGGGCAAATGCCAGGACTCAAGGCAGTAAGAAGACTCCCATCTTCTAAAAGCACCCACAGATGGGTGAGCGTAGGGCCCATACATCCAGCTGCAGCCTGAGAGCCAAGTCCTGGAACCTTCACTCTTCCCAGGATGTGTGCAGCCATCAGACACTTATTTTTATTGTTTTCTTTTCTTTTCTTTTCTTTTTTCTTTTTTCTTTTTTCTTTTTTCTTTTTTTTTTTTTTTGAGACAGGGTTTCTCTATATAGTCCTGGCTGTCCTGGAACTCACTCTGTAGACCAGGCTGGCCTCGAACTCAGAAATCCACCTGCCTCTGCCTCCCAAGTGCTGGGATTAAAGGCGTGAGCCACCACTGCTCGGCTCAGACATTTATTTTTAACAACAGAACTAAGGCTTCCTGTGTCCCTGGGCCAAGTTCCTCTGTCCCAGCTACACAGGGCTTAGTGGGAATCTTTTATACTGGACTTACATGTATTTGGAAGGGATGTTTTTTTCCTAAAGGAAAAATTTGGGGACGCTTACAACATTAGCATACAGAGAAGACCAGATCGAGTATGCAGTGGAATCCAGATGTGAGGAACGCCGATCACCTCCCAGGCTTTGTCCAGGCCGCAGCAGGGAGAATCTCTCCCACGGGAGCCTGTCTGCAGCCGCAGAGATGACACATGTCAGACCCTGAGGTCTCCTGCCCACTTCTGTCATGATCATACTCCAGAGTGTGGGGCTCCTCAGACAAACACGAGTGCTCGGAGCATCGCCGAGCTCACTGAGCACCGAGCAGGTGAAAACGCAAGTCTGAAAGCCTGTGCCGTTTCTTCGCATTTTTAAAACTCTGGTTGTGCTTTCTGAGAGGCACTTTTAGTGGCATCTGCTGTTGATTAAGGAGATCTCCAGATAAAAACATTCCCGGGGAAGGGATGCGCAGAGTGAAGGCATGGGTGTGATGATTCCCAGCAAGGACTTAGTGAAGATGGCAGAAGAGGAAGTTCCCCATAGTAACCACACCGAACAACCCCAGCCAGATACGGTCTTTAACAACCTTGTGAACGGAACCATATCCCGTGGGTGGATCCTGCAGAGACTTCCTAGAGGAAGGAAGCTTCGTTTTGGAGCACGGCTTCAGAGTTTTCTACCATGGTTGACTCCATTACCTTTAGGCCGAGCAGAGGCTGAAAGAGCATGGAGGAGGGGTGTGGCCCAAGAGAGCAGAAGCAGGGCAGAGATGGGAAGAGCCAGAACAAGATAGAAAGTCCAGGGCTCTGTGTGATGACCCACTGCCTCCAACTTGGCCCCAGCTGGCACCCCTGATTGTGAATCCATCAGTGGATGACCCCATTCGGTAGGACAGAACCCTCTTACCTGGCCACCTCTGGAAACTCTCCGGTAGACACGTGCAGAGGTGCCTTCCACTGAGCCTGCTAGGCCACTCTCAGGACAATCCAGTCACACTCAGGATTAGCCATCAAGTAAGAGCTCTGAGAAGTGACCGAGAGAGAAGTAATGTGGGAAATGAAGTCGGTTCCTGATTTATAGTAAATTCTGTAGACACATGATTTGACATAGGGACAGCTGAACAGGCCATGTGTCCAGTTTTATAAAGCAATGAAAGGATTTGGACCCTTTGACTTTTATTCCAATTTAATCATCACAGATGCATGTGCACACACCCACGAACACACACACACACACACACACACACACACACACACACACACACGCACGCACAAGCACCTGTCTCTCTGAGACTACAGGAAGAGTGTTGATGTAAAGTCTATTGTAATCCATTGTTAATCCTAAGATTCACAAGAAAAACCAACTCCACCATTTTGGGCCACATTTAAAGCAAGCTTTAATAAATATTAAATGCTGACCAGAAGATGGACTTTGGCCTGGACCATCTCCTGGGATTTCTCGCCTGAGAGTGGCCTCAAGCCATGTGTCACATGGACAGTGTTGTCCTGGCCACTGTACTTTCCCAGGAGGCTTTGATGTTTCCCAAGAACTACAATTCCCAGCATTCCAGGAAGTTGCCTGGTTCCTGTGAAGGTGGGGCTTACAGGTTAATTTGGGGCATTATACCTTGTCCTGAGATCAGTCATAAGAACACTACTTAGCTTGTCAACAATTATACTGTAGTTTGGGGACTTTGCTCCAATGAACATGTAGGGCTTAATAAATTCTTTTTTTTTTTTTTTTTGAAAAACTGTGTTCCTAATAGAAGTCACTTATTACCATGGTACTTGAAAATGGCCATTCCTCCTTCTTTTCTGGTTTCCATGAGAGACGGGGAGGGGAGGCTGTTACTGGAAAGCAATTATTATCCACATAATTCTGTCAGTATTGGAAGGTTAGTTAGCAGCTCAGGAATTCAAAGAAGAGGTTATACCAGTGAACAGGCACTAAAGTCTTTTGTACACTCACGGTTAGGAAAATACCCATGTCTTGATTTGAGTAAAAGAAATCAACTTAAAATCTAAGAAGGAAATGCTGAAATCCGGGTTGCAAGCATTATACTATAGGTTTTTACTTTCCAAAGCCACTGATAGATTCCGTTGATCTTTAAGTTAAAAATGAAATACACAGCAAGACAAGGGTACAAGTCCACTTCCGTAGTTGGGACCAGAGCTGGGAGACGCTGGGTTCCCTTTCAGATGTGTGGTACATTTAGCAGAATTCTGAGTAACACCTCGTGCCTCCTGCACTCAGATGCCTTGCTTTTCTTACTTTGTTCATTGTCATTTTGCATACAGAAGAAAAGAAAAACTTGGAACCATCACTCCATCGAAACAGCATTCTTCAGTCCACTTCTTCCCAAAGATAATGGATTCAGACTCCACCACGCTCATCCCGCTGTCCCGCTCATTTTCCCAAGAAATGCCAATCAGCTTCTACCAGATCCCCAGCACCCAGAACAGCTCCACCTTATCGTCCAGAGGACAGCTGGCTTCTAAATCCACCATCCTGAGCTGCTCCCATAAAGACAGCAGCCTGGGAAAGCAGAGTGCGTACCAAGCGTCTGAAACGTTCCTGAGGCCCCAGGGATGTTTGTTTCTCAGTATCAGTATCACACATAGAGTAGGTTGGCCGGGACTCTAGATCTGAGGATTTAAACCCAGGACACAAATATAAACGCAGGTGCAAATACAACATCTCCATGAGGAAGATGACTGCAGCTACCATGATGGCTTTTCGGTCCACCATTAGCTTGCTCTAGCGTCATTGGAGAACTGAAACTTGCTGTGAGTCCCTAAGAACCTCCACAGGATGCTGCTAGAAAGGTTAAGGTGCCCAGAGCCAGCATGGTGGTCTGTGGATCCATTGTCACATTCTAGAATTGATTAAGAACTAAAATTGCCAGCGTCTAGTCCCAAGGATCCCTCTGCTGAATTCTGCTGTGAGGATTAAGCAAGGGTCTTCCCCATCTCTCTGGAGAAGATACCTGGAGCTACAGTGATGGCTAGAGAGTTAAACTGTCCAGTGTGTAGTAGGAAGGGCCCTTTGTAGGACGCTGACACAAAGGATATGCAGTATCTTCCCTTGTGCCTTTAGGGAGACTCCAGGCTCCCATGCAGAACAGATATGGAAAGAGGAGATGGTGCTGGAGATGACAAAACAGAGAGAAAGGGGAGCAACCAAGAGAACACGAAGCAGGAGGAACTGGGTGGTGCACAGCGGTGCCAGTAGGGCACAGAGCCACAAGGGTCATCACGGTCAGGTGATGCTGTCCCAGCCATCACAGAACCAGCTCTTCCCTACCCTTCATAGGGTGAGGAAGGATGGAACTCAGCAGCCCTTGTTCTAATGTTCCACCCCTGCAGAGTGAAAGTTAAGATACCAGCTTCACAAGGTTCTGCTAGGCTTGGGGCCTGTATGGGAACCCAGCGCATAGCAACATGTTAGAGTTACCAGAAATCAGCTTCAACCCTTAGCCCACCTGTAAGCTCCTTATAGAATAATCCACATTTGAACTGTGTGCCCACAAGTACCGAATGCCCCACTCTCTCTACTCCGTGGATATTTGCAGTCTGGCTGGTTCTCATCTGTTCCCTGTTTATTTCTGGTACATCCCTAGGCTTCAACATGGTGTATGTGCAGTGTGTATGGCTCCCATGATGTTCACAGTAACGCGTCATTGTCGGTATGATCCAGATGGGTTGTCCAAAGACACCTGCTAAATCCTTGATGACCTTTGTCATGGAGCAAGGGGAACAGTGTTAAATATGCAAATACAGACTTTAGATTTAAGAAGAAATGTTTTCCCATCTCTTAGAACTATGTAGACTACGGCGTTTGTTCTGTGTTTGGGTTAAACTGAACGCTCCAGATAATGGGGAGGAGCTAAGCATAGTGCCGTACCCTGCATGGCAAGAGAAGATTGGGGTGAGGTCATTTCCTTGAGTTACCACAGATTCTCCTGCAGACTCAGGCCTGTGAACACTGCAGTGTACATGTCGTACCGGTTCAATGCCGTCTGTGGCTCTCAGTGAGCTAAGAGCTCATTTAATGCCTCCTTCCCTTTGAGAACACAAGCGTTCTTTCCTCGTGGTGGGCTGCGAGGGAAGATGTGGTGCCTAGCCTTTTCCCAGAGGAACTGCCCGAGTGGCTGTGGACACTAATTTAATTCTAGGGTTTCTTCTCAGCAAACTCCTTGGAGGAACCACTGTAGTCATCAGGACCTTTGATAAAGCTTGGTGATGATTCGAGATGTTCTTAGTGTGCTCAAGGCCCTAGGCACAGCCCTATGGTAGCAAACACCTATCATCTACGCCTTTATACATCTCTCCTTTGGTTAAAGATACGAGAACTGTGTTCATGATTGGATGACTCTTGGCCCAGGGTCCCATAATACAAAATCCTCATCCTATAATGATCACCATTGTTTGCTTGGTGCCAGCTAAATACCAGACATCTGATTTACCCCGGGCCTCATCATCTCTTACAGAGGTGCTGTTGTGTAAGGTAGGATTTTAATTTGGGCAGTACAGCAAGCATTAGGTAGAATAAGAGTGTATCTGTAACAGGTAATACTCAAATTTGACAGGCTCTGTGCTTAACTCACGAATACTGATGGTTTCTAGTGCAGCTCTAAATAATCAGTTAAACACCCAGCGTGCCCGTAAGAGGGAGCAAACAAGAAATCTGAATTCCCCAAGGATGCCTGAGCCAAGATGGCCGCACAGTCCACACAAACGCCATGCTACCCCTGAGCATCCAGGACAGCAGAGTCTGTAGAAAGTGAGGACAGAGTGGAAAATGTTCCCTGACAGCGGCTTTACAGATGTCTACCAGCGACTCCGCTCTTGCTGAGTTTGGCAGGATGGAAAGCAAATAAGGAAAGTTCTCGATTCCCTTTGATGACGATTGAAAGGCCTCTCTTTGCTTGCTTGTCCGCTTTCTTTAAAAGGCACCAGCTCCATGGTTCCCAGGAGGCAGCCCCAGTCGAGCTCTGACATGGATGCGTATGCTTTTGGGAATGGTGAGGATTACTTCCTCTCTTTGTTTGGAGAATCGAAGAGGCTCACCGCCCAGACACCCCAAGGCGAGAATGTGAGCAAACACCTTTCTGTGATCCTTGAGGAAGTCGGCCAATTTACATCCAGGTACACATTTGAGTAACTTACAGTCTTCTTTGAGGTCATAGGTCGGTGCAGAGCAGAGCTCTGAACTGTTATTGGATACATTTATTTTACCACCAACACCCCCCCCCGTCTGCCAGAAAATTCCCTGAACTATAACTACCCGTGCTCTGAGAAATTAGAGGCAACTAATAGAAGTTTCCAGAGGAGCAAACATGGGATGTGAATTTTTCAAAGATGCCAGAGAAAACTACACAGCACAGTCCACGCAGATTGCCCGCACACTCACTCACTCGCTGGCCTTTCACTGCTAGCTAATCATTCAGACGGCTTTAATCCTTTTCTTCTGTTAGGCTGTGGAGTTAAAGACAAGAGCAAAATGAATTTTTACACCAATGATCTATTTTAATGGCCATCAGTTTCTCTGGAAAGAATTGATCAAGAAAAGTTGTTATTAGGCCTAAAGGCTTGCTCGGGCTGTTTTTCTAGCCCTGCAGTGCCGAGTCTCTGAAGAAGGCTGAGCTCTGACAAGCTGATAGCATGCTGTGGGTACACAGGCGTGTCTGAGGGCTGAGGGGGCAGGTAAGGAGAGTGCAGCGTCCAGTCACTCAGGCCCGATGTGCCAGTTAACTGATAATGGAGAAAATCCGAGTGTTCTGCCACCCGGACACACACTGTCACAGTCATTCAGGATCTGCCATCGTAAAAGTGGTGATTAAGGCAAAGGCATACAAGACGTTTAAATACTTCTAAATACAACTCTGTGTGTGTGCCTGTGTGTGTATGTCTGTGTGTGTCTGCATGTGTCTCTGAGCGTGTGTGTCTATGTGTGTATACCTGTGTGTCTATTTGTGTGAGTCTGTGTGTGTGTGTCTGTGTGTGTGTGCATGAGTTGTCTTTGTGTATATGTATATGTATATATGTATATGTATATATGTATATGTATATATGTATATGTATATGTATATGTATATGTATATGTATATGTATATGTATATGTATATGTATATGTATATGTATATGCGCGTCTGTTTGCATGTGTGTCTCTGTGTCTGTGTGTATGTTTCTCTGTGTGTGTCTGTGTCTGTGTGAGTCTGTGTGTGTGTCTGTGTGTATATGTGCTTATATTTGTGTCTCTGTGTCTGTATATGTGTGTGTGTGTTTGTGTCTGTAAATATGTGTGTGTATGTGTGTGTGTTTCCGTGTATCTGTGTATGTCTGTGTATCATCTGTCTGTGTGTGCGTGTGTGTCTCTGTGTGTGTGTGTGTGTGTTTAGGTACACTCTTACCTGTGTGTGTTGAGGTTTTGGTGTGTTCCTTGGCAGCAATCCACCTTGTTTTTTAAGACAGGGTTTCTCATTGGCTTGGAGCTCCCAAGTAAGCTAGGGGATCGGTCAGTGAAGCCCAGGGATCCCCACTCTCCACCTCCCGACCAGTGCGTGTCACTGCAGCAGTGCATGTCCCCACAGCAGTGCATGTCCCCACAGCAGTGCATGTCCCTGCAGCAGGCCTTTTTACACAGGTTCCAGGAACTACTCGGGTCTTCACGCGTGCATGGTAAACTTTACCAACAACCATCGCCAGTATCACTTCTGAGTATGACTTTAAGAACTTCCAGGTCAGAGAAGCCCTGTAGGCTGTGTCTTAGAGACAGAGTATCCAGACAGTGAGGCAGAGCTTGCTTCTAGCCTGGATGATCTTGGAAGGCACCGTGAAGGAGCTACCATTTAGACAGGCTTCGAAAGATAAATGTGTTTCAGATGTGCAAGTTTGGAGTCTGTGAGAACACTTTAGAACCCGAGTTCTCAGTGTCCAGGTGGGATCACCTAGTGGGGAGGGGCCGCATGCTTTCAGTGTCCTGAGTGTACCTCAGACAATGTCAGGGTCTCTGGGAGAAAGTGGGACAGCCATTGTTATTGTTAATCCCAGGGTGATTCTAAAGCAGACAGGGTCTCTCTTTGTCCTGCAGCTATGAAGGCTGGGCTGGCTAGCGTGAGCCCTGGAGGTCCATCTGTCTTTGCCTCCAGAGTTGGTGCCTGGCTTTTTTATGTAGGTTCTGGGGTTGGGACTCAGATACTTATAGTGTGGCAGCAGTCCCTTTACCATCTGGGCCATCTCCCCAGCCTAAGTACTGCCTTGGTGAGGTTTGGTGTGGTAGGATGTACCTTGATGTAACTTCAGATTTTTTATACTTACTGCCACTGAGCCTGGTTTGGTATTTTAAAATATGAAAAATTGACCATTATGTCTCCAGTCCCCCTTTCAACACATATATTCAGCTGCTTGAAATTGTGCCACTCTTCTCTAATGTGTTATTTTATTTATTTAAACCAAATATTTCCCACTCCTGGCCTAAGACTTTTCTGAGGACTGAAGGCAGTTCTCCAGGGGCTAGAGTGCAGTGCTCCAGGGGCTAGAGTGCAGTGCTCCAGGGGCTAGAGTGCAGTGCTCCAGGGGCTAGAGTGCAGTGCTCCAGGGGTTAGAGTGCAGTGCTCCAGGGGCTAGAGTGCAGTGCTCCAGGGGTTAGAGTGCAGTGCTCCAGGGGCTAGAGTGCAGTGCTCCAGGGGTTAGAGTGCAGTGCTCCAGGGGCTAGAGTGCAGTGCTCCAGGGGCTAGAGTGCAGTGCTCCAGGGGCTAGAGTGCAGTGCTCCAGGGGCTAGAGTGCAGTGCTCCAGGGGCTAGAGTGCAGTGCTCCAGGGGCTAGAGTGCAGTGCTCCAGGGGCTAGAGTGCAGTGCTCCAGGGGCTAGAGTGCAGTGCTCCAGGGGATAGAGTGCAGTGCTCCAGGGGCTAGAGTGCAGTGCTCCAGGGGCTAGAGTTCAGTGCTCCAGGGGCTAGAGTGCAGTGCTCCAGGGGCTAGAGTTCAGTGCTCCAGGGGCTAGAGTTCAGTGCTCCAGGGGCTAGAGTGCAGTGCTCCAGGGGCTAGAGTTCAGTGCTCCAGGGGCTAGAGTGCAGTGCTCCAGGGGCTAGAGTTCAGTGCTCCAGGGGCTAGAGTGCAGTGCTCCAGGGGTTAGAGTGCAGTGCTCCAGGGGCTAGAGTGCAGTGCTCCAGGGGCTAGAGTTCAGTGCTCCAGGGGCTAGAGTGCAGTGCTCCAGGGGCTAGAGTGCAGTGCTCCAGGGGCTAGAGTGCAGTGCTCCAGGGGTTAGAGTGCAGTGCTCCAGGGGCTAGAGTGCAGTGCTCCAGGGGTTAGAGTGCAGTGCTCCAGGGGCTAGAGTGCAGTGCTCCAGGAGCTAGAGTGCAGTGCTCCAGGGGCTAGAGTGCAGTGCTCCAGGGGCTAGAGTGCAGTGCTCCAGGGGATAGAGTGCAGTGCTCCAGGGGCTAGAGTGCAGTGCTCCAGGGGATAGAGTGCAGTGCTCCAGGGGTTAGAATCTGGTGTTCTGGAGGTTACCATGCAATGTTCCAGGGGTTAGCAAGCTTGTGGTGCTCCAGGGGTTAGCAAGCATGTGGTGCTCCAGAGGTTAGCATGTAGTGCTCCAGAGGTTAGCATGTAGTGCTCTAGGAGTAAGCATGTGGTGCTCCAGGGGTTAGCATGCAATGTTCCAGGGGTTAGCATGCAATGTTCCAGGGGTTAGCATGCAGTGCTCCTAGGGTTAGCATATGGTGCTCCAAGGGTTAGCAGCATCTGGTGCTCCAGCAATTAGCCTGCAGTGTTCCAAGAGTTAGCATGCATGTGGTGCTCCAGGGGTTAGCATGCAGAGTTCCAGAAGTTAGCAGGGTCTCCTCCTGACTGGTGAGAACAGATACTTGGCAGGTGCTTCCCTGCCAATGCTTTCAATGTCTTTCCCTCTAGCCTTGGGGAGTCTTGTTCACCTATGAGCTGAACAAGCTGAGTCTACAGAAGACTGCAGACTCCTGGAGCTTCTCTCTGCATGAGAATCCTCTCCTGTCTGCTGCTCTCCACCCGTGACCTCCAGCCTCCTAGGCCTCCTTATATCCTAACCCTGTCAGAGAAACCACTGGCTCTGCGTGATTCCCTCTCTGGGGAAGTTGACAAGCTCAGTGCATTGATTTCCTGTCTGTTGGGCATCACCTCTTGTCATAGACCAATGACCCGATATCTTCAGAAACATTTGTGTTGATTACAGTTCTCAAGCTGAAAAAAAAAAAAAGATGTATCCCCAATTCAGTCAGAGCCATATGCTAACACACAGGAAAGAAGGAAGAAAGGGCTGTGTATGCTCAGAAGTGAGGTTATATGAAACAGATGCTCACGGGCTGGTGGGGGTGTAAGGAGAGGGACCTGCTCAGGAGAGAGGCACACATAATTGTGTACCCGTGCTGCCTCTTCCGGGAGATGGGACTAGAGGGACCAGCTGGGACTGGGGACACTCAGCATTTACCAGTTTGAAATTAGCAGGTAAGGCACGGAGCAGCGAGAGATTTTGGGAGGTGCCAAGGGAGGACACTGACAACCTCAGGTTTCCAGCGAGATGGTGAAAGGGTGCGTCCTGTTATGTAGTAACACCGTGAAGCCAGCCTAGCGTCTAGCTACTTCAGACTGATTCAGTCAGACTCACGTGGGCTTGTCTGTGTTAAAACTCAGACGCCTGCCAGAAGCGAAGAATATGTTCTCTTTTGACAAAACACTATGCAGAGCCTTAAATGATCTTTCTGCAGAGTTTAAATATGTGATACCTGAAACCAAATCAAAGCAACATGCACAGGAGACAAGGGTCAAACAGGAATGGATTCCAGAAGCAGACATAGGAGATGGGATGGTGGAGGTATCTAAGGATTCCAGCAAGCAGCGACTAAGCTGTTCAGAGAATTGGGACAAGATAAAAATGTTAGCCTAGATCTGTATATGGAAGGCAAAACAACCAAAAGCAATGCTACAATACGATATGACACAATACGATACCTTACCATGCCATACCAACCTATACAATACCATACCCAACACCAGAGACTGCCATGCAGTTCACAGTATATTGGATACAGTAGGAGAGGCAATTGTTGATGAAAATATCCAGTCTGAATTTTAGAGAGTAAGGAGGTTAGAAAAACAGAACATACAAGGCTGAAAAGAAATGGAAGCCAGGCAAGATGGCTCAGGAGTGAGAGGTGCTCTCCACCAAGGGTGAAGCCGTGAGTTTGATCCTTGGGGTGCCTATGAAGGACGGGGAACCAATTCCTGTAACCTAGTCTCTGACTTCCACACACACAGCAGCTGCTGCTGCATACACGCACGTGTGTGCATTCTCACACACACACACACACACACACACTCAAAAAATGCAAATATCAGTTTAAAAAACATAAAAATCCACTTGTATCATAGTTGCTGAGGAATAAGAGTGATTAAGGCAAAATGTGTAGATGGAATGCTTCACCAAAAGCAGAGAATTTTCTCCCAAACTACTAAAGATAACAAGCAGAAGACCAGATGAATATTACCAACTCACAGTGCAGGAAAGAAACCATCCATCCAACCAACCAACCTAGGTATATTGAAAAGACTTCTAAAAGAGAATGCTTTAAAATTTAGAAATCTCCAAAGACACTGCAGAAGCACTGCCTTGCAGCTAGCTTGCTTTTACAGAATTAGAAGACAGAGGCATGGAAGTAAGTCTCCAAAGAGAACAGCAGGAAAAAGCCTGCAGGCCAAACAGGCAGTGTCCTGACACTGTGCCTAACTTATAGTCTTACAGCTTACAATCGTAAACTTGTGAGGATTAGTTTTATTTTGCCGGCATAACCAGTTGTCACCGACTTCATGGCTTAAAATAAGCAAAACAGCACCTACTTTTTGAAAACCGTTTACTATACATTTTGTGTGAGGGGTGTGGGGAGGGGGAACAGTGTGCATGGAATGACTAAAGAACAGCCTGTGGAATTCCATTCCACCACCACCACCACCACCACCACCACCACCACCACTACCACCACGTGGATTCCAAAGATCAAGCTCAGGTTATCAGGCTTGGCAGCAAGTGCCTTTTCCTGCTGAGCCATCTTGACAGCCCTTACCACAGTTCTGTAGGGTTGGTTTGCCTATGTTTTCCAAGCATCTGAGCTCTACGCTGAGGCTTTGGGCAAGAACCTGGTATCAAGCTCTTCCAGGTTTTTGGCAATGCGGCTCCTCTGGCTTCCAGGCCGAGAAGTCCATGTCCTATCTGAGTGCCATCACGGCATCGCCTCCTCAGTGTTTGTGTGTGGGCCCCGCCCGGTACCCGCCTCCAGCAGCCGTGCTCACCCCTTCTGTGCAACTGGAGCCAATCCCCGAATTCCAAGGATTCGCTGGATTAGAGGCCTATTGAATAACCTCGGACAGTCTCTCTTGCTTCAAACCTGCAGCTTTAATTGAAGCTGCAAAACCTTTTTTATTTTTCTTTAGCATATTCACAGGTCCAGGGATGAAGGGTGGGTCCCTTTAGGCTCCCACAGTGGTCTAAGCGCAGCTAATGCAACACTGAAGAAAGAAAATGAGGGAGTTGTTTTTTAAATTAAATACTATATAAGGCAGTAGGGAAACTGCTATGATGCCGTGACAGCATCACACAGATAAGAGCCTGAGGACAGCAGCCACGCAGACAGACAGAAGGGCATAGGTGTTGTCATGGGATGTCACCAGGTAGAAAGGGAAAGGGCACTTTGCCTGTTTTAGGCATCGATACAAGTCAGTTCCCACGGGTCAGATGAGTTCAGAGGCACCACTGGGGACCTGTGAGGAGTTGGTCCTATAGGGACTGAAGCCATGTAAAAGTTGCTCTGCGGCCACCTGCAGTCCCAGTGCTTAGAAGGTGAAGACAGGAGACCTCCCGGGCAAGGCTGGCCAGACTAGAGCAGCAAGCTCTGGGTTCAGCAGGGGCAGCCACCTCAGGCAAGAGGGAAATGTTGCCAACGTGAACCTCAGGCCTCTCATGCACACTCACGAGCACAAGGAAATGCATGTGCCTCCCACACGTGTGGATGTGCAAACTCACACGCACACACCATATACAAATATGTATACAAAGAAATCTTTGTTCTCCAAACCATTTTTAAATTTAGCATTATAGATAAGAAATTGTGGGGAAATGACAGAGCAATGCAACCATGTTCTTGTCAAGTGCTTGGTATGTAAGACTTGTGAACTACTGTGACCAGCCAAGACACAGTGATGTGTAAGACTTGTGAACTAATGTGACCAGCCAAGACACAGTGATGTCTAAGACTTGTGAACCATTGTGAACAACCAAGAAACATTGATGCTGTTCATAGCTCACCACAGTCATATCACGACCTTCAGCTGTGTTGCAAGTGACACTGAAACCTGCAGATGCAAAGTTGATGTAGGCCCTGCAACATACTACATTCTCAATAAAAGAGGCAAAATTAAAAAAAAAAAAAAGACCTATAGTATGTGTGCATAATGTCACATTCAGAATAATTTTTAACTTACAGTGACTTCATCCTCATGGTCATTTTATCAGAAAAGAACTATGTGCTTTTAACTTTTGATGACCATACTTTAAGACTTAAATGTTATGTTTCTGGGTGTGTGCCTGCACATGGGACTGTGTCCCGTGTGCATGTGGTGCTCCTGGAGGCCAGGAGAGGGCGCCAGAGCACCTGGAACTCGAGTTATTGGAGGTTGTGTGCCGTCATGTGGGTTCTGGAATCAAGCCCAGCCCCTCTGCAAGAGCAGCAAGTGCTCTTAGCCAACAAGCCATCCCTCCAGCCCTTTGGTGTCCTTTTGGGTGCTTGATGTCATGTCTTCTGTTGAGAGCAGAAAAGTGAGAAAAATCATAGCCACGTTTTCCATGACCAGAACCAATAGGCCAAGCCATTTTTCTCAGGTGGCAAAATACACAAGTTGTGGGGGCCGTGGAGAAGGCTCAGTGGTTAAGAGCACTGGCTGCTCTTCTGGAGGTGCAGGCTCAGCCCCCCACACCTACATGGCAGCTCACTCCTGCCTGATATTCTGGTTTCTGGTGACCCAGTGTTCACCTCTGACCTCTCTAAGTACTGTATGTACATAGTGCACAGACAGACATGCAGGCAAGACACCTGTACACATAAAATAGAAACCAATCATTAAAAAGTCCTCAAGCCCTCTATAGATTCTTGCCTAAGATAGTCCATAGCTCTGCCGTTCATTACTCAGGCTCCGTGGGTGGATTGGTTGGTTGGTCTCGAGAAGTCTCAGCTGGCTAGGAACATGCTGCATAGACTCAACTGACCCTGAGTTTGTGGCTCTCCTGCCTCTGTTCTGAGAGCCAAGATTCCAAGCATGCACCTCATTATGGGGTTCTTACTGTGGGCCAGAGACATTGCTATTCACACCCACCCTGTCTTCGTTTCTTATTTTCTAGTTCTCTCGGAGAGATTAAAATAGCTGAGGTAAATGTCAAGGGCCTCTTTGTGAGGCTTGTCAACTCCTCCAGTGAAAAGGAAGTGGAGATTGGAAACCACATTCTGCAACAAAACGTGAATGGACACGCAGTCTCCTTGTACCAGTTCCCCGACAACATCACACTGCAGGCCAACTCCACTGTGACTGTAGGTATCTGAAACCACCAGCTGGGTGGACTGTGCACGGGAAACACTGAGAGCTGGGAACACGGTGGGCAAGGATACCATGACGTGTGACTAGTGTGAGTTAGGGGTATAGTAATGACATACAGTGACCCGGGGATGCTGTGAGCTGTAAGTCATATAGACTGGGAATACTGGGGGCTGGAATACCAGGGGCCCGGAATACCAGCAGCTGGAAATACCAGGGGCCAGGAATACCAGGGATCGAGAATACCAGGGGCTGGGAATACCAGGGGCTGGGAATACCAGGAGCTGGGAATACCAGGGAATACTAGGAGTTGGGAATACCAGGGGCTGGGAATACCAGGGAATACCAGGAGCTGGGAATACCAGGGGCTGGGAATACCAGGGGCTGAGAATATTTTGACCATGTGTTGAAGATGCACTGAATTGGAAATACCCTGATATAGGAGTGCCAGGAGCTGAGAATGAGTTGAGTCAGGAATCTCATGATCTGGGAAAACTGTGAGCTAGGAATACTAGGGGCTGAGTGATGAATTCTGTGAGTTAAAAACACAGTAAGTTGGGAACACATGAACTGGGAACACCAAGGTTTGACCCTGATTTGAGAACATGGTGAGTTGGGAATCCTGTGCGCTGCGGATGTGGTTGGCTAGTGATACCATGGGCTAGAAATACAATGAGGTAAGAATATGGCAAGCTGAGGCCCCCAGGAGTGAGAGTGCTGTGAGCTGGTCAAATACAGCACGCTGCAAATACCATGAGACGGCACCACCAGAAGCGAAGACCATCGTGAAGCGGGAATGGCCGGAGCTAGTGCTATGGTGGGTTGGAATAGCATGAGCTGAAAGTATGGTGAGTTAGGTTAGAGATACCATGAGCTGGGACTCCCAGGAGCTGGCAATGTGGTGGATTGGAAGTACCATGATCTGGGATTGCTGTGAGTTGGGGAACAAATAATCTGTGACTGCGGCGTGAGCAGAGAACACCGAGAGCTGGAGTTTATTAATGCATTGGGAATACTATCAGCAGGAGTGTCAGGAGCTAGGGAAACTTTAAGCCAGGACCGCAGGGCTGCCTTGAACAGAAAAACATCACAAGCAGGGAATACAGTGAGGGAACATGGTGAACTAGGGGTAGCAGGAGCCAGGAGCACTTGGAGCTGGGAGCACTGCGAGCTGGGAGCACTGGGAGCTGGGAGCACTGGGAACCAGGAACACTGGGAGCTGGGAACACTGGGAACTGGGAACAGTGAGCTGGGAACACTGAGAGCTGGGAGCACTAAGAGCTGGGAGCACTGAGAGCTGGGAGCACTGAGAGCTGGGAGCACTGGGAGCCGGGAACACTGGGAGCCAGGAACACTGGGAGCTGGGAACACTGGGAACTGGGAGCACTGGGAACTGGGAACAGTGAGCTGGGAACACTGAGAACTGGGAGCACTGAGAGCTGGGAGCACTGGGAAGCTGGGAGCACTGGGAGCTGGGAGCACTGGGAGCTGGGAGCACTGGGAGCTGGGAGCACTGGGAAGCTGGGAGCACTGGGAGCTGGGAGCACTGGGAGCCGGGAACACTGGGAGCTGGGAACACTGGGAACTGGGAACAGTGAGCTGGGAACACTGAGAACTGGGAGCACTGAGAGCTGGGAGCACTGGGAAGCTGGGAGCACTGGGAAGCTGGGAGCACTGGGAGCTGGGAGCACTGGGAAGCTGGGAGCACTGGGAGCTGGGAGCACTGGGAGCTTGGAGCACTGGGAGCTGGGAGCACTGGGAGCTGGGAGCACTGGGAAGCTGGGAGCACTGAGAGCTGTGAGCACTGGGAGCCAGGAACACTGGGAGTTGGCAACACTAGGAACTGGGAACACTGAGAGCTGGGAGCACTAGGAAGCTGGGAGCACTGAGAGCTGTGAGCACTGGGAGCCAGGAACACTGGGAGTCGGCAACACTAGGAACTGGGAACACTGAGAGCTGGGAGCACTGGAAAGCTGGGAGCACTGAGAGCTGGGAGCACTGAGAGCTGGGAGCACTGGGGAGCTGGGAGCACTGAGAGCTGGGAGCATTGGGAGCCAGGAACACTGGGAGTTAGCAACACTAGGAACTGGGAACACTGAGAGCTGGGAGCACTGGGAAGCTGGGAGCATTGGGAGCCAGGAACACTGGGAGTCAGCAACACTAGGAACTGGGAACACTGAGAGCTGGGAGCACTGGGAAGCTGGGAACACTGAGAGCTGGGAGCACTGGGAACTGGGAACACTGAGAGCTGGGAGCACTAAGAGCTGGCAACAATGTCAGAGCTGGGTTCCTATAGGGAAAGCTGCCTCTACTGTCAGCCCGTGGCTTGGCACATGTGGCCTCGTGGATACTTGGTCTTTGTACTAAATGTGATTTGGTGGTTTGTAGTGTTGTGGATGGATGCCTGTACTTTGCTCTCCACAGCTTTCTTCCATGTAGTAATCAATCAGATTCTGGCTTGTCCTCCAAAGTGAAAATCCTAAATCTGAAAGTGGATTCTTAAAAGAGAAGTAAAGAGATGGTCATCTCAGAGAGCAGGCACTAAGGGGTTCCTCCCTGACACCCCCCATCTGTGACCCTCTGAACCTTGATGTCTGGTCTGTAGCCGTGTGCTGTAGGAGTATGTGTGTGTTTGTTTTACATGACACTGAGATAAGATCTCTACAAATTCACTTTAGAAAACCATAAAATCAAGCTACAAAAACAAACAAAGCAAAACAAAAAACTTCAAAGGTATGACCTAATGTTTTAAATAAGCCTACATAAGGCTACATATAAGTGTGCATTTATATCTATCCTGGATCCGCTTGTGGACCACAGGCCAGAGCTGGATGGTTGTTTAAACCGTGTTCGGTCACTGTTTAGCATTACATTATATTTTAAAACAACCTAGAAGCTCAGATGCCTATATAGTCCCAGGTCCTCAGGAGGCTGAGGCACAGAAATGATGTGAACGTAGGAGTTCTAGCCAAGACCAGGCAAATGCATATCTGTTCAGAAAGATTAATAACAATGTGGATCTGGGTGGGACCCCGGTAGCATTTGTCAGCAACAAACTGCTTTCTCTAAGGTGTGGGCAGCAGCTTCGGAAGCAAAGCCACAGCCACCAATGGATTTTGTTTGGGAGGAACAGAGCAAGTTCCGATCCAGTCCGGACTGCACGACCATCTTGTGCAAGCCCAATGGTGAGGTGAGTGTCAGAGTTTTCAACACTCGATGCTGGAGTAGCCGGCCACTGTTCCCTTCGGCCCTTGGTCCTGCTCACATTCTGCACAGCACATCTAGAGTCACCCCCAAATGCCCCAGCCAGTGCCTCAAACAGACCAACACCCCTCTCTCCCAGTGTGTGCCCAGCAGCAGTCATGGTGTCCCGAGTTTCTGATCAACAGCTGTCTCCTATCCCTCCCAGTGTGCCCCCTGCTGGCCATCTGGAGTTATGGCACCCTGAGCTTCCGAAGGCTGCTGCAGATTCGTCAGGGGTGGGCTTTATTTTTGATCCTGTCTGGAAGTGTGGTACAAGGAAGGTACTGCACACGGCCTTCTCTGCTCAGCTATTCATCCCAACAATGTTTCTTGGGAGTCTTGCCTTTGCCTATGCTCTAGGCCGAGCTATGCACAAGGAACGCAACACAAAGACTTGATCTCTGCGCCCAGGGTGGTGCACAAGCTAATAGAAGGGCTTATACTCTTAATTTGAAATAACTATCTTCTATGCGGAATAAAGTGAGATACTTTAGAAATCGTTTTCTGGGATTCTTTCCCCATGCTTGACAGTCTCATGCTTTCGTTGGTATAAAACTAGCATAATTATAATTTAGTCTTTAGTTCTTATCCCTAGACAAATTTGCTAGGCCACAGAACCATTGACACCCCCCCCATAATATGTGGACTAGAGTATGAATTTCTTTCTTACTTCATTATACAATGATATTCAGTAACTGCCTGTTGAACAGGCTAGAGTGAATTTTTTAAAGATTTTATTTTCTCTATATGTTGTAGGGTGTATGTATGTATTATGTGGCATATGTAGGTGAGTGTTCACAGCATGGGGTTGTGTGTGTGCAGTGTATGTGTGTGTGTATGTGTCTGAGTGTTTAAAGAATGTGTGTATGTGTGCAGTGTGGGGCATATGTGTGCCTGCTGTGTGTGCATCAGAAAGAGTATGTGTGCGTGCATGTGAGAGAGTGTGTGTGTGTGTGTGCAGTGTGGGGTGTATGTATGTGTGTGAATGTATGCATTAGTATGTGTGAGAGCATGTGTGTGTGAGGATGCATGCAGTGTAGTGTGTGTGTATGTGTGTGTGTGAATGTTTACAGCATGGCATGTATGTGAGCATGTGTGTGTGTGTCCCCAGAGTAAAGAGGGAGTGTCAGATTCTCAAGAGTTGGAATCGCAGGCTGTTGTGAGCCACTCATGTGGGTGCTGGGAACCAAAGCTGAGTCGTCTGAAAGAGCAGCAGCATTCTTACCTGTTTAATCGTCTCTCCTGCCCTTTGCTGGATTTGGGATTGGGAACTCTCTAGATTCATCTCTACTCAGCCATCCATGTCTTCATGATTTAAACTGAATTTTATAATACTTGTATTTAAAATTGGCTAGAAAAATAAGGACATGTAATTCAAACGAATTACACTGTCTCCTGAGACACTATCAGCAAAACCCAGGTTAAAACGGAGGGCTGGAATGTGAAATGTCAGACCACCTTCCCTGCCTGCAGGGGGCACCTCTGAAGGAGATAGGAAACTAGGTGGTTTCTTCCTTTTGTGCCTTCTACACCTTGGCCTGGTCACAGTATGGAGGAGCTTGGCCAGATCTCCTGTCACCGTGAGCCACTCTGCCATTGTTTGCCCACCATCATGGCATGAAATCTCATGAAATTATGAACCAAAATCAGTGCTTACTTAGTAGTATTCATGTCCATCATTTGACTGTCCCTTCACGCCTCACACCCTGCAGGCCAGTCTTGGTCCCACAGAGGCTCTCGTCCTCCTTTTACGCAGTGCATTGTTTGGCACTTGACCTGGGTGGTTCTAGAGTCATCTGGTAAGTGGGGACTTCAGTAGAGAAAATGTGGCCATCAGATTGGCAAGTCTGTGGAGTCACTGCCTTGATAATGATTGGTGTGGGAGAGTCCAGCCCCCTGTGGGTGTGCTGATGCTGGTCATGTAAGCTTGGGTTAAATAAGAGAGCAGGCCGACAAGAGCCAGAGAGAGCGAGTCAGTAGGCGGAGTCCCTCAGCCTCTGCTTCGGTTCCTGCCTCCAAACTTATGCTGTTAGTTCTTGTCCTGACTTCCGTCTGTCCGTGATGGACTGTGATCAGAACCTGTAAGCAAATAAACCCGTCCTCCCCAAGACGTTTTTGGTTATGGTGTTTATCACAGCAACAGAGAGACCTAAAACAGCAGCACTACCATGGCCAAAACCATGACAAGGAAACCTAGGGTAGGAGAGGTTTACTTTGGCTGCAGTTTCAGAGGATCAAACCCAAAAGCTGCTTGTCCCCTCACACTTGGAGGAAAATATTGGTAGCAGAAGCTTGCAGCACTTTCCGGAAAAGGCTTGAGATAAGGCAGCCCACAGACCGGCTGGCACTGGTGAGCACAGCTAGGAAGCACTGGGTATTCTCAACTACCTCACAGATAACACCATCAAATGAGGACCAGTGTTCAACGCACACGACGACAGCTGTAGATGACCTCCTCTTCAGGCCACACCCTTGGGTTTCCTCCCATTGGAAAAACCCAACTGTGACAAGGTGGTAAGCTTCTTCAGCTAGAAAATGCGCCCTTAATAAGAAGGCCAGGGAGAGCCCATGTCCACCTGAGACCCTAATAAAAACTCACAGCTCTTTACGGACAAGATCACCTCCATTCTTACCTCAGTGAAGCTAGTCCTCACCTGCAATTGCAAGAAAGGCTTTCCTGGAAACCCTGATTCATGCCCGGTTGCTGCACAAAGCAGACTGGTTTTACTAGTACCCAGGGGCCGCTCTCCAGCTATGCCACAGACCAGCTGATGACAACCTGCATCTTGTGGGGAAGTCTCAGCCATCCCCCCTCTGCCTGGCACAGCCCCACAGACCAGCAAAGGTCTCTCTCTCTCTCTGTTTCTCAGTAACACTTGCTTTATGATAGAGCACCGGCAGATGACATTATAGATTCTCTTCAAAGACAAACCTCAAGTGTGACTTAGGCCACATACCTTGTCCTAAGTGACTATAGCCAAAGGCCACTACAACCACAGAAGCTGTAGAGTGTGACGAGGGGGATTTGAGTGTCTTCTGCCTGCAGATTTGTAGGTAGCCATTATTCTGACTGCTCCCTGAAAATCTGACTCTGTACTCTCCTCACTAATACGCTGTGAGTCTGGGTTTTGAAAACAGTGCAGGATGCTGTCAGTCCGTCACGCTGGAGTCGCAGCGTTTGTGGACGCTGCTCATCCTCCCTCGGTGTCTGGGACTTCGTCAGGCCCTTGTTTTGCATTTAAGATCCAGATATGGCACAGATCTCTCCTGCACAGTGGTAGCTCATGGAAGGGCTGGTTAAAGAAATCACAACAGATTTAGCATGTGATCCAGAAGTCCCTCTCTACACTGGTGTGTACCCAAAGAAGCCCTATAACGTAAATAAGTCTAGAGAGCTAATGGACAGCACATGGACTAAAATCACTTAAATGGCATTGCGTCTGGGATTTTCAAAAGTGAATTTCACTTGTGCTTGTCAGAGATATGTGACATACATATAACTATAATATATATTATAGTTTTATATACAAATATATATTAATTCTGTAATTAGTGTTGGAATAGCCCAGGCAGCATAGCAAGTTTCAGACCAGCCTGGGCTGCAAAGTGAGAGCCTATCTCAAACAAACACATGAGACTAAAACCAAATAACATTGCAATAGGCTATAGCCACAGATACACACATCTCCGTAGTATCTGAAATTGAGAACTCTCTCCATTCCTATTAGGCCGTTGCCTGGTACACTCCTATCCACTGGAAGCAAGCCTGGGAGAAGTTAGAGACTGACATTGAATTCGAAAGATGCTCAGTGGTGGTTCCATCAACGAGAAACCACATGTTTGGATGGATAACGGCATCTGTCTCTTCCACAAATGAGGAGAAAGAAGAACTGATACAGAAAACGCCCTCCCAAGTCCACCCTGTTCTCTACAGGTAAAACGTGGTTGGCTTTGCTTATGAATCGAGTCCTCCTTCCAACCATAACTGACTGTGGAGGAAGGACTGGGGGGGGGGCAGATGGACTGTCCACCAGTCAATTAGCCATGGCTAATTCGCCATTTCTCTTTAAGTAAATGCTTGGGACACAATGAATGCTCTGCCTCCAAGGTCTAGAAACTAAATACTGTTTGTTTATTTAAATGTTATTTTTTTCTTTTTTATTAGATATTTTCTTCATTTGCATTTCAAATGCTATGCCAAGAGTCCCCTATACCCTCCCCTCACCCTGCTCCCCAACTCCCCCACACACACTCCTGCTTCCTGGCCCTGGCACTCCCCTGTACTGGAGCATATGATCTTTGCAAGACCAAGGGCCTCTCCTTCCATTGATGGCTGACTAGGCCATCCTCTACTACATATGCAACCAGAGGCACAGTTCTGGGGGTTACTGGTTAGTTCATATTGTTGATCCACCTATAGGGTTGCAGACCCCTTCAGCTCCTTGGGTACTTTCTCTAGCTCCTTCATTGGGGGCCCTGTGTTCCATCCAATAGATGACTGTGAGCATCTACTTCTGTATTTGCCAGGCACTGGCATAGCCTCACAAGAGACAGCTATATCAGGGTCCTGTCAGCAAAATCTTGCTGGCATATGCAGTAGTGTCTGCGTTTGGTGGCTGATTATGGGATGGATCCCCGGGTGGGGCAGTCTCTGGATGGTCCTTTCCTTCAGTCTCAGCTCTGAACTTTGTCTCTGTAACTCCTTCCATGGGTATTTTGTTCCCCATTCTAAGAAGGAACTAAGTATCCACTCCATGGTCTTCCTTCTTTAGTTTCATGTGTTTTGCAAATTGTATCTTGTATCTTGAGTGTTCTAAGTTTCTGGGCTAATATCCACTTATCAGTGAGTGCATATCATGTGTGTTCTTTTGTGACTGGGTTACCTCACTCAGGATGATATCCTCCAGATCCATCCATTTGCCTAAGAATTTCATAAATTCATTGTTTTTAATTGCTGAGTAGTACTCTTTTGTGTAAATGTACCACATTTTCTATATCCATTCCTCTGTTGAGTGACATCTGGGTTCTTCCCAGCTTCTGGCTATTATAAATAAGGCTGCTATTAACATTGTGGAACATGTGTGCTTATTACAAGTTGGAGCACCTTCTGGGTATATGCCAAGGAGTGGTATTACTGGATCTTCTGGTAGTACTATGTCCAGTTTTCTGAGGAACCGCCGGACTGATTTCCAGAGGGGTTGTACCAGCTTACAATCCCACCAACAATGGAGGAGTGTTCCTCACCAGCACCCGCTGTCATCTGAATTTTTGATCTTAACCATTCTGACTGGTGTGAGGTGGAATCTCAGGGTTGTTTTGATTTGCATTTCTCTGATGATTAAGGAGGTGCTTCTCAGCCATTCGGTATTCCTCAGGTGAGAATTCTTTGTTTAGCTCTGAGCCCCATTTTTAATGGGGTTATTTGATTTTCTGGAGTCCACCTTCTTGAGTTCTTTATATATATTGGATATTAGTCCCCTATCTGATTTAGGATAGGTAAAGATCCTTTCCCAATCTGTTGGTGGCCTTTTTGTCTTATTGACAGTGTCTTTTGCCTTGCAGAAGCTTTGCAATTTTATGAGGTCCCATTTGTCGATTCTCGATCTTACAGCACAAGCCATTGCTGTCCTATTCAGGAATTTTCCCCCTGTGCCCATTATCTTCTAGGCTTTCCCCCACTTTCTCCTCTATAAGTTTCAGTGTCTCTGGTTTTATGTGGAGTTCCTTGATCTACTTAGACTTGAGCTTTGTACAAGGAGATAAGAATGGATCAATTCACTTTCTTCTGCAAGATAACCACCAATTGAGCCAGCACCATTTGTTGAAAATACTGTCTTTTTTCCACTGGATAGTTTTTGCTCCCTTGTCAAAGATCAAGTGACTATAGGTGTGTGGGTTCATTTCTGGGTCTTCAATTCTATTCCATTGATCTACCTATCTGTTGCTGTACCAGTACCATGCAGCTTTTATCACAATTGCTCTGTAGTATAGCTTGAGGTCAGGCATGGTGATTCCACCAGAGGTTCTTTTATTCTTGAGAATAGTTTTTGCTATCCTAGGTTTTTTGTTATTCTGGATGAATTTGAAAATTTCCCTTTCTAACTCAGTGAAGAATTGAGTTGGAATTTTGATGGGAATTGATTGCATTGAATCTGTAGATTGCTTTCGGCAAGATAGCCATTTTTACTGTATTAATCCTGCCAATCCATGAGCATAGGAGATCTTTCCATACTCTGAGATCTTCTTCGATTTTTTTCTTTAGATACTTGAAGTTCTTATCATACAGATCTTTCACTTCCTTAGTTAGAGTCACATCAAGGCATTTTATATTATTTGTGACTATTGTGAAGGGTGTTGTTTCCCTAATTTCTTTCTCAGACTGTTTATCCTTTGTGTAGAGAAAGGCCATTAACTTGTTTGATTTAATTTTATATCCAGCTACTTCACTGAAGCTGTTTATCAGATTTAGGAGTTCTCTGGTGGAATTTTTAGGGTCACTTATATATACTATCATATCATCTGCAAGAAGTGATATTTTGACTTCTTCCTTCCAATTTGTATCCTCTTGATCTCCTTTTGTTGTCTAATTGCTCTGGCTAGGACTTCAAGTGCTATATTGAATAGGTAGGGAGAGAGTGGTCAGCCTTGTCTAGTCCCTGATTTTAGTGGGATTGCTTCAAGTTTCTCTCCATTTAGTTTGATGGTGGCTATTGGTTTGCTGTAGAATGCTTTTATCATGTTTAGGTATGGGCCTTGACTATTAATGACTGATCTTTCCAAGACTTTTATCATGAATGGGTGTTGGATTCTGCCAAATGCTTTCTCAGCATCTAACACAATGATCATGTGGTTTTTGTCTTTGAGTTTGTTTATATAGTGGATTACATTGATGGATTTCTGTATATTAAACCTTCCCTGCATCCTTGGAATAAAACCTACTTGGTCAGGATGGATGATTGTTTTGATGTGTTCTTGGATTCCGTTAGCAAGAATTTTATTGAATATTTTTGCATTGATATTCAAAAGGGAAATTGGTCTGAAGTTCTCTTTCTTTGTTGGGTCTTTCTGTGGTTTAGGTATCAGAGTAATTGTGGCTTCATAAAATGAATTGGGTAGAGTACCTTCTGTTTCTATTTTGTGGAATAGTTTGAGGAGAATTGGAATTAGGTTTCTTTGAAGGTCTGATAGAACTCTGCACTAAACCCATCTGGTCCTAGGCTTTTTTGGGTTGGGAGACTATTAATGACTGCTTCTATTTCTTTAGGGGATATAGGACTGTTTAGATAATTAATCTGATCATCATTTAACTTTGGTACCTGATATCTGTCTAGAAATTTGTCCATTTCATCCAGGTTTTCCAGCTTTGTTGAGTATAGCCTTTTGTAGTAAGATCTGATGAAGTTTTGGATTTTCTTGTGTTCTGTTGTTATGTCTCCCTTTTCATTTCTGATTTTGTTAATTACGATACTGTCCCCGTACCCTCTAGTGAGTCTGGCTAAAGGTTTATCTATCTTGTTGATTTTCTCAAAGAACCAGCTCCTGGTTTGGTTGATTCTTTGAATAGTTTTTTCTTTCCACTTGGTTGATTTCACCCCTGAGTGAAATCAAACTGATTATTTCCTGCCGTCTACTCCTCTTGGGTGTATTTGCTTCCTTTTGTTCTAGAGCATTCAGGTGTGTTGTCAAGGTGCTAGTGTGTGCTCTCTCTAGTTTCTTTTTGGAGGCACTCAGGGCTATGAGTTTTCCTCTTAGGACTGCCTTCATTGTGTCCCAGCGTGACTCTAACTAAGAAAGTGAAAGATATGTATGATAAGAACTTCGTCTCTAAAGAAGGAAATTAAAGAAGACCTCAGAAGATGGAAAGATCTCCCAAGCTCATGGATTGGCAGGATCAATATAGTAAAAATGGCTATCTTGCCAAAAGCAATCTACAGATTCAATGCAATCCCCATCAAAATTCCAACTCAATTCTTCAACGACTTAGAAAGGGCAATCTGCAAATTCATCTGGAATAACAAAAACCTAGGATAGTAAAAACTCTGCTCAAGGATAAAAAAAAAACCTTCGGTGGAATCACCATGCCTGACCTAAAGCTGTACTACAGAGCAATTGTGATAAAAACTAGATGGTACTGGTATAGCACAGACAAGTAGACCAATGGAATAGAATTGAAGACCCAGAAATGAACCCACACACCTATGGTCACTTTGACAAGAAGTGGTAGTGGGTGGGTGGGGGAGTGAGTGGGGGAGCGTGTGGGGGACTTTCGGGATAGCATTGGAAATGTAAATGAAAAAATACCTAATTTAAAAAAAAAAAGAGTTACAGCATTAGAGCAAGCTGGTTAAAAAAGAAAGAAAGAAAAGAAACTTGTGGATATCAATTTAAAAAATAAAAATAAAAAACATATTTTTACTTATTTGAAAAAAAAAGTTTGGGTATGTTGTGGCTTCATTTTCATTAAACTCTAAAAAGTCTTTAATTTCTTTATTTCTTCCTCAACCAAGATATCATTGAATAGAGTGTTGTTTCAGCTTCCGTGTGAATGTTGGCTTTCTATTATTTATGTTGTTATTGAAGATCTGCCTTAATCCATTCTGAACTGATAGGATGCATGGGACAATTTCAATATTTTTGCAACTGTTGAGGCCTATTTTCTGACCAATTATATGGTCAATTTTGGAGTAGGTACCATGAAGTGCAGAGAAGAAGGTATATCCTTTTGTTTTAGGATAAAATGTTCTGTAGATATCTGTTAAATCCATTTGTTTCATAACTTCTGATAGTTTCAATGTGTCTCTGTTTAGTTTCTGTTTCCAGGATCTGTCCATTGATGAGAGTGAGGTGTTGAAGTCTCCCACTATTATTGTATGAGGTGCAATGTGTGCTTTGAGCTTTACTAAAGTTTCTTGAATGAATGTGGCTGCCCTTGCATTTGGAGCATAGATATTCAGAATTGAGAGTTCCTCTTGGAGGATTTTACCTATGAAGTGTCCCTCCTTGTCTTTTTTGATAACTTTGGGTTGGAAGTCGATTTTATTCGATATTAGAATGGCTACTCCAGCTTGTTTCTTCGGACCATTTGCTTGGAAAATTGTTTTCCAGTCTTTCACTCTGAGGTGGTGTCTGTCTTTTTCCCTGAGGTGGGTTTCCTGTAAGCAGCAAAATGTTGGGTCCTGTTTGTGTAGCCAGTCTGTTAGTCTGGGGAAATGAGTCCATTGATAGTAAGAGATATTAAGGAAAAGTAATTGTTGCTTCCTGTTATTTTTGTTGTTAGAGTTGGGATTCTGTTCTTGCGGCTGTCTTCTTTTAGGTTTGTTGAAGGACTACTTTCTTGCTTTTTCTAGAGGGTAATTTCCGTCCTTGTGTTGGTGTTTTCCCTTTATTATCTTTTGAAGGGATGGATTCATGGAAAGATATTGTGTGAATTTGGTTTTGTCATGGAATACTTTGGTTTCTCCATCTATGGTAATTGTCTTGCTGGGTATAGTAAGTAGCCTGGGCTGGCATTTGTGTTCTCTTAGGGTCTGTATAACATCTGTCCAGGATCTTCTGGCTTTCATAGTCTCTGGTGGGAAGTCTGGTGTAATTCTAATAGGTCTGCCTTTATATGTTACTTGACCTTTTTCCCCTTACTGTTTTTAATATTCTATCCTTATTCAGTGCATTTGTTGTTCTAATTATTATGTGTCGGAGGAATTTCTTTTCTGGTCCAGTCTATTTGGAGTTCTGTAGGCTTCTAGTATGTTCATCTGCATCTCTTTCTTTAGGTTAGGGAAGTTTTCTTCTATGATTTTGTTGAAGATATTTACTGGCCTTTAAGTTGAAAATCTTCATTCTCATCTACTCCTATTATCCTTAGGTTTGGTCTTCTCATTGTGTCCTGGATTTCCTGGATGTTTTGAGTTAGGATCTTTTTGCATTTTGCATTTTCTTTGATTGTTGTGTCCATGTTCTCTATGGAATCCTCTGCACCTGAGATTCTCTCTTCCATCTCTTGTATTCTGTTGCGGATGCTCGCATCTATGTTTCCTAGGGATTCTATCTCCAGAGTTGTCTCTCTTTGGGTTTTCTTTATTGTTTCTACTTCCATTTTTAGATATTGGATGGTTTTGTTCAATTCTATCACCTGTTTAGCAGTGTTTTCCTGTAATTCTTTAAGGGAATTTTGTGCTTCCTCTTTAAGGCCTTCTACCTATTTGGCCATGTTCTCCTCTATTTCTTTACGTGAGCTATTAATGTCCTTCTTAAAATCCTCTACCAGCATCATGAGATATGATTATAAATCCAAATCTTGCTTTTCGGATGTGTTGGGGTATCCAGGACTCACTGTGGTGGGAGTGCTGGGTTCTGATGATGCTGAGTGCTCTTGGTTTCTGTTAGTAAGATTCTTATATTTGCCTTTCACCATCCTGTAATCTCTGGCGTTAGTTGTTATAGCTGTCTCTGGCTGGAGCTTGTTCCTCCTGTGATTCTGTTAGCCTCTGTCAGCACTCCTGGGAGTAGTCCAACTCTCTCCTGAGTCTCAGTGGTCAGAGCACTCTCTGCAGGCAAGTTCTCCTCTTGCAGGGAAGGTGCACAGAGGTCTGGAGCTCAGCTCTGCCTCCTGGCTGAAGATTAAGGCCCAAAAGGGACCCTGTCCCAGAAGCTATGTTGCTTCTGCAGCCCGTGAGCTCTCCTGAGCAGACAGGTCTCTGAGTGACCCAGGATACAAGATGGCACTCTCACCTGGTCCCACTACCCTCAGAATTTGTGTCTTTAGCTTCCTCCTCACTCCAAAGCCTGGTCTCATAAAATAGCTTTCAAAGGGTGTTCTTGTTTCTTTTACACTTAAAGGCTCTAACTGGGTGAGTCCCTTCGCTCTAACATGTTTTCTTTGCTTTTGAAAACAGTGGCTTGTCGTGAGAATCTCTTATAAGCAGCACTTGTCAATAAAAAGGCCTACAACCTTTTAAATGTTTTTATGATTCATTTTTATGTGCATGGGTATTTTGTCTGCACATATGTCTGTGTACCATGTGCATGCAGTACCCACAGAGGCCAGAAGGAGGGCATCTGGGAGCTGGAGTTACAGGTGGTTAAAGGCCACCATTGTGGGTGCTGGAAACTGAAGCTCTTCTGGAAGAGCAGCCAATACTGGAAACTGATGAGCCGACTCGACAGCCAACTTTTGTTTGGTTGGTTTTTTAAAAAAAAAAAAAAAAAATAGGCTTTCTCTTTAATTGCACTTCCAAAACCCCTGCTACTGCATAAATTTCCTTTAGAATTCAAATTGGATTTTGTCTTGTTACAGAGAAAAGGAAATCCCGCCAAGTGTCTTACCCAATAAGAGCCCCTGGTGCCGAAATCCCAACACCTCTCCACATCCATACAGCTCTCTGATTGACTCACATGACTCGGACATTCCCGAAAGCAGTTTAGGTGCACAGCTCAAGCCTCAGCCAACCAAGCCCAAACCAGACCCAGGTTAGTCAAAAGCACACATATTACGGGGGAGGCAGGGGTGGGGGCGGGGGCGGGGGCAGGGGGTGTTGCTGAGTGTTAAAAACTATTCAGACCTACGTGCCAGACTGTGTCAGTGTTTGTCTCCGTGACAAATTCCTGAGAGAAACAGTTCAAAGAAATACATTTATTTTGGTTCATGGAAGGCTGGGGAGACCTATGTGGTTTACCATGACAGACTGATGGTGGTGAAAAACTGTTCACCTCCTGGTGACCCGGAAGCAGAACGGAGCAGTGTCAGGGGAAGACACAGCCGCAGAGGGTCTCCATCCTTTGTCCAGCCCCTCCCCAGGTCCATCCTCTGAGACTGTTCAGGTTTGAGCACCTCCTAATCCGCTTACCGCCTCAGTCCTCGCTTCTAAGCACTGTTTGCGTGGGGACTCAGCTTCAATAATGAACCCTTGTGAGACCCTTCATCGAAACTGTAACAAAGGCTCTTAGAACAAGGATTGTAGGCTATCCACTGGCACCTGTTGTTTTGAGGTAACCAAAACATTTATGGTAGCTCCATAAACATCTGTTATTGAACCAGACTGTCAAAAGACCCATGTGGCCAGCATGGGGTTTGGGGGTGGTAATGTGTTTATTTTTGAAAATATGTGTTTATTTTTGGGAAAAAAACCATCTCACTCTATATCCCAATATGGCCTGAAATTCACTGTATATTCTAGACTGAACTCATGACAGTTCTCCTGCCTCGGCCTCCTGTTATAGTTCTTGAGGGCTGGTTAAAAAAAAAAAAAATCTTGTATTAAAAAAAAAAAAAAACAAGCCCACATGTTATGCAGTGGCAAAAAATTCCCACTACACCCCAGCACACCCCAACAGTAACCCCAAGTTGCTATTCTCATTCTGCCTGGCATCCTATACTAAAAAGGAGTGTCAAGGTCGATGTTCAGAGGTTTGTTTTGATTTGATTTGCATATAGTTTTTGCTACCCTCCACTCCCCCATTTTAAGCTCCAGGTGGATCATGCTACCAGCCCCCGCCCAGAGAATATTGGATCTGTGGATGAAAAACACAGACACACACGTAGGTCAATTCCAACCTATGTTATTGGCTCAATTGCTTGGCTCTTCTCAGCCTTCCTCGGCTGTCTCCCCACTTCTTTACACTCCCTGCTCAGCACCCTGAATCTTCCCTCAACCTAGTTATGTCTCTAATATGCCCCCTTCTATCCCAGGCCCAGTCTGGGAAGTGGCTGATAGCCACTCCACCCGAGCTCACACATGGATGATGGCTTCTTCTCCGTCCCCTCCCCCGCCTGGAAGCATGGCAAATACCCTTTTCCTCCCCTGCATCTCTTCGCCTGCCTGTGGGGACCCAGAAGTCCCACCTCTTTCCTTCTGCCCAGCAATTGACCCCTGGCATCTTATATTGATTAATCAAGAACCAATTTGGGGGACAGGACCTTAGCACCAGAACCACGCTGTACAAATTTGATATCTGAGTTAGGGTCACCTGGATCTCCCAGGATGGCCTTGAATTCTTGAGCCTCTGCCTCAGCCTCTTGAGTGCTGGGACTATAGGCGTGAACCACTGTGCCTGGCTGAGGTGACATTATTAACCCAGACTGGTTACATCTTCACATCTGAATGAACCTCCTGTATTTGCTGCAATCTTGTGTCTCTGTGACCTCTCCCGGGAAAGAGTACTTGAGGCTCATCAGATGTCCCAGATTCTTGAGGAAAACAATCTGAGGAAGGCTGGACCGAAAAGGAACCAGACCCCAGCACTGAAACACACTGTTTCACACAGCGCTGTTATCGGGAGAGGCCACACACTCCTGTTTGGCAGAAGGACAAATTTAAAAATAAATATTAGGCAGAAGCGAAAGGTACAGCACACAGCAGCTCTGTCTGAGGCGAGGAGAGAAACAGCCATGCTCCCCACTCACAGCCTTGATACTCCCCCAACCACACTTGTCTGTGACCTTTAAGACCCCTCAACGCAACCACAGAAATTCCCATAAAACACCAAAAGCCACCATGTTTGTAGAGTGCTAGCACCTCCTTGAGAAATAATGCACACCATGATAGCGCCTTTTAGAAATGGAATAATATGTTAATAATAATCAATAAATAATCGACATTAAGGCTAATCCATTTTCATAAAACCACATGCTACTTGTATGTGTGACTGTGTTTCCTCAACTATGAAGTAACTCAGTATCATACAAGTTTTACATTTCTATACGGGAAACTGTAAATACGCATAGATAAATACGCATCAGGATTCCCAGAGCTCCCTTTTGTTTCCTGTTGCAAAAGACAATCACTAACAGACATGTTCTAAGTGATTGACAAACAGCTGGGAAGAGAAATTCCTTTTCATCACCAACTCAGATCCATGAGTCTATGACCGAATTCTCCAAGGAGAAGGTACCTTGTGTGTGCACCCTCCGGTTACCTATTGCGGGGCAGTTTGCTACTATGACCACAGAATGATTTTCAGGGAGAGACAGACAAGTTGATTAACTATGCTTGCAGGTTAACCTGTTCTTTATCCTCCTGTAACATACAGGCGTTTGTTGGATTGCAGAAGAAAGACACTCTGGAAGAGAGATAATGATTTTTGCCTTTAGTTGTATCTTAAATACATACAATACAGCAGTTTAGAGACTAAAGAATAAGATAATTTAAAGGAACATCTACACACCCTCCACCTAATTAATATTTGGGCTGGGGGGATGGGCAGTTCGAGACAGGGTTTCTTCTGTGTAGATGAGGCTGTCCTGACATTCATTCCAGCCACTTTTTTTTAAAAATAAAGAATGTAAAAATCACCTCTATGCTAACCACTCACAGTTAACAGGTGTTAGTATTTTGTCAAGATGACTTTACTACAGAACATCCACAAATCTGGAAGACTTTAACCAGCTTTCTAGTTTTGAGCTGATAGACCACTATGTTGGCTATTCTCACTACTCAAACCAAGAGAAGGAAGAGAAGGCTCTTCCTGTCCTTTGTAAACTTTGTAGAGTTTGTAGGCTTTTTTAAACTTTGTAAACTCCCAAGGCAGGAAAGTGGCCAGGCCCCTCCCCTCAGACATCCCTAACTGTCATAAAGGTGTTTCTAGCCTCTGTAACTGTCACAGAGGTCATCCCCAGCCCATCAACAGTACCTTCCCCAGATTCTGCTAATTTTAGCTGAAAAGTCTGAACAGGAAATCCCACCAATCCCTGAGCTCCCCCAAGCTCGGGACTTGAAATCCCACACAATCCTCACCCTGTAATCTCTGCCCTAGAAAACTCCATCCCCTAAGAAATCTTGTCTAAGCCCTGCCCTTTGTCCAGTCCCCTGCTGTCTGCTCCCTCCAGGGACCTCCAATAAATCTCTTTTATGACATTTGCTGCCTGGCGTAACTCTCTCAGCAGAAGAGAACAAGAAGACAAGAAGCAATGGAAAGAAGCAAAGAAGCAAAGAGAAGGGGCGGGGCTGAGGCTGCAGAGCTCCTGAGCTCAGCTGGGGTAGCCTCCCCTGGGAGTTGCAACGCCTCTGCTGAGGAGGCTTCCTCAACACTACGTGGTTCATTGGCTCCCTTGTCTCAGGATGCCCTTCCACTGAGATACCTTCTCCCCACAGAACTATGTGGTCCCTGGGCTTCTGAGTCCCAGGATACCTCCCCATCCGAGCAGGAAGGCCAATGTGCACCACTCTGGTCCTTTTGAACACTAACTGCACATGTGAGGATTTGTAGACCAGAGCTCTGTGGCTGCTTTGCCTTTTGACTTCCAGAAGGACACTGCACTAAGTGTCTGCTCTTTGTGACATAATCATGCAACATAAAGGACTTAAATGTTACGTGGAGATCTGATCCTGATACTGTAACATTCAATTTTGATACATTTTTTTTCTATTCCCATATTGCCTCATTCTGCAGTCACGTAGATAAGTGTTCTGTATCTACTGCCATCCTCTTGCCTGTGTGTGTATACCAGGTACAATGGCTGCTTCGAGAGGACTGGTCAAATGTTTAGTCCTCCGTTATCCATATGTGTGCTAGCTCAGCTGTGCGTGTGCAGCATCTGATTGAGTTTCCCTGCCTTCTCTAGACAGCCCCACTTCCTCATCTCCTGTAACTTTACATGTGGCTATATCTCTCACCATCTTGTTATCTCTGGTACTACCTGCCCTTGATGTATCTGACTGGAGCCTGTCCTTCCTGTGATCCTGGTTGTGTCAGAACTCCTCAGAGGCCAGCCGTCTCTATGATCCTGTGATTCTTGGATCCTGTGATCCTGAGATTCTGGGTTGTGTCAGAGCTCCTAGAAGTCAAGCTGCCTCTGGGATCCTGAGATCCTGGTGTGACCAAGCTCCAGAGATCCTGTGATCCTGTGATCCTATGATCCTGGGCATGTTGGAGCACCTGAGAGTCAAGCTTCCTCTAGGTATTGTGGGACTGGGTGCAGAGCTAGTGCGCAAGGTCTGCTCAGGGTACTGGCTCAGACTGGAAGGAAGCTGTGCCACTTGGCAGGCAGGGTTCCTGCATCCCTGGGTCCCGCTGGTCCCAGTTACTCCCTGTGTTGGGGCAGATGTTGTAGCCTCCTCACCCCATGATCCTGGGCTTTTTAGAGCACCTTCGAGTTGAGTTTCCTCTAGGTGTTGTTGAACCAGGTGCAGAGCCAGCACCCAAGGTCTGCTCAGGGCACCAGCGCAAACCAGAAGGACCAGGGACTTTACCTAAGATGGACGTGGGGCATGACTCATTATAGTTCATTAGCTCTGGCAAGTTTGTCTTGGGCTCAAGGTATTTTCCCATAAGAAACTGCCACCAACGCAGGTTTGATGTACATGTCCTTCATGTGTCCAGGCTAGCACCTGCCCTGCTCATTGCTTGTTTTATGTGGTTTAAATTTATTATACTAAGAATTTGCAATGTCTGCAATCACATTTCTAAGGCTGGCAGAACATTAGTCATGTGTGTGCCTGTGTGTATATGTGCACATGCATGTGCACATGCATGTGTGTGTGCACGCACATGCATGCATGTATATGTGAACACAACTGTGCGTGCAGACTGCCCAAATGTTTGTCCCTGTTCCCTTATCAACCGAAGAACACTTATACCAAGCGAAAGAAGTTACCCCTGTGTTTGAGGATAGTAGCCTCTCTGTTGACTTCCAGAATGTGATTTTATCACTTTTTTAAAATAAAAGAACATTTGAGTGAGAGTATCGTCGTGAGCCCTTCCCTACAGGTAGGTGTCTCTTTAACAGCCAAATAAGCATTCTGGCGACATAATCCTAATAAAATAACCAGCCACATCATAACTGGATCTTTTACCTCAAAACAGTTCAACATCGCACACATACTATAACCTGCTCTTTAGTGAGGAATGTATCCCAGCTCTTTAGTAAGAAGTATAACCCCATTTGTGGAGAACTATGTCATTAATGATCCATTACATCACTCAATTAAAAATACAATTTTGAGAATTCAAAACATTCCCGTTAATTAATAAGGGGCTAAACATTTTGGCTTTTGTTACCCAAGACATTACCATCTCCCTCCAAGACTCAAGAACAGAACAACCCGGGGGAGTTCCTGAGAATGGCTGTAGAGCTGCTTCCTTTGTTCTTGGGGTACAGGCTTTCGGAGTTCAAACCCCTCGTGCTCAGACCAGCCAGAATCAAGGGCATACATGAAACACATACAGAATCTATTGCATGCCCACGGAGCGTTCTAGAAGACAGCCAGTGATGCCCTACTTTCTTCTACATCTAAGCTCCGGCCTATACGACTGCCTGTGGCAAATACCTTGGAACCCTAGCTGCAACACAGTTCCATGGACACTCAGGAAGTTTATATTGTGCTGTGCCAAACACAGAATCCTGACTCACTGGCTTCAGGAAACTGTTGGTAGCCGAGAAAGTCCCTGCTGACTGCATCCCTGCCCCACCGTGGGCCTGCCTGTCCATCACACCCTCACGACAGAGCCCGGGGTGTTCTGTTGTAAGCAGACGCTGGTAAAACCTGGTGATTCTGAACTTGACAGCATGGCCGAGGGGCTTTTCCTGTTGTTTCCAGAGTACCTCACTATCGTCTTAGATTGTTCAGCTTGGTTGATGTTGGCTTTTTTGAGACTTTTACTATATAACTCAAACAGACCTGGAACTTACTGTGTAGCCAGGGCATCCTTCAGCTGTTGCCTCTTGGTGTCTCATCTCTGCCTCCATACTGAGACTGAAGGCATGGTCTCCACGCCAGCCTATACTTAATTTTTACTTTGTTGGCATAATACATGACCTCATCTCCGACACAGGAGTGATCTGTCCTTGCCGACCACGTGTTCACCACTCTTCAGTGTGATACATTGGCTCTGATGTAAACAGTGGGATTACACACTAACCCTCCAGTTCCTCTTGGGTACAACCATTTCTCCTAGCTTCAAGGTTCACCCACAGACGTAACTAATACCAGATTGACCAACCACAGAATGAAGATGCCCAGAAATAAAATCCCAACCCCGCAGACTCTCTTCTTACTTAAACAGCACCGCAATGCCACGCAGAATGTTCACACTGTATGTAGTTTTTACGAGTACTGCAGATATGGTTTAAAGTGTGGATGTACCAGAGAATGGTGTGTGCATACACAAAGCCTGCCGCTAATCCAAGAGCCTTGAACATCTGCAAGATCAGCAACCGAGCCCCACAGATTGCTGAGAGTGAAGGGCACATGTCACCTCAGCCTTGACTAAGGTGGCAAGCAGGAGACAGTGTCCTCCTCTGCCTGCACATTTCCCTGTGACCCTCATGTCCCCTCGCCTGGTCACTGTCTCACTGTGGTAGGTGTGAATGCAGAAATCACTGGGGAAACTGTACAAGCATCGTGTTTTTCTACAATTCTCTGCTTTAAAATGTCGCTCAAGATGCTGATCAGGAGAGTGGGCAGTTTAAAGCCAGCCTAGGCTACACATATATTTAGAAGCAACTTGGTACAATCTCTTACAAAGTAAAAGGAGGGCTGGGGAACCAGCCCTGTGCTGAGCACTCAAGCCTGACAGTCTGTGTGCAGTGCTCAGAATAAATTATGTGCGCACATGCACACATACCTTCCTGGGTCATGTTCTTTTCTCGGTTTTGATTATATTTTGAATAAGCCTCCTTTTAAATTATTCACTGAAAGTACAGACTTAACAATAATTGAAAACTGTTTTCCTCAAGTGGTTGCTAAGCTACTTGCTTCAAGTCTCCATTAAACACAGCCTTCAAGCCACAGATTTCTTCCAGTTAAAGAAAACCCTGGTGCTCAGAGCCCGTTTGACAATTCTTTCTCCCGTTGAAAAGTAAACATTGGAACATGGACCTGAACTCCTGCCCTTTGTATTTTTAGGGACCAAGAAAAAAAAAGCAAAGTCATAAGAAAATGGAAAGCCATGAAATCTGTGAACGTGAGTAACTATCGTAGAGTTGCTTTATAGCAAAATATCTCACAAATAGTTGCAATAAATTTTTGAGGGTCTCGCTTTATGACCGAAGCTGGCCTCAAACTTGTTAATCCTCCTGCTTCAGCCTCCAGATATGATAAGATGTTTGGAATCCTGCCGGACATGGGTGGTTCTTTTTTTCCCTTTCTTCTTTCTTTTCTTATTTTAAAAGACAGTGTCTGGTGACATAGCTTTGGCTAGCCTATAACTTGCTATGTAGAATATACTGGTCTCCAACTCACAAGGATCCACCTGCCTCTGCCTCCTGAGGGGTGAGACTGAAGGTGTGCACCCCAACACCCAGCAGCCTGTGTTCTCTAATTTTCTGACAAACATTTCTGTTGCCTCGACCTTCATTTTATTTTTGTTCATAGGTAAGTAATAGGCCACTGAAAGCTAGGATCAGAACTCTGCATGTAAAACAGCATGGTGCATGACACGTGGGCAACATGCTGATTGCACTATGGAAACTGCAGGGCTCTGTCCTAGGACATGCCAGTGGTGTTGGAAGGAAGAGCAGGAGTGCCATCTTCTGGGATCTAGTTGCCTGACAACTTAGCATCATTGAAGCAGTCCCTTCTGCAGTTGCCTCATCTTCTTTTGGTGATGTCAATACGATCCGTGAGGAAGAGTCTGGCAAAGCCCAAGTGGCGGTGTGGATGAAAATAGACCCTATAAGCTCCAATGTCTAGGTCTTGATCTACCGTTAGTAGAGTTGTTTGGGAAAGATTAAGAGCCATGTCCCTAAAGGACTAGCCCCAGCCTTTAGGTACCGAGGTGGGACACAGCATTGGATGAAGACCAAAAGCTGATGATCTCTGGCCTTGTAACTCTCTTACTGTTGTTACTGGTTTCTGACCATTAACTTCTGTTAGCAGCAGGGCATCTGGGAGGCTAGGCGCTCCCTCTCCCACTGAGTCCAGACAAGGCAGCCCAGCTAGAAGAACCTATCCCACATACAGGCAACAGCTCTGGGGACAGCCTCCGCTCCAGTTGGTCAGGACCTACATGAAGGTCAAGCTGTACATCTGCTACATATGAGCGGGAGGCCTAGGTCCAGCCCAAGTATGTTCTTTGGTTGGTGGTTCAGACTCTGAGAGCTCCAAGAGTTCAAGGGTGGGGGGATACCCAGGGGACCCCCACCCACTTAGAAGAGAAAGGGGGGATATAGGGGAAGAATTATGGGAGGGGTGACTGGCAGGGGGAAGTGAGCAGGATGTAAAGTAAACAAGTGAAAAACTAATTAAAAATAAAACATATATACAAATTAAAAAAGAAGTCAGTGGCTTGGGGTATGTTTTCTTTGACTGGCGGTCCCCTCACTGATTGGGTGAGAGGATCAGAGTCCATTAACTCTTTGTGATCCAGAGAAAAAGGAAAAGAAGATCATGCATGAAGACAAAACACATGCTCTGGACAGAGCAGAGAAAGAAAAGCTCCAACAAACTTTATTTCTGTCTTAGAGACAGTATTTATACTTCCTCTAAAAATTACCTCGTACAACTAGCAGGTAGAGCAGTTAAAACAGGATAACTGATTGCATGGTTTTCTAAGTACTTTTACATTCCAGTAAGCTCACAGTAAGGCAATGATCCATGTTGTGAATCAATAAGTCTTAAGGAATAACGGCAGAATTGTTTACGTCTTTCCATTCAGACTAGTACATCACTAAGCATTCATTATCTGTTACTAGCCCCCCTAGGCGTTCATTATAAGTTTAAAGCAATAATTTTTATGTCACAAGTTAGCACTGTTTTGTCAAGAGACAAATCATCTGCCTTGTGGTTTTTTTGTTTTATTTTTTGTTTTTTGTTTTGTTTTTGTGTTGTTGTTGTTTTGTTTGTTTTTTTTTGAGACAGGGTTTCTCTGTGTAGCCCTGGCTGTCCTGGAACTCACTCTGTAGACCAGGCTGGCCTCGAACTCAGAAACCCGCCTGCCTCTGCCTCCCGAGTGCTGGGATTAAAGGCATTCACCACCACGCCCGGCTCTTGTGTTTTATTATTTTGCAGTCTTATACACATAAACTGCTCAAGATTTTAATGTCTGCCCTGGCACCTACAACAAATTGTCCATTCCCAGTTTGTGACCTTTAGTGACCAGACAATGGTCTCACACCTAACCTAGAAGGAATGTCTTCCTTGATCCAAGCCTGCTTTCTTTCCCTACTGCGCTCAGCCCGTGACACAGGAAGGTTCCTGGAGCTCTGGTTACAGCTACTTTATAGGAGACTTGAAATTGCTTGCATACATTTAGAAAATCATTACCAAGAATTATGAAATCATCAATTTATCTAAACAGCATTAATTCATGAAAGTTCATCTTCACGTTGATATGTAGGAAATTTGCCCAATAGGGTGGGCTGATGCCCAGGAATCATTAGGCTATGTGATAGTGACAGGAAAGGTCTATCAGCAGCAAGAAGCAATCCTGCCATGAAGTCTCTGAGGACCCTGTATCTCAGCGCTCACCCATCACAACGTTACAAAATGGTGGGCCATCTCCCGAAAGCTCACTTGCTTGCTTTAGCCTTTTCTAGATGGCTTCTGACAGACCCTGATGGAGAAGGTGTTATGTCACTGGCTTTGAGATCCCAAAAGGCCACATCAGGCCCGCTTATCTCTTTCAGCCTCAAGGTTGTATCTCAAGTAGTTCCCAACTGCGGTGCCCATGTCAGGCCTACATGCTTGCTGCCTGGCTTCTTACTGATGGTCCTGGGCTCTGACCCTCTGAAACTGTAAGCCCGATTGAACACCTCTTTCATAATTGATTGGTCATGGATTCTAATCACAGCAATAGAAACACAGCTGAGCCAGGCGGCTTTCGGGTGTTTTAAGTGATTCTTCTAAAAGCCAAGGACAAGGCACAGCCAGGTCTTCCTCAAGCTCCCATTTGTCCCCGAATTTCTGTGCTCTTACCTCTCTGACCTAGCATCATCCCTTGGTTCAAGATTGGAAACAGCACTGCAGCCCTAATATGTGAGCACTCTGGCCCATACAGTGAGACATTAACAGTGTGCCTGTTCCTCACAGCCTGGTGTCCCCTCACGTACTAACCTCTCAGCGATTCCTCAGGAAGAAGACAGGTCAGATGTTCCACCTGAAGATCTAAACGTGGGAGGCTGACCTGGGAGCTGGGAACCAGGCTTGGAGCAGAGCTCCGGTCCTCTGCAAGAGCAGTATGCACCTCACCCAGGGAGCCAGCTCTCCAGCCCCTACAGGAAGCAGTCATATCCCAAAGGACCAGCTCCTCTGAGGGCGTCAGTCTCACAAATTACTGCAAGGATCCAGGTCTCGCTTTCTGTATTGCTAGCCCAACAGATTGTCAATGATTGAGACAAACACAAGCAAACCCAACTTCGGCCCTGGGGTCTTGGCTAATGGAATTCCTGCACGACAGTGTGTGCAGTCCATGTGGGAGTTCTTCAGCGATCTGGCAGTGATGCAGGCACTCTGAAGAGACTTGCAGAGGCGCATGTCTCTCAGTCCGACTATCAGGGTGTTGAAGCAACAGACCCCAGCCAGATAAATGAGAATTTTCCAGGAAGCTCATGCTAGACAAAGGAACCGGCACTTATCTCTTGGAGAAAGATTTCACACAGATCTAACAACTCATAAGATCAATGTACAGGATGAGACTCAAGCCCAGACAAGGCTGGGTCCATACTGGGCAGGGCCACATCTTGACCAGGACTAGTTAGATATACATATTCCTAGCCCTCAATTTAGACTGGGACTTCACTTCACGACCCCAAAGAACTCAGGGAATGTTGCTGGATGTCTTTGTCCCTCTCCCCATGTGGCCACATTGAATATACCACCTTCCTCTGCCTCACACCTTTAACTTGACTCTTTTTTTTTATTGGCTTCTTGAGTATGGGTTGGTCAACCTGATTTAGGAGTTGTGACCCCTAAGTTGATAACTGGACTGAGAGCTGTATATGGACGAGAGGCAGGACACAGAATACTGCAGAATCAGGGCTTTCCACCAGCCAAAGAACACTGGTAAGGCTTGGGGGCTTTTCCTGTCTGACTAGCCACCTGTTATGAACTTGCTGACCCTCTGGGACACACTTGGGATTACAGGACAGAGCAGAACACAGAGCTTGGTGGAAATGAGACTAGGTAAACATCACCAGCTCTGGCCTCAGGCATCACCACTGTTCTAGATCTGTAGACTGAATATGCCACTAATTCAGGGTGTTAACCCATAACCAGTCACAGCTCAGATTCTCAGCAGGTAATCCTGTACACTGGATTAGGTTCTCCTGATGAAGTACTAGTGATAAGTCTTTCTATGAACTGAGCTGTGGGCATTGATCCCTATTCCTAAGAGCCCACACTAGATGCAGGATGTCCTTAGAGCCCCTACGGACCTGCCTTGAGACCTTGACAGCTAAAGGGCTCTAGCAGACCCAAGCATGGCAGACATGGAGCCAACAAGTTTTGCCTTTCTCTCTACCCATTGCTAAACCACAGATTATATTTCTAAAGCTAGCCACCAAGGTCTATTCCTTTATTTGACTACTTCCTCTTGAGGCTGACTACCAATGTCCAGCTATCAAAGTATTCAAGTACAGCAGTCAACGCCCCTTTTGGCTGCCACAATTAGTATGCCATTCAAAACAAACCAACTCATCCTAACAGAGTTCCCTCTCTCCCTTGATGAACTGCCGTTTACCTGTGGATCATGTCTGCCTCCCCTCTTGTCAGGAGCAATCTAGGAAAGTCTAAGGCTAGCAGGTGACCTTCCTGGAGATGACCCACCATCTTTGCATGGTTTGTGATGGGCGCACTCTGGAGAGACATGGCCATGGAGCTGTGAGCGGATCCATGATTGCTTCTCGCAGCTGTTGTACCTTTCCTACCAATACTGCATACCCTAAGGATTCCTGGGCATCAACCCACCCTACCGATCACATTTCCTGAAGAGCAACATGAAGATGAACTTCCAGGAATTAATTATGTTTAGATGAATGAATGATTTCATGTAATTCCTGATTTGATTAAAATACTCTTAAGAAGAAAGGGTTTTTTTTCCTTCAATTTGCCAAGCTGTGACTTTATTAACTGACCACGTTACAAAAATACCATGGGTGACACCTTAGTTCATCCATCTAATAAGCCTGTTTATCTAGTCTTCCCTGTTGCCAGCATCTCCACCTTCTACAAAGTGAGTTCTGTTTTTCTTCATTCCACCTTGTGGGAAGATCACTTGAAGCCACAGGAAGCTACTTGCTTTCTTGAATCCTTTCCCAGCTGTTTAGATCTCATGACCTACATCCTCCATGCAGGCGATGCCAAATGTACCAAGAGTCCGAGCAATCCACGAATTATCTGTCAAGGCGATCCGCTTCTTGTTGATTTTGCCATCGCCTCACTTGTAAATGAGCTCGTTTACTGACTTCAGGTTGGGGTACTCCCATGCAATGTATGGTTCCACAGTCCGCAGCATGCTAATTGAAGCCTTGTTGAGCTTAACAAAGGTGCCATTGAAGATCTGTGGAAGGTGAAGAAGCTGCACTACCTTTCGGACCTTCCGGCTTAGTCCACTGATACCTCGGATTGTGATGACAAAGGCCAGTTTTGGTTCTGCGGGCACATTGAAGTTCCCAGCTCTCCTTGCCATCCTGGCCATCCGAATCGCAGTCCAGTATGTCTGCCTGTCCCTGTGACAGTGCCTTGCCTTCTCATAGCTGAGCTTCCTCCTTCCCTCTTGCAGTGTCTTCAGGGCAAACTTCTTCCTCGGGGGATTCACGTTCAACTCTGTGAAATTCCTTCGCTTTTTCTTAAGGGCTTCTGGCACAGCGGCAACCTTCTTCTTCTCTGGAACAGCCTCCACGCTTCCAGCTGGAAAAGGAGCGAGGAGGAAGAAAGTTCTAAGAGGTGGTTTTAGTTGTTTTGCTAGAAAAGTTAGATTCATGAATAGAATGTGCCCACTCCTCATGATGGTAAGTAAAGGCTTCATAATAGGAAGTACAATGAGCTTTCATAGTTATAATAAAAAGGTAAATAAATAGGCTTGGGACAAATCTGCGTTCAAGGAAAAATATTCAGGGCCAAAGATGAAACTACGGGTGTGCACTATGTTAAGGCAAGGCCATGTAAAAACTGTGGCTCTGAACTTGTAATGAGTTTACAGTGTGAAACACTGCTTTGAACTTGTTATCGATACCTTCCCGTAACTCCCCTTTTTTGTAACGTCTTATCTATGAGGTAATTCTTTCTTACATAGAGAACTTTTGTCTTAAAGCTATAAAAAACAAGCCAATAAAGGAAGGTGGTGCAGCCATTTTCCACTTTGCTGAGTGTGAGTTGTCTGTGTGAGTTCTTTCCCTTTCTTCTCTCTCTGGTTTAGAAAGCGTTAGCAAGCTCTGAGCCTCTCAGCTGGCCCGCCAGGGGCTCCCAGCAGACTCCCCAGAGAAAGAAGCTCTATTAATAAATCCTTTTACTTAATTTCCAGCTGCTATACACATCTGTTATTCACTAGAAATCAGCACTTATGTAAGCACAAAGAGTTAAGTTTTCAGTGCTTTTTTGAAGCACAGAACAGCAATAAAGAGTTAAGTTCTCAAAATTCAATAAAGCACAGAGAGTTAAAGAGGGGGGGAAAATCCAGCTGTCTTTAACCACAGAGTAAGCAAGAGAGTGTCAAGTTTCCAGAAGCCATCAGCTTCTAGCCTCCAGTGCAGTTATAAGGCCAGAGATTATCAGTCTTGTGGCTTTCATCCAACGCTGTGGTCCACCTCAGCTCTGAAACCCAAAAGGTTGGGACAGACACTGGACACTCTCTATCCAGAGGCAGTGCGTTGTCCATCTGAGGCAAACGTTTCTTCCCCCCTCCCCATATTCCTTGCCCCTTCCCCCTAGTCCTCCATACTCCTGTCTCTTACTTACTGCCCTCCGTCCCTCTGGAGCAAATAAGTCTCCTTTGTGCTGAGAACTTGGTCTTGGTGTGTCCTGTGCTTACTCCGGTCCTTTCCTAGCAGCCTTAGCCTTTCCCGGATGTCTTCTGACACCCTTCCATCCCATCTCTGCACTAACTGTATTGTTTTCTTTCAGCCTCCAAAGCAAAGTATCAGCTTCCACAGTTCTCCAGTCGCCACATCTCCACCATCTGTTCGCTACAATGTTGCTGTCGGCTGCCTTTGCTGCTGCATCATGGTACACTGTGTGGGAAGAGCGAAGGGGCCAGCATGCTGGGCTCTGCTCATGCTGGTGAAAGACATTACATGGTTTAAAGATAACATAACGCCAGGGAGTATCAGCACTCTCTCATCCAACAGAGGAGACCAGAGCCTAGGCACTCTCTTGCCTAGCTATTACAGAAGCCTCAGCCTATCCCAGGAGGGAAAACAAACTTGCTCCTATCCATTCCATTTTAAATGAGATAACTGTTCCTATAGGTCATCCTGACATGGATTTCCCCTTTCCCTTGATTATCCGCCATTTTCCTATGGATCATGTCTGTCTCCTCTCTATCCAGAGGCAGTCCTGTTTTCCCTCAGGGGCAGATATCCTTTCCCCCATCTCATAGCCCTTCCCCCACCCCCACCCCCACCCCCCACCCCCACCCCCCATCCCCACCCCCCACCCCCACCCTGTCTGTCTCCTGTCTTTGTTTCTTACACCTTGCCCTTTGTCTTGGGTGCCTTTGGGATACATGTTAGACATTTTAAGGAAAAGCTAATTTGGTGCCGACATAAAGGGAATAAGAGATCAGAACCTTTTTAGAAACCGTTGAGTAACCTGGTAACCTACCAGGAAGCACTTTGATGTTCATGCCCAAAGCCCAGCCTAAGTGGTTCTTGTAAAATAGCCACCATCTTATGAGTTGAGAAGCTCTGCATACCACCATATCTGCATTAAAGCTATAACCTAAGTGTGCACATGTTACACGGTTGAATTAATGGGAGAAAATGGATGATAAAAGCGTGGCGAGAGCAGAAACCATACAAAAAAAAACGATTCCTTCCTCATGTGCACCCTGCACGTGTGCGTGTATCTCTTCTCTGTCCCTCTGACCAAACTGTCTAACATAGAACTTAAGGGACAAGAATGTGACTCAGGCACTGTTCCTGTGCTTTTGAACAGAGCATCGGGCATGTAATTGTGATGTCACTTCAGTCCTTAGAAGATGCAGGGCAGAAAGGAGGCGCATACAGGAAATGGCCAGCGAAAGACCGGAGTCTGCACAGAACACACTGAGACCAAGTTCTCAGCACAAATGAGATTCCTTTGCTGCGGAGGGACAAAGGGCAGGGGATAAGAGACAGACAGGAGACAGGGGACTAGGGAGAAGGGGAAGGGACTATGGGGAGGAGGGAAGGGATATCTTTCCCAGAGGGACAATGGACTGCCTCTGGATAGAGAGGATACACACATGATCCATAGGAAAATAACGGTTCATCAAGGGAAAGGGGAAGCCCGTGTCAGGGTGAGTTGCTTTGTTTTAACTGGATATGTTAACTAGGTGAGCCAAGAGGGGGCTGCTGGCTACCACTCCAATACTTAGATAGCTGGACCTGTGTAGTCAGCCCCAGGGGGAGGAAATGGTTAATAAGGGACTAGACCTTGGTGGCTAGCTTTAGGAATGTAATCTGTGGCTTAGCAAGGAGGAGAGAGAAAGGCAAAACCTGTCAGCACCATGTCTTCTCAGGCCCACTGGGGCCCTTCAGCCAGGGTGACACCACCCCAAAAACCCACCTCCCACATCTCACCAAAGGTGAGCTGATTATGAACCCATCAAGAAATCAATTCATCCATTAGGCCTGAGTTCTGGCTGCGGCATAAAGCTTCCCCACAAACACACAGCGTGCTTCACTGGGTTGTTTTAGTTACAACTGGGTAGATAATCACAGTTCACCACCACAGTGAGCATGCCCAAGATCTACTAATTACAATCTTAATCTAAGAGTAACATGTTAGGAAATTCTCTAAATAGCTCAACTGTGTATTTTTGTAACAACTGAAACACATTTCTAGTCTGGTCGTTTTATCTACTTTTGCTTCTCAAGAACCATCAGCAGGTAGATGGATTTTTAGAATACGTGCTACTATACAGGCTCATCTTACTGAGCTATAAAAAGTGATATTCAGGCATATCGACATGAATGAACTGACATAAGCCAGGCGCAAAGGGGCATGGAATGTGGGGGTCACTTTATCTCAGGAGAGAAATCTACAGAGCTCAGGAGCACGGCCCAGCTTTCCTGGGGTCTGAAGTGGAGAAAGGGGATGGGAAAATGTTTACTGTGTGGCTGTGTACACTGAAAAGGCTCTAGAAATGGACACTGGGGACAGTTGCCCAGACTTGTGGATGAACTTAAGACTGTCGCACTGACCACTTAAAGATGGTCAGGACATTTGCCACCAACCTCTGGCAGTACCTGTCGAGGATCTGCAAGATGAGAAGCCGCAGTCTATAGCATCTAGAAGAATCCCTTACTCAACGGGATACTTTCTCACGTGCCCTGGTGGGTCTAATGATTCACATAGGCACCACCAGTGTGTGGAGTGGAGTAGACAGCCTAGCTGCTGAGAACACGGGCCACGGTATCTCTGCACTCGGCTCCAGACTCAGGTAGACTTGTACATTTTCAGAAAACGGTCCATTCCACTTTATGCCGAGATTATGCTATTAGGCATCACCTCTGAGTTCCAAGCTGACTAAACTGTGTGGGCTGTTCTGTTTCATGGTTGCCATAGAAACAGTTGCCACAATGCTTTAGAGAGAACAGAAGGGACCCTAAGAATGTACAGATAGTGTTGGCTTTTCCTGGCTTCTGATCTCTTCAGCAGCCTACGTCTGTGATGACTCCACATTCACAGTGGGAATAAACAGCCAGAAAGGTCTGTGACTTTGGACTATAAACACTCTCCTAACAAGCTTCTCCTACCCCCACCCCAACCCTTTTCCTCAAAGATCAGTAGTAAAAACACAGAAAACAAGGATTACATAAGCTCCAGGTATCTCCAGTTACCTCTCCTGCCCACAGAGGTGTAGTGAACATAGTTTAAAAAAAATGCCTTCTTAACATCTAAAAATAGCATAGTCCACTACACCCAAGGCTGCACCTGATAACCAAAACTCAGCAACATCACTCACTCGAGATAACAAGACACAGCCCTGGAACCCCACAATACCCAAGAAACAGTGTGTAAGCAGAGGCCAGGAGCACTGCTATATTAACTATGAGTGTCTAGCTTCTCACTCTTGACAAGACGCGTCCTAAATCCACAACAGGTTCTACCTCAGGTTTCCGTTGTGTTGAAGGATTGTGTTGTGTGGAAGTTTTTTCCTGTCTATGGGTCCATGGCCTTGCCAAGAAGGTTTATCTGAGTACGTCCCTGCCAGTGGTCAATATATGGTCTGTGTGTGCCTTGCTTCCTCTGTGAAATGTGTCCTGAGGAGAATAGCCCTTCATCCTGGCAAGAGTCTCATCAAGCCTCAGCTCTGGGACCCTTGGTAGATTCCTTTCTAGTTACAGTGCTAAGCATGAGCTTCCAGGACAGTGCCTCCAAAGGTCCTCCTGGGCTGGGGGTGTTCCCTAAGATCAAGGGACAAGGTTAGTGCATGCCCACAACACACAGGAACATTTGGGAGTCACAACCTTAGAGCACCCTGTTTTACTAAGTTCCTCTGAGAGGAGATTCCAGGATCAGATTGACTTCAGTTTCAGCTTGGAGAGCCGCAGAACCAGCCTCCTCTTCACAGCCCAGCTGAGTCACCTGCAGTGCCCTGTGAGATCACAACTGTGAGCATCCAAAGTCTCCATTAGTCTCTCAGTTTTGTATAAATCAAGTGCTAACTCCCTGAATGCCCCCCCCCATGGAGTACAATTTAGTGTGGGTCATCTGTTGAGCTAGCCTGGATATACAAAGCCCTGAATTTCACCCCCAACACAGCATAAATGAGCCTCGTGGCAAATGCCTGTAATCTCAGCCCGTGTAAGACAAAAAAAAAAGAGACTTGGGAATTCAGGGTTATCCTTGGCTACACAGTCAGATCAAGGCCAGCCTGAGTTACCAGAGCCCCTGTCTTAAACAAAAATAAGTAAGTAGGTAAGTAAATGAATAAATAAATAAGCTTAAAAGGAAGGTTTAAAAGCATTATCTCTTGCCTTCTTCCATAAGGGGAACCCTCTTGTGGGAATCCCTGTAGCCAGGGCTTTGTTTGGAAACTAGAGTTTCCCTCCTTTTAAAAGGATGAGTTAGAGAAAAATTACAGCAGCTTGCAAGAGAATAAATTACACATTATACAGATATCTAAAACTTTCAAATGTTGGGCAAATTGGGAACAAGGGACAAAGAGCCCAGGGAATATTTTCTGAACCAGCTTTTTACTTAAATGGAAACAGATTTTGAAAAATAAATTTTGATTCTTTGAGGGTTTATTGGTAGTCTTTGCTTCGAGAGCATGAAATAATCTAAACTGTGAACTCAATCTCAGGCAATAAACTTATAAGTATATCAAAGACTCGGGAGAACATGAAGTCACTGTACCTGTCTCTCACATCCTGGCTTCACATCCTTTTGGTTTTAGTGACGTGTTTCCCATTGTAATTTTATCTCAATCGTGTGCTTGTGTGGACCTCATGAGTAGCTCAGACACTGTTGGGCCAAGTTGCTCATCTCTTATTTTCCATTCATTTTGGGGATCACTAAGTTGGTCCCTGTTGTCTCTTATTGTAACCGATGCTTTAAGAAACACCTCTGCTCGCAGATGCTAGTGAGGATGTGGAGAAAGAGGAACACTCCTCCATTGCTGGTAGGATTGCAAGCTGGTACAACCCCTCTGCAAATCAGTCTGGCAGTTCCTCAGAAAACTGGACATAATACTATTGGAAGATCCAGCAATACCTCTCCTTGGCATATACACAGAAGATGCTCCAACTGGTAATAAGGACACATGCTCCACTATGTTCATATCAGCCCTATTTATAATAGCCAGAAGCTGGAAAGAACCCAGATGTCCCTCAACAGAGGAATGGATACAAAAAATGTGGTACATTTACACAATGGAGTACTACTCAGCTATTAAAAACAATGAATTCATGAAATTCTTAGACAAATGGATGGATCTGGAGGATACCATCCTGAGTGAGGTAACAAAAGGACACACTTTATATGCACTCACTGATAAGTGGATATTAGCCCAGACACTCAGAATACCCAAGATACAATTTGCAAAACACATGAAACTCAAGAAGGAAGACCAAAGTGTGGATACTTCGATCCATCTTAGAAGGGAAAACAAAATATCCATGGAAGGAGTTACAGAAACAAAGTTCGGAGCAGAGACTGAAGGAATGACCATCCAGACTATGTTTATGGGACTGCCCCACCTGGGGATCCATCCCATAAGCAACCACCAAACCCAGACACTAGACAGATGCCAACAAGAGCCTTCTGACAGGAACCTGATATAGCTGTCACCTGTGAGGCTCTACCAGTGCCTGACAAATACAGAAGTGGATACTCACAGTCATCCATTGGACGGAGCACAGGGTCCCCAATGAAGGACCCAGAGAAATACCCAGGAAGCTGATGGGGACTGAAGCCCCATAGGAGGAATATCAATATGAACTAGCCAGCACCCCCCAGAGCTCCCTAGGACTAAACCAACCAAAGAAAAAACACGGAGGGACTTGTGGCTCTAGCTACACATGTAGCAGAGGATGGCCTTGTTGGGGGAGGAGAAGAGGCCCTTGGTCCTCTGAAGGTTCTATGCCCCAGTATAGAGGAATGCCTGAGCCAGGAAGCTGGAGTGGGTGGATTGTGGAGCAGGGGGAGGAGGGAAGGGATAGGAGATTTTTGGAGGGGAAACTAGGGAAGGGGATAACATTTGAAATGTAAATAAAGAAAATATCTAAGAAAGAAAGAAAGAAAGAAAGAAAGAGAGAGAGAGAAAGAAAGAAAGAAAGAAAGAAAGAAAGAAAGAAAGAAAGAAAGAAAGAAAGAAAGGAGGAAAGAGAGAAAGAGAGAAAGGAAGGAAGGAAGGAAGGAAGGAAGGAAGGAAGGAAGGAAGGAAGGAAGGAAGGGAGGAAGGAAGGAAGGAAGGAAGGAAGAGAAAGACAAAGCTCTGCTCATGTTGGATCCTCTTACCTGTTCTAGTTTTATTTCTGTTGGTGGGAAAGAAAAATCAAGGTAGGAAAAAGGGGGTTTACTTTTGTTTATAATTCCAGGTTATAGCCCACTGTTGAGAGGAAACCATAGCAAAGGGATTAGTCACATCAAATCTGCAGTCTAGGCAGGGAGAAATGAACTCACAAATGCTGCTTGCTCCCTTGCACTCAACTTGATTTCTCCACTTTTATACAGGTCAGGACCCCTCATCTAGGGAATGTTGCTGCCCATAGTGGACTGGGTCTACCTATATCAGTTAAGATAATCCCACACACACCCTACAGGCTAACCATATGCAGACAGTTCCTCACTGAGACTGTCCAAGTTATTTGGGTTGTGGATCAAAATGACAAAACTAATCACCAAATATAAAAATGTCTAACTATCAAAAAATGCTAATAATAATTTTCCATGTTAAAAGTCCTTATAAGAGGGGGGCTGGAGACGTGCCTCTGGTTACAAGCATTTGCTCTTATAGAAGACCTGGGTTCAGTTCCCAACCCCCACATTGCTGCTCACAGGCAGCTGTGACTCCAGTCCCAGGAGATCCAACATCCCCTGCTGGCATCTGCAGGCACCAGGCATGCATTTGGTGCACATATACACATGAAGGCGTTTACACACACACACAGGAAAATAAATCTTCAAACTACCTAAAAGATGTTTGGTTTTTAAGTGAAAACTCCCATTGGATAAAGTACAGATATTTTCCAGATTGGCATTTCCCAATTTCAACTTCAATTCCTAATTTCTAATTTTCAGAAGACAGATCCAATATCCAAAAGTTGTTCTTAATCTTCCTCCCTTCTTCCCGCCTTCCCTCCTTCCTCCCTCTGTCCCTCCATTCCTCCCTTTCTACCTCAGTTTTTCCCTTTTTCTTCCCCTCTCCCTGGTCCCACTTGTCTGGCCAGTTTGAGGTAAACTCTCTTTATGCCCTAACATTGGTTCCTGCAAACAGACTGCACCGTGAAGGTTGATTAGGGACTCAGGCTGTCCCTGTGGTTTGTAACTCATACTGAGCCATTCAGACCAGGCATGTCAGGAAAGATATATTTTAACCAAGGTTTCAAATATCTAAAACTCTGACCCATAAGTTTTCCTGCCCCCTAAAACTATGTCACAGCCTATCAACTCTTCCTTCATGACATGCAGACGTTCCTGATGGCCATTTTCTTCTCTGTTGCTTTTCTTCCATTTGTAGTGTGGTATGTAATCCTTAAAGAAATGGTGATCAGACAGACATGGGAGACATAGAAAAAAGGGGCCAGAGTGAGACCGATGATGGTCATTGTACAAGGACGCCATCCTCGCTTGGAATGCTGTAGTAGTGCTACGTTTGCCAAGGGAGGGAGGCGGCATCAGAAGGAGTCATGTGACTTACAATGCCGCTGTCCTTGTAGTGGCACTACGCCAAGGGAGGCGTAGAGAACACGGGCCAAGTGTGCTGCTGTAGCCCTAAACACCTGGGAACGAACTCAGAGCTCAGAATGCGGTTGACAAAGGATAATTAATTGTCATCAGCTGTTGCTGAATCTGTACCTCTAAATGAGGACAGTGCAAACATGGCCGCCCAGCTCCACACCCAGGAGCAGAGACGCTCTGGGAACACTCTGGTCTGGAGCTAAGGAGTTTTGAGAACATGGGAAACGTGATAGAGAACCATTTCTTGGTTCTTCACCGTAGGAAGAGTACGAGGGAAGACTTGTTTCTGACCCTTTTGTTACAGAATCATTTGGTGGCCTCAGCAAAACATCTGCCATATGACCCGTTCTGTCAAAGGAAAGAGAGGCAACCCAAATCATTAGACACACAATGGGTCCACACAAGTATCAGTGTTCTGGTGTGGTAGTGGAAAGAGAGGCAGCCCAAATCATTAGACACATAAGGGGTCCACACAAGCATCGGTATTCAGGTGTGATAGAACTGTGTTAACTCTTGTAATTAATTCTTATTCCCCCATCAGACTAAGCTGACAGCCTTAGAACTTTAAGAATAATTCTCAGCAACTAATATAATTACTAGGAAATGTAAAATCAACAATGGCAGAGACAGTGGAGCCGGTGTCTTGGGGATCAACCTGCAGCCCCCTTCTCGTCCCAGCATGCTCCGTTCTGTATATTCTAGTTGAACTCTGCCAGTTAGTCACTTTGCCTCACAATGGCCAAGTGCACACATGTTGAAGATGGCGACTAAACAGCCTGAAACTCAAAGCAGAGGATGGGGAGTCTTTGTTGTCTCTATTTCATTCCCATTTTCCTTCTGCACTGCCTTCCAAACAGACTCACTATCAACAGCCAGCCATTGCCATCATCATGGGGAAAACACTTGTGAAACTTAACTTCAAAACAAAGTTACTGCTTCACTGAGGCTCGTGTGTGTGTGTGTGTGTGTGTGTGTAGGCCCCAGGGTAGAGGACCTTCCTCACTTGATAACTACCCTGTCCTTTGGAAGCAGGGTCTTGCAATCAAATCCGGACCTCACCAATTCAGCTAGTCTGCCTTACTGGCCTCTAGAAACCCTCCCCTGTCTACCCTCACCTCACCCCAGGTCTTGCTGACATCTCTGACCAGGAGTCTTGCTAACAGAATGATATTGGCCCATCTTTGGTTTTTCCTCAGTAGTTCCACGTTCTGGGTGAAACCCATCTGGCCACCGAGAGCTCCTGCCCTCTCTAGCGTCTCCACGACCCATTGAGATTTTCCTTGTGGGTACGGGAGGGATCCAGCCCCAAGCTCCTCTGTCCTGCTTCTCCTTTTCTCGTCTGTTCCTTTGGGCAGACATTGGAGTATTAACTGGGCTTCGATACCAGCCAACAGCCACCCTGAACAAGTCCTACTCAAGCTTAGCAGTGGCAGTGGCTGGCGTCAGTAGTCCACGTTGTAACTGTGACTGGCGAATGGCTTATCCATCACCCTAATGGGCTATCACACTGAGAGCTCATCTATTAGCTTAGCTCATCTGCAGGGGTTAAGAGAGAGATGGTGTGCCACAGCTGCGGCTTTTAAAGCACCCCCCTCCCCTGCATTGCAAATGCTCTCTACACACTTGCTATGCTTTTAATAATTGAGAACTGGGCTCTGAAAACCTCCATCTCCAGCTGGGCCCGGGGGAACTGTAATCAAAAGAATATAATCAGATCCACAGCAGCATCTCTCAGGCACCACTGGAGACCCATAGCTCTGTTCTAGGAAAAGCGGACCATAGTGACGCAGCTGCACGGATTCCTTCATGGGCCCACAATGAGCAGCTAAGCTTCAGGAACCTTATTCCCTTGTCAGTTTCCTGGCTGATAAATGACAGACAAAGGAGGCAGTTTGATGGTAGTTGGCGTACAGAAAGCATTTTTTTTTTTTTTTGCAAACCTTTGACCTTAAGCACATTTAAAGAAAAGTTGGGTAGAGAGAGCCAGTGTCATTGACTAAAGGGCAGAAGAGTGGCTTTATGAGCTGAGGATCACTGTCATTGTCAACTTGACTAGATTTGGAGTCACGGGGGCTGCAAAGGCGACTCCAGGGAGGTTCTGTGCAGATCAAGGTTCATACACTCAGCTTATCTTGCAACTGCAATTTCACGTGTGCCCCTTCTACGAGACCTGCTTGTGGCTATGCGCCATTGCTTACTGACTCTTCCCTCCTTACCACCTCATAATCCTTAATCCAGCTTCAAAAATTCACTCAGACTGATCTGTGTCTTCCAAGTCATGTCTTATTCTTGGATCTCTGCTAATGAGTGAATTCTTTCTCCTGTGATCCGTGCAGACTTCTCCCGAGGTTGTGAAGGCAGAAAACACTACATCCTGCTTGTTAGTTTTACTGTGGGTTCTGGGAGTCAAACCCAGTTCCTTATGCTTACAAAACACACACACACACACACACACACACACACACAATGGCTAGTCTATCTCCCTAGCCCAGCACCAGGTCTTAGGGTAAATACCCGCATTGTCCAGATAAAGGCAGAGGAGAGAGACAGCTAGTCTTGGTTGTATGTTAGACGCACAAGTACATTCAACTTACAGAAGTAATTGAAAGGCTAGAGAGATGTTCAGTGCTTGGGAGCATTTGTCTTTGCAAAGGGACCTGGTTGCAGTTCCCAGCACCCACGTGGCAGCTCACGACTATCTGTACTTCCAGTTTCTAGGCATCAGATACCTTCTTCTGCATACTCAGGCTCTGCATTCACATGGTTCACATGCATACATGCAGGCAAAACGCCCACACACATAAAATATAAATCTCTTTCTAAAGTACTTGGAGTATATTTATTATCTGTGTACTTTCCTGTCTACTAAGATTTGCAGTGATGGTGGCTACCTCACTGTGGCCTTAGATTAATGGGTACGTCATTAAAGAGACAAAGATAAAAAAAATAACAGATTTGCTGAATGAAAGTTATTGGTGGAAGTTACCCTTCCACTGTGACTGTAGATGTGTTTGCTTTCTTCACCTTATTGTCTGCATCCTTCAGGTTTTATTATGAACAGTCAAAAAGCGAAAGGTTAGGGTTTCTACTCCAAATGGGGACATGTCTGGCAGCAAAGGTTATATACCCACTGTATTGCGTACTGGTGCCTGGTCCAGCAGAGTTCTCTGTGTTTGCCTTCATCCTGTGAGATCGATGGACTGACTTGCAGAGGGAAACTCCATCTCTGCACATGTCTGAGTACACGTGTCAGAGCCACAAGGAAACTGCCAGGTGTGGGCTCTGCAGAGGCCCTTGCAAATGCAGACCTCTGTATTTGCATAGGAAGCTAGCTAATGAGTCTTCTTCACCATGGCTGCTGAAATCTCAGTAGAGCAGTGGCTGCCTGGAAAAGAAAGCATTTCTAAAGAGGGCAGAGCTGCCAGTCCTGCTGCCCCAGCCTCCCTAGGTCCTCACCATTCCACGCACAAGCTGAAGAACCACACAGGCATTCCTGAAGAGCATTTTCCAAGTGTGCCTCAGAGAGAGTGAAGGCAGGTGAGATTGTCTGTGGACTCCCAAATCCATCAAGTCCTTTCTCCGGGCTTCCTCTTCTCACCCCAACCTGCCCCACCATTAATTTCCTGTCCTCCCCCCCACCAGTCCCCTCCCCGTGTCCTCCTCCCCCCACCAGGGCAAACTTCCTTCAGTGAGCATACAGCCATCCATCCATAGGGGTGACTTGTAATCTCAGGACAGTTTTACAGACCTGCACCCCACTTCCTTCCCCTTGTACAAGTTTGAGGACTTGGGGTAGGCTGGAGCTTTCTGACCAGAAGCCAGCCATCGCTCTCCGGGGCTGTGCTGAGAAATGTGTCAGTCCAGGAAGCCGGCACCACCTCTCACGTCTGCTGACACCACTTCCCACTAACGTCTGGGAAAGCATTCTTCTGGGTCTCTTCTGCCAACAGCATCAGCGCTATGTTCTCTGGTGGCTTCTTATTGAGGTAACAAAGGAGCCACAGGCTCTCCTCACCACTACACATCAGTTCCCTCCAGGTGAATCCGCAAAGACTTAGCTCCCCTCTACTCCCACCCCCACCCCCAGGCGACCCACTGCAGACTCCAGGTCTGCAGCCCAGTCTGTGTAACACCATGATCACTCAGGCACAGTCTCAGGTGGTCACAATTACCTGGCCTTCAGCACATGATCCCTACCTACTGACCGGAGCCGTGGAGCTTGCCTTGTCTGCCTGGCTTTAGCCATCAACTTGACACAGTCCTGCAGTCACCCAAGACAGGGAGCCTCAGCTGCAGCATCACCTCCATCAGATTGGCTTGTGGCTGAGTACTGTGAGATTTTCTTAATCGCTAATTGATGTAGGAGGGCCAGTCTACTGCGGCCTTGCTATCCTTGGATAGGTGGGCCTCAATTATATGAGAAAGTTAGCTGGGCAGACAACAGGAGCAGGCCAGTTGTTGCGGGAAATATTTTTAAAATGAACCCTCTAACTCACTGCACTCCTGCTTCTCTCAACCCGGCAACTCTTTGCACTGCCAGGCCACGTTCCTGCTCTAGCACTGGCACTGGCGGGCCACAACACGATGTCCCAGCAGGGTCCCTCCAGCTCTGTCCCACATTCCAATAACTAAATAGATTCGCCATCCTCAAGGTTTGATTACACAATATCCAGTAACCCGATAAAAACAAGACTCAAAGCTTATAGTTAACCAATCAGATTTATATATCAATAAATTCTCAATACACAAGATGCCAGTACAGTAATTGGATAATGATAAAAGCGTCCAACCTAGATTAGACAAATTATCCCAATATTCTAACCTTTATGATATCATAACAACATGTGGCTGCTCATAGCCATTCTGATTCACGTCCGACGCCATCTTCCTTTCTCCATGGTCTCTGCTTCCGTTCCTGCCTCCAGGTTCCTGCCTGAGCTTCTGTCCTGACTTCACTCAGTAGTGCACCGTGACCTGGATGTGCGAGCTAAGTACACTGTTTCCCCTCCCAGGCTGCTTAGAACACTGTGAAGATTCAATAAGTGAAAATAAGGGAAACCCTTACCGTAGTGCCCTACAGCCAGAACTCAGTCCACGGTGGCTAAACCAAACACGTCCCAGCAGAGTCCAGGAGACAGAAGTGGTTCCCAGCTCCATCCCATGCTGCCGTTTGCTGTAGGCTCCACACCAAGCGATGCTCTAAAATCTCTCTGTTGGGGCATCATCACTACTGTCAATGGGTGGGTGCTACTGCAGATCAAGTGTCAGAAGAGTACGAGGACCTTCGCTGTGTCATGCCACAGTAGAGGGCCGATAAGGGGGGCCAGTCACGTTTTTCAGTGTTAATGTGTTTTTTAAACGCATCCCGGTGGCTGGAGAGATAACTCAGTAGTTAAGATACTTGCTTCTTTCTCAGAGGACCCAGGTTTGCCCACTAGGACCCACATCCAGCTTGCGATAGTCTATCTCAGTTCCAGAGGAACCTGAAGCAGCCTTTCAGTCTCCAAGGGCACTGCTTGCACAGAGTGGACACAGGCAAGAAGGCTCACGCAGTCTACATATATGAAATTAATTGAATTTTTAATTAAAAATGATTAAATGTATGTGGGATTCGTGTGTGTGTGTGTGTATGCGTGTGTGTGTATGTGTGTGTGCATGTGTGTGTGTATATGCATGTGTGTGTATGTGGGTGTGGTGTGTGTGTATGTATGTTTGTGTGTGCGTGTGTGTATGTATGCGTGTATGTGTGTGCGTGTGTGGGGTGTGTGTATGTATGCATGTGTGTGGGGGGGTGTATTTATGCATGTGTGTGTATGTGTGTGCGTGTGTGTGTGTTTATGTATTCATGTGTGTGTATGTGTGCGTGTGTATATGTGGGTGTGTGTATGTATGCATGTGTGTGTATGTGGGGGGTTGTGTGTGTGTGTGTGTATGCATGGGTGTGTGTGTGTGTATATGTGTGTGTATGTGTGTGTGTGTGTATGTATGCATGTGTGTGTATGTGGGGGGTGTATGTATGTATGCGTGGGTGTATGTGTGCGTGTGTGTATGTGTGCGCGTGTGTGTGTGTGTGTGTGTCTGGACCCCATGGAAGAGGTTAGAGGACAGCTTGCTTTCTTGTTTCACGTGAGTTATGTTTAGCAGAATGCCATGAGATATCATCGGCTTAGCTTCTGACATCCCTAAGAGACATATTCTCAGGGCACACTCCGCATTCCTGTCTCTAATAAACCTGTCCCCCTCTCTTCTGCAGTACCCCCAACCCTGATGTGCATGAGTTTTATTGCTGGTATACCTGGTGTGACTGGGCTCCACATGATCTCTTGTTTCCTGCATTGGATAAGTGTGGTTTTCTGCAAAGGTCTCCATCAGTTGCAAAGACACGTCTCCTTGATGAGGGGTCAGGACTGCACTTACGTCTGAGGATCTAGAGACTCTAACTGAATGTTTAAATGTATTCCAATGGAATCACTGTAGAGGTGGTACCCTCGACTCCTCCCTTAGACCCGAAGATGTTGCTAGGCAGCACCTGTGGGCCAGCTCTGCATCGAATGGCCACCTCCTGCTCTCCCTACGGGCAAGGGTCATAGCCTCCCTGTAGGGGAGGGCTTCTGAACATGGAAAATGTATGCTAGACAGATGAGATCAGCCTCAGTTTACCATATGGACCCACAGCCCAAGGAGGAAGGATACATCACACCTCTATGGGGCCCATATGGGTGCTTGACTCAGGAACAGGGAACTGTGGAGGACCGGCTTCATGGTATGGAGAAGGGGAGCTGATCCCGGTCTTTACCCATGTATGTGACTGGCCTGCTTAAGTAACTCCTGAGAGACAGGCATGTGCTAGGTCTGGTCCTTTCAGTGAAGAGGTCTGCTGGAGCTGGGGCCTCTGTGTGAGAGCAGGGGGGTGGGTGCTGGGGGATTGCAGCTAGGCCAGTCGAGGCTCCCCCAGGTTTCCCAGCTGTCAAGGCAGAACTTAACACTGGTCAAGGCCTGACATTGCAAAAGGGGCCTTCCAAGGAAAGTCTGACAGATGACTGCTGGCACACCCTGATGACTCGATGTCAGGGTGCAGGTAAGAAACTAAGAGGCAAGGTCTGTCGCAAGCCTGGATGCTCTTCTTCCAGGCCAGAGTTAGAGTCTGGCTACAAGAGCCCTGTATACCAGCAAAGCTCTCTCAAGTTCCCAAACACAGAGTCCATGGCTCTGAGATTTGTTCTTTCCATTCGGATGCTACAGACTTGAGTTCATCTTCTGCTATGCCAATGTAATCATTTGGAGGGAAGTATGTCTTGGGATTGTATAAGAGCCATCTGTGGGAAGCGTGAGTGATAAACCCCACGTTGGTCTAAGGTTGTGACCTGAGAGCCATGGTGAACGCAAACTCTCCTGTCCCACAGAGAATTTACATGGGGTTTGTACATACCAGCCTTGATTTATTTCTCTGGCTTAGCTGCAAGGTGCATGTTATTCTCTGGGTATTTAAATATCACCAATAAATGACAAAGTTAAATGCTTAAAAATTTTAGTTAACTGGCCTCTTCAAGTGTTTTCAAAGAGACAAATAGGAGGAGATACAATATGTTGGTGGACATGAGAGAGTGGGGGAGGGGACATTTGGTGGGCATAAGCAAGTGGGGGGATTGATGGACATGAGAGAGTGGGGGAGGGGCATTTGCCTCTAGCATATTCAGCACACCATATGGCTGTTTTTGTCTTCACAATGATTTAAGAAACCATATTTTAACTTTGCAGATGAAAAGGTTGAGCCAAGAGTATCCAGTAGCTACCACAGGAGAACAGCTAGTTAGCCAGAACCAAGATGCAGTGGGCTGCCCACCTGGTCTCCAGAGTGTATCTCCTCTGCTGACATCAGACCCATTTCTTCAGCATTTCAACACAAGCCAAAGACAAGCAGCTTCCAGGAAACTTCTAGTCCCTCCACAGCTGGTGAGTACTGCTGAAGCCTCCAGCTTAGGGTCCTTAGCCTCTTCAGTATAGAGACAGCCATTGGGCTACCCAGCCCTATCAAGTCAGTCAATCTGGTGAATTCTCATGGATGTAAGTATGTGTATATATGTTTACACAGTCACAGTGCGTGTATGCATTCTCCCAGCCCTGTTCCTCTAAAACTCTGACAAAGGAGTGCCCAGAGGTCACCAAGTTCTTGTTCCCAGGCTAAAGGACTGCTCATAATATGAGGTATCTGCATCTCTAGTACCTGTCTGTCTCTCCATGTCTTTGCTCTGGTGTCAACTTTACCTGTAACCACTCTGTTACCATGACAGCAAGACAGGAAGCGAGAGAGTGTGGGGACAGTGGAGGAGAGTTTGAACATGACAAGCGAGGCTTAGTGGCCCACACCTGTCACTCCAGTAGTAGGGAGGCCAAGACAGGAGGATCTCCAGTCAAGGCCAGCCTGGCTTACAGAATGAGATTCTATCATCCAAACAAACAACACACACACACACACACACACACACACACACACCAAAACAAAACATACCAAGGAGAGTGGGTGCATCATGCAGGGCCTGGTTACCCGCATGGTCCACTCGGCCATATCTGGAGGCCATCTGGAACCACTGAACCTCAGAGTAGAGAGGATGAGGAGGCTTCTGAGTCCTTTTCTGTCTGTCTAAGCGCACAGTGAGCTCACTCACTGCCCTGGGTGGTGTCTAGAGGATTAAAGGAAACAAGAAATGAAAGCAGTAATCCTGGTGCTTAGCACACATCAATCACCAAGTGTGAGGCCGCAGCGCCGAGGATGGAAGCTAGCGCCGTGCTCAGTGACAGCCTGCGCAGTCATGCTTGAGTAAAAGCTTCGTGGTGTGGACTTGAAGGATGAATACCAGGAATCTGCGTGTCGTGGGGGGTGGCATGCGAGTGGGCGTGTGAAGCCTCATGAGCAGGATGTGCAGGGATAAAAATAGCCCTCCAGGCAGCTGGCAAACACCTTCCATGGGGAGACAGTAAGACACCATGGTCATCTTCCCGTTTTCCAAAATGTCATCTCTCATCAGCCAAGAGCTTTGAAGAATGTTTGGTCCTAGTGACTCATCGCCACCATAAACCAATCAATCACTGTGACTCATTCCCATCCCTGTTGGAGTAGCAATATGGACAAGTAATGTGTGAATGCGTGGGAGTATGTGAGTGTGTTTGTGTGTGAGAATATGTGTGAGTGTATGTGAGTGTGTGTGTGACTGTGTGTCTATGTGAGTGTGCATGAGTGTGCATGAGTAGATATGTGACTGTGTGTGTGCATGTGTGACTGTATGAGTGTGTGTGTGTATGTGAGTGTGTATATGTATGTGTGAATGTGAGCCTGTATGAATGAGTGTGTATGTGAGAGAGAGAGAGAGAGTGTGTGTGTGTGTGTGTGTGCACATGTGCACATACAGATGTGCCTCTCTGCACCTGAGACTTGCTGTCTGCAGAGTAGAGAACATTTGTTTACGCACAGGAGAGTTGATGGTGGGCTGTTCCACCATGAGAATCAGCAACGGTGGAATGACACCAGTGTTAAACAACAAAATCCAAAGGACAGAAAGAGTCAAGCACTGTGCTTGGTTTTTTTGTTTGTTTGTTTTGTTTTCTTAGTGGTTGAACCCAGGACCTTGTGTGTGCAAGAAAAACACTACTTCTGGGCTGTGAAAACATCTCTATTATGCTGACATTTTGTGATGTGGGCCCAAGAAAGTATTATAAAAATGCATATTTCAATGCAACATTTAAATTTTTCCTAACACCTGGAAATAGTGATGAACCTGATGATGCTTCTCTTGACCTAAGGGCACGGGAAGGAGTGGAGAGCCCAAGAGAAGCCATGCTGAAATGCTCTCTTTCACTCGGTCGTCTGCACTCAGGCTTCCTGTGTCTGGGATGTGATCATGCCAAGGTTAAACATTCAAGAGAAAAGTAGAGAATGCGAAGACCTTTCAAAACGTTGTGTCATCTTAGCCCCTTCTGGATCTAAGCCCCAGTACTAGCTTACTATATTTTGAATAGATATGGAGAAATAAATAATAAAAGCAGTTTCATTTGCCACTGACGGGCAACATATGAGCACAGCGTAGAATGTTCGAGGAGGCAATATTGTCACTGAAGCAACTGAACCAGACTTAAACTGTTAAGTAGCTAGGGCAGTGAAGGGCAGGTACTTCCGGGTCCATAAAATACAACCTACTTATTATTGACTTGTAAGCTATGGGTTAGAAGAAATATAAACAAGCTCAATACAGTGTTGACTCTGGGGAAGAGGAAGAAGAGAAAGAAGGAGAAGAGACAGGAAGTGGATTCAGCTTTATCATTCAGGTTAAAAACAACAAAGTAAGCTGTTGACAGCTGGGACTGGAAAGGCAGCTGGCACACCTACTAAAAGCGTGCCCTCCTCTTGTAAAGAACTAGAGTTTGGTTCCCAGCAGCCATGCCCCAGTCACAGGGCTCACAGCTGCTATCAACTCCAGCTCCAAGGGAATAACCTCTAACCCTCTTCTGGCCTCTGCTGGCAGCTGTAGTCAGTTCTCTCTCTCTCTCTCTCTCTCTCTCTCTCTCTCTCTCTCTCTCTCTCTCTCTCACACACACACACACACACACACACACACACACACACACATGCATGTGTAATTTTTAAATCTTTTAAAAGAATGCTGACATTATGCCTTAGCTACACGATTGCATTTTTATCTTAGAATTCTTCATCAGACTTTATAAGTCTAGTGTGATTAAAAGTACAGTTCCAAATAAATGAAAGATAGTATATTCTGAGTCAAAGTGAACTTTTATTGACATGAAACAAAAGATAGTAATAAATCAATACATTAACCAAACAAAATTGTGGGGAAGTCGGGTAGATGGGCTATAGCAAAACAGGGAGGCCATGATAGATTTCATATGCTATCTGATGTGGTCTTCGTTAATATATTCAAAGTGGAAGATGACTCACCAGATAAAGGAAGGCCTGTTTCCAAGCCTGGTGACTGGGTTCAATGGAGAGAGACCCGACTCTCACAAATTATCCTCTAATCTCCACATCTAGCCTAGGCACATCTAACCCTAACCCTAACCCTAACCCTAACCCTAACCCTAACCCTAACCCTAACCCTAACCAAGCACACACACACGTGTGTGTGTATGTGTGTGTGTGTGTGTGTGCGCGCACACACATGCAATTTAAAATTATAACAGTATGATGAGAACCAAGAGAATGCTAGGTGTGGTGGTTTGAATGAGAATGGCCCCATAGGCTCAGATAATTACTTGATCCCCAATTAGTGCAACTGTTGGAAAGGATTAGGAAGTATGGTGTCATTGTTGAAGGACTGGGTATCACTCTTAGGGGCAGGCTTTGAGGTTTCAAAAGACTCATACCATTCCCATTGTGCCTGTCTCTACCTCTTACTTATGGATCAAGATGAGAGCCCTCAGCCATCCCTGTCTCTGTGATGTGAGCTCTCAGCTATCCCTGCCACCATGATGTGAGCTCTCAGCTGTCCCTGCCTCTGTGATGTGAGTTCTCAGCCATCCCTGCCACCATGATTTGAGAGTTCTCAGCCATCCCTGCCACCATGATGTGAGAGCTCTCAGCCATCCCTGCAGCTATTGCCCTCACCTAGGGATGCTCTGTGTCTGGGACTTCTAGAAGCCAGGCTGACCTCGGGTGTAGAACAGTGATCTTGCTGCTTCCACGCAGAGAAGAGTGAGATAGCTCTCAGAAGAGGAGTGAGATAGCTCAGAGTCAGCAAGGGTCTGAGGCAGAGTAAAGGGTTCAGAGGAAGGCAGAGCCACCAGTCCAGAACATGTCAGCCCTTCTTGCAAAGTGGTTCCTGGGTGTTTTGTGTAACCTCAGATAGAGAGGGCACGGACAGACCAAAAGCGTGACAAGAGCAGGAGATAAAAACTGAGTCAGACAGTTTTAGGGGAAAAAGGTACCAAGTGACCACTTCTGACTCTTGTCCTTGGCTAGAATCCAGAAAAATCTCCACTTGGCATTTATAAACCCAACACCCCGGGCTGTGCCGTCTTCCACATAGTAGAACCTCTACAACGCATCAGTCAGAGGGACCAATAGGGACAAACAGTGAGGACATTTAGTCCATGTGCTGGAAAGAACAAACAGAACAGTCCAGTGACCCCAAAGCCCAAATGGAGGGCACAGGCAGGCAGGTTACAAGAAAGGAGCAATGTCTGCTGCAGGCCTTGATGCTGCCTAGTGACATCGTGACATGCAGGCCTTGATGCTGCCTAGTGACATCGTGACATGCAGGCCTTGATGCTGCCTAGTGACATCATGACATATTGGCCTTTGGGTTGGTAAGGCACAGCTGGTCTGTGTGCACACTCCAGAAAGCTTACTTACCTGGTAGTCACGGGGCATGTGTTAGGCCTGGCACAGAGGTGATCCAGAAATGGCTCTCATGAGAGCTAAAAACAGCCCGAGATAATTAGGCTTCCAACCTACACCTCTCCTGTCCAAGATCACATAAGTCAATCAGCCTCAGAGAATCCTAAACAGGGTATTGCTCTCATCTAAGAACTCTAGTTTGCACTAGCCTGGGCTACTAGTGACCTTGAGAATAGCCTGAGCTACATAAAAAGACCCTGCCTCAAAATCACAGGTAAAATAGCACACACATCCATCCATCCCCTGAAGATATGTATTTTTTAAAACAGGATTTCTTTTTTTTTAACTCTTACTGTGTGTAAAGTCATCAGGGTAGAGATGTGGGGCACAGTGGGGACATTTCTTCTGACTCCGGCAGTTAGATAGGTTTCAAGTTTCTTGGCTGTGGACTTTCCTGTCTTCTGTCTTCAGTTCAGTGCAAACTGCCACCAAGGTAGCATTCTGAATGCCAGCCACCAAGTGTCACTGGCGTGGTGTGCAGGGACCAGCTAGCTCTCTTTACAGCTTGGAGGAGGGAACACATTTGACATAAAAATACACTTCATTATGTTGTTGCCGTCCGTTATGTTTATCATTTTTAAGTGTGTGTCTCTTCCATAGGAAACAATGTAATTAATAAGACCCAGCTCTGCTGTCTCTTGAGAAATGCTCTGGGGAGCCACTCTTAAATAATGCAGAGGAGACCTTGTACAAGGTCATGAACAGCAGAGTCTGGGGGCGCTGGGGGCAGGGGGCGTAACACAGCAGAGTCCAGGGATGGGGCAGGGGGTAGGCCATAACACAGGGCTGTTCTGTGTGAAGTGTGCCCCATGCGATTCTGACTGTCGGCTGGACTGGATTGTACTTGCTGAAATGAGGGAAAGTCCTGAGGGCAAGAGCATTTGGGAACATGGTACTAAAGAAGTCTTAGCTTCATGGCTTCTAACAGGCTGATTGGCAGTGTCCCAGCCTTTCAGTGGAGGGGAGGCCTGAAGCGTTTCTTAGATTGACTTAACCACAGAACATTTTTTAAAAATTCTGAATCACCTTGTAGTGAGTGAAACCAGATCTGTCCCACCTGGCATGTGGGCAAACCCAGCTGTGTTTTATTCAGTGAGCTGTCAATGGGAGACAACAGACAACTCAGACCCTAAAACTCTCTTACCTTTAGCCAGCAGGTTGTCTAGGGAGGGGGACCAAGGGCAGCCAGTCATTCTAAAGTCTAGCCTTGTCCCGCTGGGCAGGTGGTCAGCCTTAGCTCTCAGATGCACACATTGCTGTTCATTTGCCCTCTGGGTAGCGGGGGAGGCTAGCATATGCCAAACCCACAGAGTGTCACGTTCCTCCCCAGCATCCTAGACTAAAGACTAACCCAGAACGAACAAACCATCAGCAGTGTATAGTGTAGACTGCTCCCTACAGAAGGAGGTGTAATGAGCTCTTACACAGAGAGTATGTGACGTGCCCCTACGCATAGCAATGCATCAACGATAGAGTGAAGTGGCGGCTTCGGAAGGAGTAGGACATGTTATGGAGTCAGGTCAGTTCACTCCACGGCGAGATGCTGACACGCCTGCTCACAGACAGGATGATGTTGGGCCAGTGGTCCTAAGAACCACCTTCACCTCCCAAACAGAGGACGGTATCTTATACGCACGGCTTTCATAAGAACTAAAAATAATTTGGTGGATCCTGCTTAAGGTTATGATATGAAAGCCCATGATGGGCCACAGAGCTCACTATAAACTAAAGGATAGAGAGTAGATCAATTCTTGAAAACCTTTTTGGTTCTTGTTAATTTTCATTGGTTTTTTGTGAATTTGACATCATGTACCCCAATCATGTCCTTCCTCCCCCATCTCCACCCTCCATCCTTGCAACCTCCCCCCAACAGAAAAAAAAACTGGTTGTGGGAGCAGCAGTGTGTCACAGTGTGTCCCACAGTGCACCCTTTTGTCCTCACTTCTCTGCTTGCAAATATCCATTGCCACGGCTTGTTGGTCTGCTACGTAGGAGGCCCCTGGCTTCTGCTACTCTGTAGATACTGGATCCTCACTGGAACCTCTTGGGTATCCTGTTGTTGCCCTGAGTCATAGAGATCTGTGTTTTGGATCTGTAGGACTGGCACTTCATGTGCTCCAGTAGTACATCAATAGGATAGATGTTAGGGTGAGCTAACTCAAAGCCCTGGATCCGGGCCTGAGAGGTTCTGAGCTGGTCAAGCCCACCAGCTCTCCCACTCTCATGCCATCAGGGCCAGCAACCCCACAACCAGGCCAGCTGTGCCCTGCTGCCCAGGCAAGGTGCAGGGCTCACTCTCCTGAGCGTTGCAGCCACTGAGGGACATGTCCTGTAAGTGTCAGTAAGTGACAAGGGACGAGGGAGGGGAGGAGGGCATCACTCCCTCATCTGCACCACCGCCGCCCAGCAAATAAGATGCAGGGCTGGCTGTCTACACACCCACAACCCTCACATCTAGGGCCAACTCTCCTGAGTCCTGCAGCAGGTGAGGGACAGGGACAGCTCTCCCTCTATCATGACCCCATTAGGGCCAACTCTCTAGCCCGCCACTGGTGGTGAGGGTAAAGCAAGGGCAGGGAGATAAATGTCTCCCTCCCACAGACCACTGCATATCCGACAAGAGGCAGGGGCCAGGTCTCTGCCTGCTTCAGGTGGTGAGAGGGAAGGTGTGAGGAAGGTATCTCTCCTCATGCGGGACAACTGGTAGGGCCATCTCACCCACAACTTCTACAATGTGTGGGCCCCTCCGTCCTGAGCACTGCAGCTGACTAGGGGTGGGGTCAGCTCTCCTGATCACGTGCCCTCAGGACCAGATCTCCCATACCATCCGGGTGAGGGTGGGGCCAGTGCCGCAAAGCCCTCAGACATCAAGTCCCCATGCAGCAGCCCAGACCAGGGACATCTACTGGAACTGTGGTGGTAACACACCCCTGCTGCTGCAGGGCCACAGTCCCAGACATGACTCCCAATGACAGCACAGGCCAGAGCCCCACCATGGTCCCAGGTGACATCACCAGCTACTCACATCCCGCTGTTCCTCGATACCTTGGAGTCTCCAGTTCTGCCTCTCTTCATTGTGCCCACGCCCTGTTTCTCTCTCTTCCATATCTCCACCACCTACTTGCTCCTCTTAGTGGTGCCCAAGGTCTCCAAGTGCCTGGGGTCATCTTGGTAGTGGTCTCAGGAGTGCTATGCTCCACTGGTGCATTATGGGGCCTGGCAGGGGTCTTCTCAGGTATGGTCTGCACCCCCAGGCCTGTGTGGTACCAGACAGTTAGCCATCTAAGGCTCAGGCGCTCTCCTTGCCCCACCCCCATCCCCCAGTGGCTTCATTCGAGGGTTGTCTATCTCAGGCTCACTCCTGCCAGCATCCCTCAGCCCCAGGCAGGGTTCTTCTAGTCTCTAGTTTGGCCCCTGGTCCTGGGAGCCATTGGGGCCTTCATGGTATCAGACTGGTGGTCACCTCAGGCGTACTTTGGGGGGGGGGCTAGTATTTGGAGACTAATCATTCAGATATTCACAGGTCAGAACACTGAGTGTAGACATGGCCTCTCTCCTCTCTGCCACCTTGGCACACATGTGACACAGCGCATCTTTTTTTTTTTTTTTCTTGGTGAATGCCAAGGAGTGTAACAGACCCTGTTCTTCCCCGGCCGCACCGGTTGTTTTAGATCTGTAATGACTAAGCTTGCCATGGGAGATTGCTCTGAAGGAAGCAGATCTCATCGTAGCCAATGAGCACGAGTCATGTGTCGGAATCCAGAGGCTCTGCCAAGAACACAACCTTCTATCCAGAAGACTTCGGTTACGTCCTGAGCAGTGGGCGCAGCTGGGACCGGAGGTTGGACAAAAGAGCAAAGAGTGTGACAGTCCTGAAGTGCTTAGATCGCAAAGATGGATGGAGGGAGCATGGCGCTCTCAACAAACCTGAAGCCAGGAGGGAACAGAAACAACCTACAACTGCCTTCTGCTAATGCAATTCCCGAAGGGGAAAGCCCTCCATCGTCTTCCCGGAATAGGGAAAGTGCCCTTTATGAAGAGAAATCTATTTCTACTACTTAAGTAGCTTTACGCCATATCCTGCATGCATTAGAAAAAAAGCCATAAGACACGGGAATAGAAGGGACAATTTGCAGAGGAAGGAAGGCGGTGGAGTAGGGGTGTGGATACGAGGGGAGCATGCGTGCTGCGTGTGTGATGACGTCAGACCGAAGCCTAGGATTATCCTGCGACTGTCTTAACTCAGAAACACCAAGTAGAGTTTCTCTCCCGTGATAAAACACCAGGACCCAAGCGACCTTGGGAGGACAGAGTTTATTTGAGCTTACACATCCTGGTCACAGTGATCATAGATGACTGAAGAAGTGGGCCAGGGGCTCAAGGCAGGAACTGAATCAGGGGCCACAGAGGGATGCTGCTTGTTAGCTTGCTCAGCCTGCTTTCTGCTACCGCCCAGGGCAACCTCCTAGGGATTGCTGGACCCACAGTGGGCTGAACCCTCTTACATAAATCATTAATCAAGAGAATGACGCACAAGCTTGCCCAAAGGCCAACCTGGTGAGGACATATCTTCGCTGAGGTTTCCTTTTCTCAAATGACTATAGCTCGACTCCACATCAAGTTGAAAAAAACCTAACCAGGGCATGTTCTCATTAAAATAGACAAGATATTTTAAGATTGTATTGCAAAGAAACAGGTAGATATAGCTTGTTATTGAGAAAATAAGAGAGGTGAGCAGTGTGGTCACCAAACTGGACTGAGAACAGAGTCCCTCAGCTAGGGACCCAGAGCATTGGGGCACTGTCAGGGAGAGAGATCTGAAAGCATTCTGGGGATGGGAGATCCTTAAGACAATGTGAGCATAATAATATGGAGTAATGCCGTTTTCCTGTTGCTCAGCCATCAGAACCTCTGCCCCTAGACTCTTAGGATTCCCACCAGTGACCACTGGGTACGTAGGCTCTCAGCTTGGCCTTCGAAGTACACCATTACATTGCCTAGGCTGACTCTGTGACAGGTTTCAAATTGGCAGTCTAGGAGACTAGACCTAAGAACTGGGCAAGTCCAGGCACGTCAGCTAAAATTCTAGGCTTCAGGCTCCTAGTTGGAAACTAGAAGATGCCCAGCCACCTAGCCTAAAGCAAGGACAATAAGGCCAACAAGTTTCCAGACCTTCCTGGTAACAGGTTTCAGGTCCCATTGCCCCTTCAATGGAATGCCCTTAGAGATGGAGTAAGATAAAGGCCACCTACTTCAGAATCCCCTAATGTGCTTTTAATCCAACCTGTGAGCTCAGTTGGCTCTCTCTCCATTTTGGAATGTGGGACCCCCGCATGCTGGTCTTCTGCAGAATAAAATTTTCCTTGCTTTTGCATACTATTTGAGTCTGGGGTATCATTCTTTGGTGAACAACAGACCCTTACAACATCACTGGTTCTTGGACTAAGCCATGCTATGTGCATCTCTGGGGGCTTCCTGGAGTGTAGACAGCGATTGTGAGACCTCTCGGCCTCCCCCACGAAATACCTTCTCACAGAGCTGCCTCACTCGGGAACATGACTGACAGTGATTTAGAACTGGGAGAGAGCGTCCCTCCGCACTGTTGTGTCTACACAGTGGAGAGTTCTTGTGAGAAGCCTGGGGTAACCGGAGTGGACTAACCACTTAAATGGGAAGGGCAAAACATTAAACCATTTAAAGATAATTGTTGTTGGTACTGTGGGGAAAAGTTGCCTAATTACAGGGACCAAGACATAACTAGACTCTCCGATGTACACTTACAAAATCTGCAGAGCCTAGGCCTCTCCAGGTGAGGGGACAAGGCCTTGAAGACCATGGAGGCCACAGTGTTCTCGGAAACGCCAGGAGCAGGAGCCTTCCTTGCCAGAACGCTCCAGTGTGTGGCGGCGGTGGCAAACTATCAGTAAGCCGACCACAGAACAGCAGGTGCACGCCTCATTAGTCAGTGGGTGGCAGGCTCACCTCTCCCCCCCACTTTGGGGTGAGGGCTGGAGAGATGGCTCAGCAGTGGCAAGATCTTGCTCTATCAGATGCCAGCAACCACTTCAGGCAGCACACGGGCTCCTGTGACTCCAGCTTCAAGGGATCTGACACCTTCTTCTGGCCTCCGCTGGCATCTGAACACAAACACACACACACACACGCGCACACACACACACACACACATACACACACAAACCCTTTTTTAAAAGATGAAAGAGCCCCTTCTTAGAATTGGGAACAAAACACCCATGGAAAGAGTTACAGAGATAAAGTTTGGAGCTGTGACGAAAGGATGGACCATCTAAAGACTGCCATATCCAGGGATCCATCCCATAATCAGCTTCCAAACGCTGACACCATTGCATACACTAGCAAGATTTTGCTGAAAGGACCCAGATATAGCTGTCTCTTTCGAGACAATGCCGGGGCCTAGCAAACACCGAAGTGGATGCTCACAGTCAGCTAGTGGATGGATCACAGGGCCCCCAATGGAGGAGCTGGAGAAAGTACCCAAGGAGCTAAAGGGATCTGCAACCCTATAGGTAGAACAACAATATGAACTAACCAGTACCCCGGAGCTCGTGACTCTAGCTGCATATGTATCAAAAGATGGCCTAGTCGGCCATCACTGGAAAGAGAGGCCCATAGGACTTGCAAACTTTATATGCCCCAATACAGGGGAATGCCAGGGCCAAAATGTGGGAGTGGGTGGATAGGGGAGTGGGTGGGGAGTGTATGGGGGACTTTTTAGATAGCATTGGAAATGTAAATGAGGAAAATACCTAATAAAAAAATTAATTCAAAAAAAAAAAAGATGAAAGAAAACTGTCACCATCTTTTTAAAAAAGATCCTATCCACAGAACCCATGCCCCGTTGGATCTGAGCCCACCTGGTCCTCTGTGAATTAATGGCTAAGAGCAGGAAGCACTTCTCTGACACAGGCTGACTGTGAGACCTTGTGAGACCTTGCTGAAGAAGCTCCGCTGAGTTCTTAGACCGTAATGAGAGGTGTAAGAGCTAGGCGTGACCAAGCCTAGAAGTGAATTCCAGAGTGTAACCAATAAGGTTTATTTCTTCCATTCCGGCCCTGTGATTTGAAAGAGAATGCAGAATGAGGCCAGGCTTGATCAGGGCGGTGTGGCCAGACCACAGGGAGTGCAGACGCTTGTGCTGGCCCCGAGCTTGCAATGCTAATGAAAACATCATCTTAGAAGTGTGGAGTTCATGGGCGTTCCTGCTGGCTGATGCAAGTCCTGGGGGCTTTAATGAGTTACAGGCATATTCGTCCGAAGGAGGAAGTGAAGTTACAGACAGGTTTGAAGCTGATGATGTGCAGAGTCGGGTGGGACACTTTGAGAAGCTGGCAGCGTTCCATCCGATAGATCTGTGCTCTGGATATAAATATATCTAGCTTCACTGGTCCCAAAAGAACCCAGAGCCTAAAATGGACATTTTTAATAGAGAATGATTAACTTGCTGTATATAAGTCATAGGAGAATATTTTTTAATTGCAACACAAAGAAAGTGGATATGAATGTCCCCAAGGACAGCTGGCCTCTAAGCCCTGTCCACGAGCTGCAGGCCCTGACTCCACATGGGACTGAGTTGAAGAAATGTCAGCAGCAGGGAAAGGTTTGGACACTGGTGGGCATTAACTCGCAATCCAACATGGAACAGTTCTGGGGGGTTTCTGACAAAACTCACCTGTGCTGTATGGAGAAACTTCATTACAGTCATGGCACTGTCCACACCAACTCTCACGTCAAAGAGAACAAGAGGTGGTTTATTCTGGAGCCAAATATGGGTGACCATGGCCTGGAAACATGGATTTAGGTAACCCCCAAATCCAGTGTTCCAATGCAAAAGGAATTTCATGAAGTTTTTATAGTAACTCGACAAAGACACTTCAAATACATTACATAGGCGGTCACGGAGAAGCAGAGAAGTCTCAGCTGCTCTCTGATGACCCTGTGCAATTTCACTGGAAGAAAATTGGGAGTTTGCAAAGTGAACACATTCCAGAAGGGTTTTATCTGTGTGTAATCAGGACATTAGGGTGGTGTGGGGTGAATGGCTACTTAGTAGGCTAAAGGTCACCTAAGATCAAGATAATTAGGTTCTGGACCTACAACATTCCAACTTCCCCACAGTCCTTGAGACTTAGCTGCTCAGCCTTCACAGAACCAGGACTTCTTGATCGCTAACATACAACAGTTACACTTTGTGCTGCACACCACACGGCTAACGAACGCTTCACCAAGGACACATCTCAGATTTAAAACTATTATATGTTACAAACCGTTGTGTTTGACTGTCTATACGAAGCTTTCTCTTATGGAAGCACAATAGTCTAATTATGGAAGAAAAAAAAAAGACTTCCCATGCTTCCTACCACAGCGCGTATCAAATCGCATTGAATTAAACCAACACACACACATCCAGTGATGTGCAAAACGGTTCTGTCTGTAATGAACAATAAAATTATGTATGCATCAAAGAATTGTTTCCGAAACCTGAAGGCTTACTATAAGTAAACATTTGATTTATATACCTGTTATATCTGCTTATACACACAGGGTAGCAAAAGTTTCTCAGACAAGAAAGGGTCACGAACAGAAAACATTAGAAGCCCTGCTCTGATGAAGGAAGGAGGACACGTATTTATTCGAAAGGATCACAATGCTGTTTCCCAGAGAGAGACACAATCCTGTTCTCCAGAGCTGTAAAACCGACAGCTGGTCTGGGCTCGAGCACTCCCTGACAGCCTTCCTCAGGCCTTCACAGATGATCAAGCATGCTTCCAGAAACTTCCCTCGCTCTGTCCCTCATGTAGTCAAGCCCGGGTGGACTCCGGAGCTTTTGCCAGCCTCCCACAGATCTCCCCTCTTACCTCTTATTCAAAGGCTGACAAACTAAAGCTCACAGGAACGAAATCTAGTCTGCGGCCGACCACGTGAACTCAGCTTCACTTTGAGTTTTTAAATGCTGGGTGGGCGATACACACGTGGTCCATGATGTTTAAAACAGTTTTACCTTTGGCCCAAAATATGCATTGACCCTCATTTCTTACAGTGATGGCTTACTCTCATACAACTATTAGCCTATTTAATGCCATCTTGCCATCCTCAGCTGAGAGGAGGGATCTGGGCTAACAGGTGTGGTGCCATAGGTGGTTGGAGGAACACACAGCCTCGTGGAGACTTGGGATTGGCTCCAGTGCCATCGTGCAGGGGAAGCTAATGGCATCCTGGTCACTAGATAGGCTGCAGCTAAGTCCTGGAAGGCCTTGACAACTTGGTCTTTATAGTTGCAGGTCCAGTAGCAACTTGAGAAAGTAATCCACTGGAGGAGATTGTGGTGGCAGAGATGGCAATCCGGGCATATGGGAAAAGAAGATGCCCTGGGGTAGCAGAAGCAGCTGCTGCTAAGTTCCATGGATGCCCTGAACCACCGTGAGTGGTGAGCTGTTGTTGCCGTGTGTTGCAAGGTTGGAGTTCCAGACGACCCCACTGCTCACTCACAGGGGGCTCATTTTGCCTGTAATGGAAAGGCAGTGAGAGGAGTTGTGTGTCAGGCACGAGATCTAAGGGACTCAGAACTCCAGGGCCATGTGAGTTTGCAGGAGAGCAAGTGTGAGGGACAATGACAGCCCTGATTGGGGGAGGGCGCCTGGATGGGTGCTGACTCTGCAGTTTCCTGTGGCTTCTGTGTCCCTACCTACTGTCATAGCTTCACCTGCCAACCTGACACAAACTTAGAGAGGCTGGGGGAAGGGAGCTTCAGGTGAGAAATCGCCTCCATCAGATTGGCCTGTGGGAGTGTTTGCAGGGCATTTTCTTGATTGCTAGTTGTTGGAGGAAGGCCCTGCCCAGTGTGGGCGGCACTGTCTCTAGGCAGGAAGTCCAGGTAAGAAAGGTAAGAAAGGTGGCTGAATGTGAGCCAGTGAGCAAGCCAGTGACAGTGCTCCTCCACGGCCTCGGCTTCAGCTCCAGCCTCCAGGTTCCAGCTTGAGTTCCTCCCTGGCGTCTCTCGATGATGGACTGTCACCTGAAAGCCAAAATGAACCCTTTCCTTCTCGGGTTGACTTAGTCAGGGTGCTATGGCAGTAACAGAAAGTAAAGTAGGCCTGAGGAATACCGAATGGCAGAGAAGCACCTGAAAAAATGTTCAACATCCTTAATCATCAGGGAAATGCAAATCAAAACAACCCTGAGATTCCACCTCACACCAGTCAGAATGGCTAAGATCAAAAATTCAGGTGACAGCAGATGCTGGCGAGGATGTGGAGAAAGAGGAACACTCCTTCATTGTTGGTGGGATTGCAAGCTGGTACAACCACTCTGGAAATCAGTCTGGCGGTTCCTCAGAAAATTGGACATAGTACTACCGGAGGATCCAGCAATACCTCTCCTGGGCATATATCCAGAAGATGTCCCAACCGGTAAGAAGGACACATGCTCCACTATGTTCATAGCAGCCTTATTTATAATAGCTAGAAGCTGGAAAGAACCCAGATGCCCCTCAACAGAGGAATGGATACAGAAAATGTGGTACATTTACACAATGGAGTACTACTCAGCTATTAAAAGGAATGAATTTATGAAATTCCTAGGCAAATGGATGGATCTGGTGGGCATCATCCTGAGTGAGGTAACATATTCACAAAGGAACTCACACAATATGTACTCACTGATAAGTGGATATTAGCCCAAAAACTTAGGATACCCAAGATATAAGATACAATTTGTTAAACGCATGAAACTCAAGAAGAACGAAGACCAAAGTGTGGACACTGTGCCCCTTCTTGGAATTGGGAACAAAACACCCATGGAAAGAGTTACAGAGATAAAGTTTGGAGCTGTGAAGAAAGGATGGACCATCTAAAGACTGCCATATCCAGGGATCCATCCCATAATCAGCTTCCAAACGCTGACACCATTGCATACACTAGCAAGATTTTGCTGAAAGGACCCAGATATAGCTGTCTCTTGTGAGACAATGCCGGGGCCTAGCAAACACAGAAGTGGATGCTCACAGTCAGCTATTGGATGGATCACAGGGCCCCCAATGGAGGAGCTAGAGAAAGTACCCAAGGAGCTAAAGGGAACTGCAACCCCATAGGTGGAACATTATTATGAACTAACCAGTACCCCAGAGCTCTTGACTCTAGCTGCATTTGTATCAAAAGATGGCCTAGCCAGCCATCACTGGAAAGAGAGGCCCATTGGACTTGCCAACTTTATATGCCCCAGTACAGGGGAATGCCAGGGCCAAGGGGTGGGGGTGGGTGGGTGGGGGACTGGGGGGGGGGAGTGTATTGGGGACTTTTTGGATAGCATTGGAAATGTAATTGAGGAAAATACCTAATTAAAAAAAAAAAGAAAGTAAAGTAGGAAATCTAGTGAGCACCAGCACTTCCACTGTTCTGGAAGATTCTACAGAAGTCGTTCCCTACCTGTGGCTGATAGACCAACCAGCAGTCTCCCTCCAGTCCTCAGGCCAATTCCTAGAACTAAATCCAAGCAGAACCTGTGTGAGCATGTGATAGAGCCTGCTACGGAGCTAATGTGTGAGCCTGAAGGATGGTGACACTCCCCAGCATTCACTGAAAGGAGGCAGATTACCCCTGGAGTCATCGTTGAGGTTTTCCTCAAAAGCATGAAGCTTATGGCTAGACAGCAGCTTTGGATGCGCCCTCAGAATGCAGACACACTTGCCACCTCTGTAACCTCTAAATGGAGACATGGAATTTGCTTTCGTGTGCATGTGTGTGCGTGCAGAATATGTATATATGGTACACGGGAAATAAATAGTTTAAACTAGATACCAGAAAGATCCCTCGCTGCTCTGGAGTCTGGAAGTAAATGACAGGAAAGTGTGATTGGGAAAGTAAAATTGTTTCACCGGCTCAGAAATTAAAACAAACAACAACAACAACAACAACAAAAAAAAAAAAAAAAAAAAAAAACTAAGGCGTTTCCAAGTGCTGGAAACATTCCAAACAGGATGTGCGGGAGTGTGCGAGGTTCCCGGGGAAAGGAAGCATTTGGGAGAAAATGGAACTACATTTTACAATGATTTATTTATTTTATTAATGGAGTACACTCAAGGTCTGTATGTGTCTGAGGTGAGTGGAAACACAAGTCCGTATAAACTGTAAGTAGAGTAGCTTTTAAATTTCCGTTTTTATTTACTGACGGAAAGGAAGTAATTTAAAGTTATTTAAAACACACACAACAAAGAAACACTAGACAATTTTCTACTTCCTTCCTGTTGATCTCACTGCCAACAGTGCCCTCTAGTGGTGAACTGAGAAGACGTTGGTGGAGGCGGGAAAAAACATTACCGGAATTTTCATGAAAACGTAAACTTTTACAATTCCACTTGGTAACTGAATGCTATCTTTGGCAAGAAAAATGAATCTTTGCAGAGGTTCACAGCAGATAGCTTAAGATGTGGGCGTTTCAACGTCAGCTTTCCTTAGTGGCTCTCCTGAGTGCACGCCCATCTGTGCGTGTAAATGCCCTCAAGGCTGCCTTTGGGGCGAGTCTGGGCCACAGCTTCTGTTGTGTACCATAAAAAGAACAGAATACACTTTTATGAGGGATACAATCGTTCTCCCCGAACTTGTGCTTCAACCCTAATCACTTCCAAGAACAACACAGTGTTCTTGCAGGATCTCACCTGGCCCCAACCCATCGAACAAACCAAGCCCCATTTTCTTAGAATGATTCAGACGCTCCCCTCCCCCCACCCCTACCCTCGCAAAAAAAAAAAAAAAAAAAAAAAAAAAAAAAAGTGGAACAGTCATCACAACAGGCAACAGCCCGGGGTTACAGAATTAAGTCGCTCTAACCTGGCTCTGCCTAGAGCGTCCAGAGCAGCTACCTCTGAAATAAAGAAGGGAGGCAGCTTCCCAGGCGGGCGCCTCCCTAACCCCAGGCACCCGCTGGAGCAGGAGTTCTGAGGCTTCAGTTCTGAACGTGGTTCTCCGCCTTAAGCACCTGATCCAAAGATCCAAAGCACAGTACTTGTCTATTTTAGGAGATGTTGGTGCATACAGGCTATTTTATGAGTGTTCTGACATTCCGACTGTACCCACTTTGGATGTCTTCAATAGCATCCTTTGTCATAAGTGCCCAAAACGTGTCACTCACTGGCTGTTATGTTGGGCAGAATTGGACACTCTTTCACTACAGGGGGGCATCCTTGGTCTAGAATCATCTTCAAGCCCTGGCCCTAAAGAAACTCCTGAAAATTGTACTTTATAGGAGCAAAAGTTATTAAGCAACACACCGTCTAGCAATCAAAGAGAATGTCCTTAGTGCTTGGACAGACAGGTTCCACTCACATTCTGGGCCGATACCCTAAGAAGAACGCATTCTTTATGAGGCGTTTTTGCCAAAACACATAAACTGAATCTAATCATGAGGAAACTTCTGACACGAAGTGAAAGAGAGTCTGCAAAATAATTGGCTTGTCCTTTCCAAAATGCCAAGGTCATAAAAGAGAAAGGAAGGTTAGAGTTGAACCACAGGCAGGGAGACTTGAGAAACATGACAGTTAAATGGGACACAAGATCCTAAGGTCTAAACTACGGAAGACATTAGCTACAGCCCAAAGTCCTGATTAGAGGGACACAAGTATCATGTTTCTTGTTTGCTCATCATGGTGTGACCAGATCGGAAAAGGTCTAAGGCTGAAAAGATGGTTCCGCCATTAAGACTGGTCGCTGCTCTTCCAGGGGACCTGAGTTTGGTTCCTGGCACCAACTTTGTGTGGCTCACAACTGCCTGTAACTCCTAATCCAGAGGATCTCATGCCTTCTGACTCCAGGCGGTTTTCTCTCTCTCTCTCTCTCTCTCTCTCTCTCTCTCTCTCTCTCTCTCTCTCTCTCTCTCTCTTGTGTGTGTGTGTGTGTGCCTGTCTGTCTCTCTGTCGCTGTCTGTCTGTGTGTGTCTGTCTCTGTCTGTCTGTCTGTCTCTCTCTCTCTCTTTACACACACACACACACATTTTCTTGAACTATCCTTAACCATATATTCCAGTCTCAGAGTGAGCCAGGAAATTTGAGCAGAGCCAGATCCTGATGTTTATTGACCCAGGTCTCCCAGAAGGGAATCCGATTTTCCAAATAAAATAAACTGTTTTTTCCATCTGTTTCTAATCTGCCTTTGAAAATGTTGCGGTGATGGATTTACAAAGAGACGGCGTCCAGGCTCCTTCTCAGCCTTGACGTGTGTGTAGATGAGGTCGGGGACATGGCACCCACATGCCACCGTCCTGAATTGTCTCCAGAGTTCTATCTGCTCTCACATCTTGACATTCCTCTCTCCAAACAGTCATGCATATTTATTGGCATTAAACAGAATCTCCTCTTCAACAAAATGAATTGTGAATATTGTATGCTCCCAGACAGACTGGAAAATATGACAGAGACTTCCACCAAACACCCTGATGATATGGCAGAAATGGGAAATAGCTGTATTATTTCCTTAATGCCAGGACTACTCTCAAAATGTAAGAATCAAAAACCAGAATCTATTTCCAAATATGCCTCCCCCAGAAGAAGGCAAGCTGCCAGAAGAAATGCAGACCAGAACCTCTATTTTTGCTGTCATATAGCATGGTGTCCAAAAATATTCTTAAAAATAGGTAGTCTGCTCTATAAACAGTGGTGGGCCTGTGTTCCGAACCACGCACGGCTGTATATGTGCTTGTGTGGTTATACGTTTAAAAATATTTTTTTCATTATATTTACTGAGAAAGGTGGGTCACATGTGTGCCCGTGGCACCCAGGTGGAGGTCAGAGGTCAACTTGGGAGTCTTTTCTCTCGTCCACCCCGTGGGTCACAGGTGTTGAACTCGGTCCAACAAGCCTGATAGCAGGCATCTGTATCAGCTGAGCCGTCTCACCGTTTTAGACTTATAATTTCTGATGCTATAAAAATTAGAGTTAAGAACATTGTCCCGGCTGGTTTTGTGTATCAACGTGACACAAGCTGCAGTTATCACAGAGAAAGGAGCCTCCCTTGAGGAAATGCCACCATGAGATCCAGCTGTGGGCATTTTCTCAATTAGTGACAAGGGTGGGAGAGCTCATTGTGGGCGGTGCCATCTCTGAGCTGGTATGAGATAGAAATCTTCAGTACAGGCTACAATGCATATTAGAAGCAAGTTGGTGAATTCTTCTAACAAATGAAGATTATCCACAGATACTAAAAGTTACACTCATACTAGAAATTATCAGGGCCCAGGAAATAGGGGGGTTGTGGTATTGCAATATTCATGAGAAGGTCTGCTAAAGTAGAACCCCTGGTGGTGGGCTTAACAATAGACTAGCTTTACACCTTAGTGGCAGCAGCCTGGTCCCTGTCCCCCCCCCCCCCCCGCCTTCTTTTGATGTATACATTCCTTTTGTATTGCGTCACTGTGACTTGGTGGATTGTATCTTGTCTGGTTTCTTGGTATTCTGCTGTATAAAAAGTTTGATGCTCGACTTGACAAATTACATTCAGATTCTACACAATCTCCTGTGTGCATCTGTCTGTCATTCCCACCGACTCCTTGCCCATCTGCACCCAGAGACCAGTCCACTTAGACAAAGGGACCCAGAGGATCTGCAGCACTGGTAGTCTTGGGTTCTATAAGAAAGCAAGCTGAGCAAGCCAGGGGAAGCAAGCCAGTAAGTAACATCCCTCCATGGCCTCTGCATCAGCTCCTGCCTTCCTGACCTGCTTGAGTTCCAGTCCTGGCTTCTTTTGGTGATGAACAGCAGTATGGAAGTGTAAGCTGAAAAAACCCTTTCCTCCCCAACTTGCTTCTTGGTCATGATGTTTGTGCAGGAATAGAAGCCCTGAGTAAGACACACATCTGCTCTTTCCTGTATCCATGTTCTGTTACTGAGAATCGTAGGAAAGATTCTTATGGCGGTGTGAAAGCTGGGTTTCCAGGGTCTGGAGAGATGGTGCAGTGGTTAGGAGCTAGCTGCTCTTCCAGAGCACTCAGATTTGGTCCCCAGCACTCACAGAGCAGCTCACAACTATCTGTAACTCCAGTTCCACGGATCCTACAACCACGGCTTCAGTATACACATGCTTGTAAGCAAGACACTCTTTCATACACACAAAATTTTTATCTCAAAACAAAATTTTAAAGCTGCGTTTCTTCTCACAAACACTTTATTTACTATGAAAAGTAGGATGAGAAGCTGCACTCCTGCGGACGAACCAGGTTCAGTTCCCAGCACCCAGGGGCTGTAACTTCAGGTCCTGGTGCTTTGGTTCCCCCTGCTGGCATCTGCAGGCTACTGCTCACATTGGGTGCACAAACACACACACACACACACAACTTAAAAATTAATAAACACTTTGAATAGAAAAATGTAACAACATACCATTTGCCATCACTACCTTTACTTTCTAGAACTCAAATAATTTTTAACCAATTTACCTAAGATCCAAGAAAAGGACAGCAAAGACAACTCATGTCTTTATCAAAGCTGAGCATGCTCTCCCAGCCTTGTAGGCACACAGTAGGCACACAGTACCTTCTCATGAGAGAAGGGAAGCCTAAGCACACAGTGGGAGGCCCACCTCACCAGGAGTCAAGCTCAAGATATAAAGTTCTTCACAGTATAGTGTGTAACTCTGAAAGTTTTTTAAAAAATAACATTACTTAAAAATAAAAATACACTGGACTAGGGGGATATTTATTCTCTTCACTAATTTTAGTCTCCCTATTTAAAAATACATCGGTTGTAAGAGACACAAAAATGTTCAATGGGGTAGATAGACAAATCTTCCTTATTGAGAAGTAATGAATAATATCTGTAAATACTACGTTAAGAGGTGGGACTTAGCGTTCCCCTCTTGAGGGTGGGTGTGGTGATTGATTTTCTCTGCCAGCTGGACCACAGGATGTGGGATGCGTAGCCAAGCATCCTTTGGGGTGTTCTGGGAGCGTGTTTGGGGTAGGGTTCACTCAGATGGTTGGCTGTGAAGTAGACTTCCCTCCCTGGCATAGGGGTCCCATCAACGAAGATCTGGAAGAGAAGGTGTCCTGCCTTCAATATGGAGCTGAAGTGACAGCTCTTTCTGGGTCACTAGCTGGCAGCCTGCATAGGGTCACAGTCCACAGTTAAAAGAGCTCTGCCACCCCTACAAATTCCCAGCATCTGTTCTTTTTATTAGCATCTGTTAATTTTTATTAGCATACATTAATAATACATAACAACGGACATTTTTATATACGTGTTTATTTTATTAGAACTCACCCTGTTGCCTTCTCTGGTTCTCTCCAACTCTACCACCAGCCCCTCCACCGGCAGTCCCTCCCCCTCCAACTCCTTCCTCATTCTGTTGAGTCTTCTGTTTTCATCTCTTTTTTTTCCCCTCAGTGGCCAGTTGACTTCCATAAAGGTTAGTTTCATGAGATACTTACCAAAGGCCATACCACTGAACCTGTCTCCCCCTTCCCCAGCGAACCTACATCCATTCTTATCCCAAGTACAGTCTGGCTTCTGACTAGAAAGGACAGACATTCCTATAACCAAGGGGATGGCTAGATCTTGGACTCACCTCATTTATTCCGAATTCTGTCTCCTCCTCCTCCGTGGCTCAGTTGTACTTGTCTCTGCCTTCTCTCTGCTCAGTGGTAGAATCCTTTGTTGATCAGTCACTTGATGGCCTGATCCTTAACACTAGCCATCCTAGAGGGAGGGGGGGCTCCTCTTGAGTGTTTGCAACAAAAGAAAAAGTATATTAATTAGACTAACTTGAGTCATTTTCCCCAAATCTGACCCAAACACTAAGCCCAAGAGTATAGAGATGGGGGTGCAGGGAGAAAGATTAAGCACTGTGTAGCACGGCACTAGGGCCTCAGGGTTGGCAACAAAGGAGAGTCAAGTCTACACAAATCCTATGGAAAGCCTTTATCTGGGCAATAAGGTTCTGGGATCAGTATTGGGTGGGTGGGTGGGCGGGTGGGTGGGTGTGGGGGATGTTCTATGATGAAACTTCCAAGTTCCTTCCTGTATGGACCAGAATTGCTTTGTTTCATTCATTTTTAATTTATTGAGGGGGGAGGGGGCTTGTCAAGGTGGAATATGCCTTTAATCCTAGCACTTGGGAAGTAGGGCAGATCTCTGTGAGTTCAAAGGTAGACCTCCCAAGGCCCAGTCTGAGAAATGAAATAAAAGTCTCACCTATTTTTAACCGTGTGTGTGTGTGTGTGTGTGTGTGTGTGTGTGTGTGTTCATGTGTATGCACACAGAGGCCACAAGAGGGCACCATATCCTCTGGAGCTGGAGGTTGTAAACTTCCAGAAGTGGGTGTTAGGAACTGAACTCCTGTCCTCGGTAAGAACAGCAAGTACTTTAACCACAGAGCCATCTTTCCAGCCCACATTTTATCCACTTGAAATTAATTTGAATGATATTATCATTCTTTGGCTTCAAATATTTCAACTGCTTAAAAGTAAAATCAAAATCCTCCAGATGGCCCACAAGCCTTCAAGTGAAATCCCGCCCTCCTCACTGAGTTCTGCCTCCGCTCTGTACGCTCTGCTCTGGCCACCAGCTTCTCCTCGGTTTCTTTAATGTGCTGTATTTCTCTCAGCTCAGCCCTTTCTCTGATTCTTCTTGGACATGTACTGTAGCTTTTCCTCAGCAGTAAAATTCTAAAATGAATGACATGCGTAAATAAGACTCAGGTCACCTTTAGTCAGATTTCTCTGTTGACTCTGACTCTCAGAATTAGGTCAGATTTCCCCAGATAACACTCATGTTTCTCTGTGTGTGTGTGTGTGTGTGTGTGTGTGTGTGTGTGTGCGTGTGCATGTGTGTATGTCTGTGGTGTCTGTCTGTGTATCTCTGTGTGTGTCTCTGTGGGGACAGGGGAGTTCTGTGTCTGTGTGTGTCTTTGTGTGTGTGTGGGGGGTGGGCATCTGTGCATGTGTGTATGTCTGTGTGTCTGTGCATGCGTGTCTGTCTGTGTGTCTGTCTGTGTGTCTGTCTGTCTGTGTCTCTGTGGGGGGGGAGTCTGTGTGTGTTTGTGTGTGTGTGTCTGTGCATGTCTGTGTGTGTGCATCTGTGCATATGTGTATGTATATCTGCATGTGTGTGTCTGTGCATGTTTGTCTGTCTGTGTGTGTTGTATACCTTTTGCATTTACTGTAATCATACAAACCCCAGGTGTCAACTCCAGCATCAGAAACCATACCTCAGGCCCTCTGGGCATAGCAACCCTCCCACTGCCCTCCCACCCTCACCACAAGTAAACAGATAAATAGATAACTCTGGAGAGGACAGTGACACATGACGCCGTGAATGCTCACCACAGTTGCAAACACAGGGGTAGTGCAGTAGCTGGAACCCAGTGATCTGTGCATGGAATGTATCCAAAAAAAGAGAAAATGTTAAAATATGTATTCAGGAGATTAGAGAGGAGGCTCAGTGCTCAGCGTCATCTTCTGTCTTGCAGAGGACCTGACGCCCCCGTCGACACCCACACTCGCTGGTGTGCCCACACATGCACAATAAGCTACACAAGCAAAAATAAAGTAAAACGTTTAAGTATTCGGTTTTCTCAGGTGATGAGGATTTCCACACAGGTGTGCTGAGCTGGGGAGTCTGAGATCATGGAACCCAGGCCCACTGTGGGAGTCCTGGCTGACTCTGCTCTGGGGAGTAGTAGAACAGCACCAAGAGGGGAAAATTACTGCAGACAGAACCCTGAGGTAATTTTAGTTTTATTTACACAGGCCGTTCACCTTAGACACTGAAGTCAGGTTTAGACATTCAAACAGCCCTGTAATGAGTACATTTTCTACCATCCTTTCCCTTGGTAAACAGCTCTCAGAGACACTAAAACACAGACTTTCTTTCTGAGTGGAGCCCAGTGTTCTGTGTCCCCGGCACCTCCTCTCTCCACACCCTCTCCACCTCACATAAAGTCTGGCTTGTTGGGGTCATCCTGAACTTTAGGAGTGCCGGGAGAGCTGCATGTCTAATGCTCATGTCTGCTCCTCCCTCGATTGGGTGCACACAGCACAGGGGAGCCCACCTACCGCAGCCACTCCCCTGTCAAAGAGCCCGCGCTCTCCTTCTGTTTCCTCAACTACACCCAAGAGCACAGCGCACTCTAGATTCCAGAACCTTCCACTATTCCTTGAATAAAGGCAAAGGAGAGTCACGTTTCAAAGCTACTTTTGATTGTAAAGCATAGATAATTAGTTTGATTTTTGGTTTTGGTTCTTTTGTTTCTGTTTTTGTTTTTCTTAAATCTTGCGTCTAACCCTTTCAAGGGCTGGTGACAGGAAAGTGCAGAAATGAACACCTTTAGTTACCTTTACTTCAGCTCATCGGATCCTCAGTGTTGGTGGCTGGTGCTGTCAAAACAACAGAGGATCCTTTAAGACCAAGAAGGGAAAGTGACTGGGGAGGTGGAGAAGGGCTGGCAGGAGAGGAGACAAGAGCTAAGGAGGAAGGAGGAAGGGGAGGCCTCTCCCTTGTGCAGCTGCGCTTTCGCTTATGGTCTGTGTTCTGTATGTTCCTCTCTGAACTTTCTTCTTCGTGCATGCACTCAGGCGGCTGTCTGTGTCACCAGCAGCTTCTTTCAGGAGAACGGGGACTAAGCTGACGTGTGTGGTTGTGTTCCATCCCACGGACACTCCTTTCTCCGTGTTAAACCACCCTTTCCCTTCTTTCTCCTTTCCTGGTGTTTTTGCTGAACAAAGAAGAGGAAGAGGCAGGAGTGGGACACGCCCTCAGCAAGCCTGTGGGGCCCGTGGGGCCTGTGGGGCCTGTGGGGCCAGTGGGGCCTGTGGGGCCGTGGTTCTAATCCTCAGTACAACAGGAGAGAATGGATTGGGGGCGGGGAGGAGGGAGGACAGCAGAGTGAGGGAAGGCGCACCATGCTGACCAGGCCTGACAGGAGGCGGCCTTTGGCAGTTCAACTTCAGGCACACCAATTTAACCATTTATTATTTTCAACACCTCCTCTCTTAAGGAAAAGCAAATTTTGAAGAAAAAGGCATAAATGTTTTAGGTAAAACAATTACAGATGATGACTATCAGACTCTGTTGCCTTTGTTGTTTTTTTTCCCCCAAGCTTGTGAGACCAGAGGACGAAAACTAGCCTGTGAGGAGGAGAGGTTTGGAAAGGGCCAATGGTGAACGGGAGGTCAGGGCCACGGGGGAGCGGCCCCGTGAAGGACAGTCGGCCCGTACCATCTCGGGAGGCCTGTGGGGCCTCTGAGCATCTTCTGCTGTTGAACCCAAGGCAGGGTTACAATTAGCTGACTCTAAGATGCCAGCATTGACTGGTAAATAATTCCGTTGCATGGAACTGGGAGTAAGCGTGTGTGAGGTTCAGTGACTACTCTAGAGGGACGAGGCTTCCTTTGAAACGGACAACCCCAGTCCTGTTCCCTGTAAAAATTAATACTTCTGCTGGCTTTGCACACTAGGGCAATCCCAGTCAGAGTAAGTTAGAAGTGTATTGCGTGTCACACACACTGACACACGTCATATACATACACTGCTCTTCATGAATTGCGTGCATCCTATAGAAACTCAGGCAGGGGGTAGAGAGGTGGCTCTGAAGCCAGGAGCACACATGTGGCCCTTCCAGGGGACGCACCTTCCGTTCCCAGCACCCACGTGGGGCCGATCACACTCTGTCCTCCAGCCCCAGTGGCTCTTTTGTCCTCTGTGAGCCCTGCATGCATGTTCACAGAGCTATACACAGACACATATATGTGTAATTATACAGGCATGTATAATTAAAATAATAATAATAATTTCTGTCTTTTTAGGCAACAAAGTTGAGTGTAAGAATTTACAGTGTGGCCATTTATAATAACAACTATTTGGGACGGTGGCTGATACATTTCCTAGAGCTACACAAAGCACCAGATTAGGAGGCTAAGAACACAGAAATGCCTGGGAATCCTCTGTGTGTGTGTGTGTGTGTGTGTGTGTGTGCCCTCTCCCAGGAAATACAAATGTTTAAAAAATTAATTAATTTTAAGAAACAAAAATGTTTAATTTAAAAAATTCCAACATATACAAATACACAAAAAATATCATTAAATCTTTTTTATAGTTGTTTTTAATCTACGGTGGATTGCAGGTCAGAGGACAGTTTTTGGGAGTCCTTCCCTCCAGGGGTCAAACTCAGGTCATCAGCCTTACAAGCAAGCATATGTTAGTTACTCTGCCTTTATTTATTTTTCTTCTTCTTCTTTAGGTTCTAGTTTTAATTGTTGCTTTTTAATGAAGTCACAGTCGTTTTCTGGTAACAGAGTATGGCTCAGTGGATGAAGAGGCTTGCCACCAAGTGGGATGGCCTGAGTTTGATCCCTGGAGCCTATGTGATGGGGGGCTGGGGGGGGGGGAGAAAACTATCCTTGGAACTCACATGTATGCCGTGGCTCTCTGTGTCCACAAACAAAATTAAATACATGTTTAAAAAAAATGATTTCCCATAAGACACTCACCAAGAAGTGTACGGTCAAATTCTTAACTTTCTGATGAAAAGAAAAGAAATGAAATCCTGATCACACGGGTGATCGATCCATATACTGTAATGGAATCGCGTGGGTGATCCAAATACACATGAGTGATCGATCCGTATACTCTCATAGGCCGACACATGGGTGATCCGTATACTCTTGAGTTATCTGTATATCTAGGTACCTTTCACTGTCATTCAAATTAAAAATAACCCCCCTGCTATCTCCATTGTCTCCCAGGGTGTCCCCCACAATTAGACATTACTTTGATCTTCCTGAGCAAGGAGACGAATCTGGCTCTAGATTCCCACTTTTATACCTGGTCTGTATAGGGAGCAAGCTGTTGTTCTCGGCTCCCTACTTCAAACCTACTTCCATCTGAGCTCCCTGCTCTGTGCCTTAGGATTGCAGTGCCTACCCAAGCCCCTTGCTCTCTGCATCCGGGCTTCAGTGGGTGTTGGTGTCTCGCATCAAGCTCTGACATAGCTGCCTGCTGTGACTGTTGCTAGGTCCTGTTGTTGGAGGACTCCTCCTTCCCCCACCATGATGACGTGGTCTCTCCCACCCGAGATCTAGGGAGCAATTCCCCATGGTTCATAATCCCTGATGTCTCAACATTTCTTGTAAGGTCCCTAAGTCTATCATATGGCCCTGGGGGTAAAAAAAATAACTTTTTAATTAACATATTTCTTAAAAATCTCAAGAACACCCTCCACACCCAGGCAATGGGCAAAAAGAGAAGCACTCCAACGAGGCCACGCCTACTCCAACAAGGCCACACCTACTCCAAAAGGCCACGCCCACTCCAACAAGGCCACACCTACTCCAACAAGGTCTTGTTGATGGTATTTTTCTTATATCAGTCAGGGGCAGAACACATGGTGATTCTTTGTTCATCCTAACTGGATGCCTGACTTGATAGCCAGAGCTATCTCATACCTAGGACTCCTAAAAGTCAAATCTAATCTAATCCAGGCAGAAGGCTCAGAAGGGGGAAAGCAGACCGACAGAGATGTACAGCCCGCCATGTCACCCACAGACCTGCCCTTCAGTACATGTCACAGGCAGGCCATAGATACCCACTTGTCACCAACCTACACCGCACAGATGAAAGATGTCACTTGGGGGCTTGCAAAACACGTGGCCAGCCTGCAGGGGGAGCCACCACGATGTGTGAGTAGGGCGGTCAGATGGGAGAGAAAGAGAAGTGGGGCTTGAGCATTCGAAGATGGAACTGGAAAGTCCAGGGTGAGGAGGAGCAGCCTGCTGTGAGTGGCCAGCCCTGTCACTTGGGGCCTTGGTGAGGTCCCAGCACGAGCCGTCACTGAGGACCACGGGGGTGGAGTAGGTGCTGATGTCCACGGTTCATATAGAGAATATGGGGCTGTCCCCGGTCAGGGCAACTGCTGGGGACCGTATGAATGCCCAGGGGCTGTGTATAACTGGCCCCTGGGGTGCAGCTCTAGGGAGAGCTGGCCCCATCTCTTACAGGCAGCAACATTTGGGAAAGTGAGCCCTATGCTTCCACCAAGCAGCACAGTGGAGCTGGTCCTGGTGGCAGGGTAATTCAGCCTGGAGGTCTTCATTGTGGGAGAGCTGACCCTGCTATTTTTCTGTTATGGAATGGCATGGGCCCAGAGGTGATGTGTGTGTGTGTCCCACCCCCGTCCTTCCCCCCACCCCTCTGTTAACTCCAGCAGTTGAGAAAGCTGGCCACAAGGTCCTGAGCTCTGGAGAGCTAACCCTGCCCCTCACCAGTTGCAGCATTTGGGAGAGCAGGCCTGACACCTGGCCTGAAGAGCACAGCAAAGCTGATCTTGGTAGTGGTGCAGGGCGTGGGGGTGGGCGGTGGGCAGGTGAACAGGTGAGCCAGACACAAGGGGGTGAGCTCAGAAGGGCTGGCACTCGTCTGCTGTGAAGTGGTGTGGGTTTCGGGGTATGCCCTACCCCTCATCACCTCTCTCACCTGAGACAGCAGGGAGAATGGACCCTGGTTGGGCCGCACCTAGGCAAGCACGGTAGAGCTGGCCTTGGTGGAAGGGATGCAGGTGAGCTGGCCTCGAAGACAAAAGCCTGGGAGAGCTGGCCCTGGGCCATGAGAGCGGGAGAGCCGGCCCAGTCCCTCACTGGCTGCAGCACTTGGAAGTGTGGGCGCTGAACTTTGACTGGGTGACACGGCGGAGCTGGATCTGAAAGCATGGGTGTGGCTGAGCCATCCCTCGGGGCACGAGAGCAGGGGCGCTGACCCTGCCTTCTGCTGATGGCAGCACTGGATAGCCTAGCTGGAGATGGGCTGACCAGCTCAGCTACCACCCAGGCCCAGATCCAGGGCTCTGAATTGGCCTGCCCCCAAATCTATATCATCTGTGAACATTTGGGACGTGTGAAAGGCCAATCCTGCTGATGACACAGGGCAACAACAGGATAGCCAGGAGGAGTCCTGATGAGGATCCAGTATTGATGGTGTCACTGGTCGAAACAGACCAGTGACTCATTGCAATGGACATTTGCAAGTGAAGGTGTGTGGACAGAGCACAGAGCGACACACTGTGGGACACACTGTGACATACTGTTCTCTATGCTTTGTTGTTATTGTCTCTTGCTTGCTTGTGTGTTTTATTGGGGAGGGGGGAGGTTGCAAGGGTGAAGGGCAGAAATGGGGTGGAAAAACGAGTGGGGGAGGGGTGCATGGTATGAAACTCACAAAGAATCAACAGGAAGTTAAAGGAAAAACCTCCAGTGAGTGTGTTGTCCCTTTCCTATAATAACAACCATTAGCTTTGTCCTGTTAATAAAAGAATAAAAAAAAAACAGACTCAGAAGGAAATTCAGAAACCATTTATTGGAATCAGATAGAGACTGGCCAGGCTCTGGGGTTCTTGGCAGTGGCCGTGAGAAGGAGGATGGAAGGCAGAGGGTATCGCTGGAAAGTGGACCTTGGAAGTTGACACAAGCACCAGAGAAACAGTAAATCAGGCCCCGGACTTCGTTCCTTCTAGTTTTTATTGACGGGACAGAACGCTGCTGGGTGACACGGGCTGTTAAAGCTGCTCTCCAGCCTTAGGTCAACCAAAAAGAAAATATTGAACCTTGACGTTGTAGACGGCCAGGTGTTGCTCTGGATGGGCTAGAACTCAGATTGAGCCAGGAGTGAGAAGCACCAGGCCACATTAGCTGCTGCCAGGCTGACTTCGGGTTTTATTAGCTTGTACCACCAGTTCACAGCTCCCGTCATGGAGCACACCCAAATCCTTATACCATATTTGGAAAAATCTTTTAACAAGAAAAACTTTTATCTTTCCAAATGTATCTTTTAGACATATAAACAATAGCCAAAGGCGTTAAAGGCGCCTAAAATAATTAACTGCTTTGACAGATAAGCAACATGTTTTAAAATACCAGAAAGTGGTGGTGGCAATACTTGGCATAGAACAGTGTCCCAGGGTGTCAAGAGCCTCTTTCTGTGCCATCTCTGGGCCCAAGGACAGCTCAGATAGTCCCCCATGCAAAACAGAATATACCCCTATTCACTCGTGTTTGCTATTTCTTGAAAGTTGTGTGACAACAGGATCCATAATGACTGCACCTGTGAATGGCTCCCTCTAATGTCGCAGACTTAGTGTTGTTCAGTTAAACAAACAACTCCATTTGATCCACCGTCTCTAGAATGTGTTTGGTTACAGGGCCTTTCTCTCTTCTTCATGCTGTTTCACGTGTATCGTGTGGAATTGATATTTTTTAATGTAATTTCTAAAATATTGCCCTGCATGCAATATAAAAGCAGTTAGTATTCAGCCGATGGTTACTATGTCTGATTTTATCTGTTGGTAATATTCTCTATTGACTGAGGAGTTAACCTGGAAGTCAGATTGAATGGTAACTAATATTATGTCAACTTGACACAAGCCAGAGTTATCTGAAAGAGAGACACCACATCTTGAGAGCCAGTATTTAGCATTAGAATGCAAGCAGCATCAGACCGACCCACTACGGAGTCTGAGACACAGTTCTGACCATGACTTTGACCAAGTTATGTGGCTTCCCTGGGGACCCTCTTTGTAAATAGCAAGTCCCACAGTGCTTCCATAATATGGCAGTGAGGTTTGGAAGAGACCTTGACTTGGCCCTGATGTCATAGCATTTCATTACGTAGTAATTCTTCAAACTAAGCATGTCCTTTGGGGTATTGATCTAGAGAGCAAAATTAGCTAAAGGAAATTATGGATAAGGCATAACGTTGAAGGAATAATTGGGTTTTTAAGACAATTAAAACTTTTTTCTAAGTTTGTTTTTTTGTAAAACCTAAAATAGTTTGATATTATAACCAGGACTTAGCATACCTCACTTGGTAAAATACAGAACTCAAGTCATGTATCAACACAGAAAGAGCTCTGGAGTTAAGCATGCATGGATGACAGGGGCAGGGTCATTTTTAAGTCTATGGGACTCAAGAGTCAGCCCTGCAATTGATTACAAATTGGCAGGGTAGAGATGTGGGTCATTTGGTAGAATAATTACCAAGCATACCCAGCACTGGGAGTCTTGGCACACATCTGTAATCCTGATGCTCAGGAGATAGAGGCAGGAAGATCAGAGTTCAGGGTCATCATCTGCAATATAAACAGTTACATTCATTGCTGGCCTAACTATTGGCTCACTAGTCACTCCAGGACCCTGCTAGCTCACGTCTAACTGCAGTCTAGCTGGGTCAATGGCAAAGCCTTTTGCTGCACAGCCAAGCAGCCTCTGAGCTTTTGGGTGTGCGTATTATATATGTGAACTACGGCTGAATGGTGTGTAGTCACCATTTAATAACAGAGAAAAAGGCAACCAGCAGGTATATTTAAATGGGGCCTTTAGAACCAGCTTGAGGTGTGAAGAAGACAGGGCTTCTGACCTAGGGGAAAGAGCCTTTACTCTCTTCCTAGAACCTTAGAAACAACGTAGCAACCACATATATATGTAGCATATGCAGCCAGCCACGCTGGAGGTTAGAAGTCAAAGGTCATCAGCAGGCATGATCCCTCCTGAGGCTGCCCAGGTAGGCTCCCAAATCGATGGTTCTCACTGTGGCCCAATGACCATGTCCTATCACCCTCTTTCTATAGACACAGGCCATACAGCACAGGAGCCCACACTGAGAATGCCATTTTATTCTGTTTTAGTGAAAGCTTTATCCAAATACAGTCATCGCCCTACAAAGTATATATATATATAGTCATCCTGGGATGAGTTTAACAGCAGACATGAGAGGTGGGGACACACAGCTCCTAACAGAAAGGGGGCAGCGAAGAACTTTGCATTGCCTTAAGACTGCTGGATACCTACCCTAGGCTGACACAGGGTGAGTCCTTTCCTCAGCCCTCGAGTTTTCTCTAAGTAATTTCTTATAATCATTTCTTATACTTCCAAGTCTTCCTCTGAGCTGAGAGAATAGAGATGACAGGCAATTTGTGATCGTTATCCACAGCGTTTTACAGAGGAGGGCAATGCGCTTACTGTGGGACACTTAACGCACATCTTAGCTGTCGCCACGGAGACACAAGGGTTCTTTATGTATCTCCTCATCGCTGATTTCAGTTAGCTTCAGGCCTCCTAACAACTCCGAGCAGAATCAACAGTGAACTCTGAACATAGATCTTTCCTCCCCCAAACAAGCAGCTCCCAAAGGTGACGAGCTGTGGATGTAACAGCCAAAATGTGTTTTCAACCCCCAGCCACACCCACTCCAACAAGGCCACACCCCTCCAACAAGGCCACACCCCCTCCAACAAGGCCACACCCCTCCAAAAAGGCTATACCTCCTAATCCTTCCTAAACAGTTCACCAACTGGACACTAAGTGTCCAAAAATATGAACCTATTGGGATCCATTCTCATTTAAACCACCACATATAAACATAAATACAACCCGCGTGCCTGCTTGGTCTTGATAATGTTACCTGCGTTTAAACCTTAGGTCTGGGGGCTAGAGAGATGACTCCATGATTTAAGAGCACTGGCTATTCTTCCAGAGGTCTTGAGTTCAATTCCTAGCAACCACAATAGAGGTTCAGAACCATCTATAAACAGGATCTGATGCCATCTTTTGGTATGTCTGAAGATAGCAACAGTGTACTCATATACAGCATAAAATAAATACATCTTTAAACCCTTTAAAGGACTGACCACTAGCACTGGATAACCAAGTCACGTACTCTACCTGGAGAAGATCATTTCTCCTGCTCTCCGCGTTTCCTGGTTGCCCATAGTTCTTCCTCTAGGGTGGAGGCCCCTGGAGCTTCCCCTTCCGTGGTAGCATGCCCATTGGTGGTGGTGTCATCCAGTTCTTGTTTAGGCAGCCATGATGAGGGAACTTCATGAGCATAACCAAAGTTGTGTTTCCAGAGACGCGATCTCACAGTACACTTCCTGTTCCTCTGGCTCTTACAGTCTTCCCACCCCCTGTTCTACAGGGGTCCCTGAGCCTCGGGTGCAGGAGCCGTATTGTGACAGATCCCTTGGGCTCCAGGGATTCTCTTTATCAGTTTCTGTTGTTTTGTTTCATTTTGGGTTTTGGCAATGCCCTTCCTCTGTTGCAAAGAGAAGTTCCCTTGATTAGCAGTGAGAACTACGCTTGTCTGTGGGTATAACGACAAATATTCATAATGCAGTTAGGGAATGTGCCCGTTTAGTAAAGTGTCCATTGTAAGTTCTTCTCCGGGATCCATGGCTCCACTAGCTCTGGGTAAATGGCTAGATTTCCAGCATGGCATGCTTCCGTCTTGTTAAAGCAGGGCTTTCTGGGCATTTTAAAGCCTTCGTATTTACTAGGCACACAAAGCAGTAACAATGACGCCTGACGTACAGAGTGCATTCGGATCAGTTACACAGAGATGGCTTAGCAACTGAATGCTTGCTGCTGTTCCAGAAGATCCCAGTTCAGTTTCCAGCACCCGAGATGAAAGCAGCCATCCCCTTTCTGACCTCTGTGGACACAGCACACAGGTGACAGACATTCACATGGAAGCACGTAACTAAAAATAAAAATAAAATCTTCTTTT